>NC_090923.1:443078040-443692629 GCF_040938575.1 Ambystoma mexicanum
AGAGATCAAATTGCTTGTATCATTTTATTATTTAATAAACATAAAAAGCCAGGGCTAGATGACAATTCATCACACACCCATACCAATTTCTTTTTAATTTTTGCAATTTTATGAAATTTAGTATACAATTGGACAAAATAGGCACTAGCAAAAAAGTAAATTCTCACAAACCCTTTGTTAAAACCAGGTCCAATGGCCATACAGTTTGCCTTAATTTAAAATATTTATAAATTATTATTATTACATTTTTCTAACACGCATCACACCCATTGCCCTCAGTGCGCACACATAACAGAAGACAGTTTAAGGGTACTGTAGAGGAGTGCCACGGTCAGTATTAAGATCAACAGAGTTTGTATTTATATAGTCTTTTGAATTAAAAAGGTAAGTATTTATAGCCTTTTTAAATGTAGTCAGGCGTGGAATGCTTCTTATGTTGGGCTGGAATGAGTTCCAGGTGCACAGGTGGTAAAACAAATGCCACCAAATAATTTTAGTTTGATACGGGCTAAGTTGAGTTCGGCAGGTCCATTGGAACAACGGAGGCATACGTTCAAAGTCTTTTTCAGCCAGTGCTGTAGGTAGACGGGCACTTTACCATGAACACATGTATATGTAAGTGAAAGAATTTTATGTGAGTTGCAGTGGTGGACTGGGAACCAATGCAGTGACCTTCTTGCCTGGGTAACAAGGTCTGTATTGGCCAGCCCACACACTGCTCTCACAGCTCAATTCTGTAGAATCTTTACGTTATCTTTGGAGGTACCGATAAGGAGACTATTGCAATATAGACGATTCTTGAATTTATCAACGCTGTTGCTATAGATGAGATTTTATTTATTTATTTATTTATTAAATTTATATAGCGCGCAGGCAGCCCAGGGGCACTGTGGCACTGTTACTTGCAGGAAGACTTAGTTACAATGTGAGCAGGTTGTGCCTTGGGTTACAGTAAGGCAGTGACCTGTGATCAGATATATCACATAATACATCATACAATACAATTATGAGGGCTAGGCCATGTAATTGTTAGATGAGATATTTGTGGAGTTTTGTGGAATCTATTCAGTTTTGTTGTATATGCACATGATGCTTCAGTTTGCAAGACATGTTTTTTCATGGAGAGACCCGAGTCTAAATATGTTCCCAGTGTCTTCATCCATGGACTAACTTGTATGATACAGTTAGTAGTACAGTCAGGCCTAGTGAGTTGGTGGTCATCCATTCCTGTATTATACAATATACCCAGTTTATGTTTTCTGTGTCATCGTAGTCTCTGGTCAGCTCAAGGACCACCTAAGTAGGTATCATCGTAAAAGCCATATCATTATTGTTATAATTAATGTAACCATGTTGTCCTCTGCTCTATGCCCTCTGCAACTAATACTGAACAGGACTGAAATCTCTCCACTGGCTCCCAGTGGCTGCAAGGATCAAGATCAAGACTCTGCATTGTACACAAGGCTTTCTGGGGTCGCCACCCGCACTACATCCAACTCTCCTTCTCGAGCTATTCGCTCAGCCACTTCCAACTCTCTAAGGGTCAGATGCTTCTCCAGGCAGAGAGTGCGGAGCAGATCTCTCTCTTCTCTGCAGGAGCCTCCCTCTGGAATGGCCTCCCGCCGCTCTCAAACCTGATCCGGACCACCTGAAGTTCTGGAAGAAGCTCAAGACCTTCTTTTTTGCTTCTGCTTTCTCTCTCTCTCTCTCTCTCTCTCTCTCTCTCTTTCGCTCTCTCTCTCTCTCTCTCACTCTCTCCCTCACCAGCTGACCAACTTTTATCTACACTGACTGGCTTCCTTGCTCCTCTCAGAGTCTCAATGGTAGCTGGCTCCCCCTTGACCAGTAGTCCCTGCACCACCTCCAGGCCTACCGCACACTTAGAGACTGTATCTGAAACCCTACAGTCCCCTGCCTCCTTGCACTTACCCAGAGCCTCACTGCCCTGGCTGCACTTACTCAGAGTGTAGCTGCCCTGGTTGCACTTCCCCCTTTTATCCACCTGTCACTTACTCTCCCCTTTCCCCCTGGACTTTGCATCTAACACTTGCACGATTTGAATGGCACAAGGTCTAGTGTACAGGCGTGCTGACGCTATGCAGTGTGTACACATAAAACAAGGAGGGGGAGAGGCATTCACCCTCGGGAACGCCACATGTTATTGGCGCAGGAGGTGCCTGAAATCCATCTGAGGCTACTCTGGCAATATGTGGGCCAAGGAAGATAAGATCAAATGCTATCAAGACAGCAAGGAGCATCATCAAAGCTATGCGGCCATTGTCCAGTATCTTTGCAAGATTTACTCACAGATCAAGCACTGCGGTTTCCGTTCCATGTAAGGCACGGAAACTTGACTGTTGTGCGCTCAACAGGTTGTGAGTATCAATATGCTCTTGAAGTTGCAGGTAGGCCACCCTATCTAAAATGTTAGGTAAAAGGGGAACATTAGTGATAGGGTGATAGCTACTTGCATCCTCCAGGTCAGCCGTCTCCTTTTTCAGAATTGGAGTTATCCTTGCTTCTTTTAGGCAGGGGGGTACAGTGGAGGTGGTTATGGTAGAGTTCACTATCCCTCTGATAAGAGGTATTAGACATTCAATAGATGCTTTTAGTACGCTGACTGGGCAGGCACCACCTGTGTAAATGGAGGGTTTCAGTCCTTTTACAATTTCTTTCAATCTGGCCTTGGTGATTGCGTTAAGCCTCAATTCTGGGGGTGTGAGTGGATGATCTATTGCAACATTGTTGTTTCTTAAAATATTTGGGGCAAGGCTAGGTACATTCTTACGACTATCCTCGATAGTAGCTCGGTGTGACTTTATTTTGTTGCTGAACCCACTTTGGATCTTGGCACAACATGTATTACTTTTGTGTCCAACAGGGCCTGCACATTTGTTTCCCTCAAGCTCCCTTAGGATAATTAACAATACTTTTTAAATCTGATTTTGTCTTATTTATCCTGTTTTCAAAGCTGCCTTTCTTGGCTTTGAGGATAACAGTTGTATGTCTGGCTTCAGCAATTTGGTAGGTTACCAGATGTGTCTGGCATAGTTGTCTCTTCCAGAGCCTCTCACTTTGCCTCTTTATTTTCCTATATTTTATGATATTCAAGGAGAACCAGGTTTTGCCTAGAGTATCCGTCTTGACTTTCTTGTTGGTAATGGGTGCTAAGGTATTGATTGCCGAGGTGATAATACTATGGAATTAGATAATGAGTACGTTGGTATCACATGTGGGAGCTAAGTTAGATAGCAAGGAAACCAGCCTAGGATGAGAGTTAGCATGGTTACAACGTGCTCATAAAAGTAATTAAAGGAAATAAAAAAAATGGCCTGTTCATGGACTAGCGCTGATGGCAAGAGATGAGCTTAAAATATTATGAGAGCTTTGACAACTTGGGTAAGTCCTATTGCTTTGAGGTCAGTTAGACAGGAGGATGCCTCCTGATCATCACTGTTGTGAGCCCAAAGGTTAAAATCACCCATTATAACAGTGTAAGTGGTAGTCTTGACAACATCACCTAACAATAATTGTTCCTCAAATAATGGGGGGCTGGTAGGTGGGTGATATAACACTAAGAGACATACAGTTATGTTATGGTTGACAATTCATATAATAAGTGTATATTCACAACTTTCAAGAGGCAAAAGAGTAAGCCTGTGGACCTTCACGGTATCTTTGAAAATAAATACAGTGCCCCGCCTGTACCCTCCACACGGTCTGTTCTTAGTATATTTTACTCACGGGGAATGGCAAGTGAAGTGAAGTTATTTGTTTATATTTGTTTATATTAGCCACATTTCTGTCAACCAGGTAATATCTAAATACTGATATGTGATCATGTCTGCTACCCCGGTAGCATGTTTGACCATTGAACGTGTATTTAAAAGAACTATTTTCAATTCGATATTTATTCTCTATGTACTTAATAGGAGTAGAGCCATTGTTCTCTGTGCATATATCATTAAGAAGGTGCACATTGATAGGTGTAGCACTCTCAGTGCTGTCAATGGCTTTTCAATTGCTGCATTAATTTCCCTGTGTGAGTAGTGGTGCATCCAAGAGGGTATCAGGTACCCTGTGAGACATTTTCTGATTGCTGCTAGTTTTCAGTTCTGCTATTCCCACCATAGCATGTGCAAATTCTGTTTTAATGCCCGTTGGGTCTACAGTCCTCGGGGATAAGGTGTAGCATGCCAAGTAGCATGCAAGTATCTCTTTAGATTGCTTGTGTGTGGTGTGAGCTGGAACTGTCTTAGGACCTGCACCCAGAGTATTTCTGGCAGCCTGAATGGCTTCTAGTGAATGCATAATGTCAATAAGGAATTGTTACCTGTAATGGACCACAAAGTATAGTGTAGTATCTAAGACTTACTCGAAAAATGGTAGTGCTGTACCGGCCTCCATCATGCATGACACGCACGGGCACAGACCGGCTTGGCATAACGCGCAGGCGCTGACACGCTTGGCAATCAAGAAATAGCACACAATGAACTACAAAAACAATGAGATGTGTAGTCCAGAGAGCGCTGATGCAAGTGGCAGCAATAAAGGGGCTTTCAAATTGAGGCACGAGTTAAAGCATACAAATAATAATGCAGTGGTTAAGAGCAGGGCTGAATTAGATGCACACTGCTTTTAAAAAGAGTAACATTCTCGTCAGTACAATTTAAAAAAAACTGTCTAAAACTACAAAATGTTCAATTAAACTATCTACATAAAATCAGCCTATGTCAACATGCAGCAAGGTGCAAAACAATAAAAAATATTAACAATAGGCTTCTAAACATCTGTATTCTTCGTGCACAACACTGATTAGTGTATGTTTCTTTCACTTCCACTAGACCAATAAACAAAGATGTACTTTTCTGAGAAACTGAAAAACTCCACCTACAAATTCAACAGCTGCATAGAAAGTGCCCATTTCCATTCTTCCACAGTCATTCCCTCCCAATACTTCTTAGATATCTTACGCAGTCCAGGATACCTGGTGCAATCATGTGTACAGATATTGGCAGTCCATAAGATAAATGTGCTGAAATAAAGTCCACATTCAATAGCGAGGGAAAGACAGTTCTGGCACTGATGCAGTGTAGACAATCTTAAGAAATGTAGTAGTGTTACAGGAGGAACGAGCACTGTAAGAAAAAAAAGAAGGCCTGTGTGTTTTAGCAAACAAAGCACATTCCTCAGGTGGAGGGGGCGGGGGTGATCCTGAGGAAAATGGCAACCATTAATCACCATCTTCCTATTGAGATGATGATGACAGTCAAGGTCTGTTTTCCGCTGTGGCCACTGTTAATATGAGAAAAGGAACTCGAAAGGATGTGCTGCTCCTTCCATAATGATGAAGGCAATGCTGCTTTTTTCCATTAACATGAGATTTCAGATAGTCGTATGGATACTTGGATGGATTTAATGAAGCACACCACAGAGCACATGGGATCTGTTGTACGATTAAGTTCAATGTATTCACCCAAGATAAAGAAATTCAGCTATAACAAGTAAAATATTGCAGACACAACTGGAAGCACAGTACAGGCAGCTACAAACAGTAGTCTTTCAACAACAAAACCCCAGGGATCTTATAGAAACACATCGGGCCTCATTACGACCTTGGCGGTAGCCATGCCGCTATTGGTCCGGGTCCGGGTCCACAGAATGAGGAATTACCGGGCCATTCCGAGTTCGGAAGGCCCAGTAATTCCTCCCTCCCAGGACCCAGACCCGGTCCTTCCCCATTCCCATTTCAGCCCCCATAGGGCTGAATGGGAATGGGAGAGGGAGCAAACAACGGGCCATTACGAGTTGGCCCGTTGTTTGGTCCCTCTTCCCCTCGCGGGACCCGGTAAGCATGCCTGGTTTGACCAGGCGTTACTTCCTGGGTCCCACGAGGGGACCTCGTAATGAGGCGGTATGGGATAAACGGCACTGGCACCTTTTACGGCGCCATTCACCCCGTACCACCAGGGTCATAATGAGGCCCATAATGTCCCAGCACCCTCACCAAAGTTGGAATCTCCTCTACTGACTTCACTACTGTCAGAGAGGCCATGTCAGCGGTCTGGGAGTGTTTTTACAATGACAAAAACAACCTGCAAATAGCATGTTTGGCATGGGAAGCTAGGCACACATCTTGCGAATCACATGAAGACCTTAGAAAGAGGACAGCAAGATAGCTAGAGAGACGCCATATTCCAAAAGATTGGTGTCCATTGCTTGACATACTATAGCGTGTCAGCAAGTTCCATGTTCTTGTTATTGATTCTCATGCAATATACTATGTCAACACATCCCATGTTCTTGTTATTGATTCTCATGGAATACACTAAATCAACAAGTTTCATGTTATTTTTATTGATTCGAGTAGAATATGCAGAGGTAGCAATGAGAGTATCTGGAATCAGAGTTTGCAGGTTTGGAGGTGTCTGGTCATCACATGGATGAACAGTAGGAAGGGAATTTCCCCAGTTGAGAACTTATAAAAACCTCTTCAAACCCTAGACCTGGTCTGGATTGTGGAGGCAGAGAGAGAAAGCGAAAGAAAGGGGGTGTACGCTATTTTTATTTTGAATGTCATGTTTTTGCAATTACTTTTTATGCTGATCTTGACTTGAATTCATTGATTTGTGATATTGGTTTCTTTTATCCATCTCCATGCTGATGCCTTGACTTGTTATAATAGAGTTTATAACCTTTTAGAAGCAAAGTGAATCTTCCTATAAACAGTTGAGATGTAGGTGGTAGCAGATAAAAACTGCTGGCTTCTTTCTGTTGTTAGTGAATACAGGTGAAGAGTCTAAATATTTTGTGCATCAATTCATGATTTAATGAACTGTGTAAGATCCATTCAGTGAATTCTGTTTTAGTTAGATTTCTGTTTTGATTCTGATTTTAGTTTGTAAACTTGTAAATAAAGTTGCTATATTTTTGTACAATCCAAGAGTGGTTTTCGTCCACACCTGCAAATGCGGAAGTGGTGCATACCAGTGGTGGAACTTGCTTATCCAATGCCTGATTTGTTTTCTCTGTGCCTTTCTGCCTCTTTGTCCATTAGGTCACGTCAAACTGTTCACTGGAAAAAAGCTTCATCTGTGATTACATTACAGCGTGTGTGATTGTTCATATTGTTTAAAACCTATTATAAAGGGAAAACCTGAGGCCCACTCATTTAACTTTGTTGTGAAAGCCAAATTGGCTCCAATCTCGGGTACAGAGGGAGGGTCTCTCTACTCTCATGGCTGAGAGTTAATATGTGTTTATCCTAATTGGGACAGGGAGGACTCTAGCCTCAGCTGGTCAGAAGGTAATATCTATTGATATCAAGTACTGCCCCTTCAAGGCACAGTACATCAGCCTGGTTTGGGAGGCGGGGGCGCTAGGCACGCAACACTTTAACATAGACACAATTTACCAGTAAGAAATTATGCGAATTGCTGTGACGAAGCCTTATACAACTAAAGACATCATCTCAGTATCCAATAGCAAAGTTTTGGAATTGTTTAGACCAAGGGCATTGACTGTTGCTTTTGTTGTGATAAACAATGGTAGCAACACTGTGTTTTCAGCCACAGATGGCAAGTATTACTGTGGTCCCCATGTTGAACATTTCTTAAACCTTTAGTACAGAACCTGAACAAGGAAACAATGCCATGTTATTCATAAGCTAATGACCATTTCCACTGTGGCCTCAGATACAAGGTTTTTACCCAATGGTATTCGAGTCTGCACAACCTTGAACAGCACAGAGCAATCAATGACACTGGTATTCAATACAATTCAACTGACCAACACATTCAGGGCCTGATTGCAAGCTCCAACTTAATTAAGAAAAGTGTCATTCTGTGATGGAATGGCACTTTTCATATTTGTTCTATATTTGGATCTATATCACCAAGCACAGAATAAGGAGCACATAAGAAAAGTGTCTTTCCATCACAGAAGGCCACTTTTCTTATTTTAAATGGGGCTCAGAATCATCCCCTCATACACACCATTCACATAAGCACTCACGCAGCTTCCTGCAATCATTCACATGGCACCCAACAGAACACTTACTGACACAGATACACACATATATAAACACATTCACAGCATTCATACAAGCAGTCAGGGACTTCTATAGCTTCGTACAATCATTCACTCGGCATACACCAGAACACATACTCATGCAGATACACTCTGTCACTGACATGCACACACACTTAACAAATAAAATCACACACACCCCTTTCTTTTTTTATTTTAAAAGTGTCCCTGAACCACAGCATTTAAAATAAGAAAAGTGTCCTTCTGTGATGGAAAGACACTTTTCTTATGTGCTCCTTATTCTGTGCTTGGTGATATAGATCCAAATATAGAACAAATATGAAAAGTGTTATTCCATCACAGAATGACACTTTTCTTAATTAAGTTGGAGCTTGCAATCAGGCCCTGAATGTGTTGGACAGTTTGAGTAAGTGTTCCAGTGAGTGCCATGTGAATGAGTAAATAAAGCTGTGTTGGTGCATAACTGTTATTTATTTCTTGGACACATTGACATGGGGCCTCATTCTGAGGTGGGCGCAAAGGGATACCGGGCACGGGTAATGACACCAGTGCCGGTAATCCCTTTGCACCCTAGACCGAGGTCCCTTAGCGGGTCCCTCCCTTAACGCCTGGTTTTACCAGGCGTTATGGACGGGACTCGTTAAGGGATACCGGGGTCAATAACGGTACCGTTATTGATGCCTTCGCCCTTCCCATTGAGCCCTGTGGGGGCTCAAATGGGAATAGGGAATGGCTTTTACAATGGGGACTTTCCGGTCCCGCCAAGGTCGGACTGGATCAGTAAGTCCCCATTGAACGAGGGCAGACACGGTCCCGTTATTGGTGCCAGTCATGGCGATAATAGCGCCATGACTAGCACCAACCTCGTAATGAGGCCCATGGTGTATAATTAAATGGTTCATCCAAATTCACACGTTATTAGAATACTATGGAGGCGTTCAGCAATGACAACATTGATGTGCTATTTGATGTGCTAAAAGACCAGATTCCGATGATGGAACTGATCTCGTGGAACTGATCTTAATTTTCACATGTCTGTTCCTTTCAGAGGATCATAGGATAAAACATAATGTGTTGATCCCAGGCCAAACTATGACACATTAGATGGAGCGATTGCACTTCTAACTTCCCGGCAAAAAAAATTACATCTTCTTTCACTTCTGCACAAAGAGTACCACTCTCACCGTACTTCTAGTACAGCAGCGATCACTAGTCAGAAGGACAAGGCTGTCGTTAAACCTGTCTAAATCGTTACCACAATGGAATTAATCATCATGTGTTACGCACTCATGCTCTGGTTTATTTGAACCAACACAGCATTTGCAGGATTTTAAAAATCTGGAATCTAGTGATCAATATCCTGCTGCTGACTGGGATGATAATGATACTGAGACTGCTCCCATCATCCACTGGTGCTGCTGAAGAGGATGAATAATCCAGCCATGCAGACAGGGGTCCAGGCTGGAGACGGGAACATGGTAGGAATTTTGAAAATGTGTTTAATCTAATTGTAAACAACTGTAGTTTTAAATTCTTTTCCCAAAAAATGGTTCTTGCAACACAATAGTCCATTTACATATCGCTAGGAAATGGTTCCCATGTTCACTGACATTCTTAGCATTTAGAGATTTAATCCCTCAGATTGAATACATATCAATACGACATCAGAGTAAGACCACCTACCTGAGATTGTGTGTATGTCTTCCCCAGACGGAAATACCCTCTTTGTAGATATGTTGTAATATATTTGCTTTAAACACATTCCAAACCAGCTTTAGTTTTTAAAACAGGTATTTTAATGCAATTACTCTGTTACACTGACACTTACAATGAAATTAAAGGCAAATGGAAAAATAGAAAATGTAACTCAAGAAATAAAAACAGCCTTTACGAGCTGTAGAAGAGCCGAACATTGTGTCATGGTTATAATTATAACGATATGGTTGAAATTAAGTGTCATTATTGGTACCAAAAAAACAGCTGGCCCAAAAAAGTCAAACCAATGTGCAAAACCCGAGTCCATAATTAATAGCGTTACAAAACTGAAAAAAGAATACAATTGATCCGTTCTCGATTCTCCTGCCCATTACAAGTGAGAGCTTCTGGGATATAACGTTCTACCATAGATGTATTATTGGGCAAGACCAAAACAGTTAGAGGTGCATTCTCCTCACCAGGAAATGTCATCTTGTGAGAGTCCTCTCGGGTACATATGCATAGGAGATCAATATGTTCAAAGGCCAGTTGGCATACCTCTCCTGGCAGGTCAATATGCATTTTGGTCTCCAATGACTTTCTCGTGCTTTCCAGACATTAATTCAGGTATATGGTTGTTTAGTACATGCTTGATGCTGAGTTCATGCACTTAAGAGTCCACTAACATGCATTTAAATGCCTGTACAAATGATTACATGTTGCCTGAATTCTCCAGCACATTAGGTTCTTGACCCCTCCCTCTGCTTGTCTGTAACAGGCTGGAGGCGGGGTCAGAATGCTGACCCTTTCCTCATACAACAATAGGCAAGAGAAAGGGTGAATGGTGTCTCCTGACCTCTGACCTTCTTTCTCCAATGCGATGACGCCTGGAGAAAGCGGGAAGCCCAAGAGAAGATCACTGCTGTGGTGCAGGGACACTTTTAAAATAAAAAAAAGAAAGGGGTGTGTGTGATTTTATTTGTTAAGTGTGTGTGCATGTCAGTGACAGAGTGTATCTGCATGAGTATGTGTTCTGGTGTGTGCCGAGTGAATGATTGTACGAAGCTATAGAAGTCCCTGACTGCTTGTATGAATGCTGTGAATGTGTTTATAAATGTGTGTATCTTTGTCAGTAAGTGTTCTGTTGGGTGCCATGTGAATGATTGCAGGAAGCTGCGTGAGTGCTTATGTGAATGGTGTGTATGAGGGGATGATTCTGAGCCCCATTTAAAATAAGAAAAGTGGCCTTCTGTGATGGAAAGACACTTTTCTTATGTGCTCCTTATTCTGTGCTTGGTGATATAGATCCAAATATAGAACAAATATGAAAAGTGCCATTCCATCACAGAATGACACTTTTCTTAATTAAGTTGGAGCTTGCAATCAGGCCATGAATGTGTTGGTCAGTTTGAGTAAGTGTTCCAGTGAGTGCCATGTGAATGAGTAAATAAAGCTGTGTTGATGCATAACTGTTTGTGTAAATGGTGTGAATATGTATATGAATGGTGTGAATTTGCATATGTATGTATGTATCTGTATGTGTATACAAATGGTCTGAATATCTATATGAGTTGGTGGTGTTGGTGCATAACTGTTTGTGTAAATGGTGTGAATATGTATATGAATGGTGTGAATTTGCATATGTATGTATGTATCTGAATGTGTATACAAATGGTCTGAATATCTATATGAGTTGGTGGTGTTGGTGCATAACTGTTTGTGTAAATGGTGTGAATATGTATATGAATGGTGTGAATTTGCATATGTATGTATGTATCTGTATGTGTATACAAATGGTCTGAATATCTATATGAGTGTTGTGAATGTGCTATATGTATCTGAATGTGTATATAGATGGTGTGAATGGGTATATGAATGTATGAATGTATGTATCTGTTTGTGAATGTGTATATGGATGCATGTGTCTATGAATGTATGTGTATGGATGTTTTTTAAAAAAAAGAAATGTATTTGTTTTTGGTTTACAAAACCTTTGCAAATATATCAAAATACTTTAAACCAATCACATTAAATAAAACTGCATACTTTGTTACTGTATGCAAAGTGCTTAAATTATATCAGATTACAAACAATATGAACAATGTAGACACATAAACAAAACATCATAATTATTCCATACAATGTAGACACATAAACAAAACATCATAATTATTCCATACTTAATCACAAGAATTTTTAAATATTTCATTTTTACATTTAGAACTTACAATTTATGAGTAATTTATAAATGTTCTAGGATCACCCAAAATTTATCACAGCAAAGTGATCTTTTCATTCTTCTCACTAAGCTTTTTCGAAATAGACAACTTGAATTTAGAGCCAACTATCTTTAGACAATATGCAAGTGTTCTAGAAAGGAACAAAGTTATTTTTTCATATTTGACAAGAAACTTTTGCAAAGTAAGCAATTCTACATAAATCCATGATCATCACATTAGCTCAGTTCGTCAAAGTTAATAAATTCATTGCATAAGATTTAACAGGGACAACCAAGTTGCCTCGTAACTGGAGGCTAAATACTCCAAAAGAAGTGAGGACATATTAATTATACCCTATATGTCAACCAAACAACTTTTAGTTAAGCATTTAAGCACACTGACAACCAGAAAAAGAAAAAAGAGGAAATTAGAGAGTATTATAGTTTTAAATACAAGTTATAAATTTGTACAAGATCCGATTCCATACTAGTAATGTAATATGCTACAATAGCATTTTCCAACTGGAAGTATTTACGCTGTAGATGATGTAAGTCATAGATTAGAGACCAAAATTCACTAATAGGATAAAGGGCTCTCTTACACATAGGTAACCGACTGAGTCGAATTGCTAACATACCCACTTAAGGTGTTCACCATATCTCATAATCCTCATATGAGTATCATTTTCCAAAAAACAAAGCCCTTATGTGCCACAGTGAATATTTTGGTCATGACAGAATCTATGTTAACCTGCTACAACACTGCTATGTTAGCTCATCGCAACCCATAATCTACCTGCACCATCATGGTATTTGCTTTCCGTGGCAAAATCAGCTCCATCTTAAAGCAATATAAGAGCCAATCAGTGAACCCCAAAGAGGGATTCCAAGCGCACACAGATGAAGTTGCCCCTCCAAAAAGTGGCCTCCACAAATGTTTAAGGTGAAGGTATTTGTTACAACTTCAGTCAGACCTCCAGAAGTCCTATATTTTTCTCATTAAGGGCTTCTTCGATCCTACATACAAGACGTGCAGTGGCTATAATTATCCGGTCCGTGCTGCCCCACATACACTGTAACCAGACTAGGTGGCCTTCATGGTTTGATTTCGACCCCATATATGCTCCAAGACAAGCTTTCCTATAACAACGAAAACACGGACAGAATAGAAATAGGTGCTGTAAGGTCTCCATTTAGTTTTCGTCGGTACAAAAGAGACATTTGAGACCAAGATCAATATGATCGTATTTATACCATTTACGAATTTGTGATCCGGAGTGGACTAAATCTAAACAAAATCTCATGTATGCTGAGCACATTTTGTTGTCGGGGGACCGCAACAAATATGCGCTTCGTGGTTTGGTTTCGTGTGTATGGATGTAGGTGTCTATGAATGTATGTATCTGAACTTGTAAATGAGTATATATGTGTGTATCTGAATATGAATGTGTGTAGATGAATGCATATACCTGAATGTGTATATAATTGGTGTGATTGTGTATATGAATATGAATGTGTGTATTTTAGTAAGTGTATTGGTCAGTGCTGTGTGAATGGTTGAGAAATCTGTGTGTCTGTAAAGGCGGCAAACGCCCCTTTCTAATGTCTAATCCATGCTATGGCCTTTTGGGGAGGCCAACAAATGGATTAGCTATCACAGTGCACCCCTGATGGAAGTTCTCTCTATGGTGTCCCAGCTTGAGCTCAACCTAACCGACATGGTTAGGGCTCATGCCTTGGCAGGTGATGCTAATGTGGCACAGCTGGTGATGCACAATCTTTTAACCTTGTGTTGCAATTTATTGGTAGTTGAATTTAAAGGTAACATTGAGTACCTGCTGTGGCTGCTTTTCACCTGCATGTCTCGGGGGAGGAGGTCTCAGAGCAAGCATCACAACAAGGAGACACTGCACAGGTGCAAGGATGCTTTGGTGAAGTGCTTCCAACATCAATTGGAGAAAGTATGAAAGAAAAACACCAACCAGCTCAAATTTAGCTAAACACACCAGGCATGTTAAGCTCACGAATGTGGCATCAATGGCAGTACATCACTAACACCTGTTTAAATATTTGTGAGTGGTGCATGTGCAGCCTATATGGAGGAGAAACTGTGGAACAACCGAATCAGTGACTCTGCTGTAGAATCGCTAAGCTTCCTTATCCTGGCTGGCAGCAGTGCACGGTCCAGCTCCCCTGGCACACAGAATACTTATAATGAAGGCAATAAGTCCCTCCATGTCTCATTAAGTTGTCTAGCTAAAGAGGCCGGAGCAAATATGGGCATTGCTGAGGTGTACCACCCCATCCCAACGACTTGTGGTTGGGGTGGTGCTAACAACAGGAGCTTGCCACTGGCAACAGTATCTAGTACCACTGGAAGGTTTGATGGGTGCAGGATTTGGGCACAGCATGCTTAATGTCACCAATGTGCTGAAATCTAGCCCTGTGACATGCGGAGGTGGTCGCTACCAGCCTATGAGGAGAAAGGGCTTGTACATCAAGCTCACATTCTTGTTCCACCAGCACACATTTTTCCTCACGGCTGCTATTGCTAGAATTCAGCCCTCGCCTCTTCCCGTCTGCCCCTTCTTCCTAAGGCACACCAGTGTGCAGAAGACATCAGGCTCCCCACCTGTGACCATCATACCCTATAGAATGACAAACCCCTGGGCAGCACCAGGGTAACCACGCTGTTTACAAGGGTTGAGGTTGCCACTCCCTGGGAGTCTTGTGCTTTTCCTGCCCTCTCCACCACTGCAGGATCAGGAAGAGTCTCCTCCTCAATCACCTTCTCTGCATGCTCCTCTTCCTTTTCCTTTTCCTCAGGTAGGTCCACCACCTGCAGTGGCGCCTCCACAGGCCTCCTCTTAGCATCCTATTAATGTACCTTACCCTAAAACTCTATAGCACCAAAACCCTGCTGGGTGGAGACCGCTTCCTCCTCTGTGGCCCCCACCTAGACGACAGAATCCTATCCAAAATGTCTCCTTCAAGGTGATTACTGTAGCCATCTGATTCTCCTACATGACTAGCATACCACTCAATCCTCTATTGACTTAATTCCCTCTTTGTGGATGTTCAAATGAGGCGTTGCCACATCTGCCACAGTGGGGGCATCCACAAGAGGCCTTTTTTCCCCTGAATCATTTGGGGTGCTGATAAGGGACCCTGCAAAGCCTTCCTCTTTGCTACTTGCTTTAGAGCCTCCCCTCTCTCATGGCCCTGCCTCCTCTTTCTCTACTGAGGCATCTCCTAGTGCAAAAAACTCTCGAACTGACAGTGAAGATTGGTGATGCTGTGTGGCCCAGTGACATGCCACCCACAGACTCAATGAAACTTAAACCACAAAAGGATACTGTAGAATAAAGGATACAAGAAGAATCCTGGTATCTCTTCTAAACCTTCAGAGTAGAATCCTCAAGGAAGAATCCTTTCCAATAACTCCACATACAGCCAGAGTGAAGAATCACTCGAAAGGATGAATAACTATGCACAGCCTCCAATCTGTTACAATAAAAACAAATGGTAAATAACTAATCTTCCACTGGGTTCCCTTAATTTCCACTAAGTTCTGCACTAACCTTAAATGATTAGATGACTTGATGCATGTGAAGAACCGTGATGTTCCCGTTGAATCCACCATCAAAGGAAAACAACGACAAGGAAGGGAAGGTTAGTAGGAAACTAATCCCGAATGGAATGAAGGCCGAACTAGAGTCGGGCTGGTGCACTCTGGATAGCGTTCATTTCAATGCACAAAACAATCCTAATTCTCCCACATGATGTGCTGTTTAAGGTTCTCACATAGTGCAGAATGTTATTCACCCCTAGAGTCTTAATAAGTCCAAACTGATATTCTCCAAAAAAGGAATGCACCATAAAATATACTGGGTTGTAGTGTTGACCTACACGTTGGTAATGGAGAGCAAACTGAAACTGATGGCACTTCCGTACTTCCGGAAGTAGTGTGGAGGATTCAAATAATACTTATTCGCTATCATAAAGTTTTGTACCTTAATTAAACAGGACCGTCGGTAGCAGCAATGCAGAGGAGAAACTTTGCGGAAGGCACAGCCTCTGGAACTGGAAAGCCACCGCGTAGAATGACCTGAATCCGGAAGGTTCAATGCGGAAGCCCGTAGGAAGCTGGAGCCGTGCAGTTGACAGTGAGATGTAGCCGACGAGGAGAAGCTGGCAAAGGAACCTCCAGGTAACGTGGCCGGCAGGTGATCCGCTGCATAGAATGACAGCACGCTTGAAATGCATGCGACAAGCGGAATAGCTTTGCGTGGAACGACATACTCGTGAAGAGTTGAAGCTGGGAGTCGCCGGAGAGAAACACCTCGTGGTCCTTCAGCAAGAAGAGAGGCGTCTGAAATTGGCTGTAGCAGAATGCTTTAGAAAGCAAAAGGAAGGCTGTTCGGAAGAACGAACTGCCCACGAGTAACTTCAATCAGAAGCACGAGTAAAGCACCTAAATACGTTCTATAGACACGTGAGTGATCATGTGACCAAACGCAGGGATTCAATATCGTTTGGCAGGAAGTTTGGAGAACAGTCTCCATTTGTTATAAAACGGTTTGGCTGCCGTTCTAAGAGCGTAAGGATTTCTGATTCCATGCACCACAGGTGAGTGCATGACACCCAGGCCATCAAACAGGCGCTAGCAAACATCATGTAGTCCACCATCCTCATCTGTCATGGGGGATCCTCCTTCTCCTGTAAAGGGAAATGTCATTCCTCCTCCTCATCTCCCTTAGCTATCTTTCCCTTACCCAGCAAGCATGGCAGGTCTGCCAAGACAAGTGCCGCAGATGGCAATACTTAGAAGTGCATGCACATCTCATGAGCCCAAAATTGTAAGTTCAAAGTAGCCCGAAAGAACCAGAGCACAACCCCAAGTGAACCATGCTGCTACTGAAAGTACTACTAAAACTAAAACACTGCACTACTACAATAAGTAAAAAATACAATATACAAACAAACACATAGGGGAACCTAGAAAGGTGTAAACAATTGATTTGTTCTTTGTGGATTTTTGGGCATAAGAATAGGTATAGGAAACGTTTTTTAATTTGTTTTTAATATGTAAGGGGGCACAACAAAGGTAAGACACAAGAGGAAAATGCAGTTTGTTTATGGGAAACTAACACCCTCCAATTTCAAAAACAGAACAAATAATACGGCAAAGAGGCACAGAACATAGCTACAATAACTCATTAAACACCAACAAACGTGGCTTTATCATTTATCTTCAACCTTAAATGAGTATCCTGTGGATTGTGCAGCTGCAGTATCACGCTTTTTAATGCAGACAATCTTCTATATATGTTAAGGTCTCTGGTTCCCCTGAGGTGTTTTCCCATTTAGTGGATGGCCTTGGGGAGGCGTGCCAATGGATGACTTGCAAAGGTCTCCAGCTTAGCCCATCTAAGATGGATGTCATGCTGCTGGTTCCCAAATATCTCCTTTATGATCCTCAGTGTTCACCCATCCCCTCAACCTTTTCATATTTCCCACATCTTTCTCCAGTAGGGTAAGGAATTTGGGAGTGAGCTGGGAACCTGATCTGTCGATCCCACATTAAATAAATGAAATGGTCAGATCCTGATCCTTCCATGTCCGTCTACTTATCTGGACCCTCCATTTTATCCCTAAAGAGGATCAGTGGCCAATAGTGGGTGCACTCATAAACTCACAACATGACTATAGTAACGCTTTTTATATCAGCATTTCTGGTAAAGCATTACATGAGCTGCAAGTTGTTCAAAACGCTGCATTTTTATCTATTTTTAGAATTCCCATACGTTGTTTGATTTCCACCATTCTCATTGATCTCCACTGGCCATCAGCATGCTTTTCTTCAAGGTCGTATGTCTTATATCCAAGTGCACTTGCGAGATGGCCCCAATTTACCTTTGCCCTAAAATCAATCTGTATAACCAAGTCTGAAATCAGAAAATAAATACTTACTCACTATTTCATATACCCGTTGCATAACAAGAGGTGATAGTTGCTTTTCTGTGGGTGGACCCAAACTCTGGAATCCGCTACCTTTGGGAATTCCCTCAGCAGATTCCTTCTCGAGATTATCTCATTTTACCTGTCTTGTTTCAGCTGTACCTAGATGCAGTTCACTCTGCCTGGTTCTATGAGGATGTGTATTACAAATGCAATTAATCAAATCAAAAAAATATAATTTCTCCAAATTCCTCACAACACTGCTCCAAAGCTTTAAAATACCTATAAACACCCTGCATTTGTGAAACCACCTTCCCTCACTGCGTAGCTAAATATACAAAGGAACAGGTAATAAGGTAACTTTACAAAGAGGTTCAAACTTCCTTTATGGGATTGTAGGGCTCCGATTGGCTGAACAAACTTGACAAATCAGCCTGAGATGGCTCTGATTGGCTGAATGAGTCCAAATAATAAACCTGTTATTCATCCTGAGATTCAAGGGTTCTGATTGGATGAATCATAGAGAGATACCCAGCAGCCTAATGCAAGACCATGCAGAGTTCATCTGCACCAAAAAACTGTCTGTTTCTCGTGACAGAAGCAAATCTTTTCTAAAAGATCTGTGCAGTACTGTGAGTCATTTTGCATAGTTAGATCAGGCCTCGCTGTGACGCTGTGACTGCTTTGTAGGTGATTCAGGCTGCCATGACTATTATGCGGCCATTTATGCAGGGGATCACAAATGCTTTCACGTACGTGTTGCTGGTCCACTGCATGCAATTATTTCAACACTCACAAAGCATAGTGTAATCGATAAGAGCAAATGAAAGGGAAATTGCATTTACTCTTCACTTTTACTCTCCCCTTTGTGAGATATACAATTCCACCTGCAAATTACGCTTTGCAGGCAGTATTTTTTTTAATGTATCCCAATGGAATCTACCTTTTATTTAACAGGTGTTAAAACAAGGCCTATTTCATTGGAAATCTCATGCAGGCATAAAACTGGGTGCTGTTCTAAGATGGAGGAATGCAATCTCAGCTTTGCTGCCCATCTATGCCTTGGAAAAGCACACAAAATGGCTGGAGGCCAAAATGAATGCGTAAAAGCAATACGCCTTGCTCTTAACGCTTCATTTTTCCACTCTGCTCATTTGAAACTTACCCCTAAGTGTTTTAGAAAGGGGTAGACAGTTAAGCTCTTTGAGAATGGGGAGGTGTTTTGGTTGACCATTTTTTTAATTTTTTTAGTCTGGTGAGGAAGCATGTTGCATTGTGCTTAACATACCAAATACCAAAATCTCTTAAATGTCATCATCGACACATTGGTAGCTTTAAAACACCACTTTATTAAAAAATTGGTAACTTTAAAACAGCACTTTATAAAAAAAAAAGCCCAAAGTGCTTGGTACAATGTGGCTGCAGATCAATATTCTACCACCCACCAGCTTATCCTGGGAACAATATATATTTCACCATATCACCTCAGTCCCCAGGGGACTTCCATTGCTCATTATTATAGAACAGATCATCTTCAAGGAGGCCTGCATCACCTACGAGGCTCCCTACCTTAACACCAAACGCATTAAATCAAGCAGATCGTGCATCAAAAGGTGCCACACTAGCGCCCTTTAACAAATTGCAAGGAAAAAATAGAAGAAAGGCCTTATTCAGTTATTGTTAGGCGATTCCCTGCACACCAGGCCACGACACATCGGAACACTGCCCACATTCCCCCAACATCTCCTCCCAAGCTTCGAGGCTCAAGTGATTCGGTGAACCCACAGAACCGAAAACTCCGTACCAGTGTACGGGCTCGATTGCAACCCTTTCTGCATTGGCAACTGCCTTGGAGAACGTATAGCAGAAAGGGCGGCCTTACGTCTTCACGCCAGTCACGTGATACACTACGGCGTTCCCCATGTGATCTTGGTGGACGTCACATGATCCAGAGAAGTCACATGACCCAGGGGCGATCAGTATAAAGGTCTGAGAGACAGAACGCTCATTGCTTCTCAGCTGGCTTCGGACACTGTTTGGCGTTACAACTTGCTCCTTGTTACCTTGATCACGGAACTCTATTTCGGACTCCCTCGGACACCCCTTGGTACTTTTGCTTGGAACTGTTTACCTGTTGCCGGATATTTGGACTGCACCTCGACTTGTCTTTGGATCATCCCTTGGTACCTTGCTGATCTTCTACGCCTTTTCCCTACTGGGGATTCAAGTCAAGCCCTGACTCCCACAGGTGGCTACTCTTCATCCACGCTGATCCTGCGGTTCTACCATTCCAGGGATCGCCGCATCTAATGAGCCTCGAACCTCCCTACTAGGTCACCTGGGTCTCCATTACACCAGATAGGTAAGACACTTTAGTTACTTGTTTACCTCATTGTATTGTGCTTGCCTGGTACTTAACCTCATTCCCTCTTGACAGCAGCATCGGTGTTCCAAGAGGCTCCGTGGATCCGAGAAGACATCTCTCACCTGTGGCCTCAAGGGTCGTACAGCGGGTTTCTATTTAGTTCTCCTGTGCGTCACTTGGGGACGGAGGTCTCATCGGTCTACACGACACTCAAGTCAGAACAGACTGAGAAGCCGTATAGTCGTGTCAGACGATGCAGGGATCCACGGATGAACCCATAGCTGCTTTGGTTCAGGCAATTACAATATTAAGGGCAGATATGGCCGCCGCAAACACTGTGATCCATCAAAGGTTAGATTCCATACAAAGTGTTCAACATTCCCTTCCTGCAGACCCTGAGTTTGGCGATACCGGCTCCTCCACTACACCCTCTCCCGTTACTGCTCCTGTAGTCCCAACTCCGATGATACTCCCAACCCCTTCCCCCTTAGCTGCTCCTGAACGCTATCAAGGGGATCCCAAGAAGTTCAGAACCTTTATTAATCAGTGCAAGTTACATTTCCTATGCAGACCTTTGGCTTTTCCCACCACCACTGCTAAAGCTGCCTTCGCCCTTTCCCATTTGGCCGGAACAGCAGCTGCTTGGGCTAATCCCCTGTTAGAGAACAATAGCCCAGTTCTTTATGACTTTGATTTGTTGGTCCTAGAAATGGCCCGAGTATTCGATACCCGACACAAGGTACAGTCTAGGGATTTGGAGTTGTTGGAATTGACTCAGGGTAAAAGGACTCTGAAAGATTACATCACCCGATTCAATCAGCTAGTTGCGGAAACATCATGGCCAGAAAACAAGAGGGCGGTGGTTTTCTATAGGGGGTTGAGTAACACCATGAAAGATGCATTAGCAGTGATCCCTTCTATGCCTACTCAGTATCAGGAATTGGTTGATCTGGTCTTGCAGGTAGATGCACGACGATCGGAGCGTAGAGCTGAATTGGGGGCCTCTTCCTCTCCCACTCTTGTTGGCACTCCTGCTTCCAGTACCGAAGAACCTATGCAAGTGGGAGGGTTACGTAGTCCTATTACAACATCTGAGAGAGAACGTAGAAGGGTGGATAATGCATGCTTTTATTGTGGTACCACTGGACATTTCGTGAAAGAGTGTCCTCGACGGCCCAGGAAGAGTCAGGTTTTTCGGACGGCTCGACCTTAGAACCGGAGAACAGGTCGAGTGTTCCGTCATCTTCTCCGGGTACCTCCCTTGCCTTTACTCGTGTTCAACCCATTTCTGTAAAGGCTACCCTATGTCCCTCTACAGGCCTTCTTCATGCAGTCAATATCATTATTGATTCAGGTGCCACTGGTAATTACATAGATATTGATTTGGCCCATTCCCTCAACCTACCTTTAGTGGTGAAAACACGACCGGAACATGTCCAAGCCGTGGACGGCTCTGCACTGGTTTCTGGTCCTGTCAGACATCAAACCGCACCCCTCTTGTTAACCATACAAGAAGTACACACCGAAACCCTGAGTTTTGATTTGATCACCACACCCCAATTCGGCATCATCCTAGGGATTCCATGGTTACATGAACATAATCCATTGATCAATTGGCAGTCAGGTACTGTAGTCTTTGAGTCTGATATCTGTCAGAATTATTGTCTTCCGGTCCATCAAGCCCCTGACACACCTTCTCGGGCCTTGGGGGCCTTAGCCCAACTCACACTGACTGTCGACGATCCAGAGCTTGTGCATACACATACTGTTGGGGGGTTGGTATCTGGGATTCCGCCGGAATACAGAGAATTCGAATCAGTGTTCGACCGGGGCTCGTCTGAGGTACTCCCTCCACACAGACCATATGACTGCCCAATCGAACTGCTTCCCGATTCCAATATTCCTTCAGGCAGGATCTATTCTTTGTCCCCTTCGGAGGAACTGGCGTTGAAAGACTATGTACAGAACGCCCTACGATTAGGACACATCCGCCCCTCCACTTCACCCGCGGCAAGTCCTATCTTCTTTGTACCCAAGAAGGAGGGGGATTTACGCCCTTGTGTAGATTATCGGCGTCTTAACGCTATCACTAAAAAGGATAGGTATCCCATCCCGTTAATCACTCCACTTCTAGACCATTTAACACACGCTTCCGTTTTCACTAAGCTTGACCTACGCGGCGCATACAACTTAGTACGCGTCCGCGAGGGAGACGAGTGGAAGACCGCTTTCTGCACTCGGTATGGCTTGTACGAATATCTGGTCATGCCCTTTGGCCTATGTAACGCCCCGGCCACTTTCCAACGATTCATGAACGACATATTCAGGGATATACTGGATGTATATATGGTTGTGTACTTGGACGATATCCTAATCTTTTCTCGTGATCTTGATGAACACGTGAATCATGTCCGAGAAATATTGACCCGTTTGAGAGAACATTCCTTGTTTGCCAAACCTGAGAAATGTCAGTTCCATAAGACAACTGTTGAGTTTTTGGGTTTTCACATCACCCCTGGGGCGTTATCCATGAATGAATCTAAGGTCAAAGCAGTATTAGATTGGCCAGTACCTCGAACACTCAAATCCTTGCAGGCTTTTTTAGGGTTCGCCAACTTTTACAGACGTTTCATTTCTTCCTTTTCCACAATTGTAGCCCCGCTTACGGCCCTGACTAGTCCTCAGGTATCATATCAATGGCAGAGAGAACAGCAGGAGGCTTTTGAGGCTTTGAAAACCGCCTTTACTACCGCACCGGTGCTCCAACATCCAAATCCTGATCTTCCGTTCATAGTAGAGGCGGATGCCTCTTCCTTTGCCCTCGGTGCGGTATTATCACAAACATGTCCAAATACAGGCAAATTACATCCAGTTGCATATCATTCCCGTAAGTTTTCCAGTACTGAGTCTCATTATACCGTTACGGAGAAAGAACTCTTGGCTGTCATGGATGCCTTCCGTGTCTGGCGTCATCATCTTCTGGGGGCTAGGCATCCCGTCACGGTGTACTCCGATCATCGGAACCTACAAGATCTGGCTTCTTTGAAATGCATCAATAGCAGACAGGTCCGATGGCATCTTTTCTTTTCCGCCTTTGATTTCCATATCATGCACCGTCCTGGCACTTCACATGGGAAGGCGGATGCCTTGTCACGTTCTCCGGGAGGGGTCCAGTTGCCTACATTCCCCGACACTGTTCTCGGTAAGAGCCATGTGATTTGTCTCTGTACACCCTCATTGTCACTATTAGATTCGGTCCGGTCCTGGACTAGCAATCATTCTGACCAGTTACGAGAATGGGATCCTGTATATTCTGATGGTTTACCTTTCGTACATGAACGCCTGTTTCTTCCTACGCCTGATACACGTAATCTAGCCCTTGAGTGGTCTCATGACGCTCCCTTTAATGCCCATCCCGGACAAGAGCGCACTTTAGATCTTCTCAAGCGTTGGTGTTGGTGGCCTTCTATGAAGCGCGATGTGGAGTGTTATGTCAGATCTTGTGCGGTATGTGCTCAGGCTAAACATCAAAGGGGTTGACCGGTTGGATTGTTGCTTCCACTTCCGGTACCTCCCAGGCCCTGGCATACGTTAACAATGGATTTCGTTACCGATCTCCCCAAGTCAAAAGGCTTTGACACCGTCTGGGTAGTGGTGGACACGTTCACTAAAATGGCCCGTTTTGTTCCTTGTAGGGGTATCCCTTTGGCCCCTGTCTTGGCGGACTTGTTTTTTGAACATGTGTTTATGCTATTCGGCCTCCCTTCGGTCATTGTTTCCGATCGAGGTTCACAGTTCACCTCTCGGTTTTGGAGGTCCTTGACGAAACTATTGGGCATTGATACGAGGTATTCTTCGGCCTATCATCCGGAGACCGATGGTCAGACCGAAAGGACGAATCAATCGATGGAACAATACCTTCGTTGCCTCATATTGCAACATCAGTCCTCTTGGTTGGCCGTTTTGCGGCTTGCGGAGTTCGCGTATAACAACGCGGCTCATTCAGCTACTGGTTATTCTCCTTTTTACGCCCTCTATGGTCAACATCCCAGGGTTTTGCCGGTCCCTGATGCCTCTGGTTCTTTGAATCCTGCGGCCACGACATGTCTTAGGGATCTTTCTGCTATTCATGCGAGTACAGTGGTTCATCTCACTGAAGCAAAGGCCTCTATGAAGGCCCGTGTGGATGGCAAGCGTCGTGCTGCTCCCCCTCTGGTGGTGGGTTCTAGGGTCTGGTTATCTTCCCGACATCTTCGCCTAGTGGGTTGCCGGAAGTTGCTGCCTCGCTTTGTCGGGCCGTATGTGATCTCGCAGGTTGTTAATCCGGTGGCTTTCCGTCTAGTACTCCCCAGCTCTTGGCGTATCCATCCTGTGTTTCATGTCTCCCTCCTCAAACCCTGTCCTGACTCAGTCCGTCTTCGTACCCCTGTTGCGCCGGTGTCCTTGACCTCTCCTGATGTTTTTGAGGTGTCGGCCATTTTGGGTTCTAGGTGGTTTAGGGGTAGGCTCCAGTATCTGGTGGATTGGACGGGTTACGGCCCGGAGGAGCGTTCGTGGGTTTCCGCATCTGATTTGAACGCCCCGCGGTTGGTGGCCCGCTTCCATGGGGATCATCCGTCCTGCCCACGGGGTCGTGGGCCGTTGGGGGGGGGCTATGTTAGGCGATCCTCTGCACACCAGGCCACGACACATCGGAACACTGCCCACATTCCCCCAACATCTCCTCCCAAGCTTCGAGGCTCAAGTGATTCGGTGAACCCACAGAACCGAAAACTCCGTACCAGTGTACGGGCTCGATTGCAACCCTTTCTGCATTGGCAACTGCCTTGGAGAACGTATAGCAGAAAGGGCGGCCTTACGTCTTCACGCCAGTCACGTGATACACTACGGCGTTCCCCATGTGATCTTGGTGGACGTCACATGATCCAGAGAAGTCACATGACCCAGGGGCGATCAGTATAAAGGTCTGAGAGACAGAACGCTCATTGCTTCTCAGCTGGCTTCGGACACTGTTTGGCGTTACAACTTGCTCCTTGTTACCTTGATCACGGAACTCTATTTCGGACTCCCTCAGACCCCCCTTGGTACTTTTGCTTGGAACTGTTTACCTGTTGCCGGATATTTGGACTGCACCTCGACTTGTCTTTGGATCATCCCTTGGTACCTTGCTGATCTTCTACGCCTTTTCCCTACTGGGGATTCAAGTCAAGCCCTGACTCCCACAGGTGGCTACTCTTCATCCACGCTGATCCTGCGGTTCTACCATTCCAGGGATCGCCGCATCTAATGAGCCTCGAACCTCCCTACTAGGTCACCTGGGTCTCCATTACACCAGATAGGTAAGACACTTTAGTTACTTGTTTACCTCATTGTATTGTGCTTGCCTGGTACTTAACCTCATTCCCTCTTGACAGCAGCATCGGTGTTCCAAGAGGCTCCGTGGATCCGAGAAGACATCTCTCACCTGTGGCCTCAAGGGTCGTACAGCGGGTTTCTATTTAGTTCCCCTGTGCGTCACTTGGGGACGGAGGTCTCATCGGTCTACACGACACTCAAGTCAGAACAGTTATTTATCACCCAAGTAGACCCTACTCTCTATCACTGCATGAAGGAAAGTAATGCTCTGTTCTTCAAAGAATACCTTAGCAAGGTCAAATGGGCAATATCTTGCCTAGGCCTCCTCGATGACCACTAATCAGGACCCCAAACACTACTTCACCCCTTCTATAACCCCTACTCATTACCAAACGAGGAACAACCCTCCCTCGGTGTCCTTCTTTTGCTTGTTACCACTCCACTGCTTAATAACTTGGTTTGCGTTATATAAAACACAATGCATAAATAAACATACATGAATATGTTGCTATCATATCCTATGTGCAGACACATACCATGAGGTGCCCACATTGGCATAGAAGATGCGGGACCAGGAATAATACATTATGTCGCTTTTTTTCTTTCATATGTTACAAGTTACAGTCACTGTTATAGTTACATGAAGACAAGGGAGCAAACCCACCCGCCACTTTTTTTATGGCATATACGCACAGGCCACAATTGACACTTTTAAGACACTCACAAATCATTTCCTATCTGACATAAACTGAGCTGCCATTCACTTATAGTCATCAGCTTCTCACATCATGCGGGGATGACTGGCTCGACAATACAAACCATAAATACATCTCACGCAAGTCCAAGATACAACCAGGGATGAATTGTCCATAAGGGGTGGCAGGGTGTAAAATTGCCACTTGGTATAGATGAGCCAAAGCCGGCCCAGTGAAAACCTGAGCACTTCCTCAGCTGTAGTTTGCAGCTGAGGAAACACTCCTGGGCCAGCTGTGTTGTAGGGAAACAAGGCTTCCCTTTATTTGGAGTCCTCCAGCTGCACATGCCTAATGAGTTATGCATAGCTGGGGGTGTTTTGCTCCCTCAATCTTGAAAGGCCCATTGGCAATGCTGGCTGGGGTGCTGCACATTAAAAATGTCTAGAGGGCGCTCCTGTGCCTCACCGAGGTTTTAGAAGGCCTGGGCCATGGGTTTTTCCCACTCCCGGCCTGTGTCAGAAACCAGTAGTCAGGCAGAGTACTCAGACTGACACCGCCCCTTACTTCCTAGTCCTGCCCGCATGGTGCGAATGTGCGGGCCAGGTGGAGAATTAGACCTAGTATGGAACCTACCCACATGCCAAATCTCATGTTTGTAGCATGTTGGGAAATATGTTGAACATTTTGTACAGACACACACATATCCACACGTTTCCTCCGAAAAGAAATTAGACAAAGGTATACTTTTACAATTTTCTTTACCATGGAACCTATCCACATGCAAAATATCAGGTATGTAGTATGCTGCGAAGTATGATGAACATTTCGAACAGGAACACACACACACACATACAAGCATTGCAGACTACTTAAAACAAACACAATCTGAAAAATGTGCGTTATACTTTTTACATTCTCTACACCATGAAATGGATTTTCTTTCCACATGCCAAATGTCAGGTTTGTAGCATGTTGGGAAGTATGCTGAACATTTCTAACAGACACACACAGACATCCAAGCATTACAGACAACTTAAAAAAGCTTGAAAAATAAATTTGAAAAATGTATATTGTATGTGTGTTACGTGGTCTACACCATGGACCATACCCACATGGAAAATGTCAGGCTTGTAGCATGTTGGGAAGTATGCTGAACATGTTGTACAGACACACACATTTCCTCAGAAAAGAAATTAGACAATGGTATACTTTTTACATTTTCTTTACCATGGAACCTACTCATATGCCAAATATCTGATTTTTAGCATGTTGTTGAAGTATGCTGAACATTTTGAACAGAAACACACACATATCCAGGCATTGCAGACCCCTTAAAACAAACAAAATCAGAAAAATGGATGTTAGATTTTTTACATTCTCTACACCATGACACCTACCCACATGACAAATTTTAGGTTTGTAGCAGTTGGGAAGTATGCTGAACATTTCTTACAGACAGACAAAGATCTCTAAGCATTGCAGACGACTTAAAAAAAAAGCTTGAAAAATAAATTAAAAAATGTATCTTGTATACATTTAACACTGTCTACACCATGGAACCTACCAACATGCCAGAGTTCATGCTTGCAGCATGTTGGGAAGTATGCTGAACATTTCTAACAGACACACACACATATCCGCAAATGTCCCTTTCACACGAGAGATATCTGAACAATCTGGTAATTTGATTCTCATCCTTGACAACGAGTAACTTTTTCCCAGGGGTTGCAGCAGCCAATGTGAGCTCATATGCAAACATGTAGTGGGGAGCTTGATCTATTCATATTTGGCAGGAGACCGGTGTGGGCAGGAACAGTAATACACGTTTTCTTACTTATAACCTGTCTCTGGTGTCTCACACTTATCTTAGCTTCTAGATCACCCAGTGTGTGTCACACTAGGAAAATGACTTGGTCAGAAAAGGTAGCAACTATAATATATTCCCAAAGCCCTAGGAAGAAACCCCAGATCAGAATGAATATACAACCGCAGGAGAGGCGGACAAAGGAATCCTGGCATACATTTTGGTTGGAATATAGAGAGAACTTAACTCCAGTACACCAGCAGTTTATATAAAAAGTGAGTAGCACATTTCACACTATGGCACAATATAACTATTCCTAAGCAGCTGCATCAAAAATCTAAAAAGAGTAATTTAAAAATACATAAAAATTCCTTAGAACCCCACTTTCTATTACCGAAAAATATATACAGAAATCCTTATTTCGGAGACAGCCTGGCCAGGGCTGTCTCATGGCCCCTTGTGCAGCAGATGATCTTGTCAGGTGCTCTTAGAATATGCGGGCAGGGCAGCAGCAGTGCAGAGGGGCCCCAATGTTTTTTTCCCGTAGCTCGGTATGCCAGAGGCAATGCGGCACGTTAGTAGAAGCTTGAGGGGTCCAACACAGGGAGTCCTAGCAGGGATGCGTATGCAACAAGCGATCTGTTGTTGATTGAAGAGTAGGGGGATCCCAAGCATGTCCTTTGAAGCAGGCCACATCTGCCAGCAGCTGCCCAGGGATTCAATGTGGCCCGGAGTGGCAAAGGGCGGGTCCACTACTAGTCATGTGTTACTCCCCTCCTTTTCAAGGAGAGCACCAAGTATTATGGCTGGTGTCGGGCACACGGGTGCCAGGACTAGCCTCCATTGAATACCCAGGTCGATGCTGGTAGATGTGATTCAGAGGTTCATTGGGGGTCTACAGTGGTAGGGGGTACTTACAACAAAGCAGGCCAAACAGTGACAATAAAGGTGCTGCGCTCACCATCCCCACAAGGAGCACCGAAATAAATGAGCTGGGCCGCTGCAGTGCAGTGCATTGTGGTTCCCATCTACTGAAGCTCCCAGGTCATGGCAGTGTTAGACAGTTGGTGCCCCTATTAGCAAAGGGGTACAGCATACTGAAGATCTTGAGCCGTGGCAGTGATTGACAGTGTAGTGCCCCTCCCAGCAATGGGGCACCAGAAAGTTATAAGGCAGTTTTAGGTGGTGCGTAGCGCTGGCTCAACACTCTGAAGTGAGGGTCAGGCTCGCTTCAACTGCTTTAACAGTGCTCCAGTCGGGCGATCAACATTCTTTTTATATTTATGCTTGAAAAGGTCCCACGTGGAGCATATACACCGGGGGATGCTTCACAAATAAAAGCACATGTGTGCCTGGCCAAGGGGGCTGCACTAGCCCATCCCAACTGTTTCACTACCCCCATGTCTCAGAGTCCTGGCTCTGATACCCATCTACCCAACCTTCTCTACCTCCTTCATGGTCCACAAAGGTATCATACCTAAGGGGAACACATTTATATTCACGTTTCTCTCTTATTTAGACTTCTCTCTGTCTTCCTTCTAATCCTCAATGCTTCACAAATGCTTGAACATCCACCTCCTCCCTGGCTCACTCATTTAAAAGTAAGGGCTTCCCATCTCCTGACTTTTCTCAATTTCCTTCTGGGTATTTCCTTTCGCCCAATTATTTCTAGCTAAAAACTTCTCCTTTATACTTTTTCCAACCTCCTTCTGGGTATTTTTCCAATACCCTTCTCTTTAACAATGTCTCCAACCACAGCTTTGCTGTTTCCTCCACCCTCCTCTTTAAAGATCTCTTCATCTTCACCTAGAACACTGCTTTCAACCTCCACTCTGATGTTAATCACCTCCTTAATGCTATCCCCTTCCTCCTTGATTTTGTCTCCTTGCTCGTTAAGGCGCTCTATGCTCTCCTATTCCTATCTTCCTTTAACTTTCTCTCTCCACTTTACTTCCACTTCCTCTCTCCATCTCATGTCTACCACCTCTCTACACCCTGTATCTTCCTCCTCTTGCTGCCTTTCACAATCTTCATCCCTTATCACCGAATCGTCTCACACTGTTCCCAGACAGCCAATAGCTTTTATCAGGTTCTGACCAATCCCTGGGCGCCACCCGATGTTGGAGTGTCTCTATCTAGGTAGGAGTGTAGAATGCCAGGCTATGATGCAAGTCTATGCAAAAAGGACGAGCATGCTTGTCCTTGGCGCTTAAGGGGTGGTTTAGTAATGAGTGGAAAATGTACTGGAGACACACGTTACCTGGAAGTATTTGTGTAATGCTGTGGTGTGTGGTGACACAGACCGATCCCTCTTTAGAGTCAACTGTCATCTTGATTTACAGAGCTTAGCTATCAACTATTCTGTGGGCACTTCCCTCGCATTGCTACTAATTGATAGACTCTTGCAACGTCCACCATACTTAGAATGCTGCAGTCCAAATACAGCTGACACTCAGAGATGAATAAGGATCCTCCTCTCTTCCTCCATGTCTCGGCTCCCACCATTGAGCTGCACATCGACTTTGTAAAGGGGCACGCATCAGGGAAGCAGGGTTCAAGTGACATTCACCCACAACAGGCCTGGGGAGGTGTAGAATGCTCAGAGGTGTATCTCATCTACCTCTTCTGGGCCCAACACCATGCCACACATAGCCCTAGCATAGACAGGGAGCTTAATTACAGCCAGCTGATTTATGAAAAATGTCAGCATGCTTGATAAGTAGGTCAGTGCATGATGATGTCTGGTTGGTAAACTCTTGATCATTGGAGTAAGGATCACAGCACGTGTTGGACATGGATCATCCAATTGAAGTCTTTTTGGAGTGATAACATTTCCAAATTGTGGAAGCACCCTGGAAGGCAGGATCGAATGAGTTGAAGCCTGACACACTGAATGTGTGCCCTTAGATGGCCTTGTGGTCAGTGTCAGGAGAATGAAGGGTATGCCTGTAGGTTGGAAAAAGTGTTTTCACAAGTCATGTCTTAATCGAAGAAAGACTCAGATAGAAGATGTGTCTGCACATCGTCAGTGCTGATGTTGCAGTAAAGGTGGTTCATTATTATTGGTAGTATCACCATGCAAAATGAGCTATATCGCCATTGTGGCATTGAATGGCATAGTCACTGTTGACACTACAAGAGTTCTGTAGTGTTTGCACGTGAAGTAGCTATGTCAACTTCTGCTGCATTACAGCCATTCTTTGCCCGCTGCAGAACAGGCTCAATGGTTGCCAATATGGAAGTGATGGCCACACCGTTGCATCGATGGACACTACAGACACATTGGCTTAAAGCAGTCAAATTGCATAGGAATCCATTGCAAATGCTTTCTGCCATGTGTGAATGCCAGGCAATATTTACACTTTTTCACAACAAAGTGTGATAAAGGTTAGTTAAGGGGAGTTCCCCTGTTTTAACACCTTTTCTTGCACTTCATATTGCAAATGTTGAGGTGACAAATAGCAAAAAAGTGCAGACATAAGAGGTCCCCTCCATGCAATTGACTCTTTTTCGTTCTGGTAATTAGATGGCACTAAAGTTGGTCCTAGAAGCCACACATTATTTGGTTAATTATCCACTCATTGACTGCCCAATGTCATGTTTATCTCTATGGGGATTCAAACCTACTACCTGCACCTTCCCAATCATCCTGGTACTCCTGGTATTTATTTTAGCTAGCACTATCAAGATCTAACAGCATTATTTGGCTTCCAGTGTTGTTTCTAAGTAGTCCTCTGGGAGTTTGTGGCTTATTTGGAGCTGTAAACACATTGCTGGGGCCATAGAAATGCCTTGGTCCACTTGATTTACATCTGCTCCTTGCAAAGATGACCTGTTAAAAAAAAGCACTGAAAAAGCCAACAGTTATGACCTGTCTCAAGGCGCTAAATAGCATTTGCTGGTGAGTGCTGTCATATGCCTAGTTCCAGCTATTTCCATCGTATGGCTATCTAGTACCACTATGTCTGTGTCTAACTTGCGCATGCCTACAAAAAAGCCAAAACTGTTGGTTTTGTCAATGTGTGTTTTAAATGAGGCCAAATGTGTTCCCAGTGGGCATGCCTTCACTTTGGCCATGTACTTTTCATGTTAAAGTAACCTGTCTACTTTGATTGCTTTAATCCACAGACAGTTGCTACTATAGATGACTAGTCTCCTTTCTTCTTCATCTTAAAGTTTTAATTTCATGATCCTATTCCAAAGGTAGATAGGCAAGAGTCTCCACTAGGCTCGGCGTTTTAACTTGGCTATTATCTCTGACGAAGGAGATGACAAATCATTCCACACATGCATCTACTGTGCTGACAATAGTCATTATTTGGTGATTTACAGAGTACATCCTACCTGATTCTTGCAGTTTGTAACCACTGTAATAATCAGTGTCACCATTATTACACACTTGTGCTGCACAGCTGATCAAGCTTGCGAGGATGGAGCGCTGAGTTGGCCAGTGCAGGTTATCAACCCCATGTTGCAAGCGTTTTGCGCTTGACCTATACGCCCACTGGCAATCATTTGAAACACAATGTACAACTATTGAGTCAAAAAGAGTATTCTTTATGGTATCCATTCTCTCTCCTCTACCTCTAGGCATGACATGACCTTCCATTATCAAACATACGACACAATGTAATTTGTCAGAACACATAATATGTGCTTTTCACCTACTGAATGATCAAAATGACCTTTACTGATATTTTCGGCATTACATTTCCATAATTTGTCTGCATCAAATAAATGTATGACTCAGTGTGCTGAACAGTTAGCACTGGCTGAAGGATGTCTGTCCATTGATAGAGTAGCAGAAATGCATGTCATTTTGTTGAGAGGAAAGACGTAAGCGCTCGGTTATGCAGCTGCATTGTTGTACGCCTCTTTAAAATGCTCTTTTGTGTAACTTTATTGTTGTATACCTCTGAAAAGCGCTCTGTTATGAATCTGTACTTGTGTGCACCTCTGTAAAGTGCTCTGTTGTGCATCTGTATTGTTGTATACCTCTGTAAAGCGCTCTGTTGTGTACCTTTATTGTTGTATACCTCTGAAAAGCGCTCTGTTATGAATCTGTACTTGTGTACACCTCTGTAAAGTGCTCTGTTGTGCATCTGTATTGTTGTATAGCTCTGTAAAGCGCTCTGTTGTGTAACTTTATTGTTGTATACCTCTGAAAAGCACTCTGTTATGCATCTGTACTGGTGTATACCTCTGTGAAGTGCTCCATTGCTTCTCAAAACTAGGCCCATGCTCAATAAATACAATAATAATAATAATAATAATAATAATAATAATAATAATAATAATAATAATATAATGTATGTTTGATCATTTAAAAAGCGCAGCAAAGACCCAAGGGCATGAAGGGCATAAGAAGATGCTATCTTAGATGCCGCTACCTCTGACGTGTAGCATCTTCTAACCATGGACCCGGGGCTTGAATTTGCGATGCTCCATGACGTCTTGCTTCCAAGGCGAGTACGTTGCCCCTGAGTTATCCTCTCGAGGCGAATAGGTTATCTATGTTCCGATATTGACCAGGCAGAGTTTATTCAAGAGATAAGACTGATGTGGTCTTGCTGCTTTGTAAGTAACTCCAATCAAGCAATCCCACTAAGTCAGTGCCTTGTTTGGGATGCCCAAGGGAAGCCCTTATTTATATATTTTTATGGCAAGTTATAATCTGGATGATGAACCCTTGTATACCACCCCTCTCTTAGAATCCCCCTTGACCCCACTGAGCCAAGAAGTAGGCTTGTTTTGCAAATTTAAAAGGTTTATTTGAAAAATTAAACAATATATATATATATATATCATACTTTTATAATAAATTAATAATTGATATCACACTTATGAATATAATGTTGATCAACAATCGGTAATCTGACACTAGCACACTTCTTTACAATCAATGAGGAGTTGGTACAGGATGGATAAGGCAGCGAAAATACTTTTATGGTTTCAAGGGAAAAGCAATGAGGAATAAAATGCAGTACAGAAATAACTTGATATGATTTTAGCAAATGATAATATAATCACTCTCTCTGGCAATTCAGCCCCCCCCTTTGCAATGTAAGAAATGGAAGGAGAGCACACAGTCTTCAAGAATCCCAACAAAATGCAATACGAAATGCAGTTCCCCCTAGCAAGCTTAGAGAAAAACAGGTATGATTTTAAAACACAGGCCCAAAATGCTTTGATTGTGGTGGCAAAGAAGTGAAATGATGCTAAAATTGATTTTAATTCCCTGTAGAGGTTCAGGGTGAGTGATATCTAGTTTATATTAGTTCAGGCTCACTTTAGCAATGCTCTATGAGTAACTAGCAGGTTAAAACGAATTTTAGCCAAGGAAAGCAGGGAGCTGCTGATTTTTACACATGGCTGAAATTGTGCAAAATGTCAAATAAGGAGTAGCAAGTTGTTTGGAAAGCCTAGAATCGTTGGAAAGCCTAGAATCTTAGCTTTAAGATACAAGTAGAATTTCGCTCCTAGCACAAACGGTTCCGGAGATACGGCCGATTTAGTCAAGGTAGTTTTTCAGATTTGAAATTTTAAAACTCAGAATGACAGATGACAGTTTTCAGTTTTAAAGATGACAGAATGACACGATTCTAGGAGGCAGTTCTAATAGGCTAAAATAGTTTAGATTAGATTATTTTAAACTAAGAGATTGGTTTTGGCACAGTGAGTACTCACACTATATTTTTGAAATAAGCCGTCAAGGTCTGGTCAGGTTGGACGGGACTTCCAGCGGGTGGTTCTGAAGTCCCGGCTATCTGGGTCAGCTCTGCTCTCTGGGTCTGTCAAGCACCGGTTCTGCTCACAACGGTCTGGTTTGTGGTTCTCTCTGGTTCCGGATACAGCACTGCTTTCTGGATACTGCTACAGGTCCTTGAAAAAGTTCTTGGCAAAAATTCAAACAGCTCGCCCGGCTGTTGAATAGTTTGGTTGGTTTTGAGGCCTGCTGAAGAGGATTCAGCTTGTGGATTCAGGCCTCTCTGCTACAAATTCTTGAGTTAAATTCAGCTACAGGTTCTGGAGATTGATGGATTTGAAGTCTGGATCTCTGGATGTGAAGTCTGAAGTCTCCCGGCAAAGCGTCCCGCAAGAAAGTGGAAAGTGAAGGTCCTGCCTGTCTTTCAGTGGTCCTTTTTATGTCTTTAGAAAGTGGGTGTGTGCGTTGGTCATAACTAAACCTGGACCAATTCTCCCCTCTCCCATGATTGGGGGAAGGAAATGGATTGTCATCATGATGAGGTCTGTTTATGGGTCAGAGGATCCTGCCCTGGTCAATTTGCCCACACATCTATATTTGATTCAAATACCTATTTCCCAGATACACAAGTGGTTGACATTACATGTACATATTACAGATGAATTAAGACAGGTCTCTGTTCAAGCCCCATGTTCCTGCAAGCTGGGATTCAGAAATGACAACATTTTGTGCTTTTTGGTCGGTTTACCAATATCGGACATTTACCAAAAATTACACAAATGTGTGCAAGGAGTATTGACATTAATTGATGAAGTGTCAGGTTTTTAACATGCAGACATTTGGAGTAACAACCTTATTTCTGCTACTACTCCCTAGAACATACCACAGTGTCCCAACACCTCTTAAAATATGCGCCGAAAAATCACAAGAATAATGGTATTAATTATATAATTTTGACAGGTCCGTACTATGAATTATCCATCTTTTTAAAATTATGCTCTGCCCCAGATGGGTGTGGTTTAGGTTCCAAAGCACATGGGGGAAGCTTCTGTCTGTCCCAGCCTCCAGCTCAGGTGGCTCCCAAAGGCACTGCCCCTCCCAGTTTCTCCAAGAGGAAGCCATTTTACAACCCCCCCAATATAACATTTGCCTGAGTCCAGGACAGGGCTTTGTTCAACTTCCTGCAGTCCCCAGGTGCCCCTCCCCTAACCCAATCAGAGAGGTGTCATCTCCTTTTGGTGGGGGCAGCAGGATACAGCCAGGCCTGGGAAGAGTTGTTGAGCCAGTTCAACTCCCGTCGGGGGTAGTTGTCAGGCAGAATTCAATTTCTTTAAGTCAAGCTTCAGCTAAATGTCCTGTTTGTTCCCAGTTTTCTACATTCAAATCCAACTTACATCCAGCTATTTTTTATATATACATTAAATAATTACTTCCTTCAAGTCATTTCAGAATATAGTTTTACATTGTATCCACCTCTTAGCAAGTCTTTCCTTGGCCTGGTTTGGGTTCATCTGTTCAGTTTTACACAAAGGTCTGGTGGTTTTAAAACGCCGGCTTTCTGATAGTGGTGAGCACCGTTATTGCATCCATTTCTGACCTTAAGAAAATGAATTCCCCACAGTTCTGGGTTGCTTTTGGCAATCAGCATTGCCATTCCCAATGGTTTCAGGCTACTGTGTGTGTACCCCAATGGTGGTTTTAGGCAGTGCCCTCCTGTGCTCACAACATAGGCAAAAATGGGTGGCAGCCTATTCTTCATGTTTTCGCTGTGCACTCTCTGGGGAGTTCTGGCCATCATGATGTTTTCAATGCCAGTAACGCAGTTTTATGGTAGGGCTTGGATGCATGGGTAAAAACATCCCACAAGCCCCCCCTCTTGCGATGGCCATTCTGATCTTTCACTGATGGAACTCGCAAGATCTGGGATGTTCGCCTCATCTTCTTCCAATTCCGTAGATGGTACAGTTCAGCATCTTTTCCTCCCTCCAGTCGATCAATCAGTTCTCCTTGCTGGTCCTGATGGGAGGATTGGGCGGTACCCCGGGCCCCTCAGATCTTTGCTCTCGGTCCCCGGTCGTCCTCCTTGGCCAGTCTCCAGGTTTTCTTTCTCCTAGGACGGCAAAGCAAAAGCGGCAATACCTATTCATAGACATTTTTCCACCACTATTGATATAGTGGGGCGACATATACATTTTATAAATCACGAGAATAGATCATAGCATTCTTATTTTGAAAAACAAGATATCATCATGAAACATTTTTTTTTCCAATCATAATATTTTAGAGACTATACGTGGGATATTTTAGGATGAGAACTGAATTAATCTGGAGCGGTCCCCTCTGGTATTGCAGAGGACTCCTCCAGTTGCTGGAGAGTGTGCCTGGGATAGCAACACTTTAGCTGATTTATATGTACCCACTTGTCTTCCCCTTCCGCCAGACTACCTTTGGGGATGCGGATCTTATACGCTACAGGGGAGATCTTGTCTATAATTTCAAACGGTCCCTTCCATGTAGGCAAAAATGTTCACTGTTTGGCCTGGTTCCTTTGGAAATTGTATAGATAGACCCGGTCCCCCACCTCGTATACTTTCCTGGTGGTTTTCAGGTCGTAGTGGGTTTTCATGCTATCAGCTGATCTTTTTAGATTCCGCTGAGCATAGGCAAAAGCATGTTGAAGGTGTTTCCTTAAATTCTCCACATACTCATGAGTTGTGGAGGCATTTATCAACGTCTGCTCTTGGGTCCTGTAGAGCAAATGCTGGGGAAGCACCATCTTGTGTCAACAGCTGCTGTTGACGCAAGATGGTCAAATCAGCTGCTGTTTCTGCCTTGCAATTTGGGGCTGGGAAACATTCCACCCCCTTGGTAAACAAGCATGTGACCATCAACATGTACTTATTCCCCCTAGCGGAGCGAATCACGGGGCCTACAAAGTTGATTTATAAATCTGACCATGGCAGTGTCATTCCCCTCTTTTGGAGAGGCACCCGGTGTGTGAGGGATGTTAGCTGAAATTGTGCACACACAAGACACCCCTTCAAGTATTGGTCGAGGTCCTTCCCCATGTGTGGCCAGTATGCAATCTCTCTTAAGATCTCAAGTGTTGTGTGAAACCCCCTATGACCGGCGGTGGCCGCATCATGGGCGTGACTTAACATCAGGCTTCGGAATGAGGTAGGAACCACCCACTGATCATGGCCAGGTTGGGATTTCCTTACCAACAAACCGTCTTGGATTCGGAACCTTTTTGGACATTTCATCAACACTCTTAGGTCCTCTTTCCCAATGTAATCGGTATCCGTCAGGGGAAAGTTCTCAGGGTCCTCAATGTGTTGGTAAAACTTACCAATTATTGGATCCCCCTTCTGAGCTGTAATCAAATCAGCATCAGGGGTCTCCTTACTCCATTGTGCAGTTGAAAGATCATTGTGAGCATTTGTCTGGGACCTAGTGATAGCAGTGACCTGGATTTCCCCCAACAGGGACACTATTTCGATTAGATCCCCTTGGCTGGCCCCGGTTTTGGCCAGCTGATCCGCTAAGTCATTTCCAGTTTTGTCTGGTCCCTCTACTTTGGAATGACCCTTGATCTTTTTCCAGTAGATGGTCACCCCATTCGAGGTGACCAGATCATCAATGTTTTGAATTAACTTCCCATGTTTCAAGGGTTTGTTATTAGCACATAACATGCCTCTGGTTTTCCAATTAAGCAGGTGCTCCACGAACCCGTTCCGTACATAATCCAAATCTGTGATTATGACCTGTTCGTGGAGTTGATGTTGGACAGCAGTGAGGATGGCTTGATGCAGAGCCATCAATTCTGCCACCTGACTACTTTGGGGACCAATTTTGTATCCAGCGGAGGGTTCTGGGGACTCATTCACCCATGCGTTCCCTACGCCGGCCACGGGTTCTTTTTCCCCGTTGTTGTCAATGTGGTAAGAGCATCCATCCACATAAACAGTGGTCATTCCCTCACACTTGTCTTCTTCAAAGACTTTGTGTGGGGAATTAAGGTATGCCTCCATGTTGTCCTTGATTTTTAGGCTTTCGTCCTCGAGACAGTTTTCTCTGGCACAATCATGCAAGTCAGCCAGACCTTGAGCGAGGTGACTCTTCTTGTTTTGGCCATATCTGACCTCCACAGGAAAGCCTTGCATTGACAGAATCCAGGAAGTAATTCGGGAATTACTCACATTTCCTGCCTGGATTCTGTCACTTTGGAGATATTGCAGAGGCTGGTGTGGAGTCTCCACTATGATGTGTTCCCCCTGGATAAACGGGCGGTAATTCTTCAATGGCCACACCGTTGCCAGGAGTGCCTTCTCACAATTGTTGAATTTTTCCTCCACAGAGGATAAAGTTTTGCTCGCATAGGAGGTTACTTTATTGACCTTGTCATGGTTTTGGTATAATACTGCTGTCAAGCAAGTATTAGAGAACCCTCTCTCCAGGAAGAACTCCTTGTTTCTGACAGGGTAAGCTAGGCAAGGCGCTTGTGAGAGGCTTCGGTTGAGGTGTCTTACTGCCTCGGATTGTTCTGGACCCCATTCCCACTTGACCCCCCCTTCAAGAGATGAATCAGGGGTCTAGTGATCTCTGCGTAACTCTCAATGAACTTTCTGCTGTAATTAGTCAGTCCAAGGAGGCTCCTTAGTTCCCGCAGAGTTGTGGGATCCTTCAGTTTCTGGAGTGCTTCCACTTTCTTTTCCTGGGGACAGAGACCCTGAGGAGTAATCTCATGCCCCAAGAAGTTAACACAGGATCTACACCACTGTGCTTTCTGAAAGGAAAGTTTTGCTCCGGCGGCCCTCAACAGTGTCAAAACATAACGGATCTCTGCTATGTGTTCCTCCACAGATGAACTTTTGATGAGGACATCATCTACATAAGCCAGGTTACCCCTCGCACCCAGCTCGAGCATGGCCTTATGTAGGAAAATGTTGAATTCATTGCCGGAGTTGAGGTATCCGAAGGGAGTCCAGGTCAATGTGTTCTGCTCGCCCCCAAAGGTAAAAGCCAGTTTGTATTGGTCCTCCCTACTGACAGGCACGGTCCAGTATCCATTGGTCAGGTCTATTGCAGTGAATACCTGCGCCCCGTGAATCTGGGCCAGCCCTTGGTCAATGTAGGGCAGAGGCCATCGGGAAGTATGGACCCGTTTGTTGAGCTCCCTAAGGTCGGCACAGAGTCTCCACTGGCCGTTTGCTTCAATATTCCCAGCACTGGATTATTGAAGGTGCTGTGTACTGGACAGATTATTCCCCGGGACTCAAGGTTCTTAATTATTTCAGTAAGGGACTCCATGGATGCGAGAGGCAAACAATATTGCTTCACAAACACTGGAGTCATTCCAGGGTCCGTGGGAATTGTTGTGGTGTGGATGTCGGTGCGACCACAGTCATATGAGTCTACCGCAAAGAGATCTTGGAAATCCAAGAAAACTTGTTTCAACTTTTGCTTCTGTTCCAGAGTCACGCAGGCATCAGCTAGGTTGACTCTCTCTTCCACCATCTGCCTGAAGCCTGGAAAGACTTCTGGTTTGGCTATCTCAGCGGCCTCCTCCAGCTGGGTGGAGAAGTCCCTGCTCAGAGTGCTGATTTGGACTGGAGGCTTCAGGTGGGAAAGGCAGCCCTCATAGACCTGGAAAATCACCTCATCCCTCCTGAAGTCACAAGTCACATCTTCCTTACCATAAGGGCAAGAAGTGTACACCAGGAAGTTCCCCCCATGCCGGGTGAAAATCCTGTCTGGTGTTGTTTTGTCCTCACTGTCACTGTCAAAACAGTCCTTGGGGATTTGTCCTAACAGTTCATTTCCTAAATCAATGGAGAAATGTCAGTCATCAACCGCCATTCCAATAATGGTGCCTGCGGCTAGAGTAATACTCTGTAAGTCGCTGTTATCCACCTCTATTGGAATGGTGTCATGTTCTATGTTGACTAATGGTGTTGGGTTTACCCCTAACCCTTGTTGTTGCAGAGAAGCATTTAGATGAATATACGCATCAGGGTTTTTCAATTTTTGTCCTCTTTTAACTTTCACTTTCAGGGAGAATTGTCGGGTCCTTTCTGGGATGGTGACTTCCTCTTTCAGCTGAATTTCAACTGCATAAGGTAGCAATTGAGCTGACCTAAATGCTTTTTCTTGATCATCAAAGCCCATGGGATTATCTGCTAATCGGGACCAAGCTTTGAAGTTTATTAGGTCCAAACTAATGGCGAAGCGATTGAGAATGTCACTGCCTAAGTAAAAGGCGGCAGTGACGTCTCGCATGACCCAACAATTATGGACTATGCTCTTGTTGCCAATGGAGAGTTTGAGCATACACCTGCTTGGCAGGAGATGTTTGGAATTGGGTGTTTCCAGATCCATTTCCCATTTGTCTATCAGTTTGAACGTGGGAATGGCTGGATCTTTTGGGAGTTGGCGGAACATGGCTTCGCTGATGAAGCTCTTACCGTTGTTCACACACACTCGAGCGAGAACAGAGTCCTTCCCCTCATTTAACTGAACAGGGATGAACAACTGCTCTCCAATTTGCTGAATATCAGCCAGTCTCTGAGCTGATTTCACATCTTTCAGGACTATAGGAGTGGGAGTGTCTGAATGTGGATTGGTAAAGAATTTCAGAGTGTTTCCTTCCAGTGTGGAATACCACCTTAAACTGGAAGGAAGGTTGATTTTCAGTAATAGAGAGGACCCCCCATCACCAGTCTGTTGTCCTACTGCTATTACTGTCACATCTGGAATTTGGTTGTTCTGGAAGTGAAATTCTACTTGGTCAGATTTTTGTTCAACCATGTGGCAGGTGCCATTTAAACTAACATGGTTGACACTCTGTTTTAATTTTTTTGGTCGGCTAGTCTGGGTCCAGAGGACCTTATTTACGCAATCTATTAGAGGTGACAACCTTCTCAGGAGGTCATTCGCTAGTAAACAAGGGGTGCCCTCTGGAGTTACTACTATGGCCGGGTGTTTCACCTTGTGTCGCCCAATTTTGATGTCCAAATCTGCAGTCCCCTCGACAGGAATTTCCTTCCCGTCAAAGTTTTGCAGTTGTCCAGGAAGAGAGGTGAGAGGAATACGGTAATTCTCCCCCTTCCTGCATTTAGTTCATCAAAGGCCCTTTTGGACAGAAGGGTAGCTTGGTATCCAGTGTCCACTAGTGCCGAAATTGTACCCTGCCCCTGTACCTGTACCGGGGCATAATATCTTCCGTCCTACTCCTCAAGGGGGCACAGATAATGCACATTTTTGGACAAGTGGTGAGCTAACTTTCTGGTTTTGGACATTGCTAGCGAAGAGATTTGGGCAGAATTCTGTGGAGAGCCTGGGGAATCTGAAAGAAAAAGTTGGCAACTAGAAATGGTTTCGGGTTTTGGGCCGCCCCCCCCCTTTTTGGAGGCAGTCATCAGGATGGGTTGGACCCATGGGATTTTGGTATTGTTGGTTCTGGGATAGAATGATGGGAGGCGACAGCTCAATCCCCACATGTACCCAGTTTGTTGATTCCGTTTTAGGTTCCCCTGGTTCCGGTTCTGGGCCGCCCCAGCCTTTTGGGAGGCAGTCACCAGGATGGGTTTGAAGCAGGGGTTTTGGACTTGTTGGTTCTGGGATAGAATGATGGGCGGCAACAGCTCAATCCCCACATCTAGCCAGTCTGGATTGAAATCTCTTGGGACCCATTTTTCCTTGGGAGGAGTTCCCCCATCTCTGAAGGAGAAGATCCTTTCCCCAGGATCCTCTTGGGATCCCTCTCTCTCAAATTGGAAGACCTGTTCCTCCTCCACAAAGTGGGTCTGTTTGGGTCCTTTATTTCTCCTACCCCCCACCCTCTGCTCCTTAGGAGGCAGACTTTCAGAGGCAAGAGATTTTGTTTCCGGTTCCTGGGTTTCCAGGGGCTGTTTACAAGTGAGGAAGGAAGCTTCCTCCAAGGCTTTACACCCCCCTTCCCTTTGTGCCTCCTCCCTGGGAACCGGTATGTTATCGGGGTGCTGCCCCCGTCATTGTTCTGGAGCACCAGGTCCAGAGTTTGGGGCATTCATTCGGTGGATCAAGTAGCAAAAATACTTTTATGATTTCAAGGGAAAAGCAATGAGGAATAAAAGTCAGTAGAGAAATACTTGAGATGATTTTAGCAAAAGATAATATAATCTTTTTTTCTCTGGCAATTCATCCCCCTCCCCTATGCAATGTATGACATGGAAGTAGATGGAAAGAGGAGCACACAGTTCTCAGGAATGCAATCAAATACAATACGAAATTCAGTACACCCCTGCAAGCTTAGAGAAAACCGGTATGAGTTTTAAAACACAGGCCCAAGTGCTTTGAATGTGGTGGCAATGAAGTGAGAAATATGCTGAAATGCTTTTAATTTTCCCTTTAGGAGGTTCAGGGTGAGTGAGAGATACTTGGGATGAGTTCAGGCTCACTTTAGCAATGATTCAGAGATGGTGATTAAGAGGCAAACGCATTTTTAGCAAGGAAAGAAATGACTGCTGATGGTTACACGTGGCTGGATTTTTAACCAAATCGCAAATCGCGGTAAAATTCAGAGGAAAGTTAAACCAAGTTCATAGCCCAAACGGTTCCAGAGATATGAACGATTTTGTAAAGGTCGTTTTTCAGATTTAAAGTAAACTCAAAATGACAGGTGACAGCTTTGCAGCTGCAGAATTGAAAAATGACAGTGGTGCAGCTTTACAAATGACAGGTGACAGTTAGGAGGCAGTTCTACTTAGGTTAAATAGATTGATTTATATTACTTTAAACTAAGAGATTTGGTTTTGCCCCGTCCTAGCTGTACTCACAATATATTTGGAAGGACTGGGTCTCGTCACGGATCTGATCAATCAGGCTAGCGGCACTTCACAGCGATCTGGTCTCTGGATCTGCGGTTCTGCACGGTCTGGTCGGGTCTGGCACTGGTCTGGTCTGTCCGGATACAGCGGTCTCTGCACGACTCCTGGATCTCTGCACTGGTCCTGGCAAAAGTTCTTGGCAAGGGATTCAAGCAGCTCACCCGGCTGTGAGTAGCTTGCAGTGATTTGAGGCCTGCTGAAGAGAACTCAGCTTGTGGTTTTAGGCCTCTGATTTAGGTTCTAAAGTATAAGTTCTAGGTTCTGGAGTATGTAGCTGGAGTCAGTCTGGAACTGGTATCTTCTGGATGTTGTGTGGTCCGGCAAAACGCTCCGCAGCAACTGGATTTGAATGTCCTCTCTAGCTTCCAGTGGCTCTTTTTATGTCTTTTGAAAGTGGGTGTGTGCGCAGCATCACTAAGCCAGCCCCTCTCTCAAATGATCATTGGTCAAGCTTTTCTCTCTTCCTTGATAGGGGAAAGGAAATGTGAGTCATGGTGATGCTGTTTTATGGCCTGCAGAAAGGACACTCCCCTGTCAAATTGCACATAAATCTATATTTGACCCAAATACATATTCCACAGATACACAGTTGTTTGTCATTGCATACACACATCATGCATTACTGATGGGAGGCACTGTTCCGGCCCTGGCGTTTCTAGGAGCTTGGGTAAAGAAATGGTAACTTTTTGCGCTTTTTAGTAGCTTTCCCCATATCGGATTTTTCTCCAAATTTATACAATTGTGTGCAAGGCATGTGGGCATTTAGATAAGGAAGTGTCAGATTTTTAACCTGCATACATTTAGAGTAACAACCTCTTTTCTGCTCGTAAACCCCCAGATCATACCACCGGGTCCTAAAACCTCTTAAACTGTGAGCAGAAAAATCACAAGAATTATGGTATCATTTAGATAATTTTGACAAGTCCGCACCATGAGTTATACATCTTTCTTAAAATCATATTCTGGCCAACAGGGGTGTGTCTTCCCAGGCCACATGGTGGAGAAACCAGTCTATCCACTAAGCTCAGCCTGTCCTCGGAGGGGGCTTCCCCTCCCTGTTTCTGCCAAGAGGAAGCCACTTTGCGACCTCCCCTATAAATCATCTGCCTGAGTCAAGGAAGGGCTTTGTTCAAAAGGAAGCCATGTACGACCCCCCCAATAAACCATCTGCCTGGGCCCTTTGTTTAGTTTCTTGCAGTCCCCTGGTAATTCAATCAGAGAGTGTGTGACCTCCTTTTGGCAGGGGCAACAGAATGCAGCCAGGCCTGGGAGCCTGTCAGGCAGAATTGGAATCTCTTGAAGCCAGCTTTTAGCTACATGTCATTTTTTGTTCCCAGTTTAAGTCAATACAATTTTTACATATGCAGCTAGAATGCTGATTCTAAGTTCAAAACTATGACATTTTAACAGTTACAAACTATGTGACACTCAAAGGTAGGTCACTCAGTTAATTTAAACATTTCGATTTTGGTGGTTTTAATCCAGTTTCAGTTAGGCTGCTGACATGCATAGCTCAGCCAGTTTTGTTATGAACATTGTTTTGGGCTCTTCATCTTCCCAGATTTTGTATGCACACATACTTCATTCTGCCAGATGTCCGCTGGTGTTCAGTGATATTTTTGGATGTGTTGCAATGTTTGAAAATAGGCATTTTGAGCTGGCATTCAGAGAAACCAAAGGTAATTTTAAAGCGTTTTTGAGCTAACAGGCGCTGCTGTTTTACCTTTGGCACCCATTCCACTCATGGCACCATGGCCCATCATTTTCGCACTGGTGGGTGGCAAGTTAGGCAGCCATTTTGGTGTACACACAAACTGCGTGGTTCTCCGGGATTCTGGTGCACATGTGGGCTTTTTGGCCATCTTGGATTTTCTAAGCCCACAGCACCAAATGTTGCAGCATGATAGCTCAAACGTGGGTCAGGACACCCAACATAATACCCCGGATTGGAAAGATTTGGGTACCCCTCCACCCTTGGCCTCCCCTCTCCCGGATTAGGTTGTCTGGGCTCAGGGAATTGGGGAAAGAAGGATGGATGGTTTTGGGGTTGGAAATTGGGTGGATACCTGGGAAAAAAGTTCTGCCCAGGATTTGGTGAATTTCTGCCCTCCTGTGGGAAGTTTGGAGGGAAGTTCTCTGGGTTAGGTGCTTGACTGGATCCCCCCTTTGGGCTGGAGGAGTCCACACATAACCCAGGATGGGTCGGTTTCCCTTGTAGCGGGCACTTACATAATCAGGGGAGCAAGGGACCCCATTTGTGGGACTGCCTCCTCGACTCCCTGACTGTGACTGGCCCTAGGGCCTTCTGGGCTGTGAATTATTTGGTGCAGGCAGGTTTTTAGGCCCCCCCATCTCCAAATCTAAAATGGGGGCAGCCTTTACCTCTGCCACCTTGGCAGCAGCAGGGGTGCTGTTGGTTTTGGGGGTTTTCTGCGCATTACTTTTATTTTCTATGGGCTTCTGCACCTCATAGATCCGGGTGGCTTGCTCAATGACCCAGTCTAAAGATCTTTTCTCGTGAAAATCTCTCACGAGCTGGGTCATTATGTACTTGGGAAGAGCATGGAAAAATGTGTTGATGAATTCTCTGCTGTCCGTGCGCACCCTTCTGCTGGTCTGCGCAAAGGCACGCTTCAATTCTTGCACAAATTCTTGTGGGGCCTGATCCTCCCCACATTGCAAATTGTAGGCTGCCTTGCAAGCCTCTTGGGGATTTCTATGTACAGAAAAATGTTTCAAGATGGCCGCCCTATATGTGGATCATCTTGAATGGTTTTGGTCTTCCAGCCCTGCAAAGAAACTGGAGTATTCAGGGGAGAATGTCCATTTGACGTACTGGATGCAGCTATTGCTGTCCTTCAAATGGAAAGTCTCCATCATTTGCTCATAGAGCTCCAAGTGTTCCCAAACAGAGTACTTGGCGTTCTTATGATAAGGCGTGATGACACTCCTGATGGCCTTAATCTGTTTTAAGGGGTCCTTAAGCAAAGCCATTTTCACCTTATTGGCCTTTTTGGTTCGGGTAACCCTGGTCCATTCATCCTCTGATTCAGAAGCACTGCTCCCATAGGTGCCCGTCTGATCTTCCAGGTTTTCCCGGATTCTGCGAGCCTGGGAATAGCTGGCAGAGTGTGGAGACCTGGTCTCCTGTGTCCTGTGATGCTCAGAGGAGTCTTCAGATCCCTCCTTGGTACCAGGATTTGATGGGTACCCCCCCACTGACCTAACTGGGCAGAGGTCTTCAGGATGCCCTTAGTGGGCCTACTCTCCTGGGGTTCCCCACTAAATTGCAATGTACTTAGGTGCCCATGCCCGGATGCCCGCCCATCCAATGTGGTGGCAATGAAGTGAAATGATGCTAAAATTGATTTTAATTCCCTGTAGAGGGTCAGGGTGAGTGATATCTAGTTTATATTAGTTCAGGCTCACTTTAGTAATGCTCTATGAGTAACTAGCAGGTTAAAACGAATTTTAGCAAAGGAAAGCAAGGAGCTGCTGATTTTTACAAGTGGCTGAAATTGTGCAAAATGTCAAATCGCTGCAAATTTAATCGCATGCGTCGAGCGTAATTACGGAGGCCCTATCAATATAAATTTCGGTCCTAGCACAAACGGTTCCGGAGATAGGGCCGATTTAGTCAAGGTAGTTTTTCGGATTTGAAATTTTAAAGCTCAGAAGGACAGGTGACAGTTTTCAGTTTTAAAGATGACAGAATGACACGATTCTAGGAGGCAGTTCTAATAGGCTAAAATAGTTTGGATTAGATTATTTTAAACTAAGAGATTGGTTTTGGCACAGTGAGTACTCACACTATATTTTTGAAATAAGCCATCAAGATCTGGTCAGGTTGGACGGGACTTCCGGCGGGTGGTTCTGAAGTCCCGGCTATCTGGGTCAGCTCTGCTCTCTGGGTCTGTCAAGCACCGGTTCTGCTCACAACGGTCTGGTTTGTGGTTCTCTCTGGTTCCGGATATAGCACTGCTTTCTGGATACTGCTACAGGTCCTTGCAAAAGTTCTTGGCAAAAATTCAAACAGCTCGCCCGGCTGTTGAATAGTTTGGTTGGTTTTGAGGCCTGCTGAAGAGGATTCAGCTTGTGGATTCATGCCTCTCTGCTACAAATTCTGGAGTTAATTTCTGCTACAGGTTCTGGAGATTGGTGGATTTGAAGTCTGGATCTCTGGATGTGAAGTCTGAAGTCTCCCGGCAAAGCGTCCCGCAAGAAAGTGGAAAGTGAATGTCCTGCCTGTCTTTCAGTGGTCCTTTTTATGTCTTTAGAAAGTGGGTGTGTGCGTTGGCCATAACTAAACCTGCCCCTCTCACTTATCATTGGCCCAATTCTCCCCTCTCCCATGATTGGGCGAAGGAAATGGATTGTCATCATGATGAGGTCTGTTTATGGGTCAAAGGATCCTCCCCTGGTTAATTTGCCCACAAATCTATATTTGATTCAAATACCTATTTCCCAGATACACAAGTGGTTGACATTACATGTACATTTTACAGATGAATTAAGACAGGTCTCTGTTCAAGCCCCATATTCCTGCGAGCTGGGATTCAGAAATGACAACATCTTGCGCTTTTTGGTCGGTTTACCAATATCGGACATTTACCAAAAATTACACAAATGTGCGCAAGGAGTATGGACATTAATTGATGAAGTGTCCGATTTTTAACATGCAGACATTTGGAGTAACAACCTTATTTCTGCTACTACTCCCTAGAACATACCACAGGGTCCCAACACCTCTTAAAATATGCACCGAAAAATCACAAGAATAATGGTATTAGTTATATAATTTTGACAGGTCGGTACTATGAATTATCTATCTTTTTAAAATTATGCTCTGGCCCAGATGGGTGTAGTTTAGGTTCCAAAGCACATGGGGGAAGCTTCTGTCTGTCCCCGCCTCCAGCTCAGGTGGCTCCCAGAGGCACTGCCCCTCCCAGTTTCTCCCAAGAGGAAGCCATTTTACGACCCCCCCAATATAACATTTGCCTGAGTCCAGGACAAGGCTTTGTTCAACTTCCTGCAGTCCCCAGGTGCCCCTCCCCTAACCCAATCAGAGAGGTGTCATCTCCTTTTGGTGGGGGCAGCAGGATGCAGCCAGGCCTGGGAAGAGTTGTTGAGCCAGTTCAACTCCCGTCGGGGGTAGTTGTCAGGCAGAATTCAATTTCTTTAAGTCAAGCTTCAGCTAAATGTCCTGTTTGTTCCCAGTTTTCTACATTCAAATCCAACTTACATCCAGCTATTTTTTATATATACATTAAATAATTATTTCCTTCAAGTCATTTCAGAATATAGTTTTACATTGTATCCACCTCTTAGCAATTCTTTCCTTGGCCTGGTTTGGGTTCATCTGTTCAGTTTTACACAAAGGTCTGGTGGTTTTAAAACGCCGGCTTTCTGATAGTGGTGAGCACCGGTATTGCATCCATTTCTGACCTTAAGAAAATGAATTCCCCACAGTTCTGGGTTGCTTTTGGCAATCAGCATTGCCATTCCCAATGGTTTCAGGCTACTGTGTGTGTAGCCCAATGGTGGTTTAGGCAGTGCCCTCCTGTGCTCACAACATAGGCAAAAATGGGTGGCAGCCTATTCTTCATGTTTTCCCTGAGCACTCTCTGCAGAGTTCTGGCCATCATGATGTTTTCAATGCCAGTAACGCACAGTTTTATGGTAGGGCTTGGATGCATGGGTAAAAACATCCCACAAGCATGTAAAACAGAGAGCAAGGTATGACTTGATTCTAAGAGAGGAAAGTGCATTGCTGGCATTGGGTTACAGCTTCTGCCGGTACAATGGCTCAGTGGAGCAGGTGTCAGGAATACCAATGGAGTTTTCAAGGCATGAATTCTCCGAAGAGGATAACACAGTGGTTAAATGTACAGTGAACTATAAAGGAGGTAGAACTGTACATATAGAAAATAGCCATGGACGAGCAAAGGATGAACAAGAAATTGAACTTGGTTGGTGTCTGCTCTCTCAGCAGAATCATCAGCAAGGCCTAATTGGCCCCTCTGAAGCTAATTGAACCCTATTAAAATTAATTTCATAGAACAACCGGGGGGATAAAGCTAATTGAACCCTATTAGAATTAATTTCATAGAACAACCGGGGGTATAATAGCTCTTAAACCCCGTAGCCGACACCAACTACTCTCTTCATATGACAAGAGGTTTGGTTGTTGGGGCCACCCAAGCTGAATGGATTCAGTATAATTCTGAATGATTCAGTATAATTCGGAATGAGGCAAGTAAGCGGGAAGTATTTTGATTCCCGAAACGTTTTGGTTGAATTTCAGAGAACAATGGATTTTCATGTGTCTGATAACCAAAATAAAGAACATAAAGGATTCTCGGGTAGAAAGCTGTTTGATCAGGTACCGCAGGATCGGAAGAAACAGCTGCACTCTCAATCAAAGGTCTAAGTATTGAGGAATATAGGCTTATGGCAAAAAAGCTGAAACAGCAGTATCGAAACTGGACACAATTTTACCATTACAGGATGGATGACATAGCCGTACAAGATATCTTGGCCAGTGTAAATAAATCTAACCCATCAGTGTTCTTAATAAATAAGGTGGAAGGTACTAGTAGGGAAACTAAACAGGCTATGGATTTGATTGTATTTATTGGTTATTTGTAATGCACACTATACAGCAAAATGGTGTTTCAAGGCACACCAATACAAGGGGGTGAATAGGGATGAGAAGAAGGTATACAACAAATACAAACACGTTCTTAAAAGGTCTGGAAGCATTCAGAACGTGCAAGTGCTAAAGCATTAGAGCAGGGGAGAGGTGGAGCGGGGGAAGTGCTGGGCGTGAGATGATTTAGAACGTGCAAGGGCTGAGTCATAAAAGAGGGGGAGAGGTGAGGTAGGGGACGAGGGTGAGAGATACTAGTATAGTGTCATACCAGATGGGTTATGGACGGACCTCATAGTGGAGAAGCTCCAGTCCAAAAAACCCTGCCCGGTGTGACTATTTGGTATATAATCTGGAGGGGTGGGAGGGCTTCTTCATCCCTCTTGAAGAACAACTGATTCAAACATCTAAAGCATCAAGGGCTGCAGGTCCCGATGGAGCCCCAAGCTTGGTATGCAAATCTGAAGATAAACTATGGGCTGAAGTCCTGCTGTAAATGTTCAGGGTTACTAGTTCAAAGGGGGTGATTCCTGAGTACTGACGGAGGGCATATGTAGTTCCATTTTTTTTAAAAAGGAGATGTAAGTTCTCCGGGAACTTATCATTCCATAGCTATTTTGGACTCCCCATCTAGATATTGTCTGGCCTTTTATTGAATGACATCACAGTCTGGGATGAAAGCATTAACAGCCATCTAAATATCAGACAGGGATCATAAATAATGATACTACTCTGAATGGCTTGATCATTCAGTTTCTAAAGAGACATATACTGAGCAAAAAAGACTCCGCCTTTATTCTTGGAGGTATGGATCGTGCCAGATCTTTTGACACCATTGATCAAAACATACTCTGGAATAAACTCCAGGGGTGGTGGTTTACAGGGGGTCTGTTGTATCTTTGGGTAGAGATGACTTACATACGAGCGTCCAAATTAGTTTAGACAGTTACGGGACGCTGGGAGACTCTGTTTTGACAAATAGGGTATTAAGAGACAGGGCTGCATACTTGCTCTCTGTCTTTTCCATTTGTACTTGTCTGATCTAACAGAGCATCTGGGAAGTTGTTTAACCTTTTCGCCCAAACTGGGGGGTCTTAGAGAACCAACTGTTGTTTGCTGATGATATCCTCCTATTTGATAAAACCCAGATTGGGCTTCAACCTTGCTTGCATTCCCTCCATAATTACCTACTATGTAAAAATCTGGTTATCAATGCTAAGAAAGCGACCATAAGAATAGTTGCTGGCAAGATAATCAGGAACTAGCGAGCCTCGTTTATTGAAAGTAATAAATTGGAAATAACTAAGGAAATGAAATACTTAGGGTTCACAATCTCGAACAAGGAGCTTACGCACACCTTAAACGTTACATATCCTGTTTATGTTCCACTGTCAAGTGAAGCATGCTTACAATGTTGTGACCATGTTTGTAATTCACGTTTCGTGTTGTTGGGAAATTGTATGCGTACTTCACCTCCTACAACAACAAAGTGACATGTAAGTAGTGTTTAGCAGTTGTTATACTCTATCTTGTTTTTTATCTGTTAATCCTTTATTCTCTTCTTGTCCATGTCTACTCTAACCTCTGTCTTATTTGACCTTCCCATCCATGGTGGACACACCCTAGTGTTGGGTTTTCTTTCCCTGAGTAATTCAAATGGAGAAACTATCATGTTTGAGTGGGGGTTAAACCTGTGAGCTACCACCATACTTAGACTGACAGCTTCCAATCATGACTTGTGGCAAGGACACCCTGCATGCTTTCCTCTATCACACGATTAAACCTTTTGACCATCCCATTGGTATCAGGATGATAAACCTAGCTGGTTTGGTATTCTATCCCGTTGCTACCATGGTAACTTTCCATCTCTTTTGATACTAATTGGACCCCCCCTTGTCCTTTGGAATTAAGTCAGGATACCCTTCCCTTCTAAATGCATCCTCTAGAAATCCTTTTACAGCTTTGATGCACATATTTTGGGAAATCCCACTTCCACCCATCTGAAAAATAAATCCATTAAATCCATACAGTATGTCTGATGTGCAGGATTTGGTATTGGTACCACAATATCAAATCCTACTCTCTCCCATGGAATTAAGGGTATTGTTGTTACTGTTGTTGGGCTGGAATGGGTGGTGTAGGTTTTCCCACTTTCTTCATATATGACACATGTATTTAGCATGCCAGCCACCAAAATACTGGACTTATCCTTTACTTAGTCTTGCTCATAACCTGATGGCCGTGATGCCCTAAATCAATTATTCTTATAGATACACCTTCAGGAGGAATGATTTCATCCTCTCTCATGACAAAGCCTTTTTCACTCTATAATGGTGAGGCTTGACTTTGTGCTCCACACTTCTGTTTGATTGTTTTTTCCCCCAAGCATATGTACCGTTTAACTGATTCACAACAGTGCATTGATGCCCTTGGACTTAGGCGCTTTACAAATGCAAATAAATACAATAAAAGAAATAATTCATCTTTAACCCTCCACAAGGCTTCACAAAGTAGCTCTGGTTTACATGCTTTGCTGAAACTGTCCTCTCACTCTAGGTTATTATTTAATGTGCTAAGGCTTTTCTCATTTTGCATTGCCATCTCCTAGTACTCTTTAAATACAACTCCTTGTTCAATGTGAAGAACGTTATCCTCATTTAATGCTTTATTGTTTGTGAGTCTAGATAGACAATCTGCAGCCCTAATCTTGACTGCAGATGATTGCTCTATGTCCCACTTATACTCTAGAAGGCGAGTGACCCATTTTCAGATTCGAAAATACTTCTTATCCCATTTTGGTTTGAATATCTTCTAAAGTCGTATGGTCTCAGCACAGTTGAAATCTAGTGTCCCCAAAGAAAGTGTCTAAATTCCTCCACTTCCCATTTAATGGCTAGTAATTCTTTGTTTTTGGCCTCTTTTTGTACTTTATTTCATTTTATTGGTATTGTTGTACTCATGTATTTATTGGATATAAACAAACATAACACATCATTACAGACAATATTGTTAATCCTCCCTTCACCCGAACAGTCCCAACACCTCCCAAACTGAACAAGAGGGGAATTTATCACTTTTCCAGCCCTTCAAAATCACTTTCTTGGCAATGAGGGAAGCCCTGAAGAACCAAGATGTCTGAGGTTAGTGAAGATCCTCCAGACAATTTTCCTCACCTAGAATCATTGTGGCAAAGTCACAATCTACATTATGTATAAGTATCTTATTCATGTTAGCTGTTTTTTCATTCCAGAAGCCTCTTACCTTGCTCATGTACAAATCATGTGATTAAATGTACCCACTGTATGTCTACAGACCCAAAAGGCCTCGGAATCACTCATTACCCTCCTATAAAATCTCTCTGTGGTCCAGTAAACCCTATTAAGGATTGTTATCTGTCTCAACCCCTCACCTAAATTAAAGGCACATTTCTGCACAGGTCATGCCATATATTTACTGTCATGTCAGACCAATGTTCCCGCGAAGCTGTGTGCATGTGCGCTTGCCCAGCTTCTTTCTGGGTGCCGCTCCCAAGAATTTTAGCAGCGCTCACAGAAAATTCCCACCAATTCAAAAAGATTTAATAAGGCACAAGCCATAAACAGGTACATAATATTTGCTTTCTCACAAAATAAAGCTAAATGGGACTAACTTTTCTTGATATTCTGGTCTAGCCTATTTTCGTTTCCCTACTAGGTACGCTTAAAAACCTTAAAAACCAAAAAATCCTAAAAACAGAATACACCCATAAGAGGTTCAAAACTAAAATGAAAAGGTAGCTGCACAAACAGAAGATCTTGCTAAAATATGCCTGCACACATTAACCAAATAAGATACCCTCCCTACCCATGACTCCTATGCTTGACTCTACCACACTTGAATCTTATAACTCTAACTTCCGCCCCAGGTCACATTCAGATATTAGCAGAGAACGGTCACTATGCCTACCTTGGCTCTGCAAACGTTTACCAGACCTGTACCTACATCCACTTGTTTTCTGTTTGTTATAATAGGAACAACGTTCAAGCACAACAATTGCTGTTACTCATGGTGCCTTAGCAAAAGTGTCACCCAGACTATGTAACCCAACTGTCAGCTCAAATATCGCAAACTGACTCTAAGTAAGTCAACATTACCCTATAAGTGGAGAACAACATTGCAACAGCATTTACTTGGCTTGCAAGGAATAATAGGTATGGGCTATTCCTGCCATTTTTTGTATATAGTATTAGGACAAAGGATAGTCAAATAACTAGCATGTTGTTTACACAATATGCATCCTTTCCATGTTTTCAGAGTTCCATGGGGCATAGACATGAACATATTACATGGTAATACTGAGCACTTACCCTACCCAACAATTTAGAGGTGGGGTATGTTGCAAACAATCTTGCATTCACTTCATAGTAATTGTGCACATGCAGATTCATAACATGTTATTAAACAGCACATGTCATGGTGAGGCTTCATATATGTTTTGCTTGCAAAGTATTGTGGGTATCTACATATCTAAGTTAGTGTTTTGCTACTACAACCCCTCACCTTTTACATAACCCTGTGAACTAGTATTGGAGGGCAGCACAGGAACTGGGTAGGGGTATGGTAGAAGGGCACAGAGAATACTCCTTCAGGGTGAAGAACAAATCAGCAACTTTCAAAAATCAAATCAGATGTTTTGGTAGTACAGTGCAGTGAAAGAAACAAGTAGTTTGTTTGCTAAAGGATAGGAAATGCTAGTAACACTCTAGAAAGAAACAGAAGGCGCAGTTTCCTATTCTCCACTGCTGAGGGCTTTTCAATATAATCATTTGTTTGTGTTTATTGCCTCTAGCATCTCCATGCATCTTCTGTAATTATATCTGTGAATTTAAAAAAGGGGTCCCTAGTCAAAGAAAAAGGCACTCAATCTGTTGTACCCCTGAGCATTGCTGCCATTGACTTAAAAGAAAAATATATGTGATATTCTTCAATGGGGCTCCTAAAGAAACCTCAGTAAGGCTCTTTTTGAATTTTATCTCGGTTGTGGCGAGGAAGGGTCGGCAAAACTATAAGCTGCATTATGTGCCCTGTCATTTCATCTCCTATTTCAGGGTTAAATCACGGTTCTGATACGGTTTTACTCCCTACATGGAATCAAATAATTTTTGAGGGAGTAAGACAATTATTTGCTTTGACAGTAGGGATATTGCATGTTTATTAAAATATGTTTTTCCCCTTAAAATTGCTGTTGACATCGGGCATTAATATTATTAGAGCTCCTACCTATGCCACTGCTCTGCTGGTCACTGATTCAAATAAATATCAATGGAACCTTTTGGATTGAAGCAGGGGGAAGGCTCCTATATGTTCTTGGTTTCCCGTTTTTGTTGGGCATATTTTCCTGTTTTAGAGAGTAAAAATTGATGCGTATATGCCTTTTAGCTGTAATGCTTGTTTTGAGTAAAATTAGTCACAAATCACAGGACAACATAATGTGGATAGTAAGCAGAGAGCCAGGAATTCTGGTCATATTCTGTGGTGCAATTATCATCCTTATACAACCAGAGGCATGTTCCCCTGGCCCTTGAATTACTTCATTAAAGGGCACATGAACTCCTATTGCATGTATTCTTACACACTCCTTTTAGTTGTCATTATTCATTTTGCAAAAATTAGATCCTATCTGAATTCGTTGACAACCACATCCGTAATAAGCAATTTTTGTTGTTGTGATAAACTAGTGTTTTATTTCAATGGCATTAAACACTTTCTGAATTGTCAACAAACGAATAGCCACAACTAAACCTATTACTTATCCTGAGGATACAAAGCTTTTTCTGTGTTTATTGATATGATATGTTATTTATAACGCGCTTCATACCCATAGGTTTCTAAGCACAGAGCCGGGTATCGAACCAGTGTTGCTCTGTGTTGTCTGGTTTCCAAGACGAGCACGTTGCCGCTGAGCTATCCTCACGAGATGAAGATACACATGTTCTTCTCCACACTGGAGTACTTTTGGTAGGTACTAGGCCTTTATCTTGAAGTCTTGGACTAGCTGATAAGCTCTCCTTATAATCACATATAAAACATTGTTTTTTTTTGCCTATGTTGGTTTGGAAATAAATGTTGTAAAATGCACCTTTTACACTGATTTGTAAAGAATTGCAGTGGTTAGGAAGGGGACATACCCTTCCAAACTCTTCAGAGATGGTAGCTCACTAAGTATGGATGATCACAAAGTGGCTTACCTCATTATTAAGTCGCGCACTTGCAAAATAAAGTGCACACAAAAGCTAACCATTCCCGCACTGAGGGAACATTGTGTCAGACCCCAGGTCATCTGCCCAAATTCTAAGCAGATCTGAATTTTCCACCTTATTGCTAAGTAACCATTTACATACATTAGAAGCTAGGTGATCTTCTTTTCTGAAATCCAATAAACTACCCGATAATTCCTTGCCCCCTGTAGTTTTTGCATTGCCACTTCCTGTCTTCAACAAATGATATTCTCCATAAGTGCAATCCTTAAGGTTCGTCAAGGTTATTAACCTGTTGAAAGGTATTCACTTTCTGTTTTAAAAGAGGTCCCCTAGTCATTGTATATCATTATTGTACTATTGATGCAAATGCGATATTATATTCTCTTGTTCCACTCTATTGTGTCAACAAAGCTCCCAAGCCATCACTGCTAGAATATGTAGTTACTGTTCTCTTCCAGTACGGATTATAGTTTGGAGAGATTTGGCTGTGTTCAATGCTAACTTTACACTTTCACACTGCATCACATTCATAGTTCCAGATGAATGGATCCAATTTCTTGGCAAGCTTTGTCATATTGTAAGTATTACTGGCAAAGTTGGCTACAAATATCGCATAGTACGCTGTCAAACCAAGAAAAGATAGACGTTGTGCCTTGTTATGGGGTGATGGTGTACCTTGTATTTTGTTCCTGGTGTTGATGTCTCTTACAGGTATGATATGCTGCAAGTAAGTACCCTTACTCAAAGGCATTCCTGAATTGCTAAGTATTCAGAATGCTGGCATCACACTGTTCTTTGGAGGTTTTTTCATAAATAAGTAATCATCCTGAAAGCATAGTGTGTCTTCGTCCTCTTGAAACAACATGTACATTATTCTTTGGAATAGGGATGTCACTGACACAAAATCAATGAGCATCCTCACACATTGGAACAATCCGCAAGGTAAATTCCTGGATGAGGGATGTAATCTCAATTGGTAGTATGCTGAACATGTGATCTAGTTTGGAGAAGAACATAGGTTCACCTATTGCACTTCACAGTTCAGTGATGTTAGGTAGGGTGTGTCTGCCCGGAACAATACATTGTTCAATGCCCTAAAATCGATACTCAGTCTCAGTTTTCCACTGGGATTTTGCAGCAGAATAGTGGGGATACCCAATCTGCAGGTTTTATTCTTTCTGGTACCCCTTGTTCTAAATGGAAAATAATACCAATTTTACTTACTTCCTCAACAATATGGGTATATGTCTGACTTAATGCACTATTAGTTTGGAACCAGGTTTGAGTTTAATTCGGTGCACAAACCCTTTTACACATCCTATGTTTCCTTTGAAGACCTTGAGTCAGATTAATCAGTGCAAGTGCAAAGTTTCCTATAGTGTAAAAACATTGAGGTCAGTAAGGGTGCAGAAGTAAAACATGGAGGGGTCATTGTGGTTGACAAGAACTTTAATTAAAGTAAAAAAGGCTGGAAACATGCCTAGCTATACCTAATACCTAGATGGGATTCCCTGCCTCAGCCAACAATACTACTGTCATGCTCAGGAAGTCCAATGCAAAGGTCCACAGTCGGATGTCAGAATCATAACTCTGTTGTCACACTCTATAGTAAACTAAATCAGAAAGGATTTAGTTCCTAGTTCAGAAGAATGACCCTCTTCCCTGGACAAAAGGACATTTCTTGGTTTTCGGGTTTCTAGTAGTTCAATCTGAAGTGTTGGAGGAAATGTTTCCCTTCCACAGCCTTCCTCAAGCTTCCCATACAATTCCTCAACTACTGGCAAACTGTTGCCCATCCCCAACTGGCCTTTCTCCAGTTTCTTGGCTCGAATGCTCCTCTAAGCTTTAGTGGGCCCATGTCACCAGTTGGCAGTCCTGGTTTCCTTCTTTCAGGCACTGCAATGAAGAGAAGTGGTCTGGATGTTTCTCCAAGCTGCACTGGTCCGTTGACCCTGGTTGGCAGTCCTGGTTTCCTTCTACCAGGCACTGCAATGAAGAGAAGTGGTCTGGATGTTTCTCCAAGCTGCACTGGTCCGTTGACCCTGGTTGGCAGTCCTGGTTTCCTTCTACCAGGCACTGCGACAAAGAAGAGTGTCTAGGATGTTCTTTCAAGCTGTGGTGGGTCCGTGACCCTGGATGGCAGTCCTGGTTTCCTACTATTAGGCACTGTTATGAATAAGAGGAGGAGTTTGGATGTTTTTCCAAACTGTGATGGGTCCTTGACCCTGGCTGCTAGACCTGATTCGGTTTTCTCTCAGGCCTCTGCAAGTGAGGCATGGTATAGCAAGTATGACACTGACACAAAAGGTACAATTTGTAAAACCTTTATTCAATTTTCAGGGTTTGGAAAAACTCCTACTTTGCCCTTTGTCTAGGATGGGAGTAGTCTCTACCATCAAATAAGAAATAAAAAGTCCTAGTTGAGTCAGTTAAATAAAAATGGCCTACACGAACAAAACCTAATACCTGCCCTGTCTCTTGTACAATAATAATGTGTAAAGCAGAATATGTATGCAAAGGAAAATCAGTGTTAGAATATAAAGATTAAATGTGGCTGAGTCAGCTCTCCTCCCCACGTTAGACAGCAAGGAGTAAGGCGGACCCTGTAGACAGGATGACACACTCTGGCTCAGGTTCTCAAAACAGAGGCAGTTCAAAAATGTGGATCGAGGCCCGCCTGGCCTACCACATTAAAGTCTTGAAACACTTGTGTATAGGCGCGTTACAAATGCCATATCATATCATATCATATCTTTATTTCCAGCTTTCAAAACACAGTTAAACAAAAATGTCACGCCAGTCTCCAGGCTCTGACCTTTCAAAGCTAAAAGTTCTGGTTGGTCTTGCTCAGTCGGGCTCAAACCTTTCAAATACAACACTTTCAGGGATTCCGTTACCCAAGCTTAATTCACATACTTTAGGTGTTTCCTTCACCTAACTTATTACATGTCTGCTCTCTCTCAGTCAAGCTCAGATGTTTTCCTAATGTCAAAGACTTCTAAATGTGCGTGGCTGTTACTAAAGACCTCTGCAGGACCACTTTTACTTTGCCTTCAGCTCACACTCTGTGTTATTTGCCCCAGTGTCTCTTGGTCTGGGTAGTTTGATGTAATAAGCACAAAAGTTCAATGTTCATCCCCCCGTTTAATTTTGATCACTTCACTTTTTATAGTTCCTTCACTTTATCGCTTCATAACAAAAACATTTCAATTTTCACTGAGACTTTCAAGTGGGATACTTCCTTTCGATGGACCACTCTGCTACTCAGTATCGCTGGTTTCACAGCTATCGGTTATTCAAAGTTCATCACAGGTCTACCTTTCTTTGTGTCTCATCCACTTGCGTGCAGCCTTCAATTGTGCGATATACTGTTGCAACTTCAATCTTTGCTTAACACACACTGGTCTTTTATTTCACTTGCCAACTCACCGGCTGTTTGCATTTCTTTCTTGTTTTCGCAGTTCTTAATTCAGGAGTCAAGGTTAATACCACAGGCTTGGCCTCACCCCCTTAACTCTGCCATTCACCTGGGAGAGTCGCTGGCGTCCCTGAAACACAATGCAGTCTTCTTGCCTGGGATTTGGCCTTCTCCACGTATCTTTCATGGGCTTTTGGAGGCAACCACCTGGGGTTCTCTGCCCATTGCTCTCATGCCTTGGTCCGTTGCACTGCTAGGACCGGCAAGGTAAGCCCTCAGAGCTATTTCCAATGACTGGAAACATCTCCTTGCCTCGACCCACTTTTTTGCTAAGGCAGCATTTTTAAAGTGCTAATTTGTAACTACGCACCTTTGCGCTCGGTTTTGAACCATCCTAAGCTGCCCGACCAGGAGTTACAGCTCCTGCTCCTGTCGGCCCATTCACTGATCACTATCCAGGAAACACCTTCAAAATGGCGGAATCACTGTGTTGCACCGGAGTGCAAACCTGCAACAGCCTGCTGCGGTACTGATTGGCCAGCCCACCCTCTTCATTACCCAATCCAGGAGCCGGCAGGCAAACACCGGCCCCACCAACGGCCCGGGCGAAAGGCCCCTGTCCTGAGCCTGTCAGAGCCGCTGTCATGGTGCATGCTCCCAAGCATCAGTACCCGATCTTCAACAGCCACGCCTGTCCTGGGATCACGATCCATCGGCACCTGTGAAGAAGGAAAGGAAAAGAACAGGAAGTAGAACAGCGATTGAGGCCTTACCTGAAGCTGTCCATCCGAAAGGTTGTGCCTTCCGCCGCTCTCCGGATCGTCGCATCTGCAGATAGGAAGGCATTTGGTTAGAGAGCCAATACTCACCCGGAGGCTGCTTTCTTCTTGAATTCCATTGAAGCAGTTCGCCCAATCGCCGCTCCGGAGTCGTGCCGCACCTGCATTTCAGAAAAGAAAAGAACAGCAGATTAGTTGCGCACGGGAAAGAAACCATTTAAAGACATTCCAGCACCACACACTTGTGCTAATACTCACCCGCAGGAATTCTGCTCAGTGTCGGAGAAGGAGGAGGTAAATCTTCATCAGAAAACCGCCCAAAACCGCACCTGAAAGAAATAAAAGAACAATAGTGAGAACTTGGGCAACAAAGACATTAAGCAAACTATACCAAGCATCTATTGGCATAGAGACTTACCTACTGAGTCAAGTTATTCAAGATTCCGCTACAGCCCCGCAGGATCAGTGAAGCAACTAGATCCAGAGAAGAGGCTCGAACATACCGCACCCCTGCGAGTAGCTGCAGGACAGAGAACCCGCCATTGAAACACCCAGGGCAAACGCTTCCTGGGAAGTGATAGTGAGAGGGAAGATGCGTGCAAGCATTTATCACACAGCCTCGTGCAACGCACGTGCAGACGTCCTTCGTGCAGCTTCATGCGACGCCCCCGTGGAGACCAGGTGAGCGTGACAGCCAGGTGGGCCGAGGGGATGAAGTCCTGCCACCTAAGTTGGCTAACATCACATTCTCTATCCCAGTCTGAAGCCCACTCAATCCTTGGTGAGTCGTGCTACCATATTACAATCACTTATCCTACCTCTCTATGCACAATTTCCCTTGTGCCTGCCTACCCTTAGCTGTTCCTTTTACATATGCATTTCCGACCGAGCTATTTCTCAAGCTCAGAAATCCTCTACTGGCATCATCAATATTGATCTAGCACCACTCCTTCAGTCATTGCAATAGCCCGGTTCCTCCTCCTCACCTGTATTGTGAGACCTACACATCGCTGTTGTTTGAGGCTTCCCGACAACCCGCGCACCAACATGCCCTTACCTCCTACACATCAACGCCTCCCTGTACCTTCACTTGTGCACCTTATCTCGCATTCAGCCGTCCACCTGATCAGAAAGGCTCCTTTTCGCTTGATACTTTCAGCTGGACATTTTCATGACTACGACCAACCGCCCATAAACCCTTAAGCCTCTTCTCCTTCAGATTTGCTTCTTTAACGCATTACCATAACTTTCTACTGTGTCTCAATTTTTACTGTGTGATGATTGCCACCTGCTTGCCCTCGAAAGTCTGTAACTCTGCTGCCTTTGCCGTTATGTTATCTGTTCATATGCTGTGTCATCAGAATGTTGTCTAGAACTTTGCATGCTTTAGTCTCTTTTCCCAACTCTGCTATTTGCCTGAGCTCATTGGTCCTTGACAAATTGTATCTCGAAGGGGCCAATTACACTACAATCAACCCACGAATGTGTACCTACTACATAGTGTGCATGTTGTAAAACCTGATAATAGCTTTAATGTACATGATCAAATGTTCCTCTTGCTAATGCTGTTACCTGCTATAGTTCACTTGTTTTAGGCAGTTTGCACCACCAGCCTCACAGCCCAGTGTCTTCGTGTTAACACTAGTCAAAAGACCAGTATAAAAATGTCATCACTACTCCTGACTTTGTTGTACTTGCCACACTTGATTACATCCATGCTGTATTTTGACAGTCCCCTTCTAACTCTCCAGTGTTCCTCAGTACTCTCGGGAACCTTATCATGGTCAGCCTAACCCTACAGACTCCATGGCCAACGTAGGCAAGTTCTTTCCTGTTTTCCAGCCTGGCTGGATCTCAGTCATTGCTATATCAGGAGCTTCAACTAACAGCCACTGCAGCCTCACTCCTACACAATGGACCCAGCGGTTTGCCACCCATCCTACACCAAACCAACCTTGCCCAATAAATTTAGAAACGCCATCTATGTTCCAGATTAAAGATCAATTGGTCGCCTAAATCATAGCAAAGCGCACCCCACAGCCAAGACTATTAGAGACAAACAGGCACCTAAAAGCCTTAGTAGCTCCAATTATCACCCTCCTCGAAAAGCCCTACACCCAAGTACACCCACACTAGAAGCATATCCTATCAAAGGAGCCCTCATAAACACCAGGTCTCTGGTAGCTCATGCTCTTGATATAGCTGACCTCTTCTCTTCGAACCACCTTGAATTCCTAGCATTACGGAAGTATGGTTACATCCTGAAGCCGGCCCTACCCTCTCACCAGATATTCGAGAAATGTACACAATTATCAGAACAGATAGGGCAGATAGCAGAGGAGAGGGAGTAGCAATCATTGCTACAAATGTGTTAGGCCTTGGAGAAATCACAAACAAACCTTTTGCCTCTGGAGACCTGCTCTCAGTTAAACTCCCACTATCAGTGGCACGCTCCTTATCCATACATCTTCTGGACAGACCCACAGGCCCACTCTCCTCATTCGAGGAAGACATCAAGCACCTCCTCACTTGGAACATCAAACTAGGCTCTCAAATTATGTTGCTGGGAGATCTACACCTAGGTCTCAATAACTCAAACGATGAAAATACTAAGGCCTTGCCCAACACCCTTTCTGAACTAGGCTTTGCTCACCGTATCTCTAGCCCGACAAACAACAAAGGTAGATCCCTGAACTGGATATCAGACTTAAACTGCAATTCTCCTTGTGCATGGTCTGACCACCATGTCATCTCCTTTGTCATCAGGACTGCCGTCTACCAAAATTCAGAGCACCACTAGTGCCTCTGGCTCTTACTTGAAATAATCGTAACTTCACACTGGAAAATCTATTGCCTCTACTCCAGCCTAACACAAACCAACCTAATCTCGAACATATGGACTGTTCTCTCTGGTAGAAATGTGCAAAGCCTTTCCTCCAGCTCATCTCAATAAGTGGTTCACCCTAGACCTGAAAGCACTACATAGATTCAGAAGAAACTCGGAAACTAATTGGAGAAAAACTCCTACAGTTGTGAACAAAGCTCTATTTACAAAGAGGCTATACTAAAAACAAAAAGTAACATATTCAGCAAAAGAATCCTCAATGCCAAATTGGGCACTAAAGAGCTATTTACCATCCTCAAAGTGCTAGAGTCTCCAGTACCACCCACTGATTCCTGTACTAGAGATAAATCCTGGTGCTCCAATATTAAAAAAGCACTATGAGATAAAATGTTGCTCCTACAAACTAAGAGAGAAGCAAGAATATGCAGTATCACTTTAGGCTCTAATCGCCTTGAGCCTCAAGAACTTCCACCCAAACTTTGCTGCCCATTTGAATTCTCAACTATTACAATCAGGGAAGTAGAAGGAATCATAACCAACCTGAAGCCTGCAAGATGTCAAGGCGACACTTTCCCAGCAACATTCATTAAAGAAGGAGTCAAGGAACTTGCTCCCTTCATCATCTCCGTGATCAACTCCTTATTCAGAACTTGCATAGTCCCTAACAATCTCAAAGATTCTTGGTTCATGCCTCTTCTCAAAAAACCTAATCCGGACACCAGTATCCCTAGCAATGTTAGGCCCATAATGACAGTACCTTTTCTCTTGAAAATGCAGTATAGAGTGGCATACCTCCAAATCCAAAACCACTTAGAAGCCAATAGCCTTATAGGCTTGCATCAATCCGGGTTTAGACCAAGACATGGTACTGAAACCACCCTCATTGATTTAAAAATCCAGATGGACGGATTAAAATATGAAGGTAACCTTGCCCTCCTCCTCCTTCTCGACTTACCAGATGCCTTTGATTTAGTAGACCACAAAATCCTCACCAAACACTTGACATCAGCAGCTGCATTCACCACAAATGCTGCTGCTGGGATACAATCCTTCCTAGCAGACAGGACCATGAGGGTCTTTGCACCAACAGCCTCGGCAGACCCTTCCCCAATCTCCTGTGGAGTCCCACAAGGGTCCTGTGGTTCCCCAACGCTATACAATATTTTCACAAAGCTATTATTCAACCACCTGGATGATCTGAGTGTCACCTACACTAACTATGCAGATGACATGCAGATCCTAGTCATGTTGTCAGGCTCCTATGACAAAGACAACAACCTGCTGAACGAAATTTACCAAACAATTCAGGCATGGATGGCTGCCCATGGCCTCTGCCTGAACGACGACTCGACTGAGATACTTCTCATTGGTTCTCGGTCACGTCTAAACAAACTTGATAGCCAATACTCAACTTTCAACATTGATGGAAATATCATCAAAGTCTCAAATGAAGTGAAAACTGCAGGTATCCACATTGACTTCACCTTTTCCCTCTCCAGGCAAGTCAACGTCACAGCTTCAGTAACAGCATACACTGCAAAACTGATAACTTCTTGCAAACTGTTCTTGCCTACCAAAAGCTGCATTACCTTAGCCAGGGCACTTATCCTATCTAAGCTGGACTGCTGCAATGCTCTTTATCTAGGCACCAACAAACGAAAACTAAAGAAGTTGCAAGTTCTCCAAAATAATGCACTTAGGATGGCGCTCAACATTCTCAGAGCCAACCATATTTCCTCAGTAAGGCGTTGGCTTCCTGTGCAAGACAGAATAGACTTCAAAACCTTAGCAATCACACATAAATGCCTTTCTAACTCTGCCCCAAAATATCTGGTTGACAAATTAACTAGAAGTCAACCAATTAGGCCTACTAGGTCTCAATAGACACACTGTCTTAATACCCCAAAATACAAATTACAAGAATCTGGTGGGATCAGTTTCCCTGAGTGTTAGGGAGAGTTTTCATTTATGGCTAATTTCCCTCACCTAGTGAGTCCCCCAGCAGCTTTGCTGGACTTCTGGAGTTTATTTGTTTCCACTTGGTAAGAGTGAGAGCTTTTCCCCCACTCTTACCTGTGTTTTGCTATGTGTTTCTACTTGTTTTTGTGATTGTGGACTCTGAAGTACACCACTTCAGTAGCCCCCTTCTTTTTGTGTGTCACACAGCACTTTCAGTGCCGTGACACAGGGTTGTCTTTGAGACTTCCCTCGACTCCATTTCTGAGGCGACTACTGTCCCCCAGAAAAGGGTAAAGTTACCATTAACTTTACTTAGTCAATCTACCACATATCCAGTACACCCCATCTTCCATGGAGTACTGGAAAGGGTTAACTCGTATCCCTTTATATCTGTACCTCCTAGAGCATTGTTTCGCTCTTTTAACATTTAGACTTGGCTGGTGGCAGTGGTATCTACCCTAACTTTTCTACCGCGATTATATTAGATAAACGTGGTACTAGTCTTGGCTATTATATTAGCCTCGAACATAAACCCGCTTGACCAAATCGTCTTTCTCTTGGCTCCGGTTGGGTTTATTCGCCATTTCTTTTTGTTAAAGTCCTTCTTGTGTTTTACTTTGCACGGTAAACTAGGTTTGCCTTCTTTGTTCACTGTCTTTTGACGGCTTCTGCCCAGAAGCCCTCCTCAAGGCTCCTGGGTGTCTAGGTGGGCTGAATGTGAGGGAGGGGTGTAGTCACCCCCTGCACAGGGTATCCTAGGAAACCCAAGTCGCACTTTGTCATGATTGGCCAGGGTAGGTGTCCGGGCTGGACAACCCCCCTGCTGGGTGATTGACAGCCAGGCTGTGTGAATGGGGGTTTTTCGCATAAAAGGCAGGTTTCTTGGGCTAGATGTCAGAGAGTCGCCACTGGAACTACAAGGAACCGAAGAGAAGCGGAGAGACCGACGGCTGCTGCAACAACCCCGTCCCGGTGAAGCCCTGCTGCAGTCCTGAGCTATCTGCCCTTCAACGACTCAGAGAAGATCCAGTCCGGAGTCTTCTTCCCTTGAGGTTGGTGGGGATAACCAGCTCATCTTATACAGCCAGAGGGTCCTCTTCCGTGGTCGAAATCGCTGCACACTGCTGTAGTGGTCCGGATAGCTACCTGAAGAGCCTCTCCTGTTTTTAAGGAGCGCACCTTTTATTCCTTGTCGCTGCTGCTGACTTCATCCCTGTGTGGTGCAGACCCCCTTCAGACCGCCTCCTTCACAACGAAGCTCCAGGAATCGTGGGTCTGCGGGAAACAAACAGGAGCAACTGCCAGGGCGCTAGCTGCACCACTGGAACAAAGTACTGTGTTCTGTTGAGGAAACTGAGTGAATCCCTTTCTTCTTCATTTCCAAGGCTTGCCCTTGTCTTCCCTCCTTCTTATAACTTTTCCTTGCGAACATTGACAATATCGAAGTACTTTTGGCTGCGTTGAATCGTGAACTGTCTGACCGTGTGATCTTTGGCAACTGGCCCCGGTGTCTTTCGACCCTGGCTCCGGCCCTTTGACTTTTGACCTCCTGTCTCTGAGTGTTTCTTGATTCTGCCTGCCTAACCAAAATATTGCCTGTGATTTTTGCCTCCAACTCCCTCTGGGTATCTCAGGTGCTAAGTGTGTTTTTGTCCCGGTAGCATTTCATGTCACGGATACGCGTTTGTTTAGTAGACCGAACTGTCAAAAAGTGATTGCAATCGTATTCGCAGTAACGTGTTTTGTTCATAACACCGGTTCATTCAAACACAGGGTACTTACCTTGAGACTTACTGTACAAAGTGAATTGGTTAGTTGTAGTATATTTAACGTGTGGTTTTTATTGAAGTTTAATAGAATGGTTGTGTTTATAACGATTGGTTTAAAAATAAATGTACTTATATTTTTCTACCTGAAACCTTGAGTCAGTGTTTGCTTGAGTCACAGTAATTGTGGTCCCTTTGTGTGTAATCTCTGCTACTGCTCATATACTCTTGTGATAAGCCTGGCTGCTCCACCACTGCTACCACTCTGACATAGTAGTACAGGCTTGTACCAAAGGTAAAACTTGTATTGCCACCTGTGGTCTTAATTGTGTGTAGTGGTCCCTAAGGGCACTGCACAGGATTCTGCCTAACACTGTTCTTGCAGCCAAGCGTTGGAGCTCATTGCCCCTAGCTCTAAGAGCTGAACCGTCATTCTGGATATTCAGGAAAAATGTTAAATCCTGGCTCTTTGCCCAACAGGACTAAGGTTGCCTAGTTCCTTTTCACAAATGCCACATATGTTATCTGCATAGCTACCTAGATCGGTAATACTAGGTAATTGGCATGCTTGTTCATCTTCTCTTTTGTAACCTAAGTAATGATACTGTCTGGTTGGCAGCCTTGATCTGTAACACAATGCCACCACCAATGGTAATCTCCATGTATGAAACCTAAGCTAAAGCACCCTGACACCCTCGGGTTCGGCACGCTCTATAAATAAATAAACAAACAAACAACAACAGATCTATCCCTTTATTTTTTGTTAACAAGTGGTATGTGTTGAACATGGATAAGTGGTATCATCAGAACACAACAACCAACACACACTACCCTCTCCTCCTTGTATCCGTTTTGTTTTCAGAACCCGTTTACCATGTGAATCGTATAGCTTTTGTGCACATTTCTTCACTGTACACAAAAAACCACTTCATTTACAACAAAAATATATTATATAAATCCAATTTATTTTATTTTTCTTTGGAATTTATATAAATCTTTAATCTTTAATTTCTCATAAAACCAAAATACATATAACACGACTTTTTGTGCAAAAAAGGGTTTAGTAAGTTTACTTAATTTACATAACAACAGTACATTTGTTAATGTTCTCACTTGTAAAGGCAAGATTTCTTCAGGGAGTATGAAATTCTTCTTATTTGTTCCTTGACTCTCACAAATAAAAAAACTAGGTGTACTAGTTTTCTTCACATCTATTTTTATAAATTTAACAGCCAGTTCTTATAACGTCATATTTTCCAACTTCCCCGGAGATAAGTTAGTTCGCCATATCTCTACGTTTCATAAAAAGTGACAAAACATGTGTATTTGTATTTGTATTTATTTGTTAATATAGCGCTTTACGCCAAAGCGCTGCACAATTTAACAACTTGATACATAAAACAATATAATGATAGAAGCAATTCCAATAATGAATCAGTCTAACAAAACAGTAAGAAGAGCAATTAAACTGAAGGGAATAGGGAGAGTGGTGCAGTAGGACTGAGAAGGAGAGGGAGGGGTGAGGAGGAGAAGGAGGAGGGAAAGGGAAAGGGTGAGGGTGGGGTGGTAGGAGAGGGGAGGGAGATAATCAAGGGGAAAAGATAAAGGAAGGAGGGGAATTAAGAAGGGGAAGGAGTTTTAAGGCGGGGAATGGCGAAGGAGAGATTTAAGGGAGGTGTGGAATGAGGCGAAGGTAGGAATAGAGCGGTTTGAGAGAGGTAGGGGGAGTTCCAGTGCAGGGGGGCTAGGAGCTGGAAGGAGTGGAAACGGGAGGGGGCACAAGGGGACGGAGGTACGGTGAGAAGAAAGTGGTCAGCAGAACGAAGGGAGCATCAGTTTGGATAAAAACAAATGTCGACACATAAGTGTTTCGTCCCTTTTTAACATAATCTCTATATCTACCACAGTCTTTTTTTTAAATTTAGTCTTGGCCATTCATCAGGATATTGGTTGATTCTGTATATCTTGAAACAAATCTTTCAAAACCCCTTGGCTAATTCATTGGGTCTCTTATTTTCCTTAAGGGGAGCTATGCCTTTTTCCGTATAAATTGTACTAATTTTTCACATGTTTTGATTAATTCTTTATGTTCCATTCCTTCTGATCATATTTCGGCAGCCATACCATCATAAGGGTTTCAAATCATCTTTGATACCCAAATGGGTTCAATCAGTTTGAATGGCTGCCACACTTCAATGCGCCCCACTTGCGCTCCCCCTCAAACTCATTGAAGCCCTGGCTTCCTCCTGATTCTGAACCAGTAAAAAACTGGTCTAATAGAAAACTTATCTTCCAAGGGGCACAGGTTGCACTCCATGCGGACCAAAGCTGTCAGGGCTCTTTGGGGAAATAACAAAATACTTTAAAAAAACTTGTTTTCAATTATGTTGATATCCTTTCCCCTTGCTGTAACCCAGATTTCTGCTCCGTAAAGTACAGCAAATTTTGCTTGAGCTTTATAAACTTCCAGCGCTGTTCCAAATGTGCCACCCCCTGAGTGAAGAAAAAAGTCTTCAATGAGCCACAGTTTTTTTCCAAGCCCCCAACAACCCTATCCACATGAAGAGCCGAACCACCATTAGAGGCAAATTGAATTTCCAGATAGTCATACGATGACTCTTCCTCTAGTTTTGTTCCTCCTACTATAACAGATAAGGGTTTATGACGTGGTTTTTGGGGCAAACACCATTACCTTTTTTTTAATTTAATTAAATTTAATTAATTTAATTTTAACCCCAATTTCCCACACTTCTTGTGAAAGCAGGACAAAGATAGTTTTAGACCCGAAGTTGTAGCAGAGAGAAAACTGTGTTGTCCACAAAAAATAAAGCTGGAAATGTATCCTTCCCCAACCATTGCTAAATTCATCAATAACTGTATTAATATAGATGGAGGAGCCAGTGGACATCCTTGGCGTACACCTCTCTACTGGGAATGGCACTGTAGTATCACTGGCCAAACTCCAATGAACAGTGGTTGAATTCCCAGAATATAACAAACGGATCGGGGTAAACAACACCTCTGGTATGTTCTTATCCACTAAGATCTCTCAAAGAGACTTCCTCAGGACACAGTCAAATGCAGCTCTTAGGTCAACAAATATATTTATTTTGGATATGAACAAGTGTTTTTGAATTAAAAAATGCAGGAGAAACCCCTGGTCAACCGTGCTCAAACCTGATCTGAAGCCTGCTTGGAGATGGCTAAGAAGTGATTCCCTTTCTACCCAATCCTACACATTTTTCAAAAGAGTCTTTGTGAACATCTTACCCGTTATAGCCAAGAGGGAGTTTGGACGATAGTTCAAAGGGTTTTCCCTTCCTCCCTTTATGCAAATGGGGAGGATCTCCACCATCTTCCAAGAATCAGGGACCCGTTCCTGCACCAAAATATTGCTAAAAACCAGCATTAGAACCGGAGCCCATATAGGTGGTATGTCCCTAAATATGTCCCCTGGAATTCTATCAGGGCCTGCCGCTTACTGTGCTTTCTGCACATCCTCACCCTCTTTTTTTGTACATCCTCAACCTCTTTTTGGGAGAACTGCAATCACATTCCCTCCACCCCAGGGACCCTCCTAAAAAACCTACAATGTCTTGGCTGAGAGTATCACGTCAACATTTTTATAAAGGTCTGTAAAATGTTTCCTCCACAGTGTGGAGGGAATACCAACCAGTAAAGACGTGTCAGATCCTAGGTGCCTATCTGAAATAAGGGTCCAAAAGCCCCTGGAATCCCCACTTTGTGCTCCCACAAGTAATGCCAACCACTTATTAGCCAAAATGTCCTTCTTTTTCTTTCTTGTCAGGGTCTTGTAGGCTATTCACAGGCTTTTGTGAATTCAGGGGGTGCAATATGGCCTGTTTTGCCTTCGCACATGAACTATCGTACCACACTTCTATTTGCTTTGCTCGATTCTTGATTACCAATCTGGCATCAGAAACTAAGGGTGCAATAGTCAAAAGAATGTTTTCAGAATTTGAAGATATATCCTGTCCATCATTTGCCTGTTAAAATAAACCTTCCAAATGTCCCACTATTGCCCTGTTGGTATATGGGAATTTATTGTCTGCCAAAACTTTACTCAACTATTAGCACGTTAAACATGGCCCGATATGACTAAATCCGTAGTAGAGATTTGAATCGCCATTGTTGAATATTCCAACTCCCTCAATGACATAAAAATAGGTTTATGGTCACTTTTATGCTTATTCAGGACCCGAAAGTCCCACATCAGTGACCAGTCAAACACAGAGTTAAATATATAGTCGATTCTAGACCTACCCTTTGGACAAAAGTGTGTAGCCATTGCTGGTTGGTCATTAGGGAACTGGTAATTACAAGGACATAGTCCCAAACTATAGAGGGCTTGGATAGTGTTGCTAGCACTACACTGTATTCTTTTCATTGGGGGGAGCATGTAGTATTCCTTCTCCCCATGCCTCATCTTTGTCTTCTCCTAAACCTTCTAACTCCTTGATTGGCTCTGATTGGAGGTTAAAATCACCCAATACTGTCAACCCAAATGACCCGCCTTTAGTATCTTCACATATTGCCACTCGTTCGAAAATCCCTGTAGCTCCACCTCCTCTATTGAAAATCACTTTGAAAACCTCTAGGAACTGCCACAACTCACTATCAGACAGGTGTCTGTTTAACCCAGCTATATTCCAAGAGAGAATTCTCACTTCTTGATCCCTAACTCCATTGTACAAATCCCTTGCAGGGGATAGTCAACACCTTGACCTCCTTGGTCCAGCTACACTGGGTCTTCTATCGTTTGTCATATGACTGGACAGGGATCGTACCAGAGGGTTCGGTACTACTTACAACTCTGATGCCCTTGGGCATTCTTTGGTATTGCTCTGAGGATTTTCTCTTCCACCTGGGATGGATGGTCTTAAAAAAAGAAATAGCCCCTGCGGTGGGTACGTTCTGGCCTCAATAAATAATAAGCCCTGGACCAACCATTCCTCCCGTACGTATACCTGAATATAATCATTGAGACACCCTGGGATCTCTGCCCAATGCAAGATGTAATATCGTCCCTAATCAAAGACAACCACCCTCTCCAATTTCTAAACAAGTGAGTGACTTTATTCACTAGGGAATCCTGATCTTCAAATGCACCATTTACTAGCTTTGGAACATTGTGCATGACAACAAAAGGATCCCTGCAGCCCGTCCCCAATGGGTATCTTAGAAGTTGAATTCTATCTCTTACCATATCCAACGGGGGCCCATCGGCAGCCCTCTTGGAGACCAAAATTGGTGGTACACTCCTCGCTGATTGTCTGTTTTACTCAATGGAGGTTTAGCCTCTGGATGTCTCTTATTGGCCTCATTGATTAGAATAGCCCAGTCAGATCTCTTTATACATTGTCTATTCCTAGCTGGGTTGCATGACAATGAGGCAACAGAGGTCTTAACAAGCCCCACAAATCCCATCTGGGTTTCGACTACTTCCAGAGGCTGACACACCCAAGGGTTTGCACATTTAGCACATGGTTACTCACCGCGTTTTTAGATAACATACCCAATTTCTCTTCCAGTAGTTTCACTGAGGCCATTAATCTATGTCTATGGACATTATTTTTCAAATTAGTTATTCCTGCAACAAGATCCAAGTACAATAGATCCAGTAAACATGCACAGAGACTTGTATTTGTAACCTGAGGTCCAACCCATGGGGGGGTTGGACCTCAGTTCGGGGGAACCTAGGAGACTCAAAGTGAAAGCCGCTGCAGTCAGAAATACGTTTTTGTATTTGTAAATCTTGTGGTATTTACAAATACAACAATGTTGTATTTCTGACTGCGACAGCTTTCGCTTTGAGTCTCCTAGGCTCTACTGGGACCAGGAGACTTTTTTTCTAAGTTAGAAAGAAAACTGCAGCATTTATTTTGCAGTGCTTTTAAAAAAGAAAATTAAAGCACTTACCAGCAGCAGGTTGTGTTAATCTCTCTTCTCCAGCAATAATGAAGGAAAAGCCACCGGCTGGTAGCTTTTGTGTATTACAGCTTGCTGGCTTTTGCTTCACTAGTGCCACAAGTGCAGAAATTAACACAAGCACAGAAGGGTCATCCATTTCACAAAATAGATGCCTCCTAGTGCTTTAAATCTGTGACTTTGAGCCTTGTTTGCTCAAACGTTTACATAGCACTTTCTTAATTAATAGTTTTTATATATATTTTTGATGGACATCTTTTGAGCCAATGACATTTTTGATGGCATTATCCCTTTAATCAATTTGCTGGTACCACGGTATCCAAATAGCTAAACATAGTAATCACCAAAGGACCAGGTCTTGGCATATCTACATTTAGCATCAGACATGAGTGGTCACCTTTTTATGTAGGAACCACTCTCACATAAATGGAATAATTTAGGTGATACAAAATATGTAATTGATTGTGGACATAGAGGTGTGTCAATGCAACCTGCGTTGAGAAGGGATTTCACCCCTTACATTTCCATTTAACTTGATCACGTACCACTAAAAAATAGTTTCTTCCCACATTGCTCCTCTTTTCTCAATTTTCATATTCCTATTAATCTTTTTTGTTGCCACGACTGAATTTTTTAAAAAAGGTGTGTACTATATTGTTGCAGTAGCAATTCAGGAAGACTGCCACAAGTATTGTCTGCCATCCATGAAAATGGGAATAACTTATTGAACATCATTCATACATCTTCATAATTATGGCAGTCAGATTCAGATATACATTAACTAACAAAAGGTTTTCATTTGTGAATGTAAGGGTCCAGAGAAGATTAATCACAAAAACAGCATCAGAGGTATGTGGTGAACCAAAGATGGAGTTGAACTAGGACTTATGTTCACATTTTTGTATTTAAAGAAGAAAAGTGCCTATCTAACCCTATTGCTATGAGGGTATGTCCTACCTATTAAACTATACTAAGGGTGCTTGCGAAATGTCCAAAATAATACAGTCTTCTGTCCAAAACCTACATGCTATTGGGTCTTGTTTAGGGTTTGGGCAATGGAACCTTAAAGGTTCTCTCTGGTTCTAGTCTTTTTCCCTTTTGTTTGAATTTCTAGGGCTCTCCTAAGCCCTCTTGCCCTTTAATGTGCTTACTTTAGCCGGGTCTTGATTAGGTATCTGCCTGTGTCCAGCATTCGGGTTTCTCGGGCTCCCATAAAACTTTGGACTTCCCAACCTTGTAGTACAATGTGACTTAGTTCTCTAAGGCTCCCCAGAGCCCTCTGACCCTGTGATATGTTTAATGCAATCGGGCCTCAGCTGGGCGTCTGCCCGTGTTCAGCATTTGGGTCTTCCAGCCTTCCATAAACCTCTTCATTTCTCCAGCACTTGGGTACACAGCTGCTTGTCCCTCTCCCAGCTGTTACCTTCTCAGGAATGTTTGCTTCCATTTTTCTGCCCAGTTCGGCAGCTGGCACACTTCTCATGTGGGGATCGGTGATCTGATCTCTCTGCCGCAGTCTGGTCTCGAGATCGGTTAATGAGTCCCAGGCCCACCACATCTCTGGTGTGGTCACGCCACCAGGTGAGGCGGTCTCTCTACCATCTCAGTCTTGTTCTCTACTTCAGCTTCATTGCCACTCAGAATGGCAGCCTTCTGGCATCTTGCCAGTATTCTTCCAGGTGGTCTGCTAGCTCTCCATGCTACCACTGGCTCGGCGGTCTAGCGTGGCCCCACCCAACCAGACCGCAGGTGAGCGTGTGACATCTTCCTATCACAGGCTCATCTCTGCATAGGATTCTCTCTCCTCTATTCAAGGTTCCTCATCTTTTCATGTCCATTGCCAATAATGAAAGGGGTGTGTTGTTCCTCTTTGACTGTTGAGCATTATCTGAAGTCAAAGCAATTGAAGTAATGTCACTGCTACTTGAATCCAAAACAGAAGAACTATCAGTCCTTTTAATTCCCATATACACAGACAATGTATTCATGATAGGGAGTTCCACACAGGAATGGGAGTACTTGTCTCCTATAAGGGACTCACTCCCAGAGAGGTCCCACTATCCCAGACTGCCAGAGAGGGTCTTTCCTAGTGGGCTCACCTACCTAGCCTGAAAGGGGTTGGCTCCCCTCTGGGGAGAAGGTACAAATAGTCCAGATCCATCACAGGTAGCATACCATACTTTGGTGGTTCCACCTAAGAGCAATATAATAATAGTTGTATCTTGAATCAAGTCTATAGCAGTAGAGATCAATGCAGGTATTTGCACACGCTTCTTGGATGCTTTGTGAAAGTAGTGCTTAATCTTTTCTGGTGTGTCAATCATCTGTTTCCCTTTAGGTGATGAGTCGGAATGTGGTGATTGCAGACCAACCTGTATCCCAGTTCATTCATTTAATGAAGTTGTGGGCTGCACCAGTACATAGTCCCTCTTTTTGCACCTCAGATTGTAACCGGTGGAAGCAATAGTATTTTTTGTAATGTTTTAGTTTACAGATTTCAATTACAATGATTCTGGTTGAACTTCTTGTCAAACATTACAACAGTTACATATCTCCTCTCATCTGGGTCCCCTCGGCCCTCTGACAACAACTCTTCCAGCCCTGCCAACCTCGTTCACAAACATACGTCCGATGAAATGAGTGTCAGCTGCAGCCTTCGCATCCACCTTCATCCCGCCCTCTTCCCCTACCCCAGACTCTATCTCTGACTCTGCTCTCTGCAACCTCCATCTGGCAATTACTAACACCCTGGACATTATTGCCCACGTCATGCGGATCCACCTGAAACCTGCCTCCAAGCATACTACCTGGCCTGACTCCAAAGCCCTGAAACGCAAGTGCAAAGCTGCAGAACGGAAGTGGGAAACCTCAGGCTCATCCTCTGACAAACTGTCCTGCCACCTCATCCAAAGGCAATAAAGACTCTCCATTTGTGCTGAGAAAAGGCCCTGCATCCAAACACGGCTATCAGGTGCATCCAACAACATGGCTGAATGCTTTAAAATCAGCAGAGAACTAGCCAACCCATCCACAGTCTCCTCCTCCCCTCTTCCGTCCCAGGCCCTTTACAACACACTGACCACATACTTCACCACTTAAACACTGGATATCCTGAGCACCCTTGCTTCCTCTCCCCCAACCCCTCCCACAATCCCTTGCCTCTTATGGCCTCCCACCCACTGTCTGCCTCTCTCCCCTCCTTCTCCCCTGTCACACTGGATGAGGTCACCTGTCACACTGGATGAGGTCACCAGAGGTGTCTGGCCTATGATGGTCTCATCCAAACAGGTTTCTCCTTGCGCCTCCAGAACCATAAAGGACAACATTGGCACTCTTGTCCCCGCACTCACTGATTTCTGCAACCACTCTTCTGCTACTGGTTCCTTCCCTCCTCTCTCCAGCACTCCCTTGTGTGCCCCATCTTGAAAAAACCTTCAGCAGACCCCACCTGTCCAGCCAACTACCGCCCTATTTCTATCGCCCCCTTCCTAGGGGAAACTCCTGGAGAAGTTGGCCTTCCCCCAACTTATTTAACACACTGAACTTGTTGACGGTCTCCACGAACAGAACACTAGATTCTGAGCATCCAGAGGCAGTAAAACTGCTCTTCTAAACACCTGTGAAGAACTGCTAGCATCTCTTGACTCTAACTCTCCAGCTGTCCTCATTTTACTAGATCTCTCCACTGACTTTGACACAGTCAACCACTCAATCTTCATAAAATGGCTCCAGGATACTCTGGGTATCTCAGAGCGGGCACTGGATTGGCTGACCTCCTTCCTTACTGACCACTCATCCCAGGTGGTTCTGGACACCTTCTCCTCACCTACCTCTTTCCCACCTGTGGTGTCCCCCAGAGGTCCAACCTCTCCCCTAGGCTCTTTAACACTTACCTTGATCAGCTGGCACTCCTCATTTCCTCCTTCTCCTCCAACTTTCAGTGTTACTCAGGTGACACACAACTCTTTTTCAAACTTCCTGCAGACGCACACTCTCTTGCATCTTCCATCATCCCTGACTACCTATCTGCCTTCCAGTGATCTTTGCCTAAATGCCGGCAAGACTGAGATCTTTCTAATTGGGTCCTCTGCTCCCTCTTTCTTCCACTCACTCTTGCCATCCTCTACGGGCTCTCCCTTCTCCCTCATCGAATGCCAGAAACCTTGGAGTCATCTTTGACTCCTCTCTTTCCTTTCTCCCTCACATTCAGGACATGGCCAAGAAGTCCAACTTTCAACTCTTACCTCTCAAAGGAAATCTCCCTTTTCTCACTTATCCCCCAGAAGCTCAATATTACCAGAGCTCTGGTTGTCGCTAGGCTAGGCTACTGCAATAGCCTTCTCTTGAATCTACCTTCTTCCTCTCTATGACCACTCTAGCTAATCCATAATAGGGCAGCAAGACTTATCCTTGGCCTCAAGCTCAGGGAATGCATCTCTTCTGCCCTAAAATCTCTCCAATGCCTCCCGGTAGCTGCACCGATCAAGTTCAAATCCCTCTGCAACATCCACAAGGCTGTCTAAGCCAGGGACCATTCTATCTGCAACTTTCTCTTACTAAATACTCTCCCTCTAGACCTCTATATTCCTCTGGCATCAACACTCTGTGTGTGAAGCGCTTCGCTTCACAGAGGGCCAGAGGCCGATTTCTTTCCTCAGCTGGGTCCCTCTTACAGAACAGCCTTGCCCTTTCTTTTTTACCCCCACCTCTACTTCTACCCTCCCCAGCTAATCTCACGGTTGCTCTGATTGGTGACCAGGGCCCTTATGTGTCCCTCTGGGCCCTGCCTTCCCACACCCAATCGCCTTCAACCTCCATCTACACACAGCACTTACCGGCCTTCGCCACTGTCGGCCTGCACTTGCCCATTTATTTTTTATTTTCTGCAGATGATAGCTACGCAGCACTTCCTATCTGGGTTCCTACTCTGGGCACTTACACCTGCTGCTCACTCACAAGCATAGGCACCCCAGCACTTTCCCCTTTCCTCCTTCCCCATCCTCTCTCTGTACTTGCATGCTCTAAATGCTCACAAGGCCTAGAAGGTTCACCTATATCTTCCACTGTATACATTGTTTTCTATCCCATGTTCCCTCCTGTTTGAGGGCGCTTTGAAATGCAATTTACTTGTTGTATAAGCGCCTAAATGCTGGATATATAGATAAAATAAATAAATAAATAAATAAATAAATAAATAAATAAATAAATAAATGAAAGGGCTTACTACTTTCGGAAAAGGCAGCATGTGGCTTTACCTCTGCACCTCCTGCAACTAACTTCAGATAACTGCACTTAAGCCAGACATTTTTTGTTGGATGAGGTTATTTAAAACAACCTGTATAATTTGGTCGATAGTCACACTAGTTTGTCTATTTGCTAGCTGGAATGTATCATTTATATCTGGTCTTTATAGTCTTGTCAATAGCATATGATAGGATACATTGCTTACTGTTATGGAGAATTCCTATTGGTTGAGTGATAGGTTTCCTATGTGACATATGATCATGCAAGGGGACCACACACAAACGTTTCCTTTTTGCCAGAATGTTTATCAAGGCTGCATAATGACCCCTTTATTATTCAATCAATATTTGAGAGGCCCTAAGACCCATTTGTTCATTTGTACTACAGATGTTCCAAGAGTGGCTCACAGACTGGTCCCATTTCTTATCGTATGCTTATCTTACTTGTTTTGCTAATTATGGTGACTATGCAGTAAGTCCTGCCAAAAATGTTTAGAAGGCTAAATGAGGTGGGGGTGCCCGCTATGCAGCGAGGGTAGGGGCTTCGAATCTCTAACATCTTTAATAAAGTTAGAACCTACATCCCTAAAAATATTATTGGGCTACCCAGAAGCTACAGCTGACAAACTTCTTTACTATGAAACTGAATGAACACCACTATTTTTCAGGCTTCTGCTAGAAAAAGCTGTGTCATTGATAGACATTTCAGTAAAGTTGTAGTCAGTTCTACCCCGGCATCTATATGGTGACAATAGCTATCTCCACTAATCCACTAAAGCTGAGCAGGATAAGCGATTGGTTAAGGCCTTCATATTTTTTATGACTTTTCCATGCTCTGTATAGAATGATCTCTCAGGTGTACATAATTGTTATGCTAGGACCTTTAATATTAGATTGTGCTTCCATTAAATTATGAGAGCAACCAATCAATGAACTTGGTATGTAATCCCTGATTGTAGTCGTACATGAAATGGGACCTCCAAGGAAATAATATTTATTTAGGAATTTTTCACTTGGTATGCAGAGCCCACAAAAGATATATCAATCCAGTATTAAAGGGAATTCGCAAGAAGAACATGGCTAGTATTGCACTACTTTAATTTAGATGAAGCAATTGTTTCTATAATTATAAGGCATATTAGATTATATGCATTCTAAGGATTTAGGATGTGGCATTCTATGTGTGCAAATATGTATTTGTTAGCTTTTTAATTCTTAGTTTTTTTCTAAATGTCATCAGTCATTTCATGTTTGTGGCAAATTGGATTCTGCTCTGTAGGAGAACATGGATGAGTAGCAGCAAAAATGCCGATTCAGCCCTCACACTTTTACAAACCAGCACAATCATAAAAGTAAAGCAAGCACAGTTAGGAGATATAGCTCCTTTGCCTTTTGTCATAATGTGGGCCAAGGGAAGGCTATGCTATTAAGAGGGGAGTGAATGTGATCAAGTAGTGACCCAAACAACACAGTAATACAGTCCAAAATAAAGGGAATGTCCAATCAATGTTCTATAAAAATATATATACTTTAATCAAATACACCATCTGCAATAGAACTACCTAGAGAACACTGTACAAACCCACCCTTGTGAAAAGAACAGAGAGGATGCAACAGATAGAAGAATGTGGCACTCGTATTATGAAGACAGGGGTGATAGGCAAATTATGAATCACAGAAAAGGATGTCTTTGGGTGAAAAAAGGTGCAGAAGTGACCTAAGCAGTCTCGAGTGACCAAATGGATCAAGGGGGCAGTTGTTAGTCAACAGTACATCATTCCGGGTCTTTGGTCATTTGACGGCATCAGACCCATCCTTGAGCAGTGATGTGAGTGGATCAAGCTCAGTTCAGGCATGGTGGATTGTGTGGGCACAAGCAGCAGGCAGGTATCTATCAGGTTAAAATGCAATACAGCTATGTGGCTCGATGGTGGAAGCTGGCGATGCAGGTTGGAGCGCTCACCAGGATCTCTTTTGGTCAGACCGAGTTGGGTTGTGACCACTGGGAAGGGCCAATGAGTAACGCTGTGGTGGTTCTAGTCGATGGGCAGTGGTTGTCGAAATGGTAATCTTGTTGCTCTGATGTATGGTTCGGTGAAGCAGCATTTTAAGGGGCGAGTTGAATCCAGTCGTGGTGTAGCCCCCTGTCTCAGTTGGAAAGTGATTCTCCAGTGGTATGAATTGGGTCCTGGCGTTGAGCAGTTAATTTGAGTCTAGCAGTTGCCAGGCTCAGTAAGGGCACAATGCAGGTTGAGCAGCTCAACGTGCAAGCAATTATTCAAAGGTTCAAATGATTGCCAGAAATTGTAACTAGCGGGTCCTTCAGCAACGAAAGCATTGAGTTCCGATATGACAGCAATCAGCAGGTTTTGAGGTGGTGGAACCGGGAGCCTAAAGAGGATGTGCGACCCAATTCAGGGGTTTGAGGACAGGAGGATTCCTTTCATGGCCTGCTCCCCAAGTATTGGAAGATATTTGTGCAGAATGGCAGGTGCTGGTCCACCACAAGTGTCATCCCAAAGGTGCGCTGGGAATGGGTAGCAGCAGAGCTCTCCTCCACCATGGCCTGCTCCTTCTTCACTCCGGAAGTTGAGGGCTCTGGAAAGTCCAACTCTCCCAAAAGAGGTCCAGTGAACCCTTCTCAGGTGTTGTTCCAAGTGAATCAAAAATTGGGAGGACCCCTTCTTTTAAAGGTAAAACTCCACATCCCTGCTCTTCAAATGAGTGGACTTTGGCCGTCTGACATCACGTCCAAAGTGCTTTGTGCTACAGGACATGGAGGGGATAGGAAGGTGAGAGAGAGTGGCAGTGAGAACAAAGATGGCAGAATCTCCTGGCTACACTAAAACCATCCTCTTCCCTTCTCCATAGAATGAAAGACCTTTAGAAATACAGCAGCCTGTTGTGAGGCTACTCACTTTGAATGGGTATGCTGTTTTGATGTGTGGGCTCAAGACAGCTGCCTGCTATCTCTGGAGGATGGTGTTACCTAACCCCACAAAGAGATCAAAGAAGAGGCATGGCCATTCAGATTCATGTCCTATCATTTGGCAGGCCCAGCCCATCTGGCTAGAATGCACATCAACTTCCACAATGGAGCTGACTCACAGGAGCTGACACATGTATGATATCAAATTGGATGTGCTTGCCATGATCATAAGTAGTGCCATGCACCATGCCTAAGCTCAGGCATAGCTTTATTTTAAAGTTTATCCGGGAACCATTATGGGTACTTATGATCATCACAGTTTTGATACAGAAAGACATATCTTAAATGCAGCCCCTGCACTGCAGAGATGTGGCTGTCACTGCAGCTGTCAAATTGACAAGTGTGTCCACTGAACCTGCACTGTGCCACTGATAGAGCAGGTGCTGCAAAACAGGGAACAGATGTAGCATGACCCAGATACAAACTATGTGTCTTACATGGACGTTATGAAAGGGGAATCTGATCATCGCTTTCAGAGATGGAATTACCTGCATCATTTTAAATTATACAAAATAGAAAAGCCAAGACTTTGCACCGTTGCCAGGTGGCAATTCCTCACAATATTCATTATGTGTGTTTGTATTGTGTATAATTTTAACATATATGTTTTACTAATTTAAATGTGTTGCTACAACTACAATCTTTTAATCATAGATAGTATAGTATTATTTTAGATGTCTGTTATGCCCAAATCAGTTGCTAGTCTGAATTGGGTGCACTTTCAAAACTAGAACTGAAACCCAATGCTAGAATCCCATTCGAATTTGTATTATTCTGTCATATCTGGTGGCTTTGCCATAGCAACTAACACATTGTAATTCATGGGTGCTGAAATATAAAACAGCAGATTTTGAAAAGGAATTTTCTGTGATATGAACAAAATTAAAGTTAAGCCAATTTTGTTTTTATCATTTAAAACGTAAACAAATGTGCCTGTCTGGGAAAAGAGATTAGATAGGTTTAGGTTGAGAAACCTCACCTAACAGCCCAGGAAGGCATTTATAATTCAAACAATTGTTATCAAATATTATACACACGTGAAATCAGAACATCTACTTTTTGGGATGAACTGAAAATAATATATTGTTTGTAGCATTAACATCAGGGGCTGATTAGGACAGGCTTCAGTAATTGCATTTAGGGTCCTTGATTCCTTGGGAAGGTAGGAAATAGGTGGAGCTAAGGTGATATAGGATCTCGGAACAGGAAGACACCTTCCACCTTTTAGAACTCACAGCATGCGTAACATCTGCCACTCAGCGACTTCACCAGGAGCAAGTCTAGCTTTGCACTCCTCAAAAGTTGGAAGAAGACATGCCACAAAGGCCACGCCACAAATGTGCTGTAGATTTGGGCTTGGAAGCCACTGATACCCTGATAGGTTACATTTATAAATAAAATGGCACAGTCATACCTTTTCTGCTTACTTTCTCAAGAGTTCAGGACTGAAAGCCTTCTTTTACAGGAGGAAAATCAACAAGGGAGAAAGACCCTTCCCACCGCTTCCATGGGAACATTTGCTATCAGAAGGAGGGGCTTGCATTCAGATTATGGCCAGGGTGCCCAAATACTCAGAAGATGACAGTGTATCTGTAGATGCCTCAGACACATTTCTTATGAGACAGAATTAATCTCTGGTACATGTGGTTCTTTGAAGAAGAGCTCAGCACCCCAGAAGTCCAAGAGTAGCATTTGGTATTCCCCTTCAGTAACATCATAGTAGGTGAAAGGACGCTGGTCTAGAAGGTTGCCTATAGCAATGCAAGCAGTAATTATTAATTCAAAACTTTCCAGTCATCAGTTTTTCTGGAAAGCGCGAAGCACCTCCTGATGCAGTCCTACCCGTCTTCTGGTTTCTGTCTAATGGAGGCCAAGGAGGGGGCAGAGACTTAGCCAAGTGAAGTCATAGTGTGGGATGTCATGTCTATTGAGGGTGGTTCCTATTTCCTATGTATTCCTCATTTAACTTATACAGCTCAAGGCAGACAAGCAGAGATACTGTGCAGGGATAGGGGACAGCAGAACAGTAGTGGTATGGTAGCTCGGACACTGGTGTACGGAACACTGTAATCCATGGTCACCAAAGTACATGATCGATGACGATAATCAGTACACTCATGGTTACATTTCTGCAGCCTGTATTATACCCCCTACCCTTCCCTCACAAGATATGTTCCTGACCATTGGTGTGACCAGGGTAACCCCGAGCTGTGTCAATGGGAGAGGTTGTCAATGTTGGTAGAGGAAGGGGTGTTGTTTTTTTCCACTTTCTGATTGTGGGCATTCTCATTGTTATGGAAATGGGGAATACTACTTTGGGAGAAAGGTAAAGGATGCACGTATGAAATTAGTGGGAGACCTCTGTGAGATAAGCTGGATGACAATCTTGACAAGGTGCTATAAATGGTATTTAAATGGCCTTTGGATCCACTCCTCGTATGTATTTCTCCTGTTGGCGGCTGGGTTTTTGTTTGGGTGCATTGTTAGTATCATTCCAGCATATAAGATGTAAGGGTGACATGGGGAAGAGGTTGTGATCTGATATTGGCCTGGGAGAACAGCATAGTAGGACAGCATCACTCCAAGGAGCTCATTTTAAGCCTGGCATTTATTCATGTATTTATTTATTCATATAAATGACAGGAGAGCAATACATTTGTAGCACAAAAACGCTTTCAAAGTTTAGTATTGATTACAGATTGGAGGACATGGGTCGTTGACAATGTGGTGCGAGAATGTGACTTGAAGACCAGATGTTGCATGGGAAAGTAGAAACATACACCAGTGACAAGAACAGGACAAGAATAACATAGGAACGGAGTGTTGGAGTAAGTGCTAAATTAAGGATGGAGGGGTGAAATAAAAGTTCTGTAGCATTGTCCGTGAGGGTAGGGAGTGAGGGAAGCAGGGTAATGCAGTAAGGTAGATTGCCTGGAAACAGGTATGTCAGAACAGAGGAGGGCTTTGAGGTTGGATTTAAATTGTGGTAGTGTTGGAGTAGTACAGAGCGGGAGAGGAAGAGCATCCCAGAGTAGGGGAGTGAGGACAGGGAGATAGTGGAAATGAGAGGGAGCGCAGGGAGCTCCAGTAGTGGCAAGGAGAAGAGCTGAAGATGATTGTAAGAGCGAAGGGGAGAGTAGGCAGTGAGATCAGCAAAATGAAAGGGTTGAGCAAGTTCATAGTTTTTTTGAAGATGATGAGAAGAGGTTTATACTTCGCTCTTAGTTTCATAGATACTCAGCCAAGATGGGGTAGAGGTAAAGCAAGGATGAAAAAGGTGCGGACCACGGAGGTGAGGACTTTGTGAAAAAGTGTAGCTGGGAAGGCCATAGAGGAGACAGTAGTCAGATCTAGAAAGGACTAAGGAGGAGATTGGCTGTTTAGTAGTGTTGAAAGGAAGAAGATGATGTATTTTTCTGATATTGAGGAGGTTGAGTCTGGCTGCATTGGCAGATTAAGAGATTAAGAGCAAGAGGTTGTGAGATGGGTCGAAGATGACAGCAAGGTTACAAGCAGAAGCAGAGTAAGGAAGGGAGTCAGAAAAGAAGAGAAGAAGAGGGGGAGTGGACGATATAGTCTGTTTGGCCGAGAAGTAGAGAACTTCAGTCTTAGTAGAGTTGAGCATGAGCGAATGAGACACCATCCAATAATTGATGGCGGTGAGACAGTTTGAAATTTTTAGTGTCATCAGCGAAGAGTTGATAGGAGGAGCTTTAAGAGGAGATCAGGGCACAAAGAGCTGAAGTATTGAAAGGGAAGAAAAGTGGACCAAGGACAGAGCCTTAGGGAACTCCAACAATAAGGTGTGGGGGATTGGTGGGGAAGTAAGGCTGTTCAGGACACCTGAAAGAAGGTAGAAAGCAAACCAAACAGCCTTGCACAGGGGTGTGAAGGCATTTTACTTTTAAAATAAACAACTGGTTTTTTCTAGCGTTGCAGCCTAGCTATGATAATGTATAGATGTGTTTGTAAGTGTGAAATATTTAATGGTCTTTAAATGTTAAGAGCATTCTCTTTCTAGTGCTGATAAGGTGCTCAGAGGTGCTGATATGTGTTTTCTGACTTTGCATGCTGGCCAGGATAAGGTGTAAAAATGTTTGTAAATGTTTATAGCGCAGTTACATAATAGTCTATTACTTAAATATGAAATATTAAAGCTTGAAAAGCAAACACGAGGTACAAAAAGTATAGGGGGTTCTAACTTGCCCTCTAATATCTCAGTACAATTAATTCTATACTGCTCTAAGTATAAAAAATGGGCAGGCCTTTAAGACTGTAACTGCACACCATATATAGATACACGCTTTGGTCCTTTGGGGGCTGCTGTGTAAAAGAAATATAGCTGCATTGTGAGGCTCCTGGTCTGGCAAGTTGTGCAGGGATGAATCTGAGTTGTTACCAAACAGCGAACATGTTGGAATAGGGTTTGTCAATATTTTTTAAAAGAGCTGTTTGGTGTGAAAGCTGGATTATTTAAAGTTTATGTTCTAGATTCTGCTGAATTCAGCTTGTATTTTTAAGTAGTGGACTGGTTGAAAAGCATAAAATGACACAATGTAAAACAAATTGTGCAGCAAAGCGCTATAAGTGACATGTGTGCAGGCTGGATAAAGTACCAGCCTGCATTTTTTTATATATGAAAGCTTCAAACATGAAGAACATTTTACTTAGTCATTATACAATGGGTGCCTGTGCCAATAAGTAAACCTACAGCAGTTTCAAAATACAAAGCGGTGTAAATATTTATTTTAAGCTATGTGAGAACTATTTACATTTTGTCTTTGGAATGAGCCTGGTGAGATAAAACAGGCTCACAGAATAAAGCTTTATGTGGTTTAGGGTTCTGGCAGTGTGTAGGCCTCATCAAACTTGGTTGTAGATAACAAAGGCAGCATTTTGCGTGCAAATGAAAACTCAGTGCTAAGCCTTATTTGTAGATTTAGAAATGTCTTGGGTGTTATAGTGCACCGCCTTAGCTAGCCACTGTGTCTTTAGAGGGGCGGCACACACCATAATGTCGTAATGCCACAGCTTTTAAATTAGAGTTTTAAAGATAAAATGATTTAAACTTTTTTTTTAATGATGAGCCTGACTGTAACTGTGCACATTGGTTTGTGGCCTGTGAAAGCAGATGTGTACACAAGCTATAGGTACATTATGAAGTGGACGATGGCACATGTTTGTACAGGTCTCTTTGTGGAAAGAAACTGCAACCAGTCTTGTTTCTGTCACACGAGCAAATGAAAATGTTGCTTAAACAATGTTACAAGTGTATTCAGGGTAGGGCCTTGTATGAACACATTTTAGAAGGAACAGGCAATGACAAAGTTGATAGCCCTGGCCTTTTAAATAGGCATAGTGAAGTTTTCTTAAAGCGATTAAAAATTAATGATCAGCTTTATCAGCAGGAGCCAGAAATCAGAACCTGGCCTTGTGATGTTTGACAGCCATTTCAGACTCTTGGATAGATAACATGCTCCAAGATGGATATTCAATCGAGCTCTCTCTCACACCTCTAGATTCAGGAGTTCTCCGCAACAAGTATGGAACCACTAATGAACAACGCATGCGCTTGGGGATCAAGGAACTTCAGCAACAGAATATAATAATGTATGTGGCACAGGAAGCAAGGTATCAAGGGTTGTACTCAATATTTTTTCCATTTCTGAGAACCCATCAAAATCTTTTCACCCCCATAAAAGAGCTTAAGTGTGTCAATGCTTACATCAAACATATCCCATGTCCCTGCATTATGTTGCTTTTGCTCCTTTCCTTCATTCATGGAAACTCATTACTACCCTTTCTGGGGGCACTCCACAGCTTTATATATTATGCCTCTTCAGGGGCCAAGCCTAATGTATGGCTCTACTAATTGCATTTATATCTACGGCAAGGGTATTTAGCAAGGTGTTACCAAAATGGCTTTAACTCCATTATTCATAGATGGTCCACCTTCATCCTTATGCGAATGACTCATTTTACTATGATGCACCTTTCCAGCAATCTGTGAAGGACATGCATGAGGTCTGTCAGCTTCTCTAGGGAGCGGGAACGGCCAGGAGCGGTGTTCCACTACTTTTATTTTTTATGTTTACCATTCCTCTACTTTTTACCACCATATTATTCATTCAATACAGAGGATTTGTCCATTCATGTCCTTGTACAAATGTAAATTTGTAATAGGAGCCTTAGTTACTAGTCACTTAGATTTTGTAATGCCCCGGGCGCAGCACCTCATCACATATTGCACTATGCTTCCACCTACCCTCTCCCCTGCCGAGACCACGGTTGCACTACTATTTTTGGTACACTTCTAGCACTGTTCTCTAGTGCTTCTGCTTGCAATGAAGTTAAGAATTGTGCTTGCTGCTGAGTCAGCAGAGGAAGGCAAATGCTTTCCTCTATGACAGGATTTTGAGTCTTGAGTACTGTCTTCAATTTCTCCTTTCAAAGGCTTGTGTTCTGGCACTCTGGTGACTTCAAGAAGACAGGGGCATGGGGTTCTTAATGCTCTTTGGCCCAGAATGCACTTATCATTGGTCCCAGACTGGGTGAGCTTTGTTCTCTCAGGTCTAATTTCCAGTGATATTTGAGACATCTTCAGAAGTGGTTGTTGGTGAAGCACGTGGCCAAGGGGCAAAACTGGCAGCTCCAGTTCCCCTTTCAGTAACAACAAACCCTGTGCTGAAGGATTCAGGTGCTATGTTGGCCATTTTGAGTATTCAATGAATGTGGTCCCCTCTGGAAGCCAACCAGTCTTCAAACTTAAAGGAACTTTCAGACATTCTAGGGACCACTTGAGTCTTTCTAACTTTTGGAATGCACAGAATGGGGCTCATCTGAACAGAAAGTATGGTGACAAAGATGTTTCTGAACTCTCAGGATGACCTAAGCACCAAAGCATTATAGTCCCACAAGAGTTATCATACCAGTTGTTCAATCAAACAATCCTACTTATGCCCGACTGTAGAGGGGAGGAGCTAAAAAGCAATTAGGGAGCAGAGTGATTTTTTCTAAGGTGAGTGGGTGAGTCACCCTCATACATTAAGAGCTGGGATGAAAAAGTGTAGGACCCAGTGCCATGAAGATGTCCTGTAATTAATGGTGGCGCTGGCATAAATGACAACTCAAAATATCTTCAAAATGCAGCATAACCGGTTTCAGCATTCTCTTTGATATGAATGAATGATCACCAGAAGTCGAAATGAGCAGGAACTATCAGGAGTTCCTATCCTTTTCATTTGTACTGTTCGTAGGTCCACTCCTTTTGCTTGATATCTTTGAAGCTACTCACAATCTAACAATATTGTAAAGGCCAGATGTATGTTTGTCCCTGTACTATGCAGTCATAGTTTCGTCTCTTGTCACAGTAAGAGGGAGCTATTCCCTTAGGCTATATAGAGACAATGCCAATTTGCATAGCTTCACCTGTTGTCACCGCTAGAGGGAGCTGTTAGCTTAGGATGGAGACAGTGCCAATTTGCATAGCTTCTTGTTGTTACAGCTAGAGGGAGCTGTTTGCTTAGGATATATAGTGGTCCTATTATGTCAATGAAAAACTGCACTCTTACACAAGTATTTAAGAATGTGTTTAGTGCTGCTTCGTAGCTCCTGTGTTTGTTTGAAGAGTTCAAAATCGTGATGATTTTTGGTTGAACCCCCCTCTTTTGTCAATTCCCCCTACTTCGCAACTTTCCTCATTAATGCATGTGTTTTGCTCCCAGCTAATGTACTTGCCCCTCCCGCGCCCCTTCCCACTCCTGTTACTATTACAGTTACACTACTTTTTTGTTACACTTCTAGATGACTAGACATGTTGCAAGTTATTGTTAGACAGCACAGCTGCTTTTATTGGCATTCTGGCACCTCTACACAATGCATGGGTGAAAGGCATGGCTTTTTACAGCTAATGGCACACTGACTGAACCCTTCCTTGCAAACATCCCATGGCGAGTCCTCCTAGTGAGCGTGTGGTCGCCGCCTCGCGAAGTTAAGGGGCTTTTGAGACAGAATTCCCAGCGTGCTATTTTCGCCCAATTACAGCAGTTGTGCGTCTTACTCACAGTGCCTCGAGCGATGAGAGGTCGACTTGAAGCTGCTGGGATTTGACACTCAAGTCTGCCCAGAGGCTACAGCTGGCTCCACGGGCAGCAGAATCATTGTGTTGCTAACCTGAAATAAAACAAACGAAAAACGTGTCACGAGAGGAGAGCATTTAGAAAGGCGTCCGCAAAAAGGTCCTTCAGTCATGGACTTGCGCACTACTTTCTAAATCGGTAAACTAAGACACAAACAAAAGTTATTGATGGAACTATGACATTGGACATACTTAAATATTTAATTTTACGGGTTTCTTTCACTGCGTCACATATAGTCCAAGAATCATTCCAGTGATCCAGTTGCATGAAAGCAAACACGAACGGCTATTTGCCACAACCCTCCTAAGACCTAATTACCGCCACTGCCATTAGAGTGTGTCTTAATTAGACTGGCCTTTAAATTGGACTTGGAGATTTTACTTGCAATGTGTTCAAGTCGCTGCGCAGTTATCGCAGAGCCTGGCGTATGTTGGCGCTAAATAGTCCTGGTTCTTCATAGGGAAGCAGGCGACTCTGTATTTTCCTAAGTGTGAGAGGAAGAAAGCGCCCACTGCAACAACGCCGCATGAAATCCTATGCGCGTGGAATATATTTGAAATCTAAAATATAGATGCTAGTTATAAAAAGTCTCAAAGTGTATTTTTATAGCGAGCACAATTAAGATTTAACAAAATTATGAAAAACTGCTTATTGCAAAACTTTCTTGAAGGTTACAGCTAGAAGAGAACCTGCATCATAGACTCTGCCTCGGAAACCATTAGCCCGCGCGCATGGAAAGCATGGGATGAATCTCAGCGACTTCGAAGATTCGTGTCGCGTGTCGACAAAGCGCAGAATGTGACAACACTGCCACCGTGTGGGCTCTTGTGGACGTTCACGGGTTTAAGTCTAAAACACATGCTTTTTTTCCCCCCCAGAAACACTCTTACACTTTCAGTACTGTGAAGCAAATCATGTCACCCATGCTGTGAGTGTGAGGGCTGATCAGTCACGCTTTCTCTCCCCTGAATACTCACCCTCCGCGCGCCGCATTTCCACTCTTACTGGCGTGACACTTTGAAAAAATATGTCCATCATTCCCGTCAAAACGATTTATCTTCGCAGTGTCTTTTGGGATCACGTATGTTAGTTAACCTTACAACGACCCCAGACGCTGGTAACAGCGGGCTGTGTATTTACGCGCATTTCATGGCGTGTATAATTATGTATATGTCACTGTAACGAAGTTGCAGAGCAGGAAAAATAGGTTGTTCCGTAGAAGTGGGAGGTGTCTTGCGGTCAGAGAGCAGCGAGTGGTCAGGGATTTGAAGTAAGCTGCCCTCTGATAATTGTAGTCATGACTCCAACGGCGGGCCTCCCCAACGTATTGGCTCAGGCATAAACCGAGTGCTTTGGTTTCTGCCTTCACATAAATCCTGGAGATCAAAATGGCGCTTCCATATTCTCGAGATACATGTCGGCGTTGACAGGCGCTGAAGGTCTATCCTATCCTGTCCAGGCCTGGCTCGCGACCCTAGTAGGAAATGTCCAAAATAAGTTTCAAACAGCGCTATTTCTTTCATGCTGCTTCTTTTCCAAACTATTTATTAATTCCGCTTTAAACCACTTCCATGGCACTGGTGATGAGTTACGTCACTATGCGGATAATAGTTTTGACCAGTGTTGCTAAGTAAATATTCTTTAAAATGCACAATTTGTATCCCATTTTATTAAAAAGAACCCTCTCCCCCTTGGGTACTATTCAAACGGTGATTTCTGTTCACCATAAACAACCTTTTCTTTTACTTGAACCACACCTGGCACAACTCCTACAGCTCCCCTCTCGCACTTAATGAGTTACATTATTAAATTCGTAATTGTTCAAATCATCGAATACATGCTAACGATCATTGCATTTTTCTACACTATTGTTATGAAAAACGAAAACAAACAAGACGTGTCTTTTTTCCAACGACTGTTAACAAAATATATAGGCCTATTTAGGCCTATGTCATCGTGTGTATTTTATTAAGAATGTATTCTCACTAATGATGTGATGCAAGGTGTCCATATTTTCACCGTGACATCGGTTTTTCATTATTTAACTAGTTATTCTAGGAGGCAATTTTAGGACGTCCTCATCGAAGGACGTCTATCTAAGGGCGCTTACTACATCCCTGTTTGGCCACTCCCCTCTATTGAATATCATGAAGCTGTCTTTTTCCTCCATCTTTGGCTGCTGGCCTTGCCAATTCCTGACCCTCTGGCTTTCTTTTACCATCTAGCAGCCTGGAATACAGTCTTCTTTAAAGCATTCTTTCCTGTCTTTCCTCTTCATCTTAACGCTGTTCGTTATGTCTCATAATATTCCAAGACACTGCACCTATTGATGTCCACCTGCTCTCTCTCATCAACGTTCTCACAGTGCTGCTAACATCTTTACTCTACCTCGCTCTCCCCCGAACCTATTGAATTCCAGTTCAGCTTCTAATAAATCCCATCTCGTCCTCAATCCTTTCTTCCTTTTAAACCTACAATTTCTCTGTTGAACCTTCTAACCCGGCTACTATTGCTGCTCTTACCTCGTTCACCACAGCACTTCCTCATCACCCCCGTTCCATGGGAAAGTGGGGCGTTCTGGTCTCCTCTCTTATTCTTCCTTCACATTTACCTCTCCCTTGATCCCTCCTCTTACCTTTCCTTCGTTTGCTCGTCACTACTTAATCCTTCTCCTTTTGCTTTTCTGATCATTTATTGTCCACACGGTCCCCTCACCTCTTTCTGTGATGACTTGGGCACTCTTCTTGCCTTATTATTGCCACTTGATATCCCAGTGCTCCCTCTTGAAGATATCAGTCTTCATCTCGCGTCAAGACACATTTATTGCGCCTCTGCTTGAATCCTATAACTTGTGACAGTACTCTATAACACAGTCCCACATTTCTGGCACCTCCCTTGACCTTATCTTCCCTTCCCGTCCGTTGTCATCAGCTTCGCAGCCTCTCCCTTATCTTTATCTGATCACTCTCTTCTCTACTATTCCTTCCCCCTCCTTCTTTATCTCTACCCTCTATCTCCATCTACCATAATTACCATAATAGTAATAATATATGTCATACTTATCTCCGTCGTAATTTATGTCACTTGAATCCTTCTCACTTTCTTCATTCCTTTTCCATATCCTGCATTCCCCCTTCTGGTTTTGTCCAGCAATTGTCCAACTCTGCTTCTTCCTCTCTTAACTCTGACCTTCTTTCATCAATGGCTCTTCTTCACCCTGCCTCTGCCTTTAAACCATCCTATAAACCACTTCAAACGTAGCCCTCTCCCAATCTTCATCTGCTTCATACTACCTGCTGCTACGAAGAGCGAAGATGGACAAAATCTCAGTCTGCACCTGACCTACAGTCTTGCTTACACTTCTCCTATGACTCAGCCTTGATTGCTGCTAAAACATGACAATTCACATGTTATTCTCTCTCTTGCCTCCTATTCTTGTTGCCTTTTTCAGGCTCTGAATCAACTCTCCTCCCATCCCCCTACTGACCCATCTCAGGACGCCACTCTTTCTCTTGCAGACTTCTCTACTTTCTTCACTGACACTATTGTCCTCCTATTTGTCTCTCTTTAATCATCCTCTTCTTCCCACACTATTTCTTCTCGGCCTCCTCCCACTCTGTCTTCTACTCTTTCCTCCTTCTCTATACCAGCTGATACCAATACAGCTAATTCCATTGCCGAGCACACCTATCAGCTTCTCCCATGGACCCCATTCCCTATTCTCTCATTCCCAAGGTCCTTCCCCTTCTGCTTCCATAGCTCACTACACTTCTTAATCTCTCCCTCCCTACTTCTTCTTTCCTTTCTTCCTTCGGACATGCAGTCATTCTACTGATTCTCAAGAAACCTTTGCTAGACCCTTCTTCTTCCGCTAACTATCCACCTTTCTCTCTTCTTCCTTATCTTTCCAAAGTTCTAGAATGGACTTTCTATTCTCAGGTCTGCATTTTTCTAGATCACAATTCTTTACTCTCCCACATTCCGCCTGGTTTTCATCTGCTTCATTATAGTGAGACTGCCCTGCTACAGGCCACTGACTCACTCCTCTCAGCATGCAACTATAAACATTCATCTATTCTCACTCAACTTGATGGTTCTGTTGCTTTTGACACATTGGATCATCCTCTCCTTCTATTCTCTCTCTGTTCCTGTGGTATTTCCAGTTCTGTTCTAAACTGGTTCTGCTCTTATCTCTCTGGATGTACAATTATGGATGCACCCACCCGTCCTTCATCTTGATCCGTCTGAAACAGACGTGCTTTTTGTTCTCTTCTTCTATCCCCCCCCCCCCTCGCCCTTCCCTTTCAATTTCCTTTCCTCTGTCTTGTATTTATTTGTCCCATACTGCCTGGAATCTTGGCGTCACTGTTGATTAGTCCCTTTCTTTTACTCCCCTCATTTCCAACACTGATCAGGACTATTGGTTTCAGCTTTTTAATATTTGCAAAGTTCGCTCTTTGTTATAATTTCATGCCACCAAATGTCTTATCTCCTTATTTATTTGTATTTATTATCTGTAGATTGATTAGTACTTTAACACATTTTAACAATACAAACAAATTCACACAACCACATGCATATATATATATATATATCATATAATAAAATGCAGATAAAATAGAGTAAAAATACAAATATAAATAGAACACAATAACCTTTGCTCCAGTTAATTACTAATTCATATAAAACTACACATCTGTCCCAAGGTGTAAATGGATAAATCATCAATTATCAAAATTCCAAATTAATCCGCAGCAAGATGCTTTTCCACTACTTTCCAGACTGTATAAAGTGCAATGTGCATTTGTGTTGAATCTGTATTTAGGCAGTAGATTCAGAACGAGGCTGATGTAATTGATTCCTGTCTGTGCAATCTGCTGCCCAAGATGCACATGTAGACTGGCCCAAGGACGTTACATTCTGTCAATACGTGTTTAGCAGTCTCCAAATGTACCTTTGACTTACAGATCCGACAAAGCTTCATTTCTTTCGCATGCACAATTAGGGGGCTTTAGTTGTTAATAGTGTGATTAGATTGATTCTCAATCTTAACATAAAATGCAACACTGCAGGACCTGCACTTAAAACGAGATCGGACCTCGGTTTCAAATAATGACAAGACACTGGGGTCATAATTACTAAGGGTCGACATGTGGGTATAGTTCTTACTCCAGTCCCAAGAGTCAGCCTTCTTAAAGAAGTATGCTTTTACACGCTAAAACTTAAACCAAAACTCTTGACTAGACACCCAACTTTTTTCATCAAGGAAGGCCAAGTTTAGGGATTCAAAATTGTTCCCTCTAGTTGTTCTTTCGAGTCCACCACTTGCACCCAGTTTAATCAGTAGTAGACATACCAGTGACATTTTAGATTGTATGCATAAGGCCCCTCTCCTTTTAAGCAGCTGAGTACTTAGTGGTACAATACCTAATTCTAACCTGGTTCTCTCAAGATTAGACTACTGTCCTGCTCTTCTTATCACTCTTCCCACTTACTGCCTGCTCCCTTGCCCTCTATCTATACCTCCTCTATTTAAACCCTTGTTCTCCTTCCCCCTCGTGCTTCTATTTCTAATGCTCTACGCTCTATTACCTGGCTACCTCTTGTATCTCGCCAACTGTTCCATGTATTGTACATGGTTTCCATATCTATCTCCATATATATCACCTTTGGTTTCTTTCTATGCTCTTACCTGCTCTCTGCGATACTTCCTTATTACTAGTCCAAAACCTCCTTGTGCGGCCTCCCATTTCTGGTCTTTCTCCCTACTCGCTCCCAAGTACTGGAGTGCATTACCCCTAGCTGTCTGTTCTTCTCAGTCCCCATATTCATGTGGCTCCTCTCTTAAAGCTCACCTGCTGGCAGCATAACTTGTTTTTGGAATACATCATATTCCGTTTTATTGTACTGTTGTTTTTTGCTGTGAAAGTGCTATACAAATTCAATAAATGAAAGGAAGGCAGTGAACACTTGGCACCTCATACTGCAGGCACCATTTGCAGTAAATCCGCATTATAGCAAGTTATAGTTATTCCCCAATGTTGATAGTTAGAAATACCGCAAGCAGTAATTCTGCCTGGACCATTACCACCACTTTTGATGGCGGTTTTACATCTATGTAATAGCATCTTTTTGTTTGGATACATAAGTCACAAAACCCATAATCGGTCAGAAAGTTAAAACTGGTGGTATTCAGAAAAGTCACCACTCTAACTCCATGCAGAAGTAAATATTTATGCTAGCCACCAGGTATTTTATTATTGGAAATAATATAACAAACGGAAAGTACATAACAAACCAGCCAGGCAGTCATACGCAGCTACCTGAGTGAAACACAGAAGTCGATGCTGGTGGGGGGTTCTATGTGATTTTAACGAAAACATTTTCAGAGAGGGATGTTTTACCCCATAAAAAACATAATTTTTGTTTCTATTGGGGTCCCCTCTCACCCCATTTCCCTATGATTTTAGCCCCACCCCAGATCCCTCCCCACCAATTTTACCCCCTTACCCCACCCCATGTATATTTAAAAATATCAATGATTTTTTGGGTGTTTTTTCTCAGATCCCATCCCTCTCTGAATTTCTTTTCATTATAATAACTGGATACCCAGGTGGAGTAGTTCTGAAAGGCAATTAGAAGGCTATCTGTAAGTGGGTTTATACCTGAAGCTTTCTACATGTATTTTGCTAGGGGGGGGGGGGCGGTGGGGTGTGTGTGTGTGTGTGTGTGTGTGTGTGTGCGCGCGCGCGAAGAAGGGGGTTGAACGGTTGCCACACTGGAATATTTTCAGATTTTGTTTCAAAGGTTGCAGGTTACACACAATCTCATATACCATCTAGTAATCTAGTAGCATGCCCTAAGGCGATGTGTGCATGGGTTATTTCCACCTTCTGAAATAGGCTGTCATTGATTCTGACTCCACCAGATTATGGAATCAAACTATGTAGCCTTCAACCATGGGAGCATGCGCCTCTGACCTGAACTCTGTGCCTTGCTGGATTTTGAACAAGTAGCGTGTCCTCTGTGGCCGACTCCTAGTTCTACAGTTTGAGCAACCGAAGATGAGCCTACCCTACCTGGCCATATCTTCTAGAGTCACTGCTTTCAGCAACTAGTTTATCCACTGCTTGACTAACATTCTACAAGCCACTGAACATTGAACTCCGTCGCCTACTACTTGAATTTGTTTTTTGCTCTTGCAGCATTGTGACAAAACATTTCAGCAATTGTGAAAAAGCTTCAGCTTATCATTTTGACAGGGAGAGAACAGGAATAATTCAGTGTTTTTTTTTTTTAACGCAATGTGAAAACACACTGGTCAATAAGATTAGATTAAGTACACAAGCAAGTCAGTCAGGCAGAACATATATCTTGCGATTGATTTGACAGTGTTTATGTATGGAAAATTGACAGACGTCACGCCACACAAGATCGAATTTCATTCAACCACATTAGCATGCCATGTGTCATCATTGTACAACTTAATTGTTCTGCTTATCATGGCAGAGCCCCAATCCGACTACTATTTAGAGGTATTACAGGCCTAAGAAGAAAAAAGATCAGGTTGCTGCTGTGATGAATTGGATTCTGCCTCGCATGGGGTCCAAGGATGTGTAGGGGTAAAATGGACCATTCAGCCCTCACACTTCTACAAACCAAAACACAATGCAATCATAGAGGTAAAATCGGTAACACAGACCAAGTGAAAGCTATACTCTCAAGATGGGTATGGAGGTGAACCAGTAGTGACCCAAACAACAGTATCATTGTCCAAAATAAAAGGAATGTCCAATCAAGCTTCTATTAAAATATAAACACTTTAAATAAAACACACCATCTGCAGGTAGAATGAAAAGACGTTACTATACAAAAATACTCCCCAAAGGAAATGACAGAGAAGATGCAACAGACTGGAGAAAGTACCACTCTGCGGGAAGTTCCAGGGCTAGTAAAAGATACTACCATAAAAAGGATATTGGGTTGAAAACATGGATGCTTGTGACCTAATTTGTCTCTACGGTCCCAGTAGACTTTGGGTTTAGTTCAGTGTCAAAGTAACTGGATTCAGTTCTTGGTGAGATGATGCATCAGAGCCGAAGTCAAATGATGATGCAAGCTGATCAGGCTCAGTTCGGGCACGTCGGAAGGTGTAAACCCTGGCAGCAAGCAGGACTCAAGTAGGATCAATGAGGATGCTCTGTGTGGTTGAACAATAGTGATTCAATGATGCAGGTCGGGCGGTCCAAAGAATGCTTCATAGTTGGCCAGGTCAAGGCGGGCTTTGGCTGTTCGGAACAATCAGCGAGTGACACTCCAGAGGTTCGAGCCGGCGGGTGACGGTTGTTGAAGTGGTGATTGAGGGTGCATCGATGTGCAGTCAATGAGGAGGCAGTTCTAGGGCTAGCTGGGACAAACCATGGTTCTAACGCCTGGTTAGAGACGGTGTGCAATCCTCCAGAGATTCAGTTCCGGTTCAGGCATTGCCAAAATACTCTGGTGCTAGCAGGTGACGTGCTTTGCTAGGACATGATGCAGTGTCAAGCTGGCTTAGATACAATGCAATAGCTCAGCTGGTTGGAGGAATGCAGACACCAGCACCAGCGTCATCACTATTGTTCAGGATGTGAGCAACACAGAGAAATCGGTTCTGTGAGAGAGAACAGGGAGAGCGGGGAGCTTAGGCTGGTCTGGTCCTCTCGTTGCTGTGAGGTCTTCACAAAGGACACAAGGATGGGATGCTCTAATTCAGGGTCTGTTCCTCTGACACAGAAGATCCGTTGCAGAATTGTTAGCCCTAGCCCACAGCACTGGTCACTCCAAATCTGGGAGTGGTTAGGGGACAGACCTTCCTTCTGCTTTGCTCAGCTCCTTCTTCACCTGTGGTGGAGGGCTTTGGACAGTGCAACTGTCCCAAAGAAGTCTAAGTGAGAATGTTCAGAGCGTCCCTTCCGTCTTAAAGTATCCTTGAGTATCTGAGGGAATTCTGCAGCAGGAGTGCGAGATTCCTTCTTTTAAAAGCACAAGTCCACAGGTGATTAGTGTAAAGCTAGCTTGCTTTAGGGGACGAATCCCCGCTCGTGGCTGGAGTGGATTTTGCCTAGTTGTTACTGCACCTAAAGTGCTTTGCTCGAGAGGAAGTGGAGGAGCCAGGAAAGGGAAAGAGAGACAGTGAAAAATGAGATGGTGGAATGCTTCTTCCAGTGTCCCGAGCACTCCTGCCTATCCTACTCCTGCCCCCTTCCCTCCTACTGACAACTAAGACCTATCTATCTATCTAGTATGTATATAGCGCAAACTGTCATAAGAGGCATCATGGCACTTTAACAAATACCGACAGACAACCTACAGATTTACTTAAACAAGTGGATTGAAGCTGAGCTTTACATTGGCCAAAATCATAAACACCTCGAAGAGCCATGGGAAGCAAATTCCAAAGTCTAGGGCCCTCAATCGAGAAGCAACTGCAACGTTCCCGATTGTACAGCGTAACAGCATGAAGGAGTGATGACGCATAATGCAAAGCATGCCTGGGACGTAAGAGCTGAATTTTCTTCTGCAAAAATAAACAGCCTTTGCCACGATAGGCAAGATTCATGATACACAAAGATTTCAACTGAATGCAGAATAGGACAGGAAGACAATAAAAGTCCTGTCGAGCTGATGTAACCGAATGGCCATACGGAATATCTTTGGGCAGGCGAACTGCAGTGTTTTGCAACACCTGCAGAGGATTAAGGCAATGGGCAGGCTGTGCCAACAGCACCTTGTTGCAATAGTCAAGGCTGCCATTAATGGATCCAGCTATAAAAGGGGCATGGGAACTAGTTGGAATATATGGCATTACTTTCTTCAACTGTTTAAGTTTGACAAAACCGGCGCTGCAAATAGAGATGATCTGAACCTCCAATCATAAGGAGGCTGCGATTTTAATACCAAGATTCTTTACTGCTTGGGATGGGGTTGGTAAGGGACCTAGGGTCAGTGGCCAAAGATGAGTCATCCAAAGAGATGAGGAGTTAAGTGAGCACACCACAAGGACTTCGGTCTTATCTCCATTAAGATTCAGCCATTTGTACCAGGGGTTCCCCCTCCCCTTACCCCGGCAAGAAAAGTTATTTGAAAAAAGGAGTGTATACCAAGCAAGAAGTAACGTAGATTCATTGGACCCAAACAGCTGGGATACATGGTTCAGACAGCCCCATGGAACTGAACTGAATGAAATGAGCTCTCCACCCCAATGCAGCCCAGGTTAGGACTGGGACACGAAATATGCCCGGACACCCAAGAAAAAGTGGCCCACCCCTCGCCTCAAAGAAGTGGTCAACCCCTTGCCTCACAACCCTTAACCTCTGATGATATCACTGAAAGTGATGACATTTGACCCCACCCGAAAGTGACATCCCGGGAAGCGATGCAACATGACCTTTCACCCCTTGACAAAACAGGAAGTGGCATCAAATAGCATTGTTCCTAAGTACACTATGAAAAATATGGTTATGATTTCACTGAAGTCATATACATATCATACAAGAATGGATCACCGTATGTATCATTAATATCTCTGTGTCTAGATCCATATTGTCAAATTACTGTTATGGTGTTATTGTATAGCACTTATGCTTAATCTCTTTTTATAGAACAGATCTGCACACAATATCACCCAGCCTGTGTTAGTACTCATTTATTGACCTCAGAAGGATGAAAGGCTGAGATGGCCATGCTGGGATCCAAACCTGCAACCTGCAAATCACACCCATATCGCGGCAGCTAGCACTCAACCCACTGAGCTATCATATCGGATGTAGTAAAATGAGCAATTATTCTGTAGTGGATACCATTAAACTGGTAACTGAGATTTAACAGCAGACCAGTTAAGTTCATCTGCATGTCTGCTACAAAGTTGGCTGCATGCTTCAGCAGCATGTGAATGATGCATGCGTCATAATTTATGATACACACAGCATGCATGCACTCAATCATCAAAGCAAGGTAACCTTGCTTTGATGAATTATGCTGTTGCAGGTGCTTTTTTCTTTTTTTTTCTTCAAACCAGCCCAGGCGTGGGCAGCAACTGGCCCTCAGGGACTACACATGATTTCGGCCCGGGCCACGGGCTGAGTGGCAGATGGGCCAATCCGACCCTGCTGCAGCCCTACTTTCTATACACAAATTACAAAAATACCATACAATATTTTACTTACATTTTTGGGGAGGGCAACAGGCACTGATTGGTGAACATACTTCAGAGCCCTATAGTATTCTTTACCTTTGATGACCTCTATTGGGTAAAACATTTTTTAGTGCAAAATCACATCAATACCCCTCATGACATCACACAACTTCCCACACTGCTACGAAATTAAGTTATTGTGCTGATCAGTTAAAAACACTAAATTGTAATTGGTTGGCATTGCCCAATATACAAATGGATAACCTGCTGTATACTGATTGGACATAGCATCTTGAGATGGCACTGGGTGAGGCCTCCTCACCGAGTCTGACCAATGATGTGTACCACGGACATCAGCATAGACACTTTACCCTGATGCACTCATGGAACATCAAAACCTTTCTATGATGATTGGTTCCCTCTCACGTGCCCTTCATTCCCTACCCCATTGCTCTAGCCCCCAGCTCCATTCTCACGCCTCGCTAATAGGCATTCTTCTAAAAACCCTACCCAACATTGTGAACATGTTTTAATGAACTGTATTTGATTTCATTTTGCCTGCCAATTCTCTTTGGACACCCAGGTGCCTAACTCTGTGGCCTCAAAAGCATCTCACGTAGAGACTATGCTAGGACTGTGTTCTCATGGGAAACTTCATTCTTGCAATATTACTGTCCACTTTTGCTGCTGAGTCTTCAAAACATCAACCTTGCTATCATAATCCTACAGCCTTTTATTATGTGCTGTCTAGGAAAATAAATGCTTTCCTTTCATAGGCCTACAAAACATGGCTTCCCTAATGTTCACTTATTGTTCAAAAAATCCCCCTTCCACAATATCCAATAAGGCACCTCACACCCCCATGCCCGCACTACACCTGCTACACCATCACTAAACAAGTTACACACACTCCTATCCATTCCCCTGTGTGACTTCTTGCACTGTGCCAGCTCTGGTGTCTTCTATGCTACCTGTGCCATGTGCCATGACGTCACCACTCCCGACATCACCACGTTACTTGTCTAACTGATACTTGCAACCAACTTGACAGCAGTGGATCTGGACCCTTACAACACAATTGTGACTCATCCAGTCATCCAGGGCTTTGAGGCAAGATCTTAAATGTCTACCTGTTCCTTCACGTTCAAGATGGAGATGGAGAAACAGCTGAGTATCATCAGCAGAGGAAAATAATCGAAAGCCGCGCAAATGAATTAGATGGGCCAAAGGCTGGTTATAGATGTTAGAAAGTAATGGAGAAAGAGCAGTGTCTTGTACGGACTCTTCAAGAGACTGCAACCGGGGAAGATTTGAAAGAAAGGTGGTAAAGAAACTGATTGGGAATTAAATGACAAAAAGGCGTGGAACAATTCGAGGACTGAACCAGAGATACCCACCTGATGGAGTCTTATTAAGAGCATGGCATGACCATTGGTATCAAAGGAGGCTGAAAGATCTTACAAAATAAGACCTGCCACTCCACTTTCATCCCTAATGAGTGTTAGATCATCCACTACTGATACCAACACTAATTCCATGCCCATAAAAGGGCAAAAAACAAGTTGAAAAGAATCAAGACTATGATGGTATTCAAGGAAAGACCCAAGTTGAGGAGTGACCACAGTTTCCAACAATTTCATAAAGAGAGGAAGCATGGACATATGATGATAGAAAGTTGGGAAGCATCTAAAGTTGTTATTTCTAGTAATTGTATTACCAGCGCATGTTTTAGCACTGTAGGAATTTGGTTGTATATAAGTACGAATTTATCGCCTGAACCCTGAACGTGAATCACTTCAATAGAATAGACTTTAGATTTAAAAAAAGGCAAATGGAATATCATCAAGTGGAGAGGCTGGTTTAAGACGTAATGTGGCTAATTGGGATCAATTTCCCAACAATCCATCAGCTGAACAGAATGGGCGAGCCAAGACATTTCGCAGAATCCGAGGGGTGAATGGAAGCAATATCTACAGAACATGATAAGCCTCCAATATTTGACATAATAGTCTCAATTCTATGCACAAAAACGTTACACACATTAAACACAAACTCTGTGAGTCTTGAACTGTAGGGGCTAGTCACAGGGAAAGCAATTATTTTACTGTTTGAAATAACTGCCTACAAGAATTAGCTGTATATTGAATAGTGTTTGCATAATAACACCACTGGTAGGTCAGTTGCTGCTTCTTGAATATAGTCATGAGTAAAGGATCGTACTTTACATGCCATTTGCTTTCCACTTTTAATTTTTTTTTATTTTTTTATTTTTTAAAGCGAGGTTCCTAGCTTGAGAGCAGGGGAGCCATGTACAGAGTGTGGGTAGCCAGCATTTGGGCTGCCATCTTTTAACAGTAGTGCAGTATTGTGAGGTCTGGGCATCGGTATGTGCGTCCATTGGAATTAGTCTTTGGTCTGGTGTTGTTCAAAGAGCCATGTTATGAGAGATTTGCGCAACTAGAGAATTGTGGGGGCATTACGAACCGACACCAGGATCATGTTCCAGAAAGTGGGTGCATGACAAGTGAAGGGTTGTTTGTGGGTCCTCTCTTTGTGGACGAGTTGTGATTCAAGCTGGTTACTTGATTTGCTGCGTGAGGAGTGTGTGCCACCAGATATGTGGATCTCACCTGTCAGGAATGTTGGCGTTGTAGTGGTGAATGCTTTGAAGATGATACACGCAGTCTTGAACAGTAGCCTGGCTTGGAGTGGAAGCCAATGTAGTTTGCATAGGTTTGATGTAATTCAGTCAAATGTCTGTGTTCTTGTAATAAGACATCCTGCATAGTGGTGGACTGCTTTTAGGGGAGCCAGGTGAGCAGTTGGGAACCCTGTCAGGAGAACATTTCCCCATCGATGTGCGAGAGCACAAGGTCCTGCACTATCGTCTAGAAGTACTGCGGCAGGATGAAGGGTTTGATTTTTTTCAAAGGGTAGACATTTTGAGGTAGGCTATTTGGGCCTTCTTGGCTATGTGTTTCTGGAAAGAGAGGTTGCTGTCATTGGTGAAGCCTAAGGAATTTGCTGAGTCTGAGAGTTGCGGATCAAATACTTCTAGGAGCATATCATTGAGCCATTGTTGGACAAGTTGTTTTTTAGCAGGTGTAACAATGAGGATGAATTCAGTCTTAGATGTGTTTAGTTTGAGGTAAGCGGGACTGGATGATGGCTAGGTAATCACATAGATTATGTCCTACATGCTATTTACTCTCATTCACAACCGAGTATTCACTCAGTATTGATGGATGACTACACTGGGATCTTTGAGGAGAGTGCCCAAAGGCTCCATGTAAAAGTTAAAAAGAATTGGTGAGAGGATGGAGCCTTGGGGGACTCCACAGAAGACCTGGAGTCAGTTAGAATGCAACACGTTCATTTGAACAGCTTGGTGTCTGCTTGAGAGGTACGAGGTAAACCAATTCAGGAGAGTGCCAGAGAATCTCATTCTGTCAGCAACGAGGGAGACAAGGATGCAGTGGTCGACAATGTCAAATACAGCCGAGAGGTCAAGGAGAATGAAGAGGCATGAATCGCCCTCATCTATGATTTGGGGGGCATCATCCACCACCTGGATAACTGCTGTCTTGATGCTACACTTGGGGTGGGACCCTGACTGATTTAGAAGGTGGTGTTGTTCGATTCTGGTGAGTAGTTGTTTAGCAACTACTTTTTCCAAGATTTTGCCAATAAATGGAATGTTCATAATAGGCCCGTAGTTGGTTAGGTCATCTGGATCTAGGTTTTTTTTTTAAAAGAGGTTGTATGAGACCAGATTTGAAGGTGTCCAGGAATGATCTTTCTGCGAGGGAGCCATTGATGATACTGAGGAGCACATTCATCACAGGGCCCGTCCATTTTTTTATGATTATATGGTCAGAGTAAGAAATAGGTTTGAGGGAGGCAATCATTTGTAGGAGATCTGAGGAAAAGAAAGGAGAGAAATCAGTCCAGAGGGACAGTATGCATGCTGGCGTGCAGGGGACACTTAGTCTGTGAGACATTGATTTGAAGGGCCCCTGGATTTTGTCTATTTTTTCAATAAATAATATGCTGCATTTTGCCTGATTTGCTGGTACCTCTGGGTCAGGGGAAGGTTTGGTGCACTGCTTTACTACTTCAAAGAGGACTTTGCTCCTGTTGGAAGCTGCCGCAATGATGGTGGTGTAGTACGCAGCTTTGGCCTCAGTAATCAGAATACTATGGTTTGTGCAGAGAGATTTGAGGATGATGACATCTCCCGAGTTATGGTAGTTGCGCCACCCTTTCTCTAGGGCTCTGATTGAGCGTTTTGGTCATTGGCCGGCTGGATTTTAGGGGGGCATGAGTGTCTACCAGTTTCATAGCAGAGTTGCTCAATAATTCCGGGAGGCCCGAGGCAATTCCTGTGGTGGGAAAGTCTGCAAAGTTTGCTTCCAGCTCATTGTCCGGGAAAGTTTTGAATGAGCAGTGTTTAGTAAAGGGGTGTTTAGCCAGACCTTTGTGAGCTGTAGTCAAGTGGGTGAATAATAATTGGATAGCAGCGTAGTCAGACCAGTCAAGTGGGATAGGGTCTTCCCCGGTGATGCAGGGGAATGATTTGAAAACTAAGTCTAGGTTTTTGCCTTTTTTGTGCAAGGTGGAGAGCACAATTTTCTTAAGTCCATGGAAGCGGTCAGTTCGAAAAGTGTGCTGCGAGTGTGGTTGTCAGCCTGTGATGTTAAATTCACCAAGAAAGTCTTTACTAGAATGGGCTAGTTTGCAGAGGAGAGTAAGTTGGAGCAGTCTGCAATGAAAGAATCAATCCTGTGAGGAGGTCCGCAGGTGAGGTGGAAGGTGATGAATTCCTTTTGCGATGGGGGAACTGGCAGGTGACTGATTCAAATGAGCTTGTTCTGGGAGAGGGGATGATGGAGCATGGTCAATCGGTCCTGTGGATGATTTCTTCTCCACCTCCTGCCCTTCGTGGCCGATCGGCATGTTGGATTCAGTAGCCTTCGGGTTGAAGGATGTTGAAACATGTGGAGAGGATGGCCTAAACCATGTTTCAGTGATGAACAGGGCATCAAGGTTGTTATACGAGATGAGTTCAGAGATCTCTGCAGCCTGAGCAACTGCTGAGCGAGCATTGATCAACATGGGATGGTGTGTGCATGTGGGCTGTGGGTGTTGCATGGGGGCAAGGGCAATATTAATGAGGTTTGCTAGGGTAGCTTGCCGGGGCTGCCCATGGCACTTGGCCATTCAAACTCTAGTGAGAGTGGGGATTGGTTGCGGAGGGAGAAAACACAAATGTGATATATTTTGGAGAGTAGCAATAGTAGTAATTAGTTTTTAAGTGAAATGCAGTTTAGCTGGCCAGGCCCTTGGCCCTATCAAGCCTAAACAGGCACAAACAGGTTAGGTCCTTGTCTTCGCCCATCTTTGCTGAGAATGCCGACGATGAGGACGCCTAAGGAGAACTGGTCAAATAAGTGGTGGGCGGAGCAACCGAGAGGCAGGGCAAGGTCAGGTGACCAGCAGTCTACTTAATGCTGTCTGCCTGGAGATGGCCTGGAGTCCTTAAGTGGAGGCTTGGAAGGAGTGAAAAACTGGAGGTGGGTGGAGTAACTGAGCGGCAGGGCCGGGTTACATGACCAGCAGCCTACTCAATGCTTTGCTTACTAAAGAATGCATAGCGCACAGCTCTGTGCAGTACCAGGGAGTTGAGGGGCGAGCAGATTTTCTCATCCATTTCTTAGCTGCTAGGTGCTCAGCTGCCTCAGTGCAGGCTGAAATCAGCTGTCTTAATAGCAAAGGTGACAGAAAGGTGCCTCGAGCAGCCAGATGATGATTAGTGATATCTGCGCAGCTAGGCGCCACTTTCTTTGCAATCTTTTATACTGAACAGGCACAATGTGAGGTGAAGGAAGACAAATTGCAAAGGGAATTAGATAATGGTTAGACCAGCTTAAAGCCAGACCAGACAAAGCACAAATGAACTGAGGGGGGTGAACATTTTATCCAAAGTTTGCACCTTCCCATGCATGGAATCATTGACACATTGATGTAATGATAAGCTTTCCATGTTCTCTATAAAGGGTGCAGCCACCATGTCTAAGTTAGAACCAGATCAGAGATCATGGGAAAGTATGTTTTTTCAAACAAGGATGAGCTCGACAAGCGAGGGTGGTATGCAATGAGCAGATGGAAAACAAAAGGATGGAGAAATAAATGGTCAGCCGGACGAGCATAGCCCGTGTGTCTCTCTCCCACCCGCCCACCCCCGCTCATGCCCCGTGTGTCTCTCTCCCTCCCCCCAGCCCCCTCTCATGCCCCGTGTGTCTCTCTCCCTCCCCCCACCCCCGCTCATGCCCCGTGTGTCTCTTTCCCCTTCCCCCCACCCCCCGCTCATCCCCCGTGTCTGTCTCCTGTTCTCCCCACCTCGCGCTCATGCCCCGTATCTGTCTCCTGTTCCCCTCATGTGCCGTGTCTGTCTCCTGTTGCCCCCAAGCCCCCCGCTCATGCCCCGTGTCTGTCTCCTGTTCTCCCACCCCCCGCTCATGCCCCGTGTTTGTGTCCTGTTCCCTCCACCCCCCGCTCATGCCCTGTGTCTATCTCCTGTTCCCCCCATCCCCCCGCTCATGCCCCGTGTCTGTCTCCTGTTCCCCCCACCCGCTCATGCCCCGTGTCTGTCTCCTGTTCCCCCCACCCGCTCATGCCCCGTGTCTCTCTCTTGTTGCCCCCCACCCCCCGCTCATGCCCCGTGTCTGTCTCCTGTTCTCCCCACCCCCCCGCTCATGCCCCGTGTCTGTCTCCTGTTCCTCCCACCCCCCGCTCATGCCCCGTGTCTGTCTCCTGTTGCCCCCCACCCCCCCACTCATGCCCCGTGTCTGTTCTCCCCACCCCCCACTCATGCCCCGTGTCTGCTGTTCCCCCACCGCTCGCTCATGCCCCGTGTCTGTCTCCTATTCCCCCCACCCCCCGCTCATGCCCCGTGTCTCTCCTGTTGCCTCCCACCCCCCGCTCATGCCCCGTGTCTGTCTCCTGTACCCCCCCACCCCCTGCTCATGCCCCGTGTCTGTCTCCTGTACCCCCCACACCCCGCTATTGCCCTGTGTCTCTCTCCTGTTTCCCCCCACCCCCTGCTCATGCCCAGTGTCTGTCTCCTGTAACCCCCGATCATGCCCCGTGTCTCTCTCCTGTTGCCCCCCACCCCCCCGCTCATGCCCCGTGTCTGTCTTCTGTTCCCCCCACCCCCTGCTCATGCCCCGTGTCTGTCTCCTGTACCCCCCCACCCCCCGCTCATGCCCCGTGTCTCTCTCCTGTTGCCACCCACCCCCCCGCTCATGCCCCGTGTCTGTCTTCTGTTTCCCCCACCCCCGCTCATGCCCCGTGTCTGTCTCCTGTTCCCCCCACCCCCCACTCATGCCCCGTGTCTGTCTCCTGTTGCCCCCACCCATGCCCCATGTCTGTCTCCTGTTGCCACCCACCCCCCCGCTCATGCCCGTGTCTGTCTTCTGTTCCCCCCACCCCCCGCTCATGCCCCGTGTCTGTCTCCTGTTCCCCCCACCCACCACTCATGCCCCGTGTCTGTCTCCTGTTGCCCCCACCCATGCCCCGTGTCTGTCTCCTGTACCCCCCCACTCCGCACTCATGCCCTGTGTCTCTCTCCTGTTGCCCCCCGCTCATGCCACGTGTCTGTCTCCTGTTGCCACCCACCCCCCCGCTCATGCCCCGTGTCTGTCTCCTGTTCTCCCCACCCCCGCTTATGCCCTGTATCTGTCTCCTGTTCCCCCATCCCCTGCTCATGCCCCGTGTCTGTCTCCTGTTCTCCCCACCCCCCGCTCATGCCCCGTGTCTGTCTCCTGTTCTCCCCACCCCACGCTCATGCCCCGTGTCTCTCTCCTGTTGGCCCCACCCCCGCTCATGCCCCGTGTCTGTCTCCTGTTATCCCCACCCCCACCCATGCCCCGTGTCTCCCTCGTGTTCCCCTCACCCCCCGCTCATGCCCCTTGTGTCTCTCCTTTCCCCCCCACCCCCGCTCATGTCCCGTGTGTGCCCTGTACCCCCCCGCTCATGCCCCGTGTCTCCCTCGTGTTCCTCCCCACCCCCCCGCTCATACCCCGTGTCTCCCTCATGTTCCTCCCCACCCGCTGCTCATGCCCCGTGTCTCTCTCGTGTTCCCCCCACCACCGCTCATGCCCCATGTTTCCTTCCTTTTCCCCCCCACCCCCTGCTCATGCCCCATTTGTACCCTGTTCACTCTCACCGCCGCTCATGCCCATGTCTCCCCTGTTCCCCCCACCCTCCGCTCATGCCCTGTTGTGTTCTTTATACACCCGTCCTTCCCTTTCCATGGTGGCCATCTTGGTAAAAGATTTTCCTTCCTACACCGGGACGCCACAGGCGTCCCGGTGTAGGAAGGAAAATCTTTTTGTTTTTTTTACCACCCGGCGTTCCCACTTTGAGGACATAAGATGTTAGTGGTCTTCATCTATTGAAAAGGATGTTATGGTGACTTTGCACTAATAAAAACCTTTAAAATTTAGTAAAAAGAAAATGTTACAGGGACGTTATGGTTAAGTTGCACTAATAAAAACCTATGAAATTCAATGAAAAAACTTTGTTAAAGGGATGTTATGGGTAAGTTGCGCTACTAAAAACCTATGAAATTCAGTGAAAAAACTTTGTCAAAGGGACGTTATGGTTCCAAGTAAAACTGAAAAACCCTTGAAATTCGCCAGTTATGGTAAGCTAAGCAACCATAACTCGCGCCACCACCGTGCACTGCTAAGACTAACACCCAGGACATCAAAGATGACATCACAAATGTCATTGATGACATCACTGATGACATCACATGTCTGGCTCACTCTTTTTTCTTTTGCTGACATATCTAGGCCACATGGTTTTCTTCAGTAACAGTCAGAAACTAAAAATTTTATTTTATTTGTAGACGTATCCTTCAAGTAGGTTCTTACAGTAATTCCCTTAGAGTCCAGTCACATCATATGAAACATATACATACGGGAAGACACAAGCTTGAAAGACAGCAATCCTTTTTGTGCATAAAGATAATCAATAGACTTATGAGCACTTTCTGATAGTTCTGTTTTTTTTTAATGGCTGTACTTTCCCTGTATATGGTCATATTTGTATACATTGTACTCACACTACTTTCCTTAGGGTCCAATCACATCAAGTGATACATATTCCTAGGGTAAATAGCAGCTTTGAAACAGAGCAATCATGTATTTGCATGAAAATAATCAGTTAAATTATGAATTGTTTCTGCTACTACTTGTGCTTTTTTGCTAACTTCACTTTCCCTGTATATACCCATATTGGTATGTGTTCTTGTGTCTTTGTGTTTTGTCTATAGTAATGCAATTATGTAATACATGTGTTTTATTAGCTACTTATTACATATTTCACAGTACACAAAAATATATTAAGAAAACAATTATCATTTCATTATTCAACATATTAACATTACGAATATTATACCTTCATCTTGTACACTGCACACAATGTTATGTTTCTATATGAGTAGCTTAGTATACTAGATACAACCCCATAATAGAATGCTATTTATATCAATGCATCGTTCAATGCACTAATTAGGGTATGATATTTATTGCAATGATCCTTGACATTTGTTTTGCAACATTAGAATAAGAATCCCTTGTACACATATTTCATGAAAAGTACATACACATGTGATGTCATCAGTGATGTCATCAATGACATTTGTGATGTCATCTTTGATGTCCTGGGTGTTAGTCTTAGCAGTGCACGGTGGTGGCGCGAGTTATGGTTGCTTAGCTTACCATAACTGGCGAATTTCAAGGGTTTTTCGGTTTTACTTGCAACCATAACGTCCCTTTGACAAAGTTTTTTCACTGAATTTCATAGGTTTTTAGTAGCACAACTTAACCATAACGTCCCTTTAACAAAGTTTTTTCACTGAATTTCATAGGTTTTTAGTAGCGCAACTTAACCATAACATCCCTTTAACAAAGTTTTTTCATTGAATATATATATATCTATATATATATATATATTGTGAAATCCATAAATAAATATTTTAACTTTGCAAAACAGCCTGCTTCCTGGTTCAGTGTGACCGGGGGGGATTTAAAGAGAAGGGTGTGATATAAGGGTATATCATTCAGAAATAAAAGAACTTATAGACATAAATAAATAATTAAGGGTTTACTTAGGTGCAGTGCCAGGTTGAAATCACTTGCAAAGGAACTTAAATATATCAATGAAATAATGAAGAACAAAAGTAAACACAATTAAAAATTAAGAATGTCTTATGCGCAAAAATGACAATAAACAGGTGTCCAGTCAGTCGCCAGCTAACATTTAAATGGCACAATAAAAGGAAATGAACAATAAACAAAATTAAAAGATTATAAAACCTTTGGACATGCAGCACCCTGGTGTGAGGCTACTCCTCCAGAATGGGTGTGCTCCTTTGCTACCTGGGCCCAGGATAGCAGCCTGCTGCGTGGCAGTCTCTGGGGGAGGGGGTTATCAGACCTCCCAAAAAGAATTAAAGAGAGGCTAGGTCCTCTGGGTTTCTGTCCTGCCATTTTCAGTATCGGCCCGTCTGATCCAATTACACATTCCCTTCCACAGCAGAGCTGACTCAAAGGAGCTTATGCATGTGCAATATCAATTGGGATGTAGCAGCCATGATCATAAATTTTGCTATGCGCTATGCCTAAACTCAGACATAGCTTATTCATAGAGATTACCCTGTCACCAGCATGGGGTACTCAAGACCATTGTAGTTTGGGTACAGGGGGCATATCTTAAATATTGCCCATCTGCTGCAGTGACTTTGCTGTCGCTGCAGCTGTCGAGTGGGCATCTTGTGACCTTCAAACCTGCTCTGTGCCATGAGCAAAGCAGGTGCTGTGGATCAGACTACTGATGCAGCAGGGCACAAGTGCACTATGCTGTTGGCATGGCGTTACGACAAGGTTGATCTGGTTAGCATATTACCCCTTTGGAGAAGAGATCACCCACACCATTTCAGGTACTCATAAAATAAAAAAAAACACCCTTGACAGATGGCAAATCCTCACAGCTGATAGCTTTAAAATTGATGGCATAACCAAAAACAAGCATTGCAAAACAACTGGGCTTGTTTCGTAAATGGAGAGGGTAAGCTCCCTGCTTGATCTAAAGCCTTATTTTATGTTTTGTTTCTCTGGCTAGTACCTATCCTGCACCGTGCTGAAATCAGCCAGATGCCATGTGCATGCCCATGAAGCTATGTTGCTTGGAGTACATACTGCTAGTTCCTAGTTGTAAATAAAGTTGTTTTATTGCTGAACATCTCCGGGAAATAGCTGTATAAACTGTACAATGTTAATAAAAAAGAAAGTTATATTTTCATGCCAGATACACAACAAGGGGTGAATTGAATGGAGAATACTGTGTGAATAGTCATCGTCACATAACATTGGATGTGTGCTGCGTATGCAAATGTGCTCTTCTCAGGATCAGCTCTTCTTTACAGTACAGCAACAAGAAATATAACAGGCTCCTTTAAAAAGCATGCCTGCCACATTGCCTTGCTTCGCCCAGGAGGCTTGCATAATCACACTACAGAAATGAAACTATCTTGTGAAAACACTAATGTGCAAGTGATAACGTTCTTGTATGCAATGATGCAGAGACTAATTCACAAGTCAGTATTGTTACATTCCAGTCTGTAGCTCAAAGTTGTAAAACATAGGAAAAACGCACACAACAAATGTGTTCCCACATTGTACAATGCATTGATTAATTTGCTATAATATAATTTTACAGGCTGAAGCACAGCGTTTTACACACAAGAGAAACATACATTGAATAGGAAACATAGCTCACCTGTGACATTGGTAGGATATCTTACTACTTCAAGACAATATCCATGAACATAAAACTTTAATGAAGAAAGAGCGGGCCCATCGAAAGCAATCACTGCATCATCGAAAATGTCAAAAGCTGCTTTAACAAAATTGATGCATGACACAACTCGTTCCCCCAACATCCTTGTAAAACACTATTTCAACAAATACACAATCTTGAAAAAACATTGTTCTTTAAGTGAAAATGTTCACCAATATGATAATGCAGTCATTAGTTCACTAAAACGTATTGTTTTCACTTGGATTTGAATGTTTTCCCACTGAAGGAAAACATACAATAAATGAAAACATGAACATGGAGCTGACTGACGCTAGAAAACAATACTTTTGTCTGCCACTTTCTACCAGTTCAAGATGGTTTCTCTGAAAAGAATGCTTTTGTTAATATGCAATGGCCTAAATAAAAAGAGCTCTATCTCAACAAGCATATGATTGTTATGAGCTGGGAGCTTTGTCACAAGATTCATTAACCAAACTGTAATGCAACACAAACGTTTTTTTTTAAACAATGTATGTGCAGCATAAACAGCAAAAAGCTCTTTTAACCACAATTCAACAATTCTCCCCACAATTAAACAGCTGCAACAGCTCCGGCCAAATGGCCTCTATAAAAATCAATACAAATATCAAACAAAAAACAATGTAAGGCAGCAAAAAAGCAAGTGGTAAACACACCAGTGTACTAAATAGCATGGAAACAACACACAGGGCCTCATTACGGGTCGGGCGGTCCAGAAATAACAGTGGCGGTAAACCCGCTGCCACTGTTAATCCCGGCCCGCCCGATCTCGAGTCCTGCAGGCGGTAGGTGGCGTTCCCGCCAGGTCTGACCTGGCGGGTTTAACACCGCCCGCCTGCAGGTGGACGTGGAAACACCAGCACCATCACGAGATGGTGCCGGTGTTTCCACTTCCCCATTCCCATTGAGTCCTATCGGACTCAATGGGAATGGGGATTTACCAAATTCCACCTCTGGAATTCCCAGGACACCAGGGTCGTAATGCCCTGGTAATTCCGGGAGTCACGGAGGCGGAATGGTAACACGAATCTGGCGGTAACCGAGCCGCAAAAACTGGCTGGTTGCCGCCGGACCTGTAATGATGCCCACAGTCTTAAAATCAGCATTCATTGAATTATTCTTCACCTTTATTAGTTCTGGATATTTTAACAAACATCCTGACACTATAACACAGTGTTTACCATGAGGTGCTCTTTTTCCTTCACGCAGCAACTGATTGACACCTAGGTCACACTAATATGTATCTTCAAAATCAATGGTGGAGACCTAAATCTCTATATGTCTGCACACTATCATTGACAGAGAGATTTTAACTCAGGTCTCATGGCTGCTCTCTTTTTCAAGTCAGGTGTAAAAACCTCTCAGCTATCAAAGCTAGCCTCATAAAGTGCATACACGCTTGTAAACTTAACATCAACATAGTATGTCAGTATGAGCTCAGCAACAGCTTGGGGATGGCTTTGAAATCACAACAGGGATGGCAGTAGATAACGGGATATGTTGGGTATGGCTAAACATTGTGCATGGGTAGTGCAGTTTCCCCCAAATGTCACATCATGGAAAGAGTGAAGATGTGCTGTTAACTTGCCTTTAAGCCTAAGGGCAATAGAGGAAACAAATAAATAAGTGGGAGTCTGCTAGCTAAGGCCTGGGGTAAGGCATTGTATCACAGCAAAGTGTGCATTGCATGTAAGCCAATCTTACAAATGTCTCTTAAATGTACTGGTTAGCGGTGAACTTATCACAGAAGTGGCTGTGTGATCCGAACCTAGTTCATGAAGTGAATTAGACTTTATAGGGTTAAGTGAAATACAAGCATTCAAAGTGATGTGTGGAGTTCACATGCTCCAGAAAATGTCAGCTGGTGGAGCCGTTTACTTTGCTAAGTTCCTTTTCTGCTGGGCACCTAATTAAAAGGCAGAATATTGGTTTTACCTATTGTGTTGCCATTAAAAATGTATAAATAGTACACTTCAACATGTAGCTTTGTAAATCCAGTCTAACGCCACAGTCACATACAACATACACATTGAAAACTGATTGATGCAAGTTGGGGGGTGGGGCGGGGCAAAATGGACTCCCCATTTTGTGACATTTGCCTCCACCGAAGTAAATGACATTTGCATGAGACATGTTAATGAGAATGACTGAAAGCTGGACGTATCGCTGCCACATACCCAACCATGCGTCAAAAGTAACAGGTGAAATATCATTTATGACAGATTTGAGTCATCTCTTAAATACAAATCGGATTTTAAAACAAACCTTCTTACACTGAGTATTTCTTTAATTCGGTGATAATTCAGTAATAATAACACCAATTATTATAGCATATAATTATTAAACACCTAATGCAAGCAAGGTATGGGATCAGCATCTGCTCAAAAGAGAATTACATTCGGAGGTCTAACATTCTGAGACTAGGGCAGAGAAGAAAGGAGCAGGAGACTTCTCAAAGCTGAGATGCATGGACTCATCAAGCAACACCTATATATACTGGACATGCTATACATGAACACGGCTCTGACAGGTCGTGTTTCTGTAGCCTTGGAAAATGGACACATGCAAGAATTTACCTGGGGTGTGGGGGTAACAACTGGTCTATGCTGGATGAAAACCCTCCCAGATGAGTGCTGGTGTCTGTGCACTCTGAAGTTCTTTGGCATGTAATAAAAGGACCTTTATTCATTCCCATTAGTGTTATTAGAGTTGTATGACTCTTGTACCTCCTGGATCACACACAGCATTGCTTTATCAAATGGCATCCCCTTCTATGCAACACCACGTTTCCATTTTAATATTTGTACATTTGTGATGTTCGATATTCATACTGAAAGGGCCATCAATGTGCTGTCATACGACGACTGCTAAGTGACTTCCTACGCTGGTTTATTTGACAAAAGATATAGCTAACAATGTCTGTGTTCATTGTGGGAACATATGTAGAAGTTTTGGCGAACTGTAACCTTAAAAAGCCATGTAATCAATGGGGGTACATTTTACCTTCTCTGTATGTGCCAACTATTGTCCCTAAAATCTTCATCAGAGTACCTTTTTTCTTGACTTTGGCACTCAGCATTGCCAGGCTGGACTTCTTGGCACTGTAGCTGGAGTCGAACCAATGTTCAGAAGATTAAATCAATAAGATACTGCTGGTGGTCAGCGTAGAGTCAGTTTCAAGGTGTGGGCTCCTGATGAGCCGAGTCAGCATTCGAGATGGGTGTGTTCAAGGGCTTCCAGCAGTCGAGTCAGCACACAAGTCAGTTCCCCCATAATGTTGAGCCCATGATCTAGTTTATTGTGGTGATTTTCAGCAATAGTTTGAGCCAGTGTCTGGATGGCCTGAAATGCGGCAAGTAGTTTGAACATTCATAGTATAAATAGCAACACAGACATCTCCATGCAATGAAACAGGATTCCAAGCTGCATCTGGGCTGCTCTGGTCCTTGGCAATCGCAATTCAGGGACTCCAGTATTAGGTGAGTCCTTCTATTCTACACTGCCACTCCAGGGAGATTGATGGACACCTACAGGGGATCCTCCACATTCAGCAAACAGCTGCCTGGTTCCAGTGCAGCCTGCAGAGAGCCCTTAGCCCACAGCAATTCACCTCCACTGTTACGGGATGGCTAGGGGTCAAGGCTTGCCTCTGCCTTGGATGCCTTCTGTCTTCACTTCCCTGTCAGATGACTTTGAGATACACTGTATCCCCAACAGAGGTCCAGTGAATTCTTATTGTCCTCTTGAAATTCCCAAGATGAATCGAAGAAGGGGAGGTTTTCCCCTCCTAATAAAGGTAAAATGTCACAGTGGATTGGTCCAGCGAAAGAGTGCTATAAGGATTCCAAACCAGGGTATTTTAATAAGTGTACTATGCTCTCTGACATCACAGGAGAGTGACTTTCCTGCAAGAAAGGGAGTGTCAGGAAAAGGTTAAGAGCCCTAACAGAAACAAAGATGGCTGAAACCCTCTCTCAGCCCAATGTTCCTCCTGGCTACTCTAACTCCACTCTTTTCCATGCCTACTGACTTCAAACCGACCTCACTGGTCAGTATCCTGGTGTGAGTGTGGCTTTTGTTATGTCAGTGCTGCATTGGAAGCACTGGTTCCTAGGATACCTCACAGGGGAAGATCCTGTGTCCTAGGAGTAAAGTGCTGTCCTTCCTTCAGAAAGATGCAACAGTATCATCCTGGCTATTGACACACATGGAAACTGTGGAGACACTCAGATCAGACCAAATTGATTTGTCTGATTGTGTGCCCTTTGCAGTCACCATACCACAACCAGCCATGACTTAAATTTAAAGATGTACGTGTCACTAGACCGACTAAGGAATACAATTATTATAATTTTGATCCAAGGTACAGTCCGTTTAAAAGCCACCTCTGCCGGCAGCAACTTTTTGTTCCAGCAGAAGTGAAGAATGCATGTGTGACCTTTGTAATTGCTATGTGTCACTGTGGCCTGAGGACACCTGTCTACACTATAATGTTGACATGAGGCAATAAGAAACAGTGCTGATTAGCAGACCTCCCTTTCAGCAAAATAATTATCCATGTGTGTTTATGTAATACAAAACAAAAAAGCTCAAGCTATCCCACTCTCACTACATGGCCATTCTGTCACACCTGGTGGAAGCATTTAAATGAGTCTCCAGACTTAAAACAAATGTCTACATGGATTCTAATAGCTGCTACCATTACCTCATTCTGGGTCATGTCATTTGTTATTTTATATCGTGAGGACGGACAACCTTACATAGAAACTTCATATTCTTTCAAATAAACTACTGTAACAAAGAAGACACACAATGGACCTATTCAGAAATCTGTCAACAATCTGCATCTAGAACAAAGCAAGACAGGGAGGATCTTCGATTAGTTTCCTCGACAACATATTAGAACATTGTAGAACATTCTCTAATGGCCAACAGTCCCTTCTTTGTACCCAAATATGTCTGCAAACAAATGTGACAGGATATGCAGATAAGTGCCAACTGGTATATCCAGGACATCACATATGAATCTCCACGTGGACCAAACAATGAAAGCACACAGACATGATGCCTACAGTACAGAGAGTAATCCACTGAAATTCAGCCAAACTCTTTAATTTCAGACCACAGAGCCAATGTGTATGTTACACCCACACACTTGGAGCAGTATTAGCATGAAACTAATAATTTCTGCCCGAAATGCCGGAATCAAATAGGTAATTCTGAATGTATGCCTTGCCTCCCTCCAAGACTGGAGAAATATTGTACTGTAGTTTCCTGTAATATGAATGGGGTAACGAGTGATGAATCGATCCCAGGCCGAAAGAGTGGCATGTTGGGAATCCAAAATGGCACGAAAAAAACTTGAAAGGAGTAACAACATCTACCTGCTGTACCTGCAATGTACCGGGGGCAAGTAACCAAGCCTGATTTGCACCTGGTCTTCACCCGTTCAGTAATGGCATGGCAGGCTAAAGAGCAATAGTCTGAATGGTTGCCCAGAGCAATGCCAGAGTTAAAGGTTCATTCAAAACCTTTTTGTTTTGTTTTGCTCAGACCTGATGTGCACTTCATCAATTGGGGGAATGTCTCATCAACTGGGCGAGTCTTAAATCAAATGGGTCTCAAGTTTCATCTGCTCCACCACTGGTATTTTGAATTATTTAAGGACGCTCTGCATTTGCCACCAGTGTTATAAGGTTTTATGCAGTGTAATTGTTTTTGGGGGGCAGGAAATAATTGTGAGATGCTGATAAAGGGTTCAATATTTATTTTTACACATCCATTATGTGTTATTTTTATTTACTCTGTGCTGTTTTTACAATATAAATGGTACATTTTTTCTTGTTTTTATGAGACATGTACTCACACACCCACATTTCTGTTTTTACCATTACAGGATTGCATATCCCAGAATGCCTGGGGCATATTATCACATGCTATGTACAACAAATGCATGATTAGCTTGCAAAGGAATTTGGGATGGCACCCCATTATGTTCACAGAAACACTATCCACTTCGTGATAAACCCCATTTTTCCCACAACACCAGCACCTTTTAAAACTCTATTTTTTTTATTTTCTTTTATTTTGATACAGCTGAATAAATCAACTTTTCAAAATTATAAAACAATATACATTTCAATTCATTCAGACATATTAACAATGTAAGAAAAATAAACATATTAATAATGTATGAAAAAGAAAAATAGATAAAACAAATAAGGCAACTAGCGCAAATAAGAAACAAGTGTTAAAACAAAGAATAAGTCAATTTAAAACAGAATTTACACATTTCATTACACAAATCGTATCTCGGATGCACCAAATGGATACAGCGCTATACACACATCAAGATCAATTATTTAACAAATTAATTTCACTAGGCAAAATCGCTTCCAAGTAGTGCACCAGGGCCTTTATCACTGAACATTTCGTAGTATTAAATAAAATGCTCCATATCTGAGTTTCATCCAATTCCTCATGCAATCTCAACAAATTGGCAAAGAATTTAAACCGCAAGTCCTTCAAGTTGGGACAAGATATTATCAATTGTTGCAGGGTTTCCCTTGCTTTATGAGATTCGCATAAATATGCCTTCATCTCATTCTCGTTACCACCTTCAACTTCCCCCACCCATTCAGACATGACTGAGTGTCTTCCCTGGACAGACGTTGAAAGCACACCTGGTGCACCCATAAAAGATTGGGAGAAGTTGGAAGTAGATTTCAATCTCAGCTCCTGCAAGTGCTCTGATGAAATTGTTCCAAACAATTTACAACCAGCACTGTACACACGAAGCCGATAGAAGTGTAGATAAACATGAAAACATCCTCAAACATCACCAGACTCTTGCAGGGGCAGTTAGGATTCTGTCCAGCACCACACCATTGGGAGATTGGAGGGGTGGAGATAGTTTCTCTCTAGGCCTACCTGCGATGGAAAATAAGAAATGAATCAAGCAGCGGTCACTGGTCTAGACAATGGGTCTCATATTATGGGGAAGGATGCATTGTGTAGGCCGACATTGTAGATATGCCTGTTTAGTAACTTTCCCTGGTGCCTTCTTTCACTATAGTGGATCTCTTTCACAGAGCCCTTCCACACACTTTTCACATTGCTTTCTTGGCCCAGGTTTTTCTACATGCATATGCCTCGTTGATGGTAGCTGTGGGCATGCTAGCCTATAAGGAAGGGGACTACACCTTGCACCCCTTTGCATAAGTGAGTGTCGGGGACGTTCCTGACATTTAGCTAACATCATGCGTATGGGGAGCTATGGCCAGCCTTCTATGTGTGTGGAGTAATTAATCACAGTTGTAGTCACAACCTATCAGTGTAATTGAAGGTTTTGCACTCCACCCCTGCCTGCATCAAGGGTGGAAAAGTAAAAACAATGATTTGAATACCCATGCTTGAGTGAGTCTACCGTGGGCAAATTCCTTTTTCCCCGGGTATAAAGGATCACGCTTTCTGCGTGCCGGATCTTTTGCAGGGAAGACCACATGCAGGGAAAAGAGCTGCCAATCTACTTCAGATCAAAGCTTTCTGTGTTGCGAATTGTGATGCATTCTTTGGTCTGTGGAAGCCACTGCTGCTGTGCACACGCCACCCACATTCTACTGGTGGATGAAACACAAGAATTAAAATCAATACACAAATAAATCTGGAGCAGTAGAGTTACTTTTTAATAAACTGGCCACCTTCTGAGAGATTCAGAGTGTCAGTCATGCTCAATGAGTGTAAACTTCCAATGTGCAGGGGCGGGGGGGGGGGTGGGATGTAAGCACAACTGTATCTCAGCAATTCTTTTGTTATCAAAATGTTTTGTTTATCACACTCTGCAGTGTCTTGGAAGCTCTGTTGGAAATGCCTCAACATCATTAGGAATGGTGAATATTCGAGAAATACAGACAGGTATGATAGGTTATTTATAATGCACTTAATACCCAGAGGTTTCTAATCGCAGACCCGAGGATTGAGCCTTGCTTCCAAGGCGAGCACGTTGCCCCTGAGCTATCCTCCCGGGACAGACAGAATTAAGAGTGTTAAAAAGCAAACTGGTGAGAGTGGATGACAACCAGTAAGAGACAAACAAATGCCTCACCGTTAGCACCAATATAACCAAATGGGACAATATTTAATTAACATTGTCCTGATGAAGACAAGCAACAAGGCAAACATATTAAGATCGAGTCTTTGTTAATCATTTTCTGAAACGCTTTTCTCAGTTTAGATCGAACACCTCTAGGAAAGTCACACAGCAACAGCAATAGATGGCACCATTGCTAAAGAAATCCCCTTAGAATGTCTGTTTTCGAAACAAAGTATCTGCTCCGGAAAATGTGTTTGAAATCTTACATCTTATACATAACAGAAAGCTGCACGTTCAATGCTGCTCTTTCAAAGGAATCCTCTGCTGCACGCCTCTGCGTTCATGATATGCAGCTGGCATTCTCTCCTGCTTCCAGGCGGACACTGCGTCTTGCCACTCCCCGGGTTTCTCAAAGCATGTCCTTTCACCAAAACATATGCACAGTGGAAAAGACCGGACGTGACCCCTGACCCCTGAACCACATTGCAGAAATTGGCACTGCACGATTTGGGACTACGATAAGGGAGAGTTTAGGATAATCTTTTCTTAACAGTCTGAGGTTGTAGCATTTTAATTAATAGAGAATCTTGGAGGGCACACATAAACGCCTTCTAAAACGTCAGTACCAAGAATGCGTTGGCATAACCAATTGTAGCAATCAGGGGCACGGACTTCAGGTGTTCCCTGGGGGTGCTGGCACCCGAAAAAAAAAATCCCATTTAAAGTATAGGGACTTTTACACAGATGGCCTGGCCCGGGGGGTGCCCGAGCCACAGAGCACCCGCGTACTCGGCGCCCCTGGTAGCAATCTTATGTGCCTTGGTGCCAGGCCCTTCACTTTAGGGGGTCCCTACCCCTCATTTCTGAACTCCACCGCTTCATTGTGCCTTTGTATGTTAAAGGAATGTAATGGTTCAACCACATGGATAACATATGGGGGAAGCCTAAAAGTAATCATGGATGCTCGATTGTATAGTAACAAGACTGCTCTGTGCATGGTGTACTTTTGCATGTGGGACTAACCCCTAAGCAGTAATGTGCTCCTTTCAAAGCCACGTGGAAATAGATGCATCTTTCTAACCGCATACTTTTCCTTCTATTATTATGTGGGCCCCAAAACATATGGACACAGTGATGCTTACAGGCCAAAGACCAAATTCAAAAAAACGAATGCTAATGAAAATAAAAAGCGGAGGCCTCTTTTCTATGGGTTAGTTTGTGAAATGTGTATGTCGCCCTATTCGCAAAGATGACCTGTTCTTTCAGGGGGGCTGACCAACAGCCATAAGGGCGCACTGGCCTACCTACCCCCTTGCATACTTTAGTGTCGGTAGTGCAGTCCTGACACTAATGTATGACAGGCAAAACATGCTGGGAGCTCCTTTCGCAGTGAATTATATCGCATTTTAAATGTCTCTGTTTTGCAAGTTCATCTCATCACTTGCATCAAATGCATGGTTGAAAATTGGCCTGTTTTTGTCTAGCGCCTTTTGGACCTTAGTTTCGCGCTCTATAAATCCTCAAATAATAATACTAATAATCCTTTGATGAAATAATCATGTGTTTTTTGTTTTTTTTAGATGTTTTAGATGTTCCTTGTGTCAAAAATTATCTAGATTAAAATCGGGGAGTTTATGGACATGTCAGATCTGAAACTCATGTGATCGAGATCTAGAATGTAACTTAAATTTGAAGTGGTGTACTTGTGGAACCTTTATCCAGTCAGCCCCATTCTCAAAGCACTGCCTGGTCCAGTCCTGAACAGAGGTAAATGCTTTTGAGCTTGCTTTGGAATCTATGCCCGGAACGACCGACCTTGGCCAGATCATAGAACGTCACCGGAGTGTAAATAAGGTTAGGTGTTTGGCCACTACTGAGCAAGAACCTGGGCAGCCAAGCTTAACAGATGAAGCCTCTCCTTGCACTGACCCATGAGCAGCCTTCCCTTTAAAGTGGAAGTTGAGGAGGAAAGAAGAAATCAGATGACAGATTTTGTCAGAGACCTCTGCCGTCTTGGTATTAGAGTGCTTTCAACCACATTTCTCCGGGATTGGTTAGTTCACACTGTAGTAAAAGGGGATTCAGGGCACCCAACGCAAGATTTACTATTTGTTAGTATTCGACTTGAAATATGCTTCAATGCGTGGAGCTTTCTCCTACAAACTTTCATGTTAAACATTATCAACATTGCACAAGACCTGATTCAAAATGTTCACTTGTTCAGATCAGTATAGATGTGCTGTTCCTTGTGACCAGAGATGGAACATGCAGCTTCCTGATTGGCCGCCAGTCCCAATCATCAATATACTTTGGTGTCCACCTACCAGCCATCCTGCAGGGAGGACAACGCATTGCATCCTTTCATATTCCCTGCATGGAAGCTGCATCAAAGACTTTGGCCACTTTCCCCCTCAGCCTTCCAGAGTCATTTCTTACACCACTCCTTTGACTTAAAGGTTAGGCATTGGTTATAGGATTAGGACATATGTACGATCACTTTAAAGCACTGTTTGAAAGATGGAAACTGGCATAGGTAGCTCATCTGTAATTAATTGATTTACTGCATGACATGGCTGATAAAGTTTCCAACAGTGGATATCCAAAGTTACATGATCGAATGTGTCAGTCAGTCTGTTATTACCGGTTTATAGTCACATTTTCTTAATGCCATTTTTTCGACACCAAAATGCTTGAATTTATTTTTCTAAGGTTTTTTTAAAATTTTACTTTTCAAATGGGGGGGGTTCCCCCCTAACCCCCTGTTTTTTTACACCTTTTTTTTACGAACAAAACCAAAATAAAACATAAAATAAAATAAAAACATTCAGAATTTTTTTCTGGGCATTTTTGTTTGCCAAAATGGCATTTCGAAAATGTGTTTTCGAAAATTTGACTGGATACCGTTATTACCTATTACAAATGTCTGTACAATTATACTGAAGATCCAATGGCTACTGTTGGGACCTAGCCGGATGGCTAATCTTTACAAGTAACATTACAAATGGTTTAGCAGCACAAAAGAAGAAAAGATAAGAAGTGCTCTCATTCACATTGTAAAATTATGTTTACTAAAACTATGCTAATGAATCGGTGGCTTCCATCTTGTATTCGACTAATGTACATTGCATACATCAGAGAATCTTTCAAACCTGCTCTACACGAGCTAGATGGATGATTTATGTTTGTCGTGCAGGCTTAGAGGACATTATGCCGACTAATGTTGTCAAACGGTGGGCAGTGTCACTGATTGGTGCAGAGGGACAGAGAAAGTTTGAGCAACGTACCGCCTAGATTAAACAGTAAAACAGCCATTTGCACTCTCACTTTCTATTGAAAGTGCAAGATAACTATCCAATATCAGAGAATGCAACCATTCATTCGAGGGAATGTGGGTCCACCATAGATGTTCAATTCCTTAACAAGAACAATAGACTATTGGTAACTGAACATGAACCTAATTAGTACATGGAGATCATTATTGATCTCCTCTCAAGCAATCAGAATATTTGTAGTGAAGGCAATAACTACTGGTATTGAATGCATTTTGACCATTCTGTCCTCAGAAGCAGACAGTTAAACAACAATGCATTATCCAGGCATGTTTGTTTTGAACAAGACGATTTCTTTCCGGTGGGACCTTTTTTCTGCAACATGCTATTTAAAACTGGACAAAGCTAAAACACTAGAAACATGTTTCCCTTTCTTATAGAGAAGCCGTTTACTTTTACATGGCACCTAATGCATGCTCATGTTAGACCTGTTCCAGTTCAACCAAATTACAATTACATACTTAACTTATGAAGACAACCATTTTATTTAAATACTACAAAAAACACATTTAGTTCACACTTAGAGTAACATTTTCTACTTCCCCACCACAACTCCAAAACATGTATTTCTTCTACCACCATGTGCTAAAAGCCTTGTAGACCTCGGGAGGGGTGATTATGGCTTGGGATAATGAGCCTTCACTAATTTATGACCCTCAGCAAACCCCTACATCAATCATGTAAGGCTTTAATAACCCATGAGCGTTAATGCGATTTACATAAGGTAATGCTGTACCCATTCTGGTCCTCATCATTTGGCGTGGTGGACGTCTGGAGAATTGCTGCTTTGGCACTTTCAATCCAAATAATGCAAGTTTCATATTTGCTAATCCAAACCTCGCCCAATATTAAGACTTCAAAGGTGTCAGGGCTACCAGCAACCAGGAACCGGACTAAGAGCAAACTTTGAAAAATACGCTCATTTATTTGGTGAGAAATATACTGAACAACGACTACCACATAGAACATACTGACTCTGGACGAGGATAACACAATTAAGGCAATTTATTGAGAATCCTAAGAAAGGTTTTATCAGGAATCACATTTCACTGAAGGAGACCATATTTTTTGTGTCAAAACCTCATGATGAAATGGTGTATTGTTTGTGAAATGGTATTGTTATTTATTAATGAGTCTTATCAAGCAGGTTTTCTGGTAATTTCTCACTTTACAAATTGAATAAATCAAGCCAGACATAATGGGCCTCATTCCGAGTATGGCGGTAAGGGATAGCGGCAACCGGTAACGAGACCGGTGGCGGTGATCCCTTACCGCCATACTCCGAGTTTCCTTTGCGCCCTCGCCCTTAACGCCTGCTTTGAGCAGGTGTTAAAGTCGAGGGCGCAAAGGGGCCTCCAAGCCAATAACTGTGACCGTAATGAACGGTCACCGTTATTTGCATCTTCCCCATTCCCATTGAGCCCTATGGGGGCTCATTTGGGAATGGGGAAGAGCCTTGGTGAATGGGGAATTACCGCCCCGCCAACCTTGGAATGGGGCGGTAATTCCGCCATCCACCAAGGCGCTGCCGGTCCGGGTACGGCGTCAACCAAGGTGTGAATAGCGCCATTGGTTAGCGCCGTACTCGGAATGAGTCCCAATGTCTGCATTGAATGCAAGGCATTACAAGCAATTACATCCATGAATAGTCAGACACCATTGTCCTCGTTATTTCAGTAGTAATGGTTCATCTGAAAACAGCTTTGGTATTTATAAAATTCGATTTAAGAGGCTCTTGGAATTTAGTAACTAATGAACGAGTTAAATGAGTAAAAAACATCTTATTACACTAGTTATATCCATTTTAAAAATATCGTTCTCTGTCACAATATGTAAGAAACCCAGGTGTTTCATCATTTTATTAATGATCTGTTCTGAGACCTCACTGACATTTCAGTAGTCATATATTTTGGTGATCTTTTGGTTTTTCTGTGCTTATAAAAACACATCATAAAGAGATGATGGCATTGTGCGAAAATCAGAAATACTTTTTATGTCTTGGATTTATAAAGCATGATCCTAGCTGGGAAGCAATGGAAGGCTGTACATAGAGGGTGCATCCAGAGGGTTAGAAGTAAGGGTGCAGGAGAAGCAAAGCAGCTGGGATATAAAGGAAAGCCAAGAAGGAGAGGGCCTCAGAGAGACAGACTAACGGCTGAGTGGAGAAATCAGTGATCGGTGAGAGGTTCTTTGAAGAGTAGAGCTGTCATGTCATTCCAGAAGTGTCGAATAGGGAAGGATCATCTTATCTGAGCTGGTAACTTGCGTTGTGGGATAGGGTGCATAGCAGGGACAGACCTACTTCCTGGTTCTGTGACTCTCATGTAATCATTCACCTGCACAGCAATCAGATGTGTTATTTTGTTTCAGAGTGTGAAGTGGAATGACTCTAAAGTCCACTCCCTCCATTCCCTCCTTCCCTGCAGCTCTCTGGCCGGCCTCTCTTGGTCCTCTTCCTGCTCCTACCTGCAAGGCAAAAAAACTCAGGGTCATCTTCGACTCCATACTCTCCTTCTCTCCTCGCATATCTGACGTCTCCAAGAAGTCACACTACCAGCTGCACCTCCTGAGAGGTATCCTTCCTTTCCTCTCCTTCCCCCAAAAGCTCACTGTCTCCAGAGCCCTGGTTCTCTCAAAGCTGGACTACTGTAACAGCATTATCTAAATCTGCCTGCTACTACTCTCCGCCCTCTGCAAATCATCCAGAACAGGACTGCAAGTCTTGTCCTTGGCCTCAAGCCCAGGGACCGTATCTCTCCAGGACTGAAATCGCTACACTGGTTGCCAGTGGCTGTGAGGATTAAGTTCAAAACCCTCTGCATTGTCCACAAGGCCTTCTGGGGCCTGGGGCCAAAATACCTTCAACTCTCTCTTCCTAAATATCTTCCTTCTCGAGCACTTCGCTCATCCGCCTCCAACTCCCTCAGGGTCAGCCGCTTCTCCAAGCAACTAGTTGGGGGTAGATCTCTCTCCTCAGCAGGGCCCTCCCTCTGGAACAGCCTTCCTGCCTCCCTGAAACTTGAGGAGAACCATCTCTGGTTCCTGAAGCACCTCAAAACCTTCCTCTTTGCTTCTGCTTTCTCTCCCCCTCTCCCCTGCTAATTACTGAAACTGCAATGAATCTGCAACTGGGTTACTCACCGCTCTCGGTCCTTGGCCCAGCCACTCTCCCCTGCACTGCCTCCCTGGCAACCCCTGCACTGCGGGACTGTCCCCCCTTCCCAGCACTTGTCTGCACTTGCCTTGCACTTGCCACCAGCGGGCCCTTATTATCTTGTATTCTACCAACGCTGTACTGCACTTTCCCCTCTCCCTTTCCCCCTTGCACTTTTTCCCTTCCCCTCCACCCTTGCATTTGCGCGATCTGAATGACACCTGGCCTAATAGGATCGTTGTCTGTCTCCCCTTCTTCCCCCTCCCTGCCTCGTCGCGCCTTGAAACACTTGTGTATAGGCGCGTTACAAATGCCATATCATATCATATCATAAATAGTAAGACAACCGTCAGTCCCGTAGGACACACAAACATTTTTACGATTCACTAACTTATACAGGTTTTTTTTCAGAAAGTTTCCTTCTATTAGATCAGTTCCTAAATGGTTGACTCTGTTCCAAAATTGTACAACATGCCATGAAACATCCATGTACATTCAAAATAAATATGTCAAAGTTTGTGGTTCTATCGTATCAAAATGTTAGAACATAGATTTACATTTTGTACCATTTCTGCACTCTAACTGTAAAAGAAATGCCTTCTGCCAAAATGATTTCTTTAAGGTCCTCCTCACCATTCAAACATTCAGCAGATTGTGCCCACGTTAGGTGAAAATCATGGGTTTAATCAAAACCTCAACCAAAAGGCCCCTTCTAAATTCCACTGTTCCAAAAATGCAAAGTTCATGGCAATCAAATGGTTCACGGATGGCCTCCAAATTATGACAAGAGATGGTAAGAGGTCAAGAAAGAACACTAGTACCCGGCGAGGGGGGTGTGTTGGCCTCACAGCCTATAGGGAGGCTCAGAATGCGGGCATAACCACATGGTAATCCCGCTGCCCTGAGCCTCCTCGCGGCTGGTGGCCGCCATCACCCCTCGTCGGGGAATCAAGTAAGTCTTCTTCCCCAAAACCCCTCACCCCCTCCCCGGAATTCCCTTCCTGCCCTCCCACCCCAACTTACCTTCTCATCCTCCCACCCCCACTTATCTTCTTTTTTTTCCATTTCGAGAGCGGGCACGCTGGGAACACTTCAGTCCCCAGTGTGTCCTCTCCTGATCTGCGACAGGCCGTCATGGAAAGGGAGAAGGGACTACGTGTAGTCCCTCTCCCTGTTCCATGGCGGTCAATGTTTTGTTTACTTTTTTCAACTTGCGTCAATTGCCGCCATGGAAAGGGAGAAAGGACTACAAATAGTCCCTTCTCCCCTTCCATGGTGGCCATTTTCTTTGTTTATTATGGCCACCACAGAAAACTGACTATGTTTTCTGTCCACGACAGCCATTTTTTGGCAATTTTTTAAAACTTTCTTTTACTTTTTTTTCTGGCTGCGAAACGCAAAGTGTCTCGCAGATGGGAGACAAAATAACATTAGTGCCCTGGTCTAACGGGCCGGGGTACTAAGGGCAATAAGCCCCTTCACTGCGGACCATTACCGCCTACGGTAATGCCCCCGGGGCCTCGCTATGCTTGCCCCTGTAACTATGGGTCCCAGGGGCATTACCTTAGGCGGTAATGGGCCGCAATCTCGAGGATTATTGTCACATTATGTTACCCCAGCCTGTGGAAAAACATATAATTTGTTCCTTCACTTTTTATGATTTTGTATTGTCAAAATCATGTTTATTGACTAACTGACTGACTGACTTTCCATCTCCAACGCAGGGAATACTAGTATCACATCTCTGATGCAAAACGAAGATATGTCCATGCACACATCTCTTAGGATTACATTCAGCACATCCTCCCTCACAGGCTCTGACCAAGCTTTACTTTGACAACTGTTTTCATTATTTCAACAAGATCACCCTCCCTCATTTGCCCCTTTGGCTTCACCCACTCCAGCCAGCCCTTCGTCTGAGGCGTTTCACATCCCAAAGCTTTTAGCAAGTTCCTTTTACCACTGAGTTGGATGCAACCAGGCACCTCACATCTCTATTTCATGACTTTATGCCCATAAACACGGACAAGAAAGAAACAACTGTATATGTATGACCTTAGTAAGGTCCTAATGCAGCACATAAAATCCTCCTGTGTGGAAGGATGTGCCCCACGGAATTTAAACATATCACCACCACAATCGTAAAAACTAAAGCAAATGAGAACTCTGCCAAGTAGAACCTTATTTCTGCTTTCCTGTGCATGGCATGCAGCGTTTACAATGGATTCCAGTGGAATCTGCCTGCCTTTTGCTAGTACTATTGACAGAAGAAAGAATTCCTTGGATAGCTTGGGGAAATCAAAAACCTTACTGACCAAGACACCTACACTAACAACAAGCAAGAGAAGGCCCTTACAGTTTTCGTCAGATATACCACAGTTTTCTTACAGGAAACATGGGAATTAAATTCCCCATTCAGATGGATACCATTCTATAAATAGTCCACCACTAAATAATTCTGCTTTCTGTGGCAAGTAGAACGCTATTTAAATTTGAAATAGTTTGAATTGCCGATGATAACGACTGATGCCCAAATATGTGTTGATTCTATTTGTTAACTATTACAGACATCCTGTCAAAGCTAATTTCAACATTTCATGATCCCAAAAAAAAACAATCTAGTTACTTTGTTAAATTCCGATCCTTTAGAAGTCCATTTTGCCAACATTAACTTAAAGATTGGCCCTCATCGCTCACACACTGGTTCTTATGATGAAAAAAGGCATAGCTTTGGGCAATAATGTTGGACACTAGAATTAATGATATTACTCGTAGTTTTTGCTCTCTTTTAATGTTATTTTGTCTCAGATTTTTGAAGGCTCACGTCTTACTGGATATACCAGACAAATGCACCTTTCATGTGGCATGATGGTCATCAACACTTTGGTGCATCTGTATCTCATTAGCTCATTTATCCCTGATTAACACTTATTTTAGAGCTTACAAAGGGTGAAGGGTGATCATTCGGGCCAAACTCTAGTAGTGCATTTAAATAGGGACGATACTATGATGAGACTTGAAGTAAGGAATAATGAAGGACCTATTTTAAAGAATCAATGTTATCTAAGGTATCCACAGGTAATAACGATGCTGAGGTGCATAATATATTTAGGAAGAATATCCTAGAGCTTCAATCCTGCCTGTTTAATAACACTAATGAGGGGTTATATTGGGCACATGGGCACATGCAAGCAGTTGAAACTTAATCTTTTCAACAGCCTTATATTGGAAAAGAAAGACATGCAACTAATACGCCAAGCTAGAAAAGCCTATAAATGAATCCTAGAAAATCAGAAACTGGTGTAGTCTATGCAAACCTGGGAGGACCTCCTAGATAAAGCCATTACAAAATCTAGTTACTTTTGGGATTTGGTGACTCAGGTTCCCGAACTAGTGGTAATATGATTGAAGCAAATGTAATTGAGCACCATTGGATGAATAATAGCCAGAATAAAGCTAAACGATCTGAAATCAACGCCTACATTGCAATTTGTATATGGAGATTTCCATACCTTACCTGGTTTAGGGATAACCACTGAGAAAGTCCACAGAGCACTTATTAGTAGGACAAATAATACATGCCCCAGGCAAGACTGTGTGCTGAAAGATATTTTCAAATATAATCTAGAGATCTGGGCTCTCCGTCCCTTAAATTGTGTTTATGGTATTATCAGTGTTAATAAATAGACAGGGTCATGAAGACAGCTACTATGGTTCCTATTATTTAAAAAAGGAAAGATAGCTCTCCTTATTATTTATTGCACAATATCCTTATTAGATTAATTATTTAATATATGTGTGAAGATTATGCTGAATAAGATAAAGAAACTGGATCATGAACACAGATTTTCTGTATTCCACCCACTATGGCTTGAAGGCAGGTTTTTACTTTATTGCAACTAAATCTGTTTTTTGAATATGTGGCCTTCATGGATCTGAGTACCATGTTCAACAAATTTAATAGAGTAACATGTTGGACAGTGCTAGATCACAAGGGACTACATACAGACATACCATATTTATAACACTTCATAGTTTTAATTGAGCAGTGGTGAAGTTTGCCAATGATGGCTGATTAACTAGAGATCTCCCTTTAACCTGTGGTGTAAGGGAGGGCAATCACACACAACTTTAACTGGTACTTTTACTGTTTAATCTTTACATTAACGGCATATTTGAGTTATTAATGTAAATTTCAATTGTTGCTGTAATTAATAAGGTGTTGTAGCTCAACACTGTCTGATGCCGATGATAGGGTGCTATTTTTGTGTACTCCACACACCCTACACAAAATAATTTTGAGATGTACAGATTGAATGTTAAACCTAGACTTGAAGGTGAACAAAAATAAATATGCTGTTGTGATGTTTGGGCCAGGAGCCAAATCTTCAAATTTTTCCGTTTTTAAACCAGAGGTGAGCTAATTCCAAGAGATATGAGTTTAATTATATGGGAATACATTTTACAGAAAATGGAGGTGGTGTTAAACGCATTAAAAAGATGGTGATTAAGATGATGCAAGCTCTAGGAGGCATCAATCATTGTTGCTCAAACTTTAAAGTACAACCAGTGAAAGTGACATTCAAAATGTATGAAGTAAAGGACAGAGGCAACTGCTTTATATGAGATTATGATAACATTGATTGTTTACACATCTTAGAAACTAGGTTTTAAAAGAAATGACTAAGGTTGGCAAATTCGCTACACACAGAGAGCTGGTTTTTATAAATGTCAAAGACCAAATGAAAGATTCGCCAATTTTATTTTTTTCTGAACATGATTCAAAATGTCAGTGGCTACATTTGCATTATAGTGTGAAAAAAAAATATTTCGGATCACCCGAACAGAATAGCCATATTATGATTTAAATACATATTTCTGGATTTAGAAACTTTGCAGCCTAATGGAAACTGGGAAAATCTCCAAACCGTAAATACATATTTAGCCTTAATGGTAACTGAGTCTTTTCATGTATACCTAATGACATGCAGAGATCACATCAAATTGTATAATAGAGACTATTTTGATGATTGGTGAGCAGCTTTTTTACTTATCATGTTCAACTTATTTAAGAGACGGTATACTAATCACTAAGCTAAGGCTTAATTCTTCACAAATTAAGTAAATAGTAAATGGCACAAACACAAAGTACTGAACTAAAGTTGTCATTTCTGTCAAATAGACTAGAAATAGTTTGCATGAGCTTATTTTCCTCCTTTGTATATGTTCTTTAATTTCAGTTACCCCGCTATTTGTTTCTTGGGCTCTCCATTTATTGAAACCCAATCTTTGTAAAGAAGAAGAATTTGCTACTTTGGTTTAATATGAAATGTGCTGCTTGAGTTATCAAAATGGTTTCTTTAACTATTTCTCTATGGTTTATACTGGTATGTGTGTTTTACATTTAACTTTTATGGAATTATGTTTCCAAATAATGTTGATACAAAAACAGCTTAACTTATAAAGACAACATTGTTACTTAAATATTACATAACAAAGAAATATTGAATTTACTGAAAAATGTGTATTTATTCGCTGTTTAACTAAAAATGTTTTACTTCACCAACACAACTCAAAGACCCATATTGCTATTATTACTATCATGCGCTAATACTGTAAAAGAACTTCGGAGGGTTCATTTTTTTATCACTCGCGATAATTACCCTTCTCCATGTTAAGACCCTCAGCCTATAAGGCTATACTAAAACATGTGTTGGCTCAGAATGCATGTAATTTTTATTGAGGTGACTGTGTTCAAGCATCTGAAAAATTCTGTCTCTAGAGAAAAAGTGTAAAAGTATAGTTCATTCAGTACTACCTTCAATATATACAATAAAGGCGTTGGATGATTTTAAAGTTTGGACAAAGTTTCTTATTAATACTAAGGGCACAATTCATGGAAAGGTGCGCCTTTAGCTCGCAACCGCTGCACACAGAGAACGTCACTGCGCGAGCCTGCAGGCAGAATGAAAAATGCATGCTCTGTGTATTCATGGAATTGTCTGTGCAAAGTAACCGTACATGCAAGTCATGACCGGATTGCCCTCGGCATCCCTCATGCAAAGCAAAAGCAGCTAGACAAGCCTCCTTTGTGTGCTCCCCCGGGGCTGATTACATGCACCCTTCAAACAGTCCATGGGGTGCCCCACAAGCAGGCCTACATCGCATGGACCCCGCAGAGGGTCCTCTGTAACTGTTACCGGCACCCTGACAACATGCGTGCAATTTATCATAACTCAGGTAAAACTCAGAAAATCTGTATGCGAACCCCCGTAAACTGCTCCTGCACCTCTAAGTCAGATCAGATCAGAACCACGGCTGCATACACACACACCAAAATCTGACACCCAATCTTACTCCTGCACAGTGAATCCTATATGCAAGTGCCTGAATGCCTGCCTTTGGGTGGTGGATAGTATGAGGGCTTTCCATGGCCCTTTCCCCACCGAGAGGTTGCGCAATTGGATCCATGAATCCGTATTGTTCCTTGCAATGGTGGGCCGTCCTAGTAATGCCTACTTTTTGCCTTGTTCTTGCTCATTTTCTGTATTTCACCCCTGACCCTGCTCTCTGTGCAAGCCATCCCCACACTCTGCCTGGTGTCTCGCACAAGGCACGCATCCTCTCAGATTGAAATGCCGAACCTGAGCGAAGTCCATGCAAAGTACAAAAAAGTGCTGTGCAGTCGATTCCATGAATCGACAAACAGGATATTGGACTCAGTTTGGCATGCAAAGTCCTGCTTTTTCATGCAGATAATTCCACAAATCGGGCACTTAGTCTATCTTCTCCACTGGAAAAACAGGTGATTATCATTAAAATACTAACACACCTCCATTGCAGAGTGAAGAAAGAACATTTTTAAGCACTTATTTCATCTTTGGCATAACCTGAATTACAGTTGTGTCTAAAGAATACAAATTTGTGCCAATCATAGCATTTCTGTTACACTGCCTTTGACTTTCTCAAACATTTTATGTAGTGCAGTATATGATACAGGTTGGCATGCCTGAGTTCATGTCAACAAGTTTAAATGTATTTATGACAACATTATTTTCTAGCCGCAGGATGTACAAGGGAGAGCAGAGGCTTCAATGTGCGCTGCACAAACCTGTACCATAACATGGTTCACATGTGTTTCATGAAAGGTTTTGAATGAATCGTATAAACTGGCATTGCTCTGGGTGACCCTCCAGACCATCATTTTTCAGGGTGCTATGTCACTGCAGAAGGGAAAAGAACATTCTGAAAATCAGACCTTGTTCCATCACAAAACGGGCTGTCTCGCCTGAACTGTTAGGTCACACCCATTCTGCCTTTCAACCTCCTCTTCCAAACTCCTCCTCCTTGGTGACTTGAACATCCACCTCAACTCCTGTGAATCATCCACCTCTCAGTTCTGTATCCTCTGCGACTCCCTCCGGCCTGGCCCACTCTGCTATTCACACCCTGGACACCATCATTTCTGGTGACCTCCTAATCTCTAATGCAGTCACCACCCACCTCCCTTGGTCTGACCACTCTCTCCTCTCCTCCCACTTGGGTCCCATTGGCCCTCTATCCGAGCTACCCCCAGCACTGCCAGCCTCCTTCACTGTCATTCGACCTCTGAAGCGGGTGGCAGTTGTTGCTTTCACTTCCACCATCATCCCCCCTCCATCCCCCACCCCTGACTTTCCCTCTGACTTGCTAACCTGCACCTCTCCATCTCTAAAACCGCTGACATCCTTGTCCCTGTCATGAGGATCTGCCTAAAACCTGCCTCCAAGAAGAACAGCTGGTATGACTCTGATCTAGCATCTGTGAAATGCAAGTGCAGAGTTACTGTATGGAAGAGGAAGACCTTGGGTTTACCCTCTGACAAACTGGCCTGCTGCCTGCTCCAATGGCAATATTGCTTCTCTGCCCACTCCAAAAAGCAGGCCCACATCGAAGCCTGCATCTCTGGAGCCACTAACAACATGGCCAAACTTTTCAGAATCTGCAAGGAACTCGCCAATCCAGCTGTAGTCTCCACCTCTCTCCTCCCGTCCCAGGCTCTTTGCACTGTGTTGGCCTCCCCTTTTGCATCAAAAACCCAGGACATCCTGTCCTCACTCTCCTATGCTTCCATCCCCACTCCCGCATCTGCCCCCTGCCTCCCTTGGCTCCCTCCTTCTGCCCCCTCTCACTCCTGCCCATAGCACCAGATGCAGTCTCTAAAGTGGTCCGCTCTATGAAGGTCTCCTCCAAACAGGTGCTCCCCTCCTCCTCCAGAACCATTACGGACATCTCCTCTCCCACCTCTGTAATCACTCCTTCGCCACTGGCTCTTTCCCTCTATCCCTCAAACACACCCTTGTGCACCACCTCTTAAAAAAGTAATCTGCTGACCCCCCTCCTGCCTGGCTAACTATCACCTTATTTCCACTACCCGCTCCCTGGGTAAACTCTTGGAGGAGCTGGTTCCCCACCAATCGACCCTCAACACTGATCATGTTGGTTGCCTTCATGACCATCAGACTGGATTCCTGGCATCCAGAGGCACGGAAACTGCTCTCCTGAATACCCGTGAAACTATGCTTGCAAATCTTGACTCCAACTCTCACACTATTCTCCTTCTCCTTGATCTCTCCTCTGCCGTTGACACCGTCAACCACTCATAAAACTACTCTGTGACACCCTCAGCATCACTGACCAGGCACTGGATTGACTGTCCTCTTTTCTCACTAACCGCCGTTCCCAGTAGCAATTGGGCCCTTTCCCCTCCACCACATCACTCTCTACCTGTGGCATCCATCCCCAGGGCTCTATCCTATCTATATGGCCCTTTCATATCTTTCTCCCCATCTTGCTCACTCGATTTCCTCCTTCTCTCCTCATTTCCAATGTTATGCCGATGACACGCAGCTTTCCTTCAAACCTCCCCGTACTACCTCCTCTTCCTCCTCTCTGATCGCTGACTGGGCCTCATTACGACCATGGCAGAAGACCATGGTGCTACTAGCACCATGGTCCATGCCAGTAAATTACCGACTCTGCCATGGAGAAAGGGGGAATTACCACCCCATTACAAGGTTGGCGGGAAGTTAATTCCCCCTTCCTCCATGGCCCTTCCCCATTCCCATTTTTGCCCCATAGGACTCAATGGGAATGGGGAAGGCGCTAAGTACGGCGCCGCAAATTGTGGCACCGTAATTAGCACCAAGGTCCCTTTGCGGGTCCCTACTTTAACGGCTGGTCTACACCAGCTGTTAAGGTCGGGTCCCGCAAAGCAACCTCGTAATTAGGCGCTAATAGGTTAACGGCGCTGCAGCCTTTTACGGCGCTGTTAACCCATTAGCACCTGGGTCATAATGAGGCCCACTGTCTCTCTGCCGTTCAGGCATGGTGTGCGGCTAATGATCTCTGCCTTAATTCCAGTAAGACGGATATCCTTCTGATCGGGACACCTGTGCCATGTTCACTTCCTAACTCCTACCCTCTGGCAACCCTCTTTGGGCCTTCTTCCCCTACCATCCTGTGAGGCCAAATACCATTTGGTCATCTTTGATTACTCTCTCTCCTTCATACCTCACATCATGAATCTTACTAAGAAGTCGCTCTTCCACCTGCACCTCCTCAGAGGCATTCTTCCTTTCCTCACCTTCCCCCAGAAGCTAAATATTTCCAGAGATCTGGTCCTCTCCATGCTGGACTACTGCAAAAGCCTCTTTCTCAATCTCGCGCTTCCCTCCGTATAGCTCCCTCCAACTAAACCAGAATAGGGCTGCAAGACCTATCCTTGGCCTCAAGCCCAGGGACTGTATCTCTCCAGCCCTAAAATCTCTCCACTGCCTCCCGGTGGCTGCAAGGATCAAATTCAGAGGGATTTCTGAGGCCTGGGACCATGCTACCTCCCACTTTTCATTCCATATTCTCTCCTTCTAGAGTCATACGCTCCTCTAACTCCAACTCTTTGACTCTCAAATGCTTCTCCAAGCATGGGTGGGGGGCAGGTCTCTCTCCTCGTCTGATGCCTACCTTTGGAACAGCCTCCCTGGCCTTCTCAGACTTGAGCCAGACCTCATCAAGTTGCAGAATAAATATGCTGTTCTCTAGCTCTTTCCCTTCCCTGCTAATCATCCCACTGTCGCTGTGACTGGTAGCCTGATCATCATGAATCTCATAGGATCAAAGCCTTCTTCCCAGTTGATACCAGAATCCTCCACTGCAGTGCCCTTCGGGCCCCTGCTTGGCGGCTCTGCATTGCACCCTTGGGAGTTGCCTGCATCAGCACTTAGCCTGAGGCTCTCCCACTTGGCTCCCGTTAGCACTTCCATCCCAGGCCCTCCACCAGCACTTGACCATTTGTCTGCTCCACCATCTCCCTATCTCCTGCACTTCTCCATACTGCACTTGCACAGCCAAATACCACAAGGCCTAGTAGGACCATGACTGTATTTTACAGTTTTTGCTACTTTATTTCCCCCCTGTTCCCTTCCTATTCAGCCTTGTGGCGCTTTGAAACACTATTCAGTTGTTTAAGCGCATAACAAATGCTCAATAAATAGATTGATTTTTTCATTGAAATAGGTGCATGTAGAATGTACACATATGTGACAGGCTGGATTGTGGAAATGTGGCAAAGTATGTACGTTGGCCCACAGAGAATTTCCACCAGATAAAGTATCATTGTATGTATGTATGTATGTATGTATGTACGAGTTTGGTATTGCACAACTGTTTTTTTTTCTTCAATGTTTCTGTTTAAATGTAATTGCGGGAATAGAGATGCCTTTGACCATTTTCATCTAAACTCCCTAAACTCCCTATCGCCACCATTGTTCATCACTGATTGAATCTTAATTTAGTGTATGTTGCCACTAGACAGCTCTACTCTTATCACGTATAGCCAGACATCTGACCATTCTCATATTTGTTATAATTTTTTCAGAACGTTAGAGTTCTGGCAGCTTCCTGCAGTTTCTTGATCAATTCATCACAGACGTTCATTTACACATTTAAGGACCTATGCAAACAGCTGGTTTTTCACACTCAACTGAAGCAATGAGCTTACACATCCCCTTCACGTGCATAAGCAAAAGGTGCACGCTATTCACAAAGGTCATTGTAGTAACGAAGTAGCACAAGACCTGGGTAAAGACGAGGACAGTTTAATGACTCTCAAGGAGGCCACTCTCTGGGCTGGCTCGGCTTGCTTCTCCCCATCGCTCCCCATAACCGTTGAGCACCGAACAAAGTTTGTACCTAACAATCGCCAACACATGTCTGACCTGAGAACTCCGCGACCACAGTTTCCCACAGAAATCAGACGGTGTTCATCTTAAATGCAGATGTTCAGAAGCTTTTGTTCTATGCACAATTCTGGGTATTCACACCATGCCCTTCATGGTGAAATGCACTTGCACCAGTGCCGAGCTGGATGATGGGTGCCTGTTGTAAAATAATGTTAGATCCATGCACCAGACACTATCACATGCCACAAGGCAAACAGTGCATCGTTGTAGTGGAGCTCGTTCTCTCATTAAATGCACTGTTCACATTCACCATTCATTTCAGAAAAGCGGGCATCTAAGAAAAAGCATCTTCACTGCGCTACTTTTAGATGGCTGATTCTTTGTGAATCAGCTCCACCTTCTCTTTACTAATCACGGGATTGTCTCATGATATTAAACAAAAAACTACTGCCAAATGATGCACTATTAGGGTTATGAGTTCATCATTCAGTTTCTTTCACGTTTTTGCGTAATGTTTGTTTAAACATAAGAGACGGAGTCCTAATTTGCCGATTTGTTAATATTCTCTGTTACTTTGTTACTTGTCCTTAACCGGTTTCCTCTTCATGATAACATTGAAATGTTCCTAAGCAGGTAGTGCTTCGTTATTGCTAATAATTGCTATATTCTGTCATTTTCATTTACATAATTATGGCTGCACTTCCTTTTGAATAAACCTGTTCTGTTAACAGCTTTAAAGAGAACTGAAGTAACAGTAATGATTCATTGCATGTCTAATGCTTTTCAATTCTGTGTTAATATACAAATAGCCGTTGACTAATGTATCTTATTTGAAAAATATCTCCAGAAATATTAAAATCAGAGAACTGTCTAACAAATCAATTATACAGATGTTAAAGTACAACATCAATTATAACATTTGCTAGAGTAATATTTTACACGATCTTATTCAGTCTAATTGTAAAATCCTATACAATGTTGTATCTTGCAGTTACTACATATCATGTTGTCCAGAATACCTAAAAATGTATATTCTCCATAATACATATTTGGATAGGAAGCGTAATTGCACGGCCCTCTTTTTAAACCTTACATAGGTTTAGATTACAATTCCAAAACTTGTGTGATGTATCACATGGGCAAGACTATAACAGCCATTCATCTGAAGCAATGTTATATATAGGTAGACATACGAGTTAAAAAAAGTAGAAATACACATGGAGATAACCACAGAAACAAAAAAGAACAAGCACTGAAAAAATCGGGGTAAGCAAGAAACACAGATAAACATTTTCAAACATAAAGGTGGAGTTACATCTTTTAAGCAAGGACCTAAGTGACTGTGCTGAAAAAATATATATATATTTAACAAACATGAATATAGATCTCTTACAATCCATTCGCAGGTTTAAAGTAAAAAAAGTACGTTATGATGGAACCTGAATTCAGATCTACAAACTTGAAGGGTGAGTGACAAATATCACATCTACCAGACGTTTGTTTTAAGGCATGTTATGGCTTCACATTTTCATTGAAAAAGGTCATTTGGATGCCTTTCAAGAACTAATGGTGAAAGATACATGCTCATTAAATAATGAGATTACACTGGAGAAGGACATTCTAGCAGCAGAGGGAAATCATGCACCGTCACTGATAAGTTCCAACAAGGATGTTCTAACACATCTGTATGACACAGATAGCACTATTGTCACTACAGTCCTTGGATCTTGGGCAAGATAGACAACAATTGAATGATAAGGTTGCTATCAACACCTCTGCGAAAAGGAAATAGTAGAACCATATGCACTGATTTTGGAGCGGATGCACTTATGGAACTTGTCACTACTGACCTTTGAAGTAATCTGTCTGCAGACTTGCTTCCATGTAATACGATGTTTCTACATTCTACTCAAAATGAAGACATCTTTCAAAAGTCCACCTGACTATCCTATCTATTCCTCTCTGGGTTCTATTCATGAACAAAATGTCGGTTCATGTATGTCAAGGATACGAAAGATATCTAGGGTAGACAACATACCATGGCATAATGGACTGTTTCTTGTCATTATGGATATCAGCTCTCTCATGTGTATGATCATTTGGAAAATTAAATACGTGCATATTTGTAGAAAAACTGTAAGACCACAGAAAATATAAACAACCTTTTCGTATCTCCGAGGGCTCAATGTGTGCTGCACACTATGCCAACCTATTTGCGGCCTGATCTGAGCAAACATGGGTCTTCAGAAAAAATATCCAATTAGGAATACATTACATAGTTGACATGTTAATGTTTTGGGAATGAGATAGCAAAGGTTTGTGGGAATACATACAATATCTATAAACTCCACTCATGAATTCTCTGTTGAATAAATCCTCTATTTTGATTTTCTAATTAATATTGTGAATGACAGACTAGAAGCATAACTTCATAATAAGGCAACCTTATCACACCCTATCTTGCATGGATCTAACTCTCATTATTTAACAGTTAAAGGCAATATACTCTAGGGGATATGCTGCAAGTGAGAAGGAACTGCAGCATGGAAATACAGAAGATACGTACGAGAATCTCACAGTACGTGTCATCCCATTCTTAAACTCTTCTTGTTTTTATCATCTGAAAAAGCCACTTCGGCACCTGTTTCGGCAATGCTGTCGGTCAAATCTATAACTTGTGCTGGCCAAATACAACCTTCGGTGATGCGGTTTCCCATTCCACTACTGGGTCGCTTCTCACCATTGAATGGTGCCTGAGTGCTCATACCTTCATGAACTGGCAACAGGGGTGGCACGATGGAGTAAATTGTGACATAGGCATCCATTAAGGCACAAAGGCTTTTAGACGCCTGTGCTCTGTCTGAAGATGGTGGCAGCAGCTCTGTGTTATGGCTACCTTGCCCCCTGATAAAGATTTGGGCGAAAGGGTTTGATGCTGCTGCTTGCCAATCAATTGGGCAAGCACCTCGAATTGGATGACCCAGATCAACTGGTCACAATACTCCACACACCCACTGCTATCATGTTTTTAAACAAATGTTGCGTTACTTACATTTACGGATAATTCACACTGCTGGCTTTGACGTCACAGGGACGTACTACTGTACAGTAAGGACAGTATGTACATGTAGACAGCATGCTTAGCTCTGTGTTGGAGCCAGGATTTGTGGTGCTTCCATGGTCTCCGTAAAATATCTGAGACACGTTAGCTATATATTATAGACATCCCTCCACCTCTGTACCCATTCCAAAAGGAAAACAACTGCACAACACATGTACCAGAATGCCCCACATGCATTACATTTGACCCCCTCAACAATATGGCCAGCATCCCAACACCAAACCCCATATTTCTGAGTTCACCCCCTATCTTCAATGCATTGTGCTCATGCCAAAGTGTCCCATGCTAAATCGTGGGGGTTGAGGATGGCAGTTGTATCATGTATTTTTCTAAAACGCAGGAAAGGGCCTATGGACGAATGTTCAAATAAGTAGGAGGGGGGATCTGAATAGCTAGTTACTTTAGGTCCAGATGAAATAACTTGAAAACCAATTTGGAAAATGCACTCATGCAATGAGGTTTAAGTACACAAGTAGGAGCTGCGTGGCTTCATGCAAGGCTTATCGATGCAGGCAATGCACAGAGTTCAAATGTCGACCTGAAGTGTGGCAGAAAGTGTGCAGTTTAGCAATTCGAGGAAGTTAAAGGATGTAGGTGTGATAATCTAAAAAGCTATGCCGGCTACAGTGCTTGCTCAAATTGGAAGGTATTTAAGTGAGAAAGAGAGTTAATTGAAGAATGAAATACTGCAATTGCACAAGTACGGTACATTCTAGGGGTAAGTCTATTGATAACCCCAAAGTTTGTGTAACCTCGTTTCTGCCATATCGCAACCTTGTTCTCCAAGATATAACTTACCCAGTGGGCCTGCTAAACCTGCAAGTACAAGAGTAGGTGCCTGTTAGGGTTGTTGTCTGAAGGAAGAGGGGTGTTAGTGTTGTTGTCTGAAGGAAGGGAGGTGTTAGGATTGTGATCTCCTTTCATGTTAGGCTGTTTAGTAACCTCTTGGTATGTATGCTGGGCGATTGATGTATGAGGTCATGTTTGGAATCTTTGGGTATGACTGAGTGGAGTGCTGTGTGTGGAGGCTCCACCCAGGACAGTTGACAAAGATGTAACCTGGGTGATGGGAGCCGGTGGGCGTCCCTTGATTCCTGTAACTGAATCTCCTGATGTAATCTAATTATATTGTCCTAATGAAGATCTCCTGGCATCCAGCGTATCCTTTTACCCTAGTGACCCTACTTAAGGTCACAACATATTTTGGCACCCAGGAGTAGCAAGAAACTGTGAGATGCCAAGGGGTATTAAAGATTGGCATCCAGGGGGAGTTAGATATGAGAGACCGCTCTGGCAGGCAACAAAGGGAAGTCATTTGGCAGTGACTGTAAGGGTTCCAGGGAGTTAGGAGAGTGCCAGAGACTGTACCAGTTGGCACTCGTGCGAAATGTGTCAGAGACTGCAGTGGCATCCAAGAGACTACAGGATGTTCACATTACAAGTTAAAATATGGAGGTGTCCAGTAAACTTGAGATGTCTGTATGAGCGCCCTCCAGTTGGTCAAAAGGGACTCAAAGGCTCGCATGAGTGGAGCAAGTTGGCAGTCTGCACGTCTGAGGAGTGCTGGGAATCACAGCATGTCAGGCTGAGGACTTTCTGCATGAGGTTTAAGGGACATACTGAGTGCTTGCTGCGCTCTCAGATGCTGAAACAAAAAAATGGAATTCTGCAACACTCAAATATAGTACCGGAGTGCTCCGTGAAGCATGAAGGAGGTTGCTGTGCTCCTGTCATAGTGTGAGATGACCCCGGCCATAACAACGGTTGGCAGTGCTGTGCTCCGAGCAGGTCAGCGCCTTCCGTGGAGTGGTGACGTCATCCAGTTTGCTGAAGGGGTTGGTGATAGTTGGGAACGTTGGCCTGCTTATAGCTGAATGTTCCATTGTGTCACGGAGCACCATCGTCATGGGTGCTCGAGTAAGGCACCCAGTAACGTGGGCCAGCGTCACTGGTAGGAAGCCTCCAGTCTGTGTAGGACTGCAAATGCCTTTGAGGCAACGACTAAGCGGGGGAACTTTGATGCGCATGGAGGTACGCTTGAAGGTGCCAATAATCGTATGGGGAGTCGGCCCATTTGTCATCTGAAACAGGTCCATTTCGAAGCTGACACTGATGCGTAATGAAGAGATGGAAAATGTCATGCAGAACTCATGGCCCCGTGGTTTTGTAGCAGAGCGACGTGTCCCTTTTGACAAGTGTTGTCACGTGGATGATTTGCTTGGACACCCCAGAAGGTCCTTGTGGCATGTTATTGAAGCAGCATCCGTATGTTTAGGGAAGCAGCTTCTGAGATTTACAGCGAAGATAAGTCTGCACATGCCGTGGCGTAACACCAGATCTGGGGGCCCCCCTGCGAGCCATGCTGAGGGGGCCCCCCCAACTCGGCAACAAATCACGGGTCGCAACGCACTCTCAGCCGGCCTAGATTACCACGCTTGCGCAATACGCACAAACGTGCTGCTGAAGGAGTATGCTGCACACTGCACTAGGAGAAAGGTATAAATATGTGTTTTAATGCAATATACAGCACACTTTCTGAGAAAAATTGGCTAAAAAGCCACAGTGTTTGCTATTGTTCTGTGGGGTAACACCAATCCAATACATGCAAGTCAGCAACAGTGCACAGGAACATTAATGCTTTGCTATTAAAAATGCCATGACACAATGAAAACATGTCCAACTGGCTGCACAATGTAGACCACTGTAGACACGTAATAACATTACAGTAAAGCATGCCAGGACACATTTAGACATTCCGAGACTGGTTGTACCAAAATGCCAGTTGAAGCAGTAACACTCATCAAGAAGAGAGCACACATTCAAGTCTGCGTCTCTGCGGCCTCTAGCAACACGGCCAAACTCTTTAAAATCTGCAAGGAACTGGCCAACCCTTTTGCTGTCTCTACCTCTCCTGTTCCCTCAACAGGCCCTCTGTATGGCTTTAGCCTCTCGCTTCTCCGTTAACACTCATGACATCCTGTCCACTATCTCCTCTTCCTCTCCCTCTCCCTCCCTCGGCCCCCCTTTGGCCATCTCTTCCTCTTCTCCTCCTTTCTCCTCTTTCTCTCTAACCCCTGACAAGCTTTCTAGGCAAGTCCCATCTATGGAAGTGTCATCGAAACAGGTGCTCACCCGCTCCTCCAGAACCATCAATGACCATATTGACACCCTTGCTCCAGCCTTTGGCGATTTCTGTAATCATTCTTTTCCCACTGGAACTTTCCCTTCTCTCTTTCCAAACTCTTGGAAAAGCTGTCAATCTCCCAGCTTACTCTCCACACTGAATCTGTTGGTTGTCTCCATGAACATCAGTCTGGCTTAAAAGCTGCCAGAGGCACGAAAACTGCTCTCCTGACACCTGTGAAGATCTGATCTCCAAACCTCGATTCCAAAATTCCATCTGTCCTCATCCTCCTTGAACTTTCCTCTGCTTTCGACATGGTCAACCATGCCATCCTGATCAATCGACTCTGTGAGATCTTGGATCAGACCCTGGAGTGGCTGACGACCTTCCTCTTGGACTGCCCCTCCCAGGTCCAATTTGGACCCTTTCTCGCCGCCACCTCTCTCTACCTGTGGGGTTCCCCAGGGCTCTATCTCTCACCCTGGTTTTTCAACCTCTACTTGGCCCCTTTGGCCCACCTGATCTCTAAATTCTCCTCTAACTTTCAGTGTTATGCAAATTACACTTAGCTTTCCTTCAGGCTCCCTTCAGCCTCCTCTCCTCTCTCGCTCATTCCTGGTGTCATCTTCAACTCTACTCTCTCTTTCTCTCCTAACATCTCGGACATCACCAAGAAGTCCCACTACCAGCTGCACCTCCTCAAAGGGACTCTTCCCTTTCTCACTTTCCTCCAGAAGCTCACTGTCTCCAGAGCCTTGGTTCTCTCTAGGCTGGACTACTGCAACAGCCACTTTCTCAATCTGCCTTCTTCTACTGTCTGCCCTCTGCAACTAATACAGAACAGGACAGTGAGACTTATCCTTGGCCTCTAGCCCAAGGACTGTATCTCTCCAGCCATGAAATGTCTCCACTGGCTCCCGGTGGCTGCAAGTTCAAGACCCTTTGCATTGTCCACAAGGCTTTCTGGGGCTGGGATCCTCACTACATCCAACGCTCTCTTCCAAAATACCTTCCCTCTCAAGCCCGAAGTGTTAGATGCTTCTTCAGGCAGAGAGCGGGGGTAGATCTCTCTCCTCTGCTGGTGCCTCCCTGCCCCTCCCAAACTTGAGCCGGACCACCTGAAGTTTCAGAAGCAGCTCAAAACGTTCCTCTTCTCCTCTGCTTTCTCTCTCTCCCTCCCCTGTTGACCTACCTGACCTACCCGTCTGCTGTACCAACTGGTTGCTTGGCTACCCTCAGTCTCGCTGAGTCCAGGCTCTTTCTTGATCAGTCACCCTTGCACTGCCTCTGGGCCTACCACGCACTTAGGGGCTGTAACTGTAATGCTACAGTCCCTTGTTCTCCTTGCACTACCCAGAGCCCCGCTGCCCTGGCTGCACTTACTCAGAGCATTGCTGCCCTGTTGACCTCTCCCCTCTCCCTTGCACTTTCCCCCTCGCTTTCCCCTTGCACTTCTCGTTCTCGCACTTGCATGATCTGAATGACGCAAGGCCTAGTAAGATCATTTGCCTTGTCCTCCGTCCGTTTTCCTTCCCTTGTCTTGTCATGCTTAATAACACTTGTGTACAGGCGCGTTAAATATGACTTATCATTTCATATCATAATTTTATCACAGATGCCCAGAAAAATATACAATGCCGCAGTAAGAAATTGATAGACTGGAAGAACCCAAATGCCAGTCTAGCCAGGTAATTACACTTAGCAGGACTGCTTTATCAGAAATGGGCAGTTAAAAAAATTCCTACCACACTGAGGAATGACTAGACTGGCTGCACCAAAATGCCTCTCTAGCCACTAATACCACATATCATGCCTGCTTAGCATGGACATGGTCGACCATTATGATTTATTGCACAATTCCGCCCCCCACACATCCCCTCTCCCTCGCATCCCATACCCCAACCTCCAAAATTGGCTCATTGGCCCAGAATTACCTCCACGTTCCTCTTCCTTGTACCAGTGCTTACGTTTGAGCCTTCTTGCCTCATAGGTATGCACTGGGATGAGGAAGAGTGGGACTAGGAGTAATGAAAATTACAGGAGCTAAATTAGGCATTACCTTCATGTACCTCTACCTCATCCCAGTACTTGTGTATGAGGCATAGTGACTCATACACAAGTACTGCCACATACACAAGTACTGGGATGAGGAAGAATAGGGCTAGGACTAATGCCGATTACCAATACATAATCAAGGCATTAAACACAATTAGTAGCCGGCGAGGGTCAACCAGAATGTAACAAGCATTCTGATTGGCCCTCGCCGGGGAATTACCAGGCCGGGAATCTCTTGCACGCACGTACGTGCCTTCGTTTGTTCCCGGCGGGGGGCGTGGTGGCCCCTTAGCCAATGAGGAGGCTCGAAAACGGGGCAATCCCCGCTCCGAGCCTACCCATGGCTGGAGGCTTCCTTAGTCCCCCGAAGGGGACTCAGGTATGTTTTTTTTTTCCTCCACCCTCCTCTCCTGCAAAGTATCCCCTCCCCACCCTCCCAACCCCACTTACCTTCTTTTTTCTTCTTTTCTCGGGAGCGAATGCGCTGGGAACACTTCTGTTCCCAGCGCGTCCGCTCCTGATGGCTGTTTTCCCGGCAGCCATTTTATTGGACTTTTTTTTTTTTCTGTTCCGATACGTGGCAGCATTTTGGAACAGAAAAAAATGCAATTAGTCTACAGGTCTAACGGGCCGGGGTACTAATGGCAATAAGCCCCTCAACGGCGGGCCAATACCACCCGCGGTAATGCCCCGGGACTTCGTTAACTATGTAACTATGGGCCCCGGGGGCATTACCTGGGGCGGTATTGGCCCGCCGTCTCGGGGCTTATTGCTACATTAGTTGTGCAACACCATTGAGCTGACTGTACTTCAGCACTCCCCCATTACCCCTGAAATTGTGGGCTATGTTGACTTGACCTGTCTGACCTACAGAGCAGTTGCCGGACAGAAAAGGACACAAATGTTAAACGGCACCTGGGTTTCGCTGTTAACAAGGGCCCAGCCCAGTAATTACTAACGTACAGCTTTTCACTGTTAGTACCTGCATTCAAATGCCAAATGTTTTAGGCAATTGAAATTGTGATGTGGGTTTAGTACTTACATGCCAGGGGAGTGATTGGAAGGGTAGAGAGGAAACAGGAGACCAATCATTCTCACAGCAGTCCATAAGTGGGTGCTTTCAGACTTAAAGGAGAGAGTTAACTGCTCGTAACATTGAGGCTGCACTAGACTAGTCTTATTAAAATGTATAAAATAGTTTGATGCCCTCACACAAATAAGTTTGCTCCTCCACCACCACATGTGAAGTTAGCGCCTCTCCCAACATTTGAAGGGTTAGCCCCCCTGAAATGTAGGTTTTGTTGTGCCCCTGAACACAAGCACACACACCAATTAACATATATGCACACGCAACCCAGCCATCCATACATTTACGTGTGCACCCTTTCACCATACAGGCACACCAAGGCAGCCACCCATACATTTAAGTGTGCACCCTTTCACCATACAGACACACACACATACCCAACCACCCATACATTTGTGTGTACTCTTTCACCATACATTCACACACGCACACGTCATGGGGTTGAGGGGAGCCATAATACTTCAAAAATAAATTGTTTCTTTTTATATTCACTCAGACTTCATAAAGAAATTATTTCCATTAAGGAACAAACCATAACGGGAATAATTTCTTTATGAAAGCAGAGTGACTTCAAAAATAAACTATTTATTTTTTAAGTCATAGGGCTGCCTCCACCCCATGACATGGAGGCCTCCAGCCTAGGGTATCAATCTCATGGGATGGGAGTAGTCCCGGGACTTCAAAAAGAAAGTTTTTCTGCATTCACTCTGCCTTTATTAAGAAATTATTTTTGTTACAGAAATAATGTCTTTATAAATGCAGAGTGGATTAAAAAAGAAATGTAAAAAAAAAAAGAGAACACTTTTTTTCTCGTTTTTTTTAACTCCAAGTGGGGCCCCCTCCCAGCCCAGGACATATGGTTGCGGGACCCCTGCACTGCGGGGGCTGCGGGGCCCCCTGTTACGCCAGTGTGCACATGTGATTGGAAGTGCCAAGCGTCAAGTAATGACTGTAATGCATTATGGCATGGATTGTGGAAACTGCGTTGCTCTCTCTGTTGGTTTCGTCCCATGAGCTGCTTGTTTGTGCCAATGCTGGCTTGTAGTCATTTTTGAATTATTGCAGGAATTTTATATGTGAATGGTTGAGCTGGCATTGCGCATTTATTTTGAGGTTCTGACAGTATGCGGTGCAATTTCTGTGTATGTTATTGTGCCAATGGTTGGAGCATCTTAAATGGGGTTTAGTGATAATGTTTTGAGGCTTTTCAGGTTGTAAGTTACGCTTGAAACATGGACTTTTAGCCTGAATATGTGCCATGATTTTTACATGCTAGTGTAACAGTTTGAAGATTTTCAGGACATGTAAGTTGCGATTTGGATAAGGCAACATGGACTTGTAGGCTGCAAATGTAAAAGTATATATATATGCACTGATGTTAAGGGGGTTTGGTTTGGAAATGACCTTGTGATTGAAATGCTTGGAGGGCGTGGATGAGAGTGCATTGTTCAAGGTATGGGTTTCTAGGAAGCTGTTGTTGTGTGGAGGTGTGCACGCTTGATGTGTGGTGCAGTGTTGATGCTTGGTGAGGTGAGACTGAAGTTGTCTCGTTTGATGGTTGTTTATGCGTATACTCCCATCTGATAACTGAGGATTTTTTCAAGCCAAGAATCACACAAATCGAACTGCCGACACTCGAACTGCAGATCTGATCAGCATAAATCCTGGCCTTATCTTGCAAAGACCACAGAGCACTTTATTTTCGTCTTCCCTTTCTGGAATGACCATGGACTTTGGGATACAGTTTCTGACTCATTGTAAATAAAGCCGGGTCTACAAACAGGATGCCCTGAAGAAGGTGGTTGCAAATTTGTACATAATCCGCCGAAACGTGAACACACTAAGGGAACTGCTGAGGAATAATCTGAATCAGAAGCCAGTTCTCCCACAGTGTGATATTTTGACCCTCACACGTAGGCAATACAAAGATATCTTGTAATTCCAAGACCCAGACTCCATATAGACAGTGTAGACACCCTGGTAAAAAATGCAAAGGGTTTATGACTTTGCGTATGTGTGTAACCTAGAAGTATATGTTAGTATGTATATGTTAGTATACAGAATGGTTGTTGTATCTTGTTTTCTGAACTAATGAGCCGCACAATGAGTTATAGCTGATATGATTTACGAGATTTTTTAATCTAAATATTATAAAAATGAATGTGATTGTTTCATTGACACTTCATGCATATGTTATTGTGAACAATAGTTGTTGGACTGTATGTCTTTCTTGATTGATTTTCAAATCTTATTAGAACATTATTAATTTTTATTAATTGTTTCATACACACAAAATATTATAAAAATATATTTGTATGTTTGTCTCAAGCCTGTCTTTTTCACTATAGGATTCAGGCTATATAAATTTAAGAAGTGTGAGAAGTTCTCTTATAGTTCCCTTGTTCTCAGTTGCCTGACATTAGCAGCAAGGACAAGGAAGGAACAAGTATGTGCACTCACCGAGTAGTGGAATGACACAACTAAGTGATTTATTGTTTGAAGTGTACAAATCAAGGATAGGGGACATTTTTTGGTTTGAGATATGTGCATACTCCCATGCAATTGATTGTGTGTTTGCATGGTGCATATGCCAAAATGTTAGGAGTTTAGTGTTGTAGCATGGGTTTTGTTGTTGCCCATTTGTTGGAACAGGTGTTGGGCAGGGCCCTGTCCGCACGCTGTTCATGGTGCAAGAAAGTGTGGAGGCCTTTGTTTCTTGTGGTCAGTGTCCGGGTGGTGAGATTTTGAAACTCACCTGGATGGGAGTTAGTGAAGTTACGCTGACTCCTTACAGTTGTGTGGTGTCTTTTAGTGGTGAGTGGCCTTGACGATAATTGGTGTAGCGGACTTGGGGTCCGATGCTTGGTTGTGGTTTGCCAAGTCCGTTTTTGGATTAATACTTTGATTAGAATTTGCTTCACAGTGGGTGTCGTCCATCTTGACACTGCTCTGTGATCCTAGGGCCTTTTCTATTTGTTTTACTAAGCTGCTGGAGGTTTCATAGGTGTAGTTGTGTAGGTGTTGGGTTGAGGCCTAATGTTGCTGTTGGCCCAGTTTGGAACGACCGCCAAACTGGGATTGTTCCTGGGTTGTATATAGTGTGGAACTCCTCCATGTGTGAGGTGGCCCTGTTGTGTATGTTGTGTGGGTGAGTTTTAGTGTGTTTGTGGAGTGTGAGTGGTGCTATGTCCCTGTTGTTCTGGTCACATCTTCTTAGGTTGATTGTCTGACAGTTAGTTAGTTTCCTCAGTTAGCTGGGGTGGGACTTGGGCCAGCCCTGATGTGGGGAGTTTGTGCTTAGGGGTGGCAGCCCCATGATTTGCCTGTGGCAGGGGTGGATAAAGGGAGCTTAGAGTTTTGGAAGGTTGTGGTTGTGTTGGTTTGATAGCGAAAGGTAGGGCTGCTCGTGCTTGGAATGGCAGTTTTGAGGTTCCCTAATGGCAGTGAGGCGCGGAAGATGGTCTCTGTTTTGTGTTTATTTAGGGGTGTAGTTGAGGTGGTCGGGTTCCATTCACTTCTTGGTTAGTTACACATGATTGTACAATTCCCGGGTGTTTGGAACGGGGTGGTGTGTGTGTGTGTGATTAGTGAGAGTTTGTGTATTTTGTAGGAGGAGAGGTTTTAGAGTTGTTGTCTGAAGGAAGGCAGGTGTTAGGGTTATGATCACCTTTCATGTTAGGCTGTTTAGTAACCTCTTGGTATGTATGCTGGGTGATTGATGTATGAGATCATGTTTGGAATGTTTGGGTATGACTGAGTGGAATGCTGTGTGTGGCGGTTCCACACAGGACAGTTGACAAAGATGTAGCCTGGGTGGTGGGAGCCGGTGAGCATCCCTTGATTCTTGTAACTGAATTTCCTGATGTAATCTAATTAAAGTGTCCTAATGAAGATCTCCTGGCATCCACCGTATCTTTTTACCCTAGTGACGCTACTTAAGGTCACAACAGTGCCATATACACAATGTCAGATTCTACCCTTCAAACATCGTCACCACAAAATATATCATGATTTTTCGACACTGGGAAAATCACTATTTCTATCCCTCTGATGTACATGCTGAAGGCAGCCTAGCATCCTCACACAAATGCAAATGGTACTCCTGACCAGTTAGTGAGCACGCACAAAACAATCAAACGGCTGTTAGGAAAAGTTGAAAACTTGTTTCTTCAGCTTTGTCAAAGCCTAGAAAAAGAGGCAAAAAAGTAAGTTAGAGGACGAAACATGGATTCCATCCAGAGATCCCAGTCATTATTTGGTAAATCCTCTCCCAAACAAACATCTCAAGAAGTAGACTCTGCAAAGGAGGTAGGCTTGTATAACAAGTCAAATGATCACTTCTGTTCCCCTCACAATGTACCATTGTCTGGACAAAACCCTTTTCAGCACCAGAAGCCCCTGATCAACCTCTTATCTCTGCATTAAAAATAGGTCTGCAATCGTAAGTCAGATTGTATGACGAAATCAGTGGAGAAATCAAAGTTCACTATTTTATTTGATATTCTTAAGATTGTTAATGGTGGCATTTTAACAAAGGTTTTAAAATGGAAATCCAAAATATGAACATGTCAAGTGAAGTGGGTCCTGTAAGGGTCCCACTCACTAATCCACGGACGCCATTGCACACGAGGCAAATAACGGGTACAACAGAAACAACACATTCCACTCATAGAAATAAGTACCTATACCTCCTACACAACATTTCACCTCACGTTTTATTTTCAGATCGTATTTCTGGCAATGAACCATGAATATATTTTACATTAAGTAAGCATCAGACTGAGCCATCGACAATTAGGTAAGCTCAGTATGGCACATATTTCAGTGCATTTGCTATAGTATACGCCTCAGAATAAATATGGAATGAGTAGGAATACTTAAATAGGAACCACAGCAACAAGATTAGCTACTATATTGACAATGTAAAGACATCATTAATAAAGATATATATTTGGGTTTGTTTATGTTTAATAATTTATAATGCGCCCCAATGTACCCAAAGTCCAACGGGCGCAGGAACAAAAAAACAAAACACCATCAATACAAACAGGTTGTAAAAATAACAAAAACAAACAACAAAGTTTATGGAACATCCTGCGGAAGGTGCAAACCAATGCCCTAAAAGATGGAGAATGCCAGATGCTAAATAAGAAAAAGCATTTAAAGACTACATAAATGATGGACTCCCATAACACAGATATACATCAGATAATTAGATTACACCTAGAAGATCCTCTGGGGAGATATTTACACAATCTAAGGAACATAGTTAAGGTACTAGATCCACAGCCCACTAGAACACAGTCATTATTAAAATGCGAACACCAATCTTTAAGGTCAACCCTACGAAGAATCTTTAGGTCAGATAATCTGACCACGCCCGACCCTGTCCTTTGTCTTAACCAAGCTAGGACCTTATATCACAAAGCTTCTCTGGATTCCGGACCTTCAGCCTTGCGGATGTTAGTGATGACAAAGTTTCTCTGGTCCACAACAAAGTCATGTGTAGAGGTGTCAGCTACACACAGCATTTGACACTTTCTTAGACTCAGATTCAGCGAGAATCCCAACTTTCTGATGGCATTCATCGATGCGGGTTGTTTAAGCACTTTTTGATCCAGATTCTGAGCGAATACCGGCGAAGAAGGAGATAGTTCTGGTGCAAAGCATGTCATGTCCATATTAGAGATTTCAATCCTTTTGTTGACAGCTATAATAGGGCTGATAGGCACCACAGGCTCCCTACTCGAGGGGTCAGTTTGTGATGCTTGCTCTAGCAACTCACTTTGGAAATTAACTTGACATGCCTTGTCCCATTTGAATGACTGAGTCCCAGCAATAGGGCTAAGGGGCACATTGGTTTGTGGAGTGGTGTTTTCGCTCTGGGAACGTAATTTTGCCACCCGATCATTTATGGAGTCCACCAATAGTCCAAGATCAAAAGGAGTGGTACATAGGAGTAGCTCTTTGGCTATACTGTCTATAAGACCTGGCAATTGAGCAAGGACTGATTGGTCTGGTTGAAAAGGCTTAAGCCTAACCCCTTCTTGCACAGCAGCATTAGATGGCATAAAGGGAAACAAATTAATGCCTGTACATTTCTCAGAACCCTTCCAAGGCTAAAGAAACAGCAGGAATATGGGCAAACTCCAAAATGTCAGTGTTATCGTTTCGTGGAGTACCCCCCAAGGATATGGGTACTGCAGAAGACGAAAGCAAGAGAGAATTATCATGTTCTTGAATAGGACATTTGGGAGAAGAGGCATCATACTCGGCTTTGTGCAATTCCAGCTCGGAGAGGTCGCCCTGCAGTCTCCATCTCCTACGGGAACTGCGAGTCAAGACCTCTAGAACATGATCCCTGGTAGGTGAAACAACAGAGGTCACTAATCCTGCTGATCCCACTTCCGCCCATCTCACAAAGGACTTGTCAAGCGGCCTGGGAGTATCAAATTTATACTCCTGATCCCTTGATCGTAACCCATAGACCCTTCCCTTTCTACTGACAGCCAAGGTTATAGCCGAGGTCCAGATCCTTAAATTAAGGAGGTCACAGAGAGCAAAATTACTTGTGGTCACTAAGAACAAAGAACAAAATTAGTAGTAGCAAAGCAGTGACCAGGCTATCACTTCAGTACCCACGGAGGGGAAAACGGTGCTTACCGTGAGGCTGTGCCACTCAGGAACTCGTCACCCCAAAGCATTAGGAGGCATCCGAAGAGCCCGAGGTGCAGCAAGGCTCTGGCATCCGCATCTCAGCCGAGGAAGCTGAAAACCCTGCAAAAATCGCTGGGCTGCAAGCCACAAGTGCTGCAAGCTGTGGATGAACTGCAGCCAACATGCCTGCGAGGCAAAGCAGATTAGAGGAAAGGACCTAAGTCTCTAACAAGCATCAAGATGCACAGGAACGAAAACGTAACCGCCGCCTCCGACACTCCGACACCAATCAAACACATCTACTATAAATAGTATCACCATACTGAAATAATCATGGACAGGGTTTAAAGGGCTATTACTAGCACGAAATGATAAATTCAATTAGTAAGTTGTTTTACTACCACAATAACCAGGCAGCAGGCAATTGGCAAATTGGTTACACCAACTTGATAAAACTATAAGAATGTTTCGAAAAACCTAAAACATTTGGGTAGAGCTCATGCAACTAGGATATTGTTATACATTCAGTAATGCTAGGCACCAGGTGGTTTGAATGGTATTAATAAAGCCTTTAGCATGCTAGACACTCAATCCCTCAACTGGAAGCACATTACAAAGTTGTGTGTGTCTTCTGTTTCTCTACAATGTGTACTGGTCGAGTCGCCTACTCGAGCATGGCTCCAAAGCAATTTGAGCACAAGGCTTATTGGGGAGCGTGCTATTACAAAAGAATGAAAAGCAAAAAAAAAGAAATCTAAGCTCTAAAGGGCCCATAAAAGAATGCATTCTGCAAAATGTCTCCATAACTTACATTCTGAGTTTAGCTCAATGATGGTCCTCTCTGGTCAGATAAACGTTGTGAAGCAAGCTACTAAGGGAAATTTGACACACAACTCATAAAAAGCAAGACGTTCTGTGGAAAAAAAGGAGAAAACAAAATCCAAGAAGGTGAGTGGAGGTTTTGATCTACCTCCTTACTTACTTACTTAAAACTTTCCATTGATCCTTTGTGTTTGATTGAGTCCAATTCAGATGAAGCAGGCTGTGCTGGTAAAGAGTTGACAAAGATGGGAAATAAGAACTCTTGGTCAGCCCAGTCAGGTCCCTAGGTACCTGATTATTCTGTTATTTTGATTCTTCCAGGCTCACCAGTTTCCAATCGCATAGATTGTGGAAACCCAATCAATCAGGTGCCACTGCAGTCCACGAAAACTGACTGTCATTCCAGTATCTCTTCATCTCGCAATGTAGCAGTTCAATATCTAGTCGCGAGAAAGCATTTTGCAACCACTCTATTTGATCAGGTTTTCAATGCATTTTGAGAGACCCTGATAATTGTTTTGTTAAATAGAGCCGCATCACTATTTTTGTAGCTGTTACTCAATCCCTGCGCCTGCTGGACTCAAGGGATGTTTACTAAGTACATTTTATAAATGAAACTTGTATGGATATTGTAGGGATTCATGTCGATTAATTTATAACCTGATGTTATATGAAATTGATGTTTTTTGGTGGCTAGGTATTGATGTCTTTCCTTATGAAGAAAGGCAAGTCGTTTGGCCTCATTGTGGCACTTAGAAAGCTTAGTGAAGCCCGAAATCTCAACTATTCCATCACTCTCTGAAGGCCAATTTGATGAAAACAAATATATTATTCGGGCTAAAGGACATAGAAAAGTAGTGTTCTAAGGGCAAAATGATGAAACTAGTAATATTGTTGATGAATGGTAATGGCTGTCTGCTTCATTAACTAGTAAAAGCAAGAGTAAGGTGCTGATGAACAACCATTAGCCCAGCCCTATCTAGACTTAATTCCTGGAATAAAAGAGGCTGTGCTATTTTTTTAAACTCTAAAACAGATTCCCCAGATCTCAGGGAATTTCAAATGTTTGCTTTACAAGAATTGTGTCTTCTGGAAGTGCCACCACTGAATGGCTATACAATCCTTTTGAAAAAGGCTAGGAAAGGGCAACTAGGTCGGTCTTCAGGGAACCTACCTATAGGAATCGATAACTCTTTTTGGTCTGATGTTCAGGAATGGGTTACGAACGCAGAGAGTATCATGACAGTCAGCCTTTCCTGGAATAATGAATTAATTTTGGTTGACTTGAATGTATTATTTGTAAATATTTACTGAAACCCGAATTGCACCTATGAAGATAATCTTTTTGGTTCATTGGAAAATATCCTAGAATGTAAGCATTGTGTGACCTAAATTGTTACTGTCCGGATAGTTCTAACATTGACTTTGTTCATTCTGTGATTTAGGTGTGCCAAGTGTTAAATAGGAGAGTAATGTGTTGGTCAGAAGTCATGCAATTTTCCCAACTACATAAATTCAATGCAACTACTAGAGCCAATATTATGAGCTGTCCAACATGGAAGAGTGGAAACAGCTCTTCTACAATCGATTACATATTGGCATCTTCACATTTTCTCCCAATAAATACTCCACAAGCTGGTAAGAGCAATTTCCACAGAAAACATAATCTGCCAAAAAAAGAAAGACCTTCATACATTAATCTAAAAGCTGATCAAATCACACTAAATAGTCAAGACAGTTAGTAAATGTTCAGATCAGGTAATAGGAGTTCCTTTAATGCATTTTGGAAAACTGTTAATGGCTTGTGTATGTTATTTCAGAATCGTGCTGGAATATGTTTCTTATAGAGAGGTTTGGTTCCACTCTTGATATTATTCAGGCACTTAGAGAAGACAAATTGGTCCTTGGGAAGGTTCCTTTTCATGTCCAGACATTGAATTATAAATCCAGAATTCAAAATTAAAAAATAACTAGAGCAATGGGCCCTGATGGGCTACCAAACTTAGTATTAAAAAGTTGCCCTATCATGTGGGCAGCCATTCTTTATAATCTTTAATCCAATATCTATAGGTGGGGAATTATTCTCAGAATGTAGCTGTTGAGTTAAATTGTCCCAATCTGCAATAAATGTGATTTTAACAATCTGGCAAATTATTGCCAGATTGCCCTTCTTGGCTAGTCCTCAACATTTTTTGCCTCATTGTGATTGGACAATCTTAATGACTGGGCTAGTTTGGTAAGCATTCCATCTGAATTTCAAACAGGGTATCAAAGGCACACATGCACCTCTCCGAATGGCTTAATAATAAATGTACTCCAGGCACAAGCTTGGCAGAAAAAGCTACCATTATATTTGGCTTGTGTAGACCTCCTCTCTGCATTTGATTGTATTGATAGAACATGACTATGGAATAAACTCTATGGTTGGGGTATTCCGGGTGGTTTGCTCAGCATGATTATCATATTGCATAAAGAAACAACAATTCAGATAATAATGAATAATTGCAGCACTTTAGGCAGAAAGGTGTGCGCCTTTGTAGATCTTAGACAGGGGTGCCTGTTGACTCCCTGTGTTTTTAATTATTTAGATTTGGGGGATCATATAGATCTGGTCACAAGTCGACTACCCCTAAAATTGGAGACCTTTCAAGCTCAACTGTTTTTTATTAGCAGACAATATTGTCCTATTTGATAACACCCAAACTGTGTTAAAAGAATATTTTGATTCAAAACTTAAAAACAAATAATTTGCAAATGAACCCCTCCAAATCAGCTTTTTTAATCAGTAAATATGACAATCAAGTAAACGTTGGTTGGAACATTGATGGAAATCGACTTAATGTAATTCCAAACATTTTGTATTTGGAAATTCCAATATATGCTAAACACAAGTCCTCCGACATATCACAAAGTCTAAATTGGCCCATCTTTTTGCACCCCTCTTTTTGCACAAATCAAGAAAATAAAAACAGAGTATTGTAAATATACTCTAATTCCACTTACAAAGTTTAATGAGACAAAGGTTATTCCTTCCATCTTATATGGTTTAGAGGCTGCAGTTTTTATATCAGATGCAATTAAATCTTTTGGAAGGGAACCTTTTGAAAAAACTATTCATTTTACCACCTGCCTTGCCTGTTGTTCATATACGCTAAGATCCACCACCCCCGAACTTCTGTTATTTGGTGGATAATATTGGATGTATTTGCAAAAATGTTAGTGCCCCCAAAGAGTTCACTATTTATTGACTGAAATCAAACCATTTTGAGTAATTTGTGTTCTCTGTAAAAAAAAACAATCGTAGCTGATTGTGACAAATTGCTGCTGGAAATAGTAAAAAGTAAAGGGAAAAAGCCAGATGCTCGCAAGGAGCTCACTATTTGTTGACTTAAATCAATCCGTTTTGAGTAATTTTGTGTTCTCAGTTAAAAAAGTTCATAGCTGGTTGTGATAAATTGCTGCTGGAACTAGTAAAAAGTAAAGGAAACCTTAAGATTATATGAATGGTGTAGTCACCATGATCAATAATAAAATATTAATTACATCTTGAATGTGGCAACACCTTCAGGCTTTATAATTCTGGTCCACCCTACGTGAAAAGGTTTTCAGATCCTAAATTAAATTATGTATTTACGCGGGTTCTGATATTTTTTTTTTTAAGGTCACTCGATAGGAGTGTACCATATAAAGGACCCACTGCAGATAAAAGAGGTTGTTTTTTATCCTCTATTCCAGCAAACATGGAAACACTGAAGAATTTGCTGATTTACTGTGGTAACACCTTTGCATTAAGGGCTAAGTTCTTTAGGAAATGTGTTTATGACTTACATCTCCTGGCAACAGGGGAATTCTGGCATTGCTTGTTGACAGGCTGTCAAATCTCCCTGATTCTTGCTTTAGCTCATTGTTTGATAGTAATTCACGATCATCAAGGAGAATCTTGTTATTTTAACAGATGACGTATGGGTGGTTTTAATATTTGATTTTTATATGTTCCTTTTGTTTTGATTCATACCATTAACTTTGCTATTTGGAAAGTGTTGAATACACTAACCACACAGAAAATAGAATATGATGGCTAGCTGGGGAGAAGGAAGGAGACTGATGGGGGTCAGATGAAGAAAAGAAGGATTTGAGGTGTAAATGGGCATGGGGATGTGGTGCATAAGAGGAGCAGATGTTAAACTGGTAACTAGTGGATTCATAGGCTGCATTGAAACTATATCTAGTGTTTGATATGGTGGATGAGGAGATGGGTAATTACTGCAGGTATGCTGCTGAGGAGCCTGCTGCTGATGGAAAGGAGGGATGCTTTAGGAGTGATTGTCAAGGGTTTCATTGTTTTATGTTATTGTGTTTTATACCATGCTTTACTACCATTTCTGTGGTTTCTTAGTTCCATGTGAATTATTGTCGGAGGATGCATGAGCAACTGCAGTTTGCTCTACAGTGTCTCAATGTATCTTATCTTTCTTCTAGAATCCCTCAAATTCCCTCCCTGATAGTATCTGCCTTGCACCTCTCTAGTCCATACACAGCACAAATCTAACCCCTCAGTCCCACCATTAATGCCAAGCAAATTGCCAGCACCTGTAGTGAGGCTTGGCCTTCTCCTTGGTAAACAGTGATATGAACAATGAGTACATGTGCGTTATTACACTTCTTATGCCATGCCCAATAGTCCTTAGTTCCACCCTCAAATACATAACTTTCCATTACTCATTAGTGTCCCCCTTGATTTCCGATCCTACTTAAAGCACTGTGTATAATACGTACAGCATCACTGATCTGTAGTAACTTCAGTGCTGCACATTTTTTGATACAAACAAATTTGGAAAACAAAGTGACTGTCTCTATTTGTTTGTTATCTTAAAGACTTTTTTTTATTTAGGGTAGCAGAAGTAGAACATGAAATGCGATGACCATACAGGTAAATGTACAATAATCTAGATTTGCACCAGAGGGTACATAAACCAAAAACACTATTCCATTTACATGTTTGCTATTCCACCATTTCTCTCAAGCACAATTGGGGGGTATCCTTCTCGATGTTGTCTGCAATCTCCAGATAAATGTCAGTACCTTGAAAAATAAATTATTGATAGTGCCAAATCACTTCTGCCTTGTTTGTGAACACATTTCAGGGACCACTTGTTTTGGACCACAACACCTCAATGGAGGTTAGGTCAAGAACTTTGTTTGGAGTCTTCACCTATTGGAGTCCTGCCATTTTGGAACATTATCTTGGGTCATCTACAATTTGCAGGTGTCCTCGGGGTGATGGTGTTCCCCATGGTGTTCCCCATATGACAAGGGGCATCAGATTATGTTTTCTTTGAAAATGGCAGTGCTCATTATCTCATCATGAAACATCACTAGGCCTGTCCCTTCTTGGAGATCTGCCCCCACATAGGTATCTTCACAGGGTGCTTTGCACAAGGTTTACTGCAGCAATGTCCTTTGAATGGTATTCGGTTAAACCGTTTAAGGCCAACAGTAGTCACGTCTTTAAAAAGGACATCCTTGAATTCTTATCTGGTCTCCAAAAAGGCCTTAAAATGGGCAACCTTCATTTGATTGTTGAGAGAATGGATCATTGGGCAAATCTTGTGGCCAAGTAATGTCAGGTTTTGATGAATGTAAAAGTATGAACAGAATCGACCATGGCTTCTGAAAAATGAATACATTAGAAATGTAATTAAAAGCGTAAGGAAGTGACTACCCATTCCTGTATCAATTGTTATAAGAGCACAAAACTCACTGTTATTTAATTATCTTTTTTAAAGCACTACAGAGTACTCAACCACTGGAGAGTTAGCAGATGGTACAACATAAAACAAATGCATATTACGCTATGTGCCATGAGGTCTTTAAATGCTTTATGAAAATCAATACAACAGACTTAGAATGAAGAGCGTAGTGAAGTGAATTCCACAACCGGGCATTTAGCCCCACAAAGGATTGACCCCCACCAGGAGACAGACTGAAATGGCTAACGGTGAGCAAACAGGCATTAGTGGATCTAACATTGCATTTTTGTTCATAACTAACAATTCCAGAATGTACTGTTATATACCTCATTGTGGACAAAGGCTGCACATTTAAATAATATTCATACTGAAACTGTGGGCCAGAGAAGTTAACAAAGAAGTGTGGAAGTATGGGTGAAATAAGGGACATTACAAACTATAACCACTACTCGATACTTTTTACTGTATTCTATACTAACAGGAGGCCTCACTTTGCTATTTACCATTTGCTTGCCACTGCAGAGGGGTGTGTTGTAGATTACTCCTGTGATTATCTTCAGCCGCTGCTAACACAATATGATTGTATTGATGTGCCAAAACTGTCTTGTCATCACCTTGTTGAAGGGGCTGATCTGGAATTGTGCATAGACAACATATGGGAAAGAAAGAAAAGAAAGCCAATGCCACCAGACGATGCTGTAAAGAGAACTACAGCTCTCCACACTGCACCACAATATTAACTTGTCCAAATGGCTGATAATTCTCTGGGTGGGCATTTCCACTAGTACAGTAGTGTATTGCAGACAGTGGTGTAGAAATCCTGAGTTAGTAGTGATTGGTGGATATGCCAAATGGTGCACCCAGTTTCATTAAACTCCTTCAGCTTCTCGCTCATAGCTGGAGTTGTGGGCCTAGCCATTAAAGGGAGACCACTAAATACAACAAGAGCAACAAAGATAATGACACTACAATACCAATGAAATTCACAAAGAATAATTGTAAGACCTTCCAAACGAGGTATCCATATAAAGGTGGTAGCATGCTACAGAGGAGGGGCAACAGGATGCATTAGAATACAGAATTTAATTGGATATTTGCGTGGTCACGCAATGTAGAAAGATAAGCCGTTTAAGTGTGGTGCCACCATGAAATGGCAAATTCGAGGGTAATCCTGTCTCCCTGAGTTTGAATCTACCTGAGTGAACAATTACTACTTGTTGACACCATTGAAAAAGCGCAGAAATGTGTCACTGGTTGTAAGGCACCCTGGTTTTGACAGTGCAACACAAACAATGAGGCAAACTTGTTCTCAAATAAATTCCAGTTCTAAGACTCCCCGTAACACAAAGGCAGCTAAGATACCCATTTCAATGTGATGACAGAATAATCCTACATTTCGTGCCCTAGTCCCTCATCCCATGAAGATGGCGCAGTTAAATAAAAGGTGAAAAAAAAAGATTTTTTAAATTAGGTTTCTCTATCCGCAGGGTATTTAAAGAGAATGCATATATGTGTATTTCTATTGGATACTTGTATTCATTTTTCAAAATTTCCTAGAGATTCAGATCTCCCATATTGTTTCTTCTGCTCTGGTCTTTTTCATAATTTTTTCAGAGACCAGATAGGGATATTAGTGATTCTCATCTTTTTTTGAAGGGGAGTCAAAAATAAGGAGGCCCGACGAGTTTCAAGAAAAGAATTTGTCTGCCCGTCTGGGTTTGTTCCTGGTAAAGAAGCCACAAAAAGCCTACCGGTTTCAGTGGCACAGACAAGGTAAAGGCCACATTCATCAGGGCTGGGTGAACACTTAAAGGTTGCTGTGTCGACAGATGGGTAATTGGTCGGATAATGCCAGGAGATCCCACCTGCAGATGGATGGGGAGGGAGGGGGACAGGAAAGATAGATAGAAATCACCATTAGGGTTATTTATCGATAACACAATGGAATATTGCAAAGGTGCTGTCATATAGTAAGCTGGGACTAGGTCTTAGGTAGCTAGAGGGGTCCACACGAGTATCCGTGTAGTTGGGAAGATTGGGTAATGCACTTCCCAATGGGGCATGAAGCATTTGTCATGCTCAGGAATCTGAAAAAAGAGAGGTGGTGTTTTAAGACTTTAATCAGAAGGGGCGAACAAAACAACATTGTTTTTGATAAACAGTTAAAAATAGGAAGTGCTAGACTGAAAGGGTCAAATCACATGGAGATGACCCCTGGCAAAATTAACTCAAAGGGCTCCAAAAATATGGACCGCATGTGATAAATATCTTGGACAGGTATTCAAAAGGGCATACCATGCCTCTCGGTATCAATGTTCCATCAGAATGTGACATTGTTCCTAAAGGTGTATATTAAACCCACAGGATGAAGGGGCAGAGATCCTACTAAAGCCCAGGTTTATAAGAATGCACAGAGGGTGCCCGAGAAATACAGACGAGTGCACTCACGCCCAGTAATGTAATCAGCAGCTCCGGGTGGGGCTTACCTACAATGCTTGAGTCGGAGATTCACAAAGGGTCGGCTCGCAGGAGATGCTGGCCCGTGTGGAGTTGCTTCCAGCGGCACGCGTATTGGCGTGCAGCCGTTTATTATGATGTGTACTCAGCGTGGCCGGAAAGACAAAAAGAGAGAGAGAGAAAAGGGACTTATTCATAGTCCGCACCATTTTACGTGAGTACACGTAGATGCTTGGAACAGTAAAATTGAATCGTTCCACTTGTTTACGCTCAGGGGCCATATTATCTATGGTGAATGAATGGAAATGTGCCTGAACATATTGCTACACGGTACGAAATAAATCGGATGGATTAGCATAGAGGGGGAACGTTGTCAAAATTTGTCCACACACATGGCAGGCCAGGCCATTTGGTCAGAAGGTACGAGCAAAGTCAGGAAAGGCAAAACATGCTGGAGGGCCACCCTGGTGATGGGTGTGGTAGTTTGAAAATTACAACGTATGCTAGATCCTACTGTTGATTATTAAGAAGGCATATTTAGGACTAGAAGTAGTGCCTAGTGATACATGCCTATGGGTTTCCTGGTGGTTGAGGGGCATCAAAACTTATTTGGTAGCTGAAAGGGCTGGAAGAGCTAGTTATAGGCAGAACACATTAACAATGGTGTGAACAACAGTAATATAGGATAGTTTGTAGAGTACGACACAATTTGTAAACCAACATAAGCATGAACACGGCAAAGAAGGTTGAAAAACTGATTGAAAAACTGAAAAACTGATTGAAAAACTGAGATCAGCCCTGGTGGTTCTTGTCACACGGTGGCCAGGGTCTGCCAGCTGGTTAGGTCGTTCAGGCCTGTCTTATCAGTTTTTAAGCGGAAAATCCATAATTGTTCTCCTTTGAAGAGTAAGTCATTAATGTTTCCCCCTTGTATTGGGACATTGATTTTTTCAATAATTGTCCATTTAAAGTCCATCGCTTCATGTTTGTATTCTACGAACTAAGTGACCATGGGGGCAGTCAATTTTTTGGTGCGGATGCACGACCGATGTTCGGCCAGTCTGATTTTAATAGACCGAGTGGTCATGCCCACATATCGCTTACCACAGGGGCAGGTAATCAGTGATATAACGTTCCTACTGTTACAATTTGTGAAATTATTCTGAAGCCATGGGTAGTGCCAGCCGATGTTGATGGAAGTAGTTCTAGTAGTTCCTGTGCAGGCACTGCAGGAACCACATGGCGCATGTCCCGTGGGTTTTGCCTGATTCCATAGGGTATTTGTATTGGGGTCCCTTGGTTCTCTGTAAGTGTGGATGAGAGAATCTCGAAGGTTCTTGCCTCGTTTTATCACAAATCTTGGTCTCTCTAAATTTGATTCTCCTACATTCAGGAGCGGCCACAGTTTGATCACTTCTTTCTTAATTTTATTAGTTAATGGTGAGAAACTGAAGAGGCCGCTGTATCCAGAGAGGCTAGACCGGCAGAGCAGAGCTGACCCAGACCGCTGTGAGCAGTACCAGACATCCGGATCACTGTGAGCAGAACCGGTGCCTGATTGACCCGCCGAGCAGACAGAACCGCCGCTGGACGTGTTGACCAGCCCGTGACGAAGCCTAGTTCAAATTTATATTGTGAGTACCTAGCAGAACTGTGCAGAACCAATCTCTTCGTTAAAATAATCTGATTCAAGCTATTTTAACCTAAGTAGAACTGCCTCCTAGAAATCGTGGCATCTGTCATTTTTAAAGCTGCACAACTGTCACCTGTCAATTCTGCAGCTGCAAGCTGTCACCTGTCATTTTGAGTTTTACTTTAAATCTGAAAATCTACCTTTATTAAATCGTCCGTATCTCTGGAACCGTTTGGGCTAGGAAAGCTGTGATTCTAGGCTTTCCAACGAACCTAGAACCGACTTCCTGCTCCCTATACTTTTTCCGCAATCGCGATTTACACACTCGCGAAATTTACCGCGATTTGCGATTTTGGCTCAATTTCTCCACTTGTCAAAATAGCTGCTCCATTCTTTCCTTTTTTTAAAATCCGTTTGCAACCTGGTAATAACTCATAGAGCATTGCTAAAGTGAGCCTGAACTAATACCAACAAGCATCTCTCACTCACCCTGAATCTCTGGAGGGAATTAAAATCAGTTAGCACATTTTCCCATCCATTGCCATCACATTTAAAAGCATTTTGGGCCTGTGTTTCAAACTTCTGCCTGTTTCCTCTAAGCGTGCTGGGGGGGAACTGCATTTCGTATTGCATTTTGTTGGGATTCTTGAAGACTGTGTGCTCTCCTTCCATTTCTTACATTGCATAGGGGGGGAGTGAATTGTCAAGGAAAAGTGATTACATTGTCTTTTGTTGAAGCCATATCAAGTTATTTTCTGTACTGCATTTCATTCATCATTGCGTTTCCTTGAACCATATAAAGCATTCTTTCCCACCTTATTCTTCTGTTCCTATTCATAAGCTACCTCTTGCTGATTACTGCTCATATTCACAAGTGTAATATCTATTATCAATTTATTCATAGAAGTGTGATATATATATATATTGTTTAAATTTTCAAATAAACCTTTTAATTTGCAAAACAAATCTACTTCTTGGCTCAGTGGGGTCAGGGAGATTCTTAGAGGGGGGTGTTATACAAGGGTTGTCATCCAGAGTACTGAACTGGACACAAAAATACATCAATAAGGGTTTTCCTCAGCATCCCAGACTAGGCATTGACTTAGCTGTAGTGTTGATTGAATATCGCTTAACAAAGTGGGGGCTCGTAGCCGGAGATTCTGGGTTAGATCTATCACTTGTGCAGATTAATACAGTGTGCTAACTGACAGGAGACATACATCCGGTCGGATCACCACGCTGTGTTACGCTGTAAAGCACTCCTCAAAGGAACGCTCTAAGGAAACGGTCTGTTTTGCAAAAATAAAATACAAACTTTTGTAAATCAGGAAGGAACTCAAATTCCAGAATGACGACACTGGTAGACATCAAAATAGCCAGAGAGCACTTCTTACATAAGCTATTTGTGAGAGGTGAGTGGATTCATCAGGACCAAACGGTCTGGTTGCAGGCAATCACGCAACAGGTCACTGAAACAGGGTCAGATATATGGAGAGATCAGGGTCCCCTACATGTGGCCCTGAGTGAACTATATATGGCCCCTAATGCCAAAGATGAACATAATAGGATTGCCAGGATAGCGGCATATTTGTACCTATATATGGGAGCCATACAGAATAAATGTGCTGAAGGCCAAGATCTGGCAAATAGGCAACAGATGGCGTTAGAGAAGGCCCAAGCTGATCTGGACTCTTCTGAGCAGAGGCTGCTCAGGAGCCAGGAGTCAGAAAAGGACAGCAGACAGTACATCACTAAAATAAAAGAGGATATGGATGTGCTGCAACAGGAAAAGGCGGACCAGGATACCAGATTACTGGCCTTGCAGAAGGAGTACCAAGAAGGTTTGGACTCCCTACTGCAGAGCCAGAAAAAGCTGGAACAACAATTAGATTTCAATAGGGCATGTGCTGAGCAAGTAGTCACCCTGCTAAGCCACCTAGATAGGGAAAAAGAGGAAAGCAATAAACTGATTTTGAAAGACCTGGATACCCAGGCAGAGTTTGGCCAGGAGCGCCAGAAAGCTGGTGCCTTCCAAAGGCAAAGGGACGACCTGGCGGCACAGATGCAGGCTCTTAGACAGGAAAGGGATACCTTAGGCCAGGAAGTCTGCCACTTAAAAAGGTAAATGGAAGAAAATCACCTGGCCCTCCAGGGACTGGGTGACCTCCAAAAAGAACACCAGAACTTGTTAGAGCACACCAGGAGGGTGGAGGAGGCTCTGGCAAGAAAGTAGCAGGCCAGTAGGGATGGGACTCAGGAGGAAACCCTCCTGCAGCAGAGACTGGCCCAGTACTCCAGGACCAATCAGGAGGCACAGAGAGAGAATGAGGCTCTCTGCCAACACAATGATAGGCTCCAGCAACAGGTAGCGATGCAGGAGAGACTGATAGAGTCTAGTAAGGCCTTAACTGAGGAACTGAAAGCGCAGGCTCTTGCATTGCAACAGGGAACAGGGGCGGATAGAGATGAGGTTCGCTGGGAAAGAGAAACTCCTGAGCATAACCTCAGGAGCCCTAGTACCAGAGGCCTTCATCTCTCCCAGTCCGTGGACTCTGCCACCCCATGTCCCCTTGCGCACATGAGCTCAGGGCCACGGGGATGGCAGATTACTATCCAGCTAGAAGTATGGGGCTCATAGGCCAGTACCTCCCAGGAATGGATGGGCGGGCATCCGGGTATGGGCACCCAAGCACATTGCAATTTAGTGGGGAACCCCAGGAGAGTAGGCCCATTAAGGGCATCCTGAAAACCTCTGCCCAGTTAGGTCAGTGGGGGGGGGGGTACCCATCAAATCCTGGCAGCAAGGAGGGATCTGAAGACTCCTCTGAGCATTACAGGACACAGGAGACCAGGTCCCCACATTCTGCCAGCCATTCCCAGGCTCGCAGAATCCGGGAAAACCTGGAAGATCAGACGGACACCTCTGGGAGCAGTGCTTCTGAGTCAGAGGATGAATGGACCAGGGTTACCCGAACTAAAAAGGCCAATAAGGCAAAAAGGGCCTTGCTTAAGGACTCATTGAAACAAATAAAGGCAATAAGGAGTGTCATCACGCCTTATCATAAGAACGCCAAGTATTCTGTTTGGGAACACTTGGAGCTCTATGAGCAAATGATGGAGACTTTCCAGTTGAAGGACAGCAGTAGCTGCATCCAGTACGTCAAATGGACCTTCTCACCAGAATACTCCAGTTTCTTTGCAGGGCTGGAGGACCAAAACCATTCAAGATGGTCCGCATATAGGGCGGCCATCTTGAAACATTTTTCTGTGCACAGAAATCCTCAAGAGGCTCGCAAGGCAGCCTACAATTTGCAATGTGGGGAGGATCAGGCCCCACAAGTGTTTGTGCAAGAATTAAAGCGTGCTTTTGCGCAGACCACCAGAAGGGTGCACACGGATAGCAGAGAATTTATCGATACGTTTTTCCATGCCTTACCCAAATACATAATGACCCAGCTCGTGAGAGATTTTCATGAGAAAAGATCTTTAGACTGGGTCATTGAACAGGCTACCCGGATTTATGAGGTGCAGAAGCCCAGCGAAAATAAAAATAATGCGCAGAAAAACCCTAAAACCAACAGCACCCCTGCTGCTGCCAAGGTGGCAGAGGTAAAGGTCACCCCCATTTTGGATTTGGAGATGGGGGGCCTAAAAAACTGCCTGCACCAAATAATTCACAGCCCAGAAGGCCCTCGGGCCAGTCACAGACAGGGAGTCGAGGAGGTAGTCCCACAAATGGGGTCCCTCGCTCCCCTGATTATGTAAGTCCCCGCTACAAGGGAAACCGACGCATCCTGGGTTATGTGTGGACTCCTCCAGCCCAAGGGGGGGATCCAGCCAACTTCCCTCCTAACGTCCCCCAGGAGGGCAGAAATTCACCAAATCCTGGGCAGAACTTTCATCCCAGGTATCCACCAAATTACCAACCCCAAAACCATCCATCCTTCTTTCCCCAATTCCCTGAGCCCAGACAACCTAATCCGGGAGAGGGGAGGCCAAGGGTGGAGGGGTTCCCAAATCTTCCCAATCCGGGGTATTACCAGAGAAGGGATAGTTACCCTTCCCGGGATCAGCCCAGGGGAGAAAATAGAGCCCCGTATCAGCCTGAGCTTGTTTCACAACTTGAGCGCCAGGTCCAAAATATGGCACGAGATCTGGGTCACATACTGAGGGCTCAACAGAACCCTCAGATGAGCATGCCACCACAGAATGCCCCAAACTCTGGACCTGGTGCTCCAGAACAATGACGGGGGCAGCACCCCGATAACCCACCGGTTCCCAGGGAGGAGGCACAAGGGGAAGGGGGGTGTAAAGCCTTGGAGGAAGCTTTTTTCCCAACTTGTAAACAGCCCCTGGAAAATCAGGAACCGGAAACAAAATCTCCTGCCCCTGAAAGCCTGCCTCCCAAGGAGCAGAGGGGGGTAGGAGAAACAAAGGACCCAAACAGACCCACTTTGTGGAGGAGGTACAGGTCTTCCAATTTGAGGTAGAGGGATCCTCAGAAGATCCTGGGAAAAGGATCTTCTCCTTCAGAGATGGGGGAACTCCTCCCAAGGAAAAATGGGTCCCAAGGGATTCCAATCCAGACTGGGGAGATGTGGAGACTGAGCTACCGCCCCCCATCATCTCATCCCAGAACTGATAATACCAAAATCCCAAGGGTCAAACCCATCCTGATGACTGCCCCCAAAAAGGGCGGGGCGGCCCAGAACCGGAACCAGGGGAACCCACAATGGCTCTGATCTCCAGTTGCCAACTTTTTCTTTCAGATTCCCAAGGCTCTCCACAGAATTATGCCCAAATCTCTTCCCTAGCAATGTCCAAAACCAGAAAGTTAGCCCACCAGTTGTCCAAAAATGTGCATTATCTGTGCCCCCTTGAGGAGAAGGAGGGAAGATACTATGCCCCGGTACAAGTACAGGGGCAGGGTACAATTTTGGCACTGGTGGACACTGGATCCCAAGCTACCCTTCTGTCCAAAAGGGCCTTTGAGGAACTAAATGCAGGAAGGGGGGAGAATTACCGAATTCCTCTCACCTCTCTTCCTGGACAACAGCAGAACTTTGACGGGAAGGAAATTCCCATTGAGGGGACTGCAGACTTGGACATTAAAATTGTGCGACACAAGGTGAAACACCAGGTCATAGTAGTGACTCCAGAGGGCACCCCTTGTTTACTAGGGAATGACCTCCTGAGAAGGTTGTCACCCCTAATAGATTGTGTAAACAAGGTCCTCTGGACCCAGACTAACCGACCAATAAAATTAAAACAGAGTGTCACCTGCCACATGGTTGAACAAAAATCTGACCCAGTAGAATTTCACTTCCAGAACAACCAAACTCCAGACATGACAGTAATAGCAGTAGGACAACAGACTGGTGATGGGGGGTCCTCTCTATTTCTGAAAATCAACCTTCCTTCCAGTTTAAGGTGGTATTCCACACTGGAAGGAAACACCCTGAAATTCTTTACTAATCCACAATCAGAAACTCCCACTCCTATAATCCAGAAAGATGTGGAATCAGCTCAGAACCTGGCTGATATTCAGCAAATTGGAGAGCAGTTGTTCATCCCTGTTCAGTTAAATGATGGGAAGGACTCTGTTCTCGCTCGAGTGTGTGTGAACAACGGTAAGAGCTTCATCAGCGAAGCCATGTTCCGCCAACTCCCAAAAGATCCAGCCATTCCCACATTCAAACTGATAGACAAATGGGAAATGGACCTGGAAGCACCTAATTCCAAACATCTCCTGCCAAGCAGGTGTATGCTCAAAATCTCCATTGGCAACAAGAGCATAGTTCATAATTGTTGGGTCGTGCGAGATGTCACTGCCGCCTTTTACTTAGGCAGTGACATTCTCAATCGCTTTGCCATTAGTTTGGACCTAATAAACTTCAAAGCTTGGTCCCGATTAGCGGATAATCCCATGGGCTTTGGTGATCCAGAAAAAGCATTTAGGTCAGCTCAATTGCTACCTTATGCAGTTGAAATTCAGATCAAAGAGGAAGTCACCATCCCAGAAAGGACCCGACAATTCTCCCTGGAAGTGAAAGTTAAAAGAGGACAAAAATTGAAAAACCCTGATGCTTATATCCATCGAAATGCTTCTCTCCAACAGCAAGGGTTAGGGGTAAACCCAACACCATTAGTCAACATAGAACATGACACCATTCCAATAGAGGTGGATAACAGTGACTTAAAGAGTATTACTCTAGCCGCAGGCACCATTATTTGAATGGCGATTGATGACCGACATTTCTCCATTGATTTAGGAAATGAACTGTTAGGACCAATTCCCAAGGACTGTTTTGACATTGACAGTGAGGACAATACAACACCAGACAGGATTTTCACCCGGCATGGGGGGAACTTCCTGGTGTACACTTCTTGCTCTTATGGTAAGGAAGATGTGACTTGTGACTTCAGGAGGGATGAGGTGATTTTCCAGGTCCATGAGGGCTGCCTTTCCCACCTGAAGCCTCCAGTCCAAATCAGCACTCTGACCAGGGACTTCTCCACCCAGCCGGAGGAGGCCGCTGAGATAGCCAAACCAGAAGTCTTTCCAGGCTTCAGGCAGATGGTGGAAGAGAGAGTCAACCTAGCTGATGCCTGTGTGACTCTGGAACAGAAGCAAAAGTTGAAACAAATTTTCTTGGATTTCCAAGATCTCTTTGCGGTAGACTCATATGACTGTGGTCGCACCGACATCCACACCACAACAATTCCCACGGACCCTGGAATGATTCCAGTGTTTGTGAAGCAATATCGCTTGCCTCTCGCATCCATGGAGTCCCTTACTGAAATAATTAAGAACCTTGAGTCCCGGGGAATAATCCGTCCAGTCCACAGCACTTTCAATAATCCGGTGCTGGGAATATTGAAGCCAAACGGCCAGTGGAGACTCTGCGCTGACCTTAGGGAGCTCAACAAACGGGTCCATACTTCCCGATGGCCTCTGCCCTACATTGACCAAGGGCTGGCCCAGATTCAGGGGTCACAGGTATTCACAGCAATAGACCTGACGAATGGATACTGGACCATGCCTGTCAGTAGGGAGGACCAATACAAAGTGGCTTTTACCTTTGGGGGCCAGCAGTACACATGGACCCGGACTCCCTTCGGATACCTCAACTCCGGCAATGAATTCAACATTTTCCTACATAAGGCCATGCCCGACCTGGGTGCGAGGTGTAACCTGGCTTATGTAGATGATGTCCTCATCAAAAGTTCATCTGTGGAGGAACACATAGCGGAGATCCGTTATGTTCTGACACAGTTGAGGGCCGCCGGAGCAAAACTTTCCTTTCAGAAAGCACAGTGTTGTAGAACCCGTGTTAATTTCTTGGGGCATGAGATTACTCCTCAGGGTCTCTGTCCCCAAGAAAAGAAAGTGGAAGCACTCGAGAAACTGAAAGACCCCACAACTCTGCGGGAACTAAGGAGCCTCCTTGGACTGACTAATTACAGCAGAAAGTTCATTGAAGGCTACGCAGAGATCACTAGATCGCTGATTCATCTCTTGAAGGGGGGGGGTCAAGGGGGGTCAAGTGGGAATGGGGTCCAGAACAATCCGAGGCGGTAAGACAACTCAAAAGAAGCCTCTCACAAGCGCCTTGCCTAGCTTACCCTGTCAGAAACAAGGAGTTCTTCCTGGAGACGGGATTCTCTAATACGTGCTTGACGGCAGTATTATACCAAAAGCATGACAAGGTCAATAAAGTAATCTCCTATGCGAGCAAAACTTTATCCTCTGTGGAGGAAAAATTCAACGATTGTGAGAAGGCACTCCTGGCAACGGTGTGGGCATTGAAGAATTACCGCCCGTTTATCCAGGGGGAACACATCATAGTGGAGACTCCACACCAGCCTCTGCAATATCTCCAAAGTGACAGAATCCGGGCCGGAAAAGTGAGTAATTCCCGAATTACTTCCTGGATTCTGTCAATGCAAGGCTTTCCTGTAGAGGTCAGATATGGCCAAAACAAGAAGAGTCCCCTCGCGCAAGGGAGACTTGCATGATTGTGCCAGAGAAAACTGTCTCGAGGACGAAAGTCTAAAAATCAAGGACAACATGGAGGCATACGTTAATTCCCCACACAAAGTCTTTGAAGAAGACAAGTGTGAGGGAATGCCCACTGTCTATGTGGATGGATGCTCTTACCATGTTGACAACGACGGGGAGAAAGAACTGGTGGCTGGCGTAGGGAATGGATGGGCGAAGGAGGTCCCAGAACCCTCCACTGGATAGAAAATTGGCCCCCGAAGTAGTCAGGTGGCAGAATTGATGGCTGTGCATCAGGCCATCCTCACTGCTGTCCAACATCAACTCCACGAACTGGTCATAATCATAGATTCGGATTATGTACGGAACGGGTTCGTGGAGCACCTGGTTAATTGGAAAACCAGAGGCATGTTATGTGCTAATAACAAACCCCTGAAACATGGGAAGTTAATCCAAAACATAGATGATCTGGTCAGATCGAATGGGATGACCATCTACTGGAAAAAGATCAAGGGTCATTCCAAAGTAGAGGGACCAGACAAAACTGGAAATGACTTAGCTGATCAGCTGGCCAAAACCGGGGCCATCCAAGGGGATCTAATCGAAATAGAGTCCCTGTTGGGGGAAATCCAGGTCACTGCTATCACTAGGTCCCAGACAAATGCTCACAATGATCTTTCAACTGCCCAATGGAGTAAGGAGACCCCTGATGCTGATTTAATTACAGCTCAGAAGGGAGATCCAATTATTGGTAAGTTTTACCAACACCTTGAGGACCCTGAGAACTTTCCCCTTGACGGATACCGATTACATTGGGAAATAGGACCTAAGAGTGTCGATGAAATGTCCAAAAATGTTCCGAATCCAAGACGGTTTGTTGGTAAGGAAATCCCAAGCTGGCCATGATCAATGGGTGGTCCCTACCTCATTCCGAAGCCTGATGTTAAGTCACGCCCATGATGCGGCCACCGCCGGTCATAGGGGGTTTCACACAACACTGGAAATCTTAAGAGAGGTTGCATACTGGCCACACATGGGGCAGGACCTCGACCAATACTTGAAGGGGTGTCTTGTGTGTGCACAATTTCAGCCATCATCCCTCACACACCGTGCGCCTCTCCAAAAGAGGGGGATGACACTGCCATGGTCAGATTTGCAAATCGACTTTGTAGGCCCTGTGATTCGCTCGTCTAGAGGAAACAAGTACATGTTGACCGTTAAATGTTTGTTTACCAAGTGGGTGGAATGTCTCCCGGCCCCAAATTGCAAGGCAGAAACAGCAGCTGCCCTGATGATTAACCACATCTTTTCTCGTTTTGGTCTACCTCAAAGTATTGAGTCAGACAGGGGTAGCCACTTCACAGTAATGACGAAGATGTGGGAGATACTGGGGTTTAAAAGGAAGCTACACATTGCTTACAGGCCAGCTTCTTCTGGAGCAGTGGAGAGATACAACCGAACCATTGTGAGCATATTAGAAAAGTTTGTGGCAGATTCTGGGCCAAGTTGGGATATCCGATTACCTCTGGTCCTAATGGCCATCAGATCTACCCCTTCATCTGAAACTAAAATGTCACCATTTGAGTTGATGACGGGACGCAAGATGGTGCTTCCCCAGCATTTGCTCTACAGGACTCAAGAGCAGACACTGATAAATGCCTCCACAACTCATGAGTATGTGGAGAATTTAAGGAAACACCTTCAGCATGCTTTTGTCTATGTTCAGCGGAATCTAGAAAGATCAGCTGAGAGTATGAAAACCCACTATGATTTGAAAACTACCCGAAAGGCATATAAGGTGGGTGATCGGGTCTATCTATACAATTTCCAAAGGAACCAGGCCAAACAGCGAAAACTCTTGCCTACATGGAAGGGACCGCTTGAAATTATAGACAAGATCTCCCCTGTTGCCTATAAGATCTACATCCCCAAAGGCAGTCTGGTGGAAGGGGAAGACAAGTGGGTAAATATAAATCAGCTAAAGTGTTGCCATCCCAGGCACACTCTGCAACAACTGGAGGAATCCACTGGAATCCCAGAGGGGGCCGCTCCAGAGTAATTCAGTTCCAACCCTAAAATATTCCACATATAGCATATAAAAATTCTGTGATCCTTGTATATATATGTTCTTGTCTCCTAATTTAAAAAAGAAAATGTATATGTTCATATCTTCTGATTCATAAAATGTATATGTTCGCCACACCATTCATAGTGGTGAAGCAATGTCTACGAATAGGTATTGCCGCTTTGCTTTATCATCCTAGGAGAGATGAATCCATGGAGACTGACCAAGGAGGACGACCGGGGACCGGGAGCAGAGACCCGAGGGGCACGGGGTACCGCCCAATCCTCCCATCAGGACGAGCAAGGAGAACTGATTGATCGACTGGAGGGAGGAAAAGATGCTGAACTGTGCCATCCATGGAATTGGAAGAAGAGGAGGCGAACATCCCAGATCTTTCGAGTTCCATCAGCGAAAGGACGGAATGGCCATCGCAAGAGGGGGGGGCTTGTGGGATGTTTTTACCCATGCATCCAAGCCCTACCATAAAACTGTGCAGTACTGGCATGGAAAACATCATGATGGCCAGAACTCCCCAGAGAGTGCACAGGGAAAACATGAAGAATAGGCTGCCACCCATTTTTGCCTATGGCATGAGCACAGGAGGGCACTGCCTAAAACCACCATTGGGCTACACACACAGTAGCCTAAAACCATTGGGAATGGCAATGCTGATTGCCAAAAACCAACTCAGAACTGTGGAGAATTCATTTTCTTAATCCCAAAAATGGTTGCATTACCAGTACTCACCACTATCAGAAAGCCGGCGTTTTAAAACCACCAGACTTTTGTGTAAAACTGAACAAATGAAACAAAACCAGACCAAGGAAAGACTTGCTAAGAGGTGGATACAATTTAAAACTATATTCTGAAATGACTTGAAGGAAGTAATTATTTAATGTATAGGTAAAAATTGTCAGTTTGATTTGAATGTAGAAAACTGGGAACAAAAAGTGACATTTAGCTGAAACCTGGCTTAATGAAACTGAATTCTGCCTGACAACTACCCCCGACAGGAGTTGAAACTGGATCAACAGCCACTCTTCCCAGGCCTAGCTGCATCCTGCTGCCCCTTGCCAAAAGGAGTGACACCTCTCTGATTAGATTAGGGGTGGAGCACCTGGGAACTGGAAGGGACTGAACAATGCAACTTCCTTGACTCAGGCAAATGTTATATTGGGGGCGTCGTAAAATAGCTTCCTCTTGGGAGAAACTGGGGGGCAGCTGTGCCTCTGTGAACAAGCTGGCTTGGGGGAAGTGGATAAACCAGTTATTCCACCATGTGATGTGGGAAGCCACACCCCTTTTTGACCAGAGCATAATTTTAAAAAGATAGATAACTCATAGTGCGGACTTGTCAGAATTATATAAGTAATACCATTATTTTTGTGATTTTTCTGTGCACGTTTTAAGAGGTGTTTTGACCCTGTGGTGTATTCTGGGGGGTTGCTAGCGGAAAATAGGGTCTTACTCCAAATGTCTGCATGTTAAAAATCTGACACTTTGTCATCTGAAACCCATATCCCTGGTGCACATTTGTGTAAAATCTGGAAAGGTTTAGAGGTCGTTATCTGGATGAAAAGGGGAGAATTCTGTCATCAGTGGACAGGACATCGTACAAAGACAGGGATCGGATGGTTTGGTGCTACAGAAAATATGTTAACTGGACCTATAATATTAGAAAAATGGTACATAGATAAATATGTATTTGGGTCAGAAATAGATTTGTGTGCAAATTGACATGGGGAGGATCCTCTGACCCATAAACAGACCTCATCATGATGACAATCCATTTCCTTCCCCCAATTATGGGAGAGGGGAGAATTGGGCCAATGACAAGTAGAGAGGGGCAGGCTTAGCTAGGCCCAGGCACACACCCATTTCCAAAACACATAAAAAGATACTGCTGGGACAGGTAGAGACATTCAATTCCATTTGCTGCGGAGCATGCTGACCGACGACTTCACATCCAGAGATCCAGGCTTCAAATCCATCAATCTCCAGAACCTGTAGCAGAAATTAACTCCAGAATTTGTAGCAGAGAGGCCTGAATCCACCAGTTGAATCCTCTTCAGCAGGCCTCAAAACTAACCAAACTATTCAACAGCCGGGCGAGCTGTTTGAATTTTTGCCGAGAATTTTTGCAAGAGCCTGTAGCAGTACCCAGAAAGCAGTGTTACATCCAGAATCCAGATAGGCTAGACCCGCAGAGCAGAGCTGACCCAGATCGCTGTGAGAAGAACTGGTGCCTGATAGACCCGCAGAGCAGAGCTGACCCAGATCGCTGTGAGCAGAACCGGTGCCTGATTGACCCGCCGAGCAGACAGAACCGCAGCCGGACGTGTTAACCAGATCCGTGATGAGACCTAACTCAAATTTATATTGTAAGTACCTAGCAGAACTGTGCAGAACCAATCTCTTAGTTAAAATAATCTAATCCAAAGTATTTTAACCTAAGTAGAACTGCCTCCTAGAAACCGTGTCATCTGTCATTTTTAAATCTGCACAACTGTCACCTGTCAATTCTGCAGCTGTAAGCTGTCACCTGTCATTTTGAGTTTACTTTAAATCCGAAAAACGACCTTTATTTAATCGTCCGTATCTCTGGAACCGTTTGGGCTAGGAACGAAATTTACAAACTTTTCCCGTAATCGCGAGACACACACTCGCGAAATTTACAGCGATTTGCGATTTGGCCCGATTTCTTCATCTGTAGAAATCAGCAGCTTTTTGCTTCTCTTTGCTAAAATTCGTTTGCAATTTGCCAATCATTCATAGAGAATTTTTAAAGTGAGCCTGAACTAATACAAAGTAGCCATCACCTACCCTGAGAACCTCTAGAGGGAATTAAAAGCAATTTTAGCACCTTGTCACTTCCTTGCCAACCACATTAAAGTAATTCGACTGTGTTTAAAACTCATCCCTGTTTTCTCTAAGCTTGCTGGGAGAACTGGAACTGTGTATTGCATTATAAAGTGTGATCTGTTGGGATTCTTGAAGACTGTGTGCTCTCCTTCCATTTCTGGTAATGCATAGGGGGGGAGTGAATTGTCAAAAGAAAAAGTGATCATATTGCCTTTTGCTAATATCATAACAAGTTATTTCTGTACTGCATTTTATTCCACCTTGCGTTTCCTTGAACCATATAAAGCATTCTTTCCCACCTTGTTCTTCTGTTCCTATTCATAGTTACCTCTTGCTGATTACTGCTCATATTCACAAGTGTAATATCCATTATCAATTTATTCATAGAAGTGTGATATATATATTGTTTACATTTTCAAATAAACCTTTTAATTTGCAAAACAAACCTACTTCTTGGCTCAGTGGGGTCAGGGGGATTCAAAGAGGGGGGTGTTATACAAGGGTTGTCATCCAGAGTACTGAACTGGATATAAAAATACATCAATAAGGGTTTTCCTCAGCATCCCAGACTAGGCATTGACTTAGCTGTAGTGTTGATTGAATATCGCTTACAGAATGCACAGCCGAACCGTGCCGGAAGTCTATTTTCTTGGACGCAGATTGTACCTTGCTTTTCCCGATACTGATTGATCCGGAAACAATGTGTCGTCACTTCCCGTTGGAAGCAACGTATCAGAGACAAGTGAAGGTGCCGAATTTGAAACAACAGTTTCCGGATGCAAAACTTTTGGAGAGTGTGGAGATAAAATGGCTGCTTCCCAAAGCCTCACGGGCTCAGAAAGATTCTCCGACACACCCTCAGCGCTATTTACTGCTTTGAGATCGTTGGTTGCAGCGTTAGCGAGGGATTCTGTTTCTTCAGTATCGTGTGGCACTGGGTGAGGAAGTTTCTTGACGTGCGACACATGGATCCAGTTCTTTCTTCCAGAAACCCGCACCGCTGTTTGGGTGACCAACAGGACTTGGAACGGGCCCCGACAGTGAGGTGCAAGGCAGGAAGAGCACTCAAATGCCTTGATGAGCACCCAGTTTCCAGCTTCCAGGCCGTATGCTGTGCACGGGCCCTTGTATCGCACAGGTAAAGCCTCTCGCACCTGGTGATAAATCAAACACAGGTTTGTAGTCAACTGGCTGCAATAATCTGAAAGTAATACATTTTCAACGTTTCTCAAAGAGCTACACTTAGGAAGGTTCCAAATATTGGCAGGTCTCCCCATTACCACCTCAAATGGAGAGAGCCCAGTCTTAGTTTGAGGGGTTGCAGGCATGGATAATAACACGACCAGTAAGGCGTCCGGCCATTTTAATTTAGTGCCGGCACACGTCCTAGCGAGCTTGTTCTTGATGATACCATTGTGTCTTTCTACTAGTCCGGCGCTCTGAGCGTGTCTGGCCGAAAGGAACCGTTTATCGATCTGCAATGCCGCACATATCTGCATATAAAGCAGCGACAAAATGTGGACCATTGTCCGACCAGATAACTCTTGGTAGCCCGAACCGTGGGAAGTACTCCTTTAACATGGTTTTCGCAGTAGTCATGGCTGTAGCATCTTTGACAGGGAAGGCCTCAACCCATTTGCTAAAAGCACAGATGACCACTAGCACGTAGTTCATATTGTTGCACCGTTCCATTTCAATAAAATCAAAGTGGATGACTTCCAAGGGGACAGAGGGTGGCCCAAAACGTCCCCTTGGAGTTGCTGTCCTCTTTCCCACATTGTGTTGTAGGCAAATCATGCAATCCTGGACATAGCACTGGGCAATTTTAGAAATGTTGTCATTTGCCCAAACTTTCTCTAACATTTTTGTTACTTTCTGGGCACATACATGCGTAGGATCATGGGCCATGATGACCATCATCATTACATACGCGTCAGGGAGTAGCCATTTCCCTTCAACTATGTCCACCCAACACCCGTCATCATCAAGTTTCCCCAAGCCTTCAGCCCACCTCTTGGATTCTTCTAACGTGGCATCAGCTTGGATATCCCGTACAGACCCAACACCCTCGTCCATTGCATAGGCATTTACAGTCTCCCTTGAAACATACATCTCCGTAAAGAGATTGGTAGCAGTTTGTCTAGCTATCTGATCAGCGAAAGCATTCCCTTTTCCAATGTCATCTGTAATCTTTCTATGTGCTGCACATTTCATAACGGCTAACTGAACAGGGAGCACAAGCGCTGAAAGCAGTTGTACTATTAGGGAGGCATGTTGGCTCTTTGTGCCATGCGAAGTTAAGAACCCTCTCTCTGACCAAAGTCTCCCAAAGTTGTGAATCACCCCAAAGGCATACTGACTATCAGTATATATGTTTACTGCAAGCCCTTCGGAAAGTTCACTAGCTCGGGTCAATGCTATAATCTCTGCGGCCTGTGCAGAGTTATGCATGATTCTCTTGGTTTCCACGACCGTGCTTAATGTGGTGATTGCATAAGCAGCTGTGGATGTACCATCCAGAAGTATAAAGCAGGAGTTATCACAAAACAGCTCTCCTTGCGGATTATCTAAAGGAGTGTCTTTCAAATCAATTCTACCCTTTGTCTCTTGTTCGGTAGTATATAGACAGTCATGTGACTCTTCATCGCCGCAAATAGTATCTTGCGGAAAAGGTAGGAGTTCAGCCGGATTAAGAACACAACACCTCCTAATTTGAATATGAGGAGCAAACAAGATCAATTCATATCTCGTCAACCGTGCGGAAGTGAGGTGTTGCGTTTGGGTTCGGTTCAGTAGAACATCTACAGAGTAAGGCACCATCAGGGTTAGATTATGGCCTAGGACCATTCCCTCACTCTGTTTTACAGACGCAGCAGCAGCAGCGACAGCTCACAAACATCTTGGCAAAGCGCATGCTACAGGATCAAAGGCGTAAGAAAAGTAACCGCACGGCCTATTCTTCCCTCCATGTTCCTGCGTTATTACAGCCAAAGCACATCCATCACATTCATGCACAAACAACACAAAGGCCTTTTCATAGTTTGGTGTGCCCAAAACTGGTGCAGAGCATACTGCAGTCATGAGCAAGTCAAGCGATTGCTGGTGTTCCGCGTTCCAAGGCAATGGTGAAGAAATGCCCTTCTTTGTCAAAGCCAACATTGGTTTGATTACTAGTGAACAATTTGGGATCCACAACCTATTGTAAGAAGCCATACCTATCAAGGTTCTAACTTCCTTCCGTGTATTTGGGACAGACATGCCAGAAATGTGTTTTATACGTTCAGGTGTCAATCTTCTTCCCTCCTTTGACAGGAGATAGCCTAAATAGGCGACCTTCTGGCAACAATATTGAAACTTTTTAAGCAAAGCTTTGTGACCATGCTTAGCTAGATGAATAAGCAATAACACAGTGCCCTCCTTACAGGCGCTCTCAGAATCAGCAGCTAAAACCAAGTCATCAACATACTGAAGCAATGTACAAGTAGAGGGCAATTCAAGGGTATCAAGCTGTTCTTTCAAAGCCCTACTATAGATGCTACGACTCTCTGTGTACCCTTGAGGTGTACGAGTAAATGTGAACGAGCGTCCCCCTAAGGTGAACGCGAACAGGTATCTACTATCCTTGTGTATAGGAATACTAAAGAAAGCATTCTTTAGATCCACAACACTAAAGTAAGTAGTGGGAGTAGGTGGGAGTAGGTGCAGGTTCCAAACCCTGCTTTGGGCAATATGTTCCTAGTATCTGCACTCAAAGTCTGATTATCCTGTGAAAAAGGTTGCTCAGGATCCTGTGCAAACTGACCTCTACCAGGGCCCCCTACACCCGGACGACCTCTGGATCGTCTACCCATATTCCCAAATGTGTTATTCGACCTCTGTCGAAGGACGGGGCATTGTGCATGCCAATGACCCTCTTGTCGACAATAGGCACACAGGTTAATGTTCACAGGACACAAGGGCACATTCCATTGTGGAACATACTGACCTCTAATCTGTGAACTACCCCCTGTGGGGCCTCTAACAATTTGCTGTAATAGTACTTTAGTCTTTAAATCACCTTTTCATTTTTTAACTCTATCTTTTTCATTATTGACGTGATTCTCGTAGTACTGAGCCATGTGCAGTACTTCTGATTGGGACTTCGCCTGCCAAGTGCTCTCAGAAGACATAATTTGTGACTGGATGTCAGGCAGCAATCCACGCACAAATTTGTCCACAAAAAACCTTTTCCCAGACTCTGTGCCTACGTCTTGTCCGCTGAAATCCGAGAATACCTGTTCGAACCGATTAAAGAACTCTGTAGCACCCACAGACTTCCCTTGGACACAGGCAGTAAGTTTGTCCCAAATAATTCTTTTCTCGGGGGTTATGGTTTTTAATTTTGCAATGATTCTATCAGGCAAGGTTAGTATCACCTGAGGCGGTCTTTCACCTGCTGGCCTTTCCCCATCGAATCTAGTTATATTCGCCCACGTATCTTCCAACCCTGGCACGTCGTCTATAGTCCTAACTTGTTTTCACAAATCTACGGGCAGGAGTACAGGAAATAACAAATCAATATCGCCTAAGGTGAACACTGAGGACTGCAAGACGGACTCTATTTCTTTATAGAATCCTGTCGGATTTTTCCTAATATCAGGAATAGATTGTCTAATAGTATTCACTTCCTGTCTTGAGAACGGACGTGGACAAATTGCGATACATAATGTGCAGGAATGTCCACAGCGACTATACCCCGCGCAACATCGGCCGCAATCTCGACCTTCAGGACAAATGTCGGAGGAACCTCTCTCATAGGCAACTGAGAAGTAGGTGACTCCAAACGCTTACTAAGCAACAGAGCTAAGTCGAGCGCTAAAGCAGTCGAAGAAGTGTCAAGTGAAAAAGCTCTCTTATAAATACTCAATAACTCTGTGGGACAACTGATCTTTCTTTTTACGCAATCATCCTGTAGGTACTCTATCATTACCTGTATCACTTTCCTCTGCATTTCTGGCATATACTGACTATATGTGTCATATACCTCAACTGGAGTTATCGACATATCTGAAATCCATCTAAGCGCGTCCTTTGTACAAATTCATGCTTCCTCAGATATCGATTTTCGACAAGGAAGGAACCATTTCTGTACATCCATACTTTCCCCCTCGTCATCCTCATTCTGTAACCTTTCCAACTCCTTTCTATGCTCAAATAAACTCTCGACATGCTCATTTACTTTCTCCACAGTGTCTCTTGAAAACGCTAAAGTATTCAGATCCCTTAACCCTTGCGGGAGATCTGTTTTATTTAATTTGCCCCACATCACACATACATTAATTCCTAAGCCTTCAATAAAAACATTTTTCTCAGGAAAATTATCCTATTATAAAGTGTTGCAAAAACAGTAGCTTGATCATCCCTCTCCATACAATGCTTAGCCCATGCAATCAACCCACGTTTCTCCTCTGGTGGTACAGTATTGCGAGTGAAAACCTTCGACCATGCACCTTGATCGACTACAAGCGGTACAGGACCACTTGGAAGAGAGGGAGCAGGCAAATTCAATGGAGGTACTGTTACTGGTGCGATAAAAAGGGGTGGAGGAATAGGTGGAGGAACAGTAACTGGAGGAAGAGGAGAATTAGGAGGAGCAGGAACAACAGGCACAACAGCAGGTAGAGCAGGAATAGCAGCAGGAAGAGGCAAACAGCAGGAAGAGTAACATACGGTGGCGCAGAGGCACCAGGCCTTCGTTCATTTAACAATTTATCTATGAATTCGTCGGAAACACAGAGGTCTTTAGAAGGATACATTTTCTGTATTCCAAGTGAGAAAGCCCTATCCATATTCCTAGTCGACTCAGAATGTTTATCTTGGTCATACAATAATACTTTTTCGGTGTTCGTCTTATGACGGCGCGCATGTTTTTCTATACTTTTAAGTTGCTGTAATGCTTCTTTTTTCCAATTCTGCAAATCATCAAATGCTGCAGGTCTAGCCTTTTTCTTTAATAGAATTGACTCTAAATACTCAATACGAGGGATTTCGAAACTACCATTGATTGGCCACTGAAGTTCGGAGGCATGTCTGGTTTGTCTGTGCCAAATATAATTAAATACTATACTTCCAATGCCATGCTTACAGTTCATAGTACACGCCGGCGACCCCTCCTGTGGTGCGGGATGGCTAAATTCCAAAGATTGTTTATCGCTGCGGTACAACGCCCTGAAGCAGGTAGACATATTTCCCAGGCATATAAAATCATTGGTGTTACCTGGTCAATAATTGTGTCTGCAGATACAATACGCCAAAATCAAATTATCAGGAATATATTAAGAGTCGGGTCACGACTCACCTGATGAAGCCTAAGGAGGTCCTATTGGATTTCAAAGAATCTTACCTAACTAATCTTACCTCGTGTGTGGTGATTTCGGCAAATCTGCCTGCCTCGATAAGTGGACCCTCGTCAAGATGCCGTTCTCGGACCACAAGCTAATCGTCCAGGGATCGGGTTGTGCAGCGCTGCTGAGGTGTCATGTCTCATTCAGTGGGGCCCCTTTTTGTCACACCGTCCGATCCTGGTCCGATAGCGAGGGTCAACCTTCGATAATCCGGCATCAATCTTGAGGGTCCCTATTCGGGCGCCAACTGTGAAAACAAAATCAAAAATATTGAGGTGAGTACCCCAAAAGGAAATACACCGAACACGGGTTACAAAGGAGCATACGAAGATCTTTAATTTATACTGAATCAGTTACAAAGAACAAAGCAAAATCAGATAGCTATCGGCCCTCAGTGCAACACAGCGAACTCCAGCGTGGTTCGTTGTATTCAGTGAGAGACGCTGTACATTAGAATTTGTTGCTCTTTTATACTATTTGCGAACACGATGTGCAAACCTACTTCGGGTTAATATTCCTTTAATACATTACTGATCTAGGGTCCATGCCGAGTTCGCATATCCACATGTAAGTGGTTTGCTTTTAATACATATATCAACAAGCCTACACGGCAACTGTTGTTCTGGGATTCTTCATACAAGGCTTTTCAAACATTAATACAATGTAGTTAAACAAGTGTTCTCAGTTCAGTATTTGAATGCATTGTTCTTAACATATGCTCGCGGATTAGTTTAATTGACGCGAGTAATCCTTTACACACAGGTCAACGAAGGACAAGGTTTCAGTTCACGACTTTAACAAGTGGCCTGCAAGCAATTTACATATTAGCTACATGCAGAGGTCAAGATGGCCATGTTGTATTTCGGAATGACATCGTCTACCATTTTAACTCACAGGGTGACTTTACAAAGCGAACCTAAAATGGCGGATTGACCTAAAATGGCGGCTTACATTGATTTTAAGGTCAGGACCTTGCAACACGGATTTCTTCGCAAGTGACTTACAAGCAGCTTGGCGTAGGCCAATATACATATATTCATTGCAATAGGAGACCCAATATAATTTCTCATTTGACAGGATGAGGTCTCTAAAGTTGTCCACTCTATGAAGGTCTCCTCCAAACAGGTGCTCCCCTGATCTTCCAGAACCATTGAGGACAACATCTCCACTCTCTGGTCCCTGCTCTTGCTGACTTTTGTAACCACTCCTTCACCACTGGTTCTTTTCCTCTATCCCTTAAGCACTCCTGTATGACCCTCTCTTAAAAAATCCATCTCCTGACCACTTCTGCCCTGCCAACTATTGCCCTATTTCCACTACCCCTTTCTTGGGTAAACTCTTGGAGAAGCTGGTTCACCCCCAACTGACCCTCCACACTGATTTTGTTTGTTGCCTTCATGACCATCAATCTGGATTTGGGGCATCCAGAGGCTTGAAAACTGCTTTCCTAAACACCCGTGAAACCATGCTTGCAAATCTCAACTCCAACTCTCCCGCTTTTCTCCTTCTCCTTGATCTCTCCTCTGCATTTGGCATGGTCAACCATTCTACCCTCATAAAACGACTCTGGACACCCTTGGCATCACTGACCAGGCATTGGATTGGCTGACCTCTTTGCTCACTAACCGCTCTTCCCAGTTGCAACTGAGCCCTTTCTCCTCTACCACCTCAATCTCTACCTGTGGCATCTCCCAGGGCTCTATCCTATCACCATGGCTCTTCAATATCTATCTTGCCCCTCTTGCTCGCCTAATTTCCTCCTTCTCTCCTCATTTCCAGTGTTTTGCCGATGACACACAGCTGTCCTTCAAACTTCCCTCTCCTACCTCCTCTTCCTCCTCTCTGATCCCTGACTGTCTGTCCGCCTTTCAGGCATGGTGTGCAGCTAACAATCTCTGTCTTAATGCCAGTAGGATGGAGATCCTTCTCATTGGGACACCTGCACCCTCTTTTCCTCCTACCCTTTGACCACCCTTTTTGGGCACTCTACCCCCACCATCCTGTGAGGGCCAAAACCCTTGGGGTCTTCGATTCCGCTCTCTCCTTCACACCTCACATCATGGCTCTTACTAAAAAGTCCCACTTCCAGCTCCAACTCCTCAGAGGCATTCTTCCTTTCCTAACCTTCCCCCAGAAGCTCAATGTCTCCAAAGCTCTAGTCCTTTCCAGGCAGGACTACTGCAACAGTTTCTATCTCAATCTCCCTCTTCCCTCCCTACGCCCTCCCAGCTAATCCAGACCAAGGCTGCAAGGCTTATGCTTGGCCTCAAGCCCAGGGACCGGATCTCTCCAGCCCTAAAATCTCTCCACTGTTTACTGGTGGCTGCAAGGATAAAATACAAGACCCTCTGGATCTCACACAAGGCCTTTCGGGGCCTGGGACCACTCTATCTTCGACTTTCCCTCCCCAAATACTCCCCTGCTAGAGACCTACACTCATATAACTCCAACACCTTGACTCTCTCCAGGCAGAGAGTGAGGGCAGGTCTCTCTCCTCGGCTGGCGCCTCCATTTGGAACACCCTCCTTGCCCCACTTAGACTTGAGCCGGACCTCCTTAAGTTCTGGAAATTACTCAAAACGTTGCTGTTCTCTACCTCTTTCCCTCGTTCCCTCTTTCCCTTCCCTGTTAATCGCCCCACTGCCGCAGTGACCCGTGGCCTGATCCTCATGAATCTCACAGGATTCTAGGCCCTTCTCCCCAGTCGATATCAGCGCCCTGCCCCTACCGCACTGCCCTTGATGGCCCCTGCTTGATGGCTCTGCATCCCACCCTTAGGAGTCGCCTGCACTAGCACTTAGTCTGAGGTTCTCCTCCTTGGCTCCCCTTAGCACTTCCCTCCCGGCCCTTCACCAGCACTTGTCGACTCCTCTGCACCCCCCTTCCCTCCAAACTCTTGCACTTTAGTCACTGCACTTGTACATCTGAATGCCACAAGGCCTAGTAGTACCATGACTTTATTTTACTGTTTTACCATTGTTATAATTTTGCTGTTCCCTTCCCATTTAGCCTTGTGGCACTTTGGAACACAATTCTGTTGTATAAGGCGCCTAACAAATGCTCAATAAAATAAAAAATAAAAATATTACAAATGTTAATGCCAGGTACAGTAATATTAAAAGACATGTGGCACTTAATGCTTACATTATGACCATTCTGCTAGCTTAAAGGCAATCATGTGGTCTCACTTGTTTTTGCATGTATATTAGAATGGGGACAATTCTAAGGTACAGTAATACTAGGCAGCCACCAATGACACAAGCAGAAGGGGAACCAAAGAAGGGTAATTGATTGGCCCGACAAGCAGCAAGCATAATGGTTCCTTAATCAGGGAGGCTGGTGCCAAATGGCACATTGATTGAGGTGAAACAAATCTTTGAAACTGTCTGAAGAAATCCCTTACATTTCAATGCAAATTTCAAATGGGGTTTTATTCATGCATAGTTAATTGAGTTATGAGGAGCACAGGCCATTAATTCAAAAGGAGATTGAAGGCAGTCAGTCAAATGGTGGTTTGTGACCACTGTAGAGGCAACTGTAGACATTGAGGGACTGTCAGTTTGAATCATGCACCAGAAACGTGAAAGGGCTATGCTGTCACTCCACGTGCATGGCCTGCAGTTTCGCACATACTAATTCCTCTTTGATATTTTTTTAAGCCTTACCAGCTGCAGGTGGAGCTGTTTTCCTCATCAATACAAAATTCAACATCTTTCCCCAAAGGAGCATCGAGAAAGAATTAATGAGTGATTTATTTGCCTATAGTTCATCTTAACCATCCGAAGATCCTTGTATGCAAATGTCATTATTCAAAATAATACAAAGGAACTAAAACAAAAGGTGATAACAATAATCAGTAACGGCATAATGTCCAAAACTCTATGATGGAATATGAGAAAAGATACAAAATCAACCCGTCAGATCCCGCTACTGACAGAAGCAGCGCATCAGACCAGAAGGAAAAGATTGGCATTTGCACCTGGACCACACTGCAAAAAATGTCCAAAGTGAAGGAGGTCTGGGGAGACTAAAGGGGTCATTACGAGGTTGTAGGTAACCTTGCCGCTATTAGCGGCTTGGCTACCCCCTTACCGGGTACCAGGTCCAGGTTCCTTGAATGAGGAATTACCGGGCCATTCCGACCTTGGAGGGCCTGGTAATTCCTCATTCAAGGATCCCATCCCCATTCCCATTCAAGCCCCCATAGGCCTCAATGGGAATGGGGAGGGTGCTAACACCGGGCTCGTTAACAACGGGCCTGTTGTTAGCACCCTGGTCTGCCCGTAGGACCCACTAAGGGCGCCTGGTAAAACCAGGCATCCTTAGCGGGCTCCCGCGAGCAGACTCGTAATGGGCCGGTAAGGTGTTGACGGCTCCGGCACCTTTACCGGCACAGTTAACCCCTTACCGCCTAACTCGTAATGACCCCCTAAGTCATTCAAGTTAAGGAAGTGCGTTGATGAATAATGGTTTCACTGAAATACCACAGAAATCCATTCACGCACCTGTATTCCACAGGGTGGCAGACAAGGGTAGTAGCCAGGTAGGTTCCTATTGAACACCTAAAACTAGCAACTTTGCATGGAAAGCAAAGCGATGCACACTTTCTGTGAAGCTAAGCAAGGAAAGATACATACTGGCTGTATTACCTCTTATATGTTTGATGGTGTGGGGACGTGTGGAAATTGAGGAGCACAGTGTCCAGAGCAGGGCGCAGTGAAAAACGTGACCTCCCTCCTGCAGTAAGCTAGCTGTGTATTGGGTGTAAACGGGTATCCCTGAGGCCAGGAATAAACTGGCTGTATCTGCTAAATGGTGCATATGATTCTGGGGGAAAGTTGTTCCACAACCCTGCACAGCCCATTGGGTGGAGATGGCTGGAGTAATGCAGGCACAAAGGGTTGGAGGGGGGTTCCTGCATATTCCCGAATTTAGCACTGTCCGGGTATAAAGGAGTGGTTTGGGCCAGGAGTTACCCAACGTGCCGCCTAGAGTGTGGATGGAGAGTTGACCTCGCAGGCTTGCACCCCCAACAAGGGCACCCATGATTTGCACTTCCAACTGGGAATATAACCTCCAAACACCTTTAAGCCAAGCAAGAACAGTTTGTGGGATAAAGCATAACCTTGCAAACATGTATTATGTGGAATCTTGGAGCTTCAGTGTACCATTCCCAAAACTTACCCTCAGAAGAGGCAAGAGAGACAATCAACTGCAAACCACATGGTCGGGCCGAGATGCTGCAGAATTCTGCTCACTGAGATTGGAAGAACTTGGAACACCGAGGGATGGAGAGCTGCTATGAACAGACATCAAAGCTGGTGCTGATGTCATGCAACACCTATAAAGTGGTAGAACTATCGGGTGGGACTAGTGCTGCAATCAGCCAATGAAAAGAAGTTACTTAATAAGAGTTTAAGAATCATTTAAAGGCAGCAACAACTGAATACATGCTCCTCTGGGAATTATAAGATGGAGAATCTAGCTTAGGCAGCAGAAGACCTGGAGAAGGACATGTTCCATGTTGCTCCCTGCCAAGACGGGAATACTGTCAATTGATACAAGGTGTCCACTTTGCTGGTGTGCTTACTTGCTATCCTGACCCTTACACAAGAGTGTGCCTACTACCAGAGGTCGAGGGGATATCTGAACACTGACTGCTTAGAAACATTAAGTCTATGGGAGAAATGATCATTGAGTGCTGAGAACCTATAGATCTATGCGAGCCCCGAAAACTGCCAAGAATCAAGTGGTCTGAGAGATGCATACCTGTAATTGTGAAGTATCAAACATTGAGGAGAGGACCAACAGTGCTGCAAGAAGGTCTGAAGGAATGCCCAGTGCAAGCTAGAAGGGCAGAGGATTAGGAGAAGCCTAGGAGTAAAATCTGAACATTCATAGGCCTGTAAAAGTCCTCAAGGGGCATCAAGACAGCAGGATCACCGAAGCAGGGTCAAGGCTGTGAGTAATACCTGGGGAAGCCTTCCCAGGAGATCTTTCTCTATGTTGTGTAATTGACTAGTGTTGGGCATTTAAGAATAGTATTTGTCAATGCTTTAGTTGACCAAGACTTGCAACTTGTGTGTTTAATCATGGGGTTAGCCAGGAGGCGATGGACTTTTTAAGAATAGGATTTGGATCTTTTTGTTGGCCACCTCTTTGGATATTACTTTCTAGTATGGGGTGTCCCTGAAAGGAAAGAACTCCTTAAGACAATGTTACTAACTTTATGATTTCAGGGAAGCACGATTGGAGATGTAGGGTACGCAGGAATATCCCACTTTGTGCGGGGCCTTCCCTGGCGCTTTTTCATTAGAAAAGTCCTTATTATTTACAGATATTCCCCTAGTTCCTGTATGGACCAACCCCTTCCATCACTTAACAAAGAATAAACAGTCATTGTTGAAACACACCCGATCCTTGTCCCATATTTGCTTGTCCTTGCTGCACTGGGATAGTGAGGTCTTCCAGGAATGAGATCTATTCCTAATTCCTGCCTGCAGATTGTGGGGCAGGTAATCCAGGCTACATTGGCATGTGGTAGTGGGGGCACAGATTGGAAACAGAGATGGGGCAGCAGGTAAATGAAGAACAAATGTATGCCTGTCTGTAGGTATGTAAGCATGTGTGCACTCTTGTAAGAGTGTTTATGTCTATCAGTGCATACAGATTTGTTTGTGAATGAGTGCATTATGTTTGAGCATGCGGGGGAATGTGAGTGCAATGTGTAGGCATAATGGGTGTCTAGGCCAGGGAGGAAGCCTGGTGATCATGGCGAGGGTTGGAGTTGAAAGAGCCAAGTGCCTATGATGAAATGTTGGACCCTGAACATCACGCAAGACAAGTCATGGGGCAATATTGGCATATATTGGCCCAGTCAGAAATGACACATTTTCTTACAGTGTTATTACTGCCATTATGTGCAAAGCCAACATAAGTGTGTTCTTACGTGGGAATACTGACTTATTTGGCACAGCCAGCATACACATGTTTTCTTGCAATGGCCTCAATAGCATTATGGGCAAAACCAGTATGAGTGTGATAATACATGGGAATAGTGGCATATACTGGAACAGACAGAATGGACACGTCTTATCACAGTGGCATTATGGGCAAACTTAAAATGAAAGTATCTGTTTACACTAGCAGAATACTGCTTATATTATGGGCACAGCCAGCATGAAAATGTGTTTTTTCATTGGCAACGTACTGACATATTGTGAACAAAGGCATCAAGGAAACGCATTGAAAAATGAACATCTGGTGATGTGGCTGCTCCCAGATATTTCTATGTGCAACTCTACAAAAGAGACTGTAAATTGCATAGCATTGTATCCAATTTGACCTCCACGCGAACCCACCGCACATATCACTGGGAAATCTGCTCCCACCAATGAAAAAGTTCATCAGCCATCCATGATGACAGGTCTACCTGAATGCATGTGCTAATTTAGCACATAGGGAAGCCGTGTCATCATTGGCAAAAATCAGATCAGCATGTCTCCCAGTGGCTAATGCACCGTTAGTCTGCAGCCATTGGGCTACTTGATTGAACCTCTGTCCTAGAGCTATACTGGCTTTGCATAAAAAAGCAATTATCTTTTTCTCACATTACAAGCCATCATGAACATTTAGGCTCCATTCTTTATTGAAGCCACAATTGTCTTGACATTTAAAAACATACATGCGCTCATTAGAAGGAATATGCAGTCTTGCCACTAGCACAGTAATTACTTACATAGGCAGATCTATTGCAAAAATATAATTTGCTGTGAACCATTCTTTTTAAATGTTCCGGTATGTGATCAAATTGCAAATGTTCTATTTCAGTCAGGGTGGCTAAATGTTACTTTGTCAACGGCATGACCTGTGCATTTACACAGGTCAAATACTATATAATGGGATTAAAGGACTAATCAATAGAGAATGTGTCACTTTTCAATTAAATTATGACTTTATTTCTGTAGTCTGTGACTCGCGAAACTAAGAAAAGGAAGGAATTGAATGGATGCAAAAGTAATTTGCTGAAAGATTCATGTGGATATTGCAATGAGAGAATATAAGAGCAGAAAAGAAATATATGCAACTAAGGAGGAATTGAAATGAGTGAACATGTTGACTGAAGTATCAACATTTATGAATGTAGAAACAGTATGAGAAAATCAAATAAGGCACAAAATATATAGGATCCAAGCTCTAGTGCTTTCACAAAGGGAGCATTGAAATGGCATGTGTGTTGCCCTACCCAAAAAAGTAATAAAACAACTACAATTATAACAAAACTGTGCACAGCAATTCACCCAACTCCGTAAGGCTGTGGTGAAGTCAGGTCACCCTAACAAATTCAGGTCCTTTACCCTATTCTGTAGCCAGCAGGGGACTCTGGAGCCCAGGAGATCTGGCCAATCATGGCAACAGAGGCAGAACTGGGAGCTACTTGGAGGTGGTGAAGGGTGTAGCCACGGAGCATCACACCGCCTTCAAGCACAAGGCCTTCTTCCTGACATAAGTGGTCAGGCCTCAGAGATAGGAGACTCAGAATGTAGAGCTAACTCCTTCCGCTATCGTAAATAACCATTCCCTAAATGTTATGTGCATAGGGAAAATAAAACAGTATAATTTATGACAAAATCATAATCTCTTTCTCAGAGTTATCACTTCATCCAAAGAGGACCTTGTATGTTTAAGCATAGAGTTAACCAGGAGGCTACGGACTTGTTAAAAATAGGTTTTGGATCTCTCTGTTGACCACCTCTTTGGATATTACTTTGTAAAATAGGGTGTCCCAAAAGGGGTCAAAAACTATTTAAGAAAATGTTACTAACTGTATGAATTCATGGAAGCCCGATTGGAGATGTAGGATACACAGAAATATTCCACTTTGTGCTGGCCCATACCAGCCACTGTTTCATTAGACACGCCCTTATTATTTACAGATATTACCCTAGTTTCTGTATGGACCAACCCCTTCCATCACGTCACAAAGAATAAACATTGTTGAAACACACCAGATCTTTGCCCAATGTGCCATTGCATATCCTTGCTGCAATAGGATCGTGAGGACTTCGTGTTTAGCACATGCCATGAATTAGATCTATTCCTGCTTCCTGCCTGCAGAGTGTGGGGGGAGTTCATTCAGACTGCATTGGCATGTGGCAGTGAGGGCACAGATTGGAAACAGAGATGGGGCAGGAGGTAATTGAAGACAAAATATGTGCTTATGGGCCTCATTACAAGGAGGGCGGTAAGGGGTTAATGGCGCCGGTAAAGGTGCCTGAGCCGTTAACCCTGTACCGCCCTCTTACGAGGTTCACTCGCGGGACCCGCTCTGGATGTCTGGTTTTACCAGCTGTCCTTTGCGGGTCCCGCGAGGGGACAAGCATGCTAACAACCATTAACAGCCCCATTTTTAGCATGCTCCCCATTCCCATTGAGACCTCATGGGGCTCAAATGGGAATGGGGGTGGTCCGGGTCCAGGTTCCCTGAATGTGAAAATACTGGGCCCTCCAAAGTCGGAATTGCCCGGTATTTCCCCATTCAGGGACCACGGACCCAGACCCGAGTTATTAAGGGCATGGCTACCTCCAAACTCGTAATGAGGCCCTATGTGTCTGTGTAGGTATGAAGTATGTGTGTACTCTTGTAAGGGTGTGTGTGTCCATCAGTGCATACAGATTTGTTTGTGAATGAGTGCAGTATGTTTGTGCTTGCGGGTGAATGTGAGTGTAATGTATCGGACCACCCCCATCTTTTCACATTTTGGTTCCTTAACAACATAAGCGTATTTTTTAAGGGTGATGGATTTGAATTTTATTATTACAACGTTATTGCGCTAACTCTATTAATTCAAGCATGTTATCATGTACGTTACACTAGCAGTCCTCTGCTGCCCCAAATTTGGAGAAGACTGGGGTTCTACCATTAAGTGCAGTGCACCAGCGCTACTTGTTGAGGCCAATTGCCTACTTTTGGTTAGGTCAGAGAATCATCTTTTATAGGAAGTGATCAGAACATAAGCTGTATGCCAACTGGACACAAGGGAAGGAGGTTTGGAACAAGGAATGTTAGTTTCAACGCTAATGCCTGGTAGCTGGTGAGTCACATGCTGTCACTTTATGGGAAGCACTGATGCTGGTCTGTAATATGAATGTTTTCAGGCAACATAATAATTTATGCAGAAGATCTTGCCAACTAGTAAGGTTTAAGTATGAAATATATGCAGGTGGTAAAAAATGTTGATTGAAAAGAAACAAATCTCTTTCTCATGAGTCCAATGATAAGTTACAGCTCTGGTGTTCAGAGTCTGCATAAGAGCATACGGTACGAAAATGCATTTTTCAGCCCATACACCTCCACTCTCGTGGTCTGAACAACTATCATTAGGCGGTAAAATCACAAGTAAAAGAATGAGCACTCTGCCTAGGCACAGGTGCTTCAGTTGGAGCAGGTGTGTGGACCCATGACTAAGCATTCTTTCAATGGAATAATGTGGAGTTAACACTCGATCCAGCGGGCAGGGTTGGGTTTTAAGGACATTAGCACCCCGGGTTACCAAAGCGGTTGCTGTTGAACAAGGGAAAATCCTTTACAAAGATGGCCACCATGGAAAGGAAAGGCAGGGCGCCATACAGAGCCCCTCTTCTCTTTCCATGACGGCCTTCAGGACACAAGGAGAAGAAACGGACTGCCGAAAAATAGGTAAGTGGGGGTGAAGGATTAAAAAAAAAAGGAAAGTGAGGGTCGGGGGAAGATGGTGGCGGGGGAGCCGGCCCATTAGGTGGCTTGGAACACGTGTTTGTACCGGCAGTTCAGGCCTGGGTTCCTAGCCGCCCGGGTGCTAATGGATAAAGAAGCCATTATTGTCATGGGTGGGGAGTAAAAGCATTACATGTATCTGTGCACTGCAGGCAGCTTTTTTTTACAAATGATATAACTTATGTCATTGATGTTTGCACTGTATTCGAAAATATCCAATACCCAAACAATGAAACCGAGTAATGATTAGGACTTTCCATCGCAACATTACATGTGTGGGTGTGCTTCAGACTATGGGGTCAGGTAGCTTGCATTGGTGGTAGTTTAAAATGGGTGCCTGTTTGACAATCCCACCTTGTATCTAAAACTAGTAGCCATTACTAATTCATGCCAGGGGTATTTATAAAGATAACTGTTCTGCATTCTGTGGTATTCTTTGCAGTTGTTTTCTTGGCAGTAGTGACCAGTACTATTGAATGCCTGGGTATCTTCTGTAAAAATAGCTGAACTGACGGGACACTTCAGAACGTTCTTCTTCGCAGCTGTGGCATGTTCATTTGGCTTGCTTTTTTTTTTTCTCTCACTCCCTTCTGCTGCTTGACTTACCATTTCACAGACTGCGTGATACACTTGTGCATTTAGATTTTCCATTTTCCATTTTAACTACTACACACTCTTTTTCACGCTTGCTCCTTTCGGGCGGCCATAGCCCTCTAAAACATGAGACAGGGAAGGGAAATTAGCACGTGCTTCTATACATCATTTTAGTGCCCACCATTGGGAACTCTGCACTTATAACTTAAGTATTAGCCTGCTTTTAATATTGTATGGAATGTCGTGATAGTTACTATATGAGTTTGGATACCACGAGAAAGGTGCATGCCCATGGCTTGGATAAGAACCATACATTCTGAGCCATGAGAAAGGTATTGTAACCTGTTCTAGCACAAATACATGACAGAGATTTGAAGATACGACCCAGGCGGTAAGGGGTTAACGGCACCCTAAAAGGTGGCGGCACCGTTAACCCCGTACCGCCTAATTACGAGGTCCCTTTGCGGGTCCCTACCTTAATGTCTGGTGTTACCAGCCGTTAAGGCACGGGCCCGCAAAGGGACCTTGGAGGCAATTACGGTACCATAATTTGCGGTACCATAATTACCGCCTTCCCCATTCCGATTGAGCCCTATGGGGCAAAAATGGAAATGGGGAAGGGCCAATGGTGAATGGGGAATTAACGCCCCGCCAACCTTGTGATGGGGGCGGTAATTCCGCCATTCACCATGGCGGATTCCGGCGTCAACAATGGCACTAATAACGCCATGGTTAACGCCTGGGTTGTAATGACCCCCACTTTATCAGGGAAGTACACATTGACAACACTGTATCAAAGAAATGGGACACAGATTAGCAGAATAAAGCTACAGCGCAGGGATTCCTTGAATTGGTTCAACCCCCACAAATGCCCCATCTAAATTCCACATATTTCTTAATATATTCCGTGGTTGACCGAGCTAATTATAGGATATTATCACTCCATGATGGCCAAATGTATTCTATCAAAGATTGAGACATGGAGTGATGAAAATTCTATCATAGGTCCCTTTCAGATGGGGTTTAGGAGGGGCTTGGAATTCTTTGTGTGAAAGTGTCTGTTCCACTTCTTGTATTATTTGTAGATTTTGCCTCTCCATTACTGATCGTTCAATTTTGTTGGAATAATTGAAGAGGATGAAGATCTCTGAGGACCTATTAACAGCGTCCCAACTTCTACATGAAAATAATTTTGCAAGGGTGAAGTTGACAATTATAGGATATTTATCAGCACCAATCTATATTGCCAGGGGAGTTAAGCAGGGGTGCATATTGGCCCATGCATTGTTTAACTTGTTTATGTCAGATATGGGGGTGGCATTAAATCAAACTCATAATTTCCTGTGGGATACCGGCAAACTCATAATGACCCCTATAGTCTTTAAAAGTTCCACAGAATTACAAAGTAATCTTTTTTCCCACAGAATATTTCCTGTATTTCAAAACAAGTAAGTATATACATTTAATATGTATCACAGTACAATCTTGCTAACATAGCTTAATTTTTTACCCTAACGCTACCATTCAACTAACAGCTCCTCTACTTCTCCCAGTCCTGATTACCTACACAAATCCAACCATCATCCAACTACATCACAAACTAAACATGTCCTCTGCCATTTCCATTCCCTCGTTATTCACAAAACTGCACCCTCCACCCTACGCCTCCCTTAAGTAACAGACTGCATTTCAGGTAAAATTTCTCCTTGATATCATACATAACTAAACATCTTCAGCGCCCTCAGTCGACACAGCAGCCAATCAGCTCACTCCAAACCCCTGGTTCGATCTCTATCTCAACCATTCAAACTCAAATTAAAAAACAAGCTGCCAGATGTTTAAACCAAGCCTCCTAGCAACCCTAGCAATATTCTCACCCACTATCCCCACCCATGATCCCGCTACTTTGCATCACCCACACCACCCCTTCCTCTCAACTTACCTTTTAGAAAGAAGAACACCTCTACTCAAAACTGCATCTTGCTTCTCCTATATGAACACTTCAATAGAAAGCCAGTATAGGCCACACCTTCTCTGCAACCCTTGTTTACAGAGTTGTTTCGCGCACGGCTTTGGTTCTATACATGAGCGCAAACATGTTTTTACATGTATTTTACTAAGCTGCATGCAAATTCTACACTGACTCTATGTATCAACAACTGTAAATGTTTTACATTAGATTGACAACGAAATCATTAAAGAACCCTGTACCATAATATGATATTGAAAATTATCAAGGAGTTCTGAGAATGTATACAAGAGCTAAGCTTTTGGCCTCACTCTTCTATTTCATCACAAAACACCTCTGTTATTTGCATTCCAAAATGTCCTTTATCAAATATAAATTTTTAAAATATCACTTACTGTCCTATGAGTGTGATACAGCCCCATAGGCAAATACCCATCTATAATTGTGTACTACTGCCCCAACTGTTATTTTACTAATAGCCCACATAACAGGGGTCCATTACCATTCAAGTAATGGTCCAGTACCTAAGTTAAACATCTGAGCAATGTGAACGCATAACATTTGCCCCAAACCATTTACCAGACCAGTAATGCCACCTCACCAAAAAGGTATAACTATTAGTACCCCCAAACAATGTCAAGGGTTCCAATACCTTTTTTGAGTTACAAAATGACACCCTCAAAATTTCTCAAGCTCCTAATAAAGTCATAAATAAATGGCCATCATAAAACATGAATACAGCAAGTACTAGCAGTCTCTTCTATATTTCAGGGAAAAAAAATAAAAGAAAGACAGAATGAGCCAGAGGGTAGCAAATAATTAGATATAAACACCCAGATTCAATCACAAAAGAATGTGCCACTGCCCATGAAGAAACATGACACTCCACACTTTATATATTTCTCTACGTTACAAAGAAATGCTGCATGAAATTCAAGAAATAAATCCTAGTTGAAAATGGCATATAAAAGCAGCTAACATACTTTAATTACAATTTTCACAACATTAATAACAATGTTTTTAAAATGTCCATGGAAAAATAAAGCATTCTTCCTTCAAAAAGAAACTGTTCTATATTTCACAAAAAGTGAAAGATCCAATATACCATCAAAACATTGAATACATGTTCCCTCTTCCATTTGAAAGTGTTCTAGCAACTCTATGCTATGCTGTTGCTCATACACTAAAAACCGGAACCCATTATGCCATTAAGTCAGCTAGATAAAAGACAAAGTTGAAACGGTGGAGTCAAGTATTACAAATATGTTGGCAAATTCGATTGGAAGAGAAAGAATACTGGTTGCAATGTCAAACTGAAATATGCTGTATGCTACGAATCCTAGGTTCCCCCCAAATGGTTTGTTACACTCAATTGATGTCCAACGCACTGCAAATCTTAATAAAGAAAAAAAACAGAAGAGTACTGCATTCACTAGTTCCAATAAATGTTTCATGTTATTTCCACCACTATTTCATAGACCGGTTACATATTTTCTGCAATGACAATTGCCCTCCATTAGGGAAGTTAGAACATTACATTTAAAGAAAAGTATACCAGTCAAGAGGAGCATCACATATTCACATGCTTTTGTGGATAAAAAATGCACACCAAATTTGGCCATAACAGTGAGGGTACTGTCTAAGAATGCATATATAAGTACATGTAACATCCCTTCAGAAGAAATAAATAATGAGCTACTGTCTATAAAATACAAATACAAATAAAATGTGCATTTCCAAAAACATATGTGTGTAAAATTTTGCAGACGCTGATATGGAATCAAGGGAAAATTGTACACTAAATGTTGTTTTGGTTTCCCCAGACCTGTTTGCAAACAAGGTCGGGTGAAGAGTTTCATGTCTGCTGTTAGACACAGCATCATAGGCAAGTCCCTTAAAATGCATACAACATTAAGAGATGAAGCATGCAAGTATATAAATACTTACAATCCCATTATGGCATCCATGTTGAATGCTAATATAGATATTCAATACACCGCAGACAATTCAACTGCCTGTCTTTGGTGAGCATGTGTTTCAATGAATTAGCACAATGCTACACATATAGGATGAATGTGTCACCAAATGAAACAGCTGACACATAGGCAGTTTTAAATTGTGAAGGATGTCTAGTAAGATTTTCATTACCCTTTGTAATTAACCATAGCAATCAATCTTTATCATATGCAGATCACTATGAATGTTATTACATGGCTATACTGCAGTTATTCAAACCTACATGTTTTGGTCACTAGAATACACTTCACGCTTTTTGTAAAGCAACTGAAAACAGTCTTACAAATGTGAAATTAAACAGTATAGTACAAATAATTGTTATGAGTGTCACCAAGAAGAACAGATAGAAACATAAATTGGCAAAGAAACTCCCCCAAGGGAGTCGACCATCTCTTGCAGGTAGATAAGAATGACTTAGGGCCCACTCATTCAAACTGTAGCAGAAATAGAAATGAGAGAAGTAGAAAATGCCAAAGCACAAACCAAAGCAATCTCAAAAAGATCTGTGAGTGCTCATATCACAGTTAAATGATGAACAACTCAGCATTTACCAGGAATTCACTGAAAAAATTGAACATGTTTTACACCATGAGAACAAAATATGCAATTGTAATATTTCCCAACCTCTGCTCTGATACATTAGTTGTGAAGCTGGCTCTCATGAAAAGTTTCTAATTAAAATCCTTTTTGTTTGCAAATGTTGTTTCAGCCTCTATAGGGTCAGCTGCTCACAACATAGGAGGTGTAGCCTTACACTGACTATTATTCCTTCCAGTTCAGCAACACAACCTACTACAGTACCACACATTTTCTACAGTGGCTGAATTTGTAGTAGGCAGACTTTTATGACAAATGATGATTCTACTAATAAATGAGATAAGCATGGCTTCTAATATATTGCTAGCCTTGATTCAACTCATAATGCAAGAAGTCCTTTGGAATAGACATGACAAGCTTTTTGGAAGAAATCAAATCTTTGTATTTGGTGATCTCCTACCATTAAAACCAGTGAAATACCCATCTATATTTCAGTCATTAGGTTACAAATAATGCAGTACCACACTCGGCATAGGGAATGTAAATTGGTGGCATCACTTTCTCTACAGAAAACTTCTACAAAATATGTGTCAGTCTGCAGTGTCAACATATGCACAAATACTAAAGCTCTTAATAGTTGAAGTACTCGAGCAGGCTAAAACAACCTTAAAAACCAGACTTTTACATGAACTGTACAGACAAAATAAATCAGATAATCAACTGATGGACCAATAGCCTGGCAAAAGAAGCATTACATGAGTTTAATGTCAACTCTTCCAGACCGTGCATAATGTAATGAGGAAATGTTTCAAAATGAAAGGCAACCCTTAAACCATATTATGACAAATGGAGATTGACTCAAGTTTAATTGAGAGAGTGGGTAGAAACATGTGTCATTATATCTATGATTTCTGCCTCTTACTAACCACCAAGACAAAGGTGAACCAGTGTGATGCAGGTAATCACCTTTGCACCTGGGAAATAGAACTCAACACACCGGAATAATGCCACAAACCAAACCATACCAAGAACAACATTGAGCCTGTGAGTATATTTGACCCAAAGACAGTGTTTTTAGCAATGCCAGAACAATATGTTTGCACTCAATGTGTCAATAATATTCCACTATAAACAGATTACTAGTTTCCCTCAAATGTAAGATTACTGCACAAAGCTTGTAATAATTTGGCAGATTTTAAATTCTAGTTTGCAGTGTAAATATGCTGAAAAAGAAATAGTTGGTTTGAATAGCACTTGTGTTAATTTCAGTCTGATACTGTGCTGACTTGAAGATGACTGGAGTTTCAACTCCGAGCAAGGTAGCCTACTCACCTTTTTGAATCTTCCAGCAAATATTCTTATGAAAACAAACTAACGTACGATGAATAAGAATTCTATGGGCTTTACAGAATGTTAATATCTAGAATGGCCAGATCTTACAACACAGCCTCAAAGGTAGGTCCATCCACTGAAAGTGACACCTTTGAACTTTGGCTGGAAATAAACATGCCCATCTGGGAGTTCATGCAGTGAGAATGATGGGGTCTGTCAAAAATGCCCAATCAATCAGTATTGAAGACTTCATAATTGTTGTTTAGCTATAGGTCAAGTGCTGAGCTTGAGGCCCCAAGTGGAATTACAGGTTATGGCAAGCATGTGCATTTCCCTTTGGCTTAAAACAGCACATGGTATTTACCACTGACCTACATGCAAAATTGAATAACCGTTATACATGTGTAACTATAAGACTTAGAAGGGTAGGCATGGGTGTGTTTCAAAAAACAAATTAATTTGATATAATATTACATTTAATACAATAATCAGAAATTATTAAAATTAAAATAATTCATAACTATAGGGAGCAATATGGCAACAAGTAATGCAGCATGCATCTGCAAACACAGATTCCGGAAATCGTAATTTAATAAAATGTGCATATTGCTGCCTTCAATTATGGAAAGAAAACAAAAAGGCACTGAGTGGTGTAGGAGGCAAATAAGCCCCCTCCTTTGCTCATGTGAAAGATATTGGGATTTTAAGCCAATGAAAATTGGGGTGTATTCAATAGGACTGTCCACCTATGAGGCAGTGGATCAATTTCATAGTGTGACATAGTTATTACATTAACATGGGAATTTTGGACACTTTAAAAATAATGTCAGCACAGAGGAGAGCATTCTAAATCTGGAAAAGCTTCTGGGAAGAATAACACAAGTCCACATTAACTGATTACTGAATCTGTATACCATCTGGAGAAGTGTGGCTTGTTCACTATGGATTCTGAACCATTTTAACATGGAGGCCTATTTTCTTACCTAGAAACGGAAAGAATGGACCAGGAGGGACTAATAGCTGGAAGATGTTCACTCTTCCTCCTGGCTTCATGCCATTAAAGAGCAATTCAAATTGGGAATGAAAGCTCCCCAAAGGTAATTAGGTAAACCCCCATAATGATTGTCCTAAATCCCTGTAGTGCTAGGGAATTAGAAGGTAATCTCCACTAATGGGCACTCATTCCATTAAAAAATCTATTGTAGTGAGATGCAACAGTGTTCCCATTATGTTTATAGCTTAGTGACTACATATAGAAAACTTTGCAGTTTACTAGTGTGAGTTGTATCTCGATTTCATTGTATTTAAAGCAGAAGTAGCCAGATTCAAAGAAATACAAAACTGCATTTAATGTGGGATATTTAAAAAGTACCCCAAGCGGTCTCACTAATATTGTCAAAATAAGACCATGGTTCGAAGGCCCTGTGCCATGGCCTAATGAGGGTGACTTCGGTAATGTGTGTTTTGTGTAAAATAGGGACAATTTCTAGTGTGGACAGTATAGCATTTAATATGTGATATTTAAAAAGTACCACAATGGGTCTCACTAATATTGTCGAAATTACACCGTGGTTCGGAGGCCCCATACCATGGCCTAATGAGGATGATTTTGAAAACCATTGTCCCAGTTTGGGTGTGTGCACCAAAACTCTGTGCATTATGAATTCATAGCACTTTTTCCCTAACCAAACACCTGCAGAAATGTAATACAAGTCATTGTAAGCATAATCTAAACTGCACACAGTTTAGCATACCTCAGCACCATATTCATGTGGGATGGGGGGAGTCATGCAACAGTTCCCTGATAATAGTATTGGTTGGTAATGTTGTGGAATGAAAATGTCCTGTCTAATATATGCAAGGAAATGTTCTATGTGGTATAAAGATGTGAGAATATTAGAGAAAATGAAATGTTTTGAAGAATCACCTTACTTTTATGACCCATCTGCCTTCTTGCTTGCTATGTGGTACATTTAAAGCCAATGGCAGGTAAGCGGCAGAATTAAAATTAGAATTTGTTTGTTATTCAGAACTCAATATGTATACAGGATTGATAGTGAAAAATAATGTTTGTGTGTGAGGCATTTGAGATACATGAAAGCAGGTCAATTTCATTATTGTATACAAGCTACCTGTGATTTTGTAACATTGTAGTGACTTCCCCTGCATAAAGCTAGGGATCACCTTTGCCTTGAGATCACCTTTAATTCATTTACTTTAATACATTATTCTGTTTCCTGACCAGAATTGTGGGGTGGAACTGTAAGTTTAGGGGGTAGTAGATCGATGTTGCTCGCCTAATGAAAGTAGCCATACATTAAACAAAATATATCTTACTATACCAAATGTATAGACAAAATACACACTCATGGCGTGACACTCCACATATGTCCATATATGTCAACATGTACTGCATGCCTAATTCACCTAGAGAAGCGGGTGTCCAACACAGCTGATTTAGAAATAAGTATTGACTCTGTGACTCAACTGCAGAGTAATTCTCAGATGCAACATTGATGGGGATCTAAGTTTAGTCAATGAAGCATTGTGTACAGCTGTTGGTTTGTAATTATATTCAGATTGTCATAGTCAAATATGACATACACATGGGAATTTCATACACTTTAAAAATAGTATGAGCATAACAGAGATCATTCTGACAAACTGGAAGAAACTCAGAAATTCCCTGCACATCAGCAAATGATATGTATGTAAGAAGAGAACACGGCTGTCTGTCTCAGGCATATAATGTAACAATTAATAATTCACCAGGTCTAACCCTTGGCCATGCACTTGTAGACAATAGAAATAAAGTCCTTATGAAGGAATGGGTTATGCAAGATTCTTACATGTATGTAGACTCACATGTCAGGTTTTAATGAATTTCAATGCAAATAAAGTAAAAGTAGACATCCCTTGCATTCTTGAATATAACTGACTACATGCATTGTACACACTCCACCCATGGAGATACACCCTGTACCTGAAAATAGAATTTCTTCAAAAAGAGAACTACTACAAAAAGAAACCACATCAGACCTCCCAATAATCACCATGAATAAAAAACAAAGCCTGTCACACGGTCCTCAAACCCAGCACATTCCACATGAATTGTTCCCTTTAAACGTCAGTAAAAAAAACAGAATCAATTGTTATCCAAATATTGAAACCATTCTGCTGTTTCAATTGTCACCACTTGTAAACATTATTACTCCTTCTCCTATACAGAAATGCCATAAACAACTGTGACAGAATCTACACTGCATTAGGAGTAATACCTATGTTGGATCAAAATGCAGCAAATGTTAAAGTCACTATAAACACACAAGATAATTCCCAGGAACTCCTCATACACTTACTAGAATGTAGTCTTGAGTTTCAGAATGTACAAAACGCACCAAATGTGTATGATTCTTACCAAAGCACAGTTGATCAAATCCTAACCTCTACCATCTCAGGTCTACTTTTCTGCCCCTCATGATAGCAAAAGGAGCCAGCATCAACAGGACCATGGAAAAGAGGAATTTTGTGTTTTACAAGTCCCCAAACAGTTGGGTGTCTGCAAATATCACTCAACATCCAATCAGTTAATTGCCATTCCCAAAGGAGAGCGGTCCCATTCCTGAGCAGTGCCAAGCCTACTTTTCAAATGTTAATGCAAAACAAACATTGCCTCAACAGGGCCAGGTACAAGAAGGGCCACTGCACAAGTCCTGACCTGTCCAACCCCCCGGCAAACTTTTCAAATATTCACTAACACCAAATAGAACTGCCATAAGAAAGTGAACCCTCCCCCCAACAACTTCATGCAAGTGCTCTTAATAAGTGCAGGTAAACACTGAACCTAGAGATTCAAAATGTACAAAGACACCAAACGCTGTCTCATCACTTGCTGAGTTCTACTTTACATATTTTCATTCACAGCGCACATTTTATCGACAGGGCTAGGGAAAAGATGCCCGGGGGAAACCTTTCCCTGGCCCTGATACTAACAAAACCCACAACATGAACAGGGATAGGTAAATGTTTAATCGTGTGTTTACAAGTTTCCAGGACCCCAGCCTGCTTTTTCCAAACACTGATCACAACAGGTCCCAGTGAATCATATATTACACCCTATCTGCAGCACCCCAAAACTTCCTAAAGGTTGTTTACTATGTAAGACAAGTGGAATAATGTAAAACAAGTGCATGTGAACATCCATGCAGTTACCCTAGCATTTGGATGCCTACACACAGTGTTGCAGATACATTTTTGAGGTGGGAGTATTTCACTCCCTATTTTTAAATGTTGAGAGTAAATGGTGTTTCTATGGAGTAAAACGAAGTGTTCTCCTTTGCAAGAGAGTAAAAAGTATGTGACATCCAGCCAACGAGGGAAAAAAGTTGAAACTCTATTTTAATTAATTATCCTGCAGCAGTCGTCCTCTTTGCAATCAAATGTAAGTTTCTCAGAAATTAGCAGATAAAGCACAGTACGCATTAACACAAGCACCCTTCTGCAGATGGAAACAATGCACACTAACAATCTGAGCTTCCCTTGCATGCAAAAAGTAGGCACAAAAGCAGCATTAGCTTTTTACCACTTTGCTCACACATAACAAGTCGGCTTGAGTATGAGCCATGTAGCCTTCCCTCACACAAACAGAAATGACGAATCAGGACAACAGCAATGCAAGCTTTCATCATGTAGAACAGGCGGAGTGGATGATTGGCAAGTAAAGCAAGGGTAGAATATTCCAACAAGCAGCACAAATAAGGAATGGGTCTCAGCAGTAGAAGCTCCCTCACAAAGAACAGGTGCAATGTAGGGTCCAGTAGTGCACACTCCACTCCTAATATGGCAAACGTATGCAATGGCCCTCAGTACATAATCCTTTCCTCACATAGGACAGGTACATCATGGGTCTCAACAGTGCAAGATTACAACATATAGAACAGATAAGTTGTGGGTCACAACAGTAGTAGTTCCCCTCACATAGAGAACAACCTGCATGAGATGGAGCAAGGCAAACACCCCCACAATGAACAGGTAAATTACGTTTGTCAGCAGTTCAACTTCTCATCAGAAAGACCATGCCCAGCATGGGCCTCAGCTATCCAAGCTCCCCTCACATATAATGGGTACAGCATAACCACGGCACAGGGAGCAACACCCACATGGAACAGGAAGAGTTCATTGCATTTGCAGTGGAAACTCTTCACAGATAGGACAAATAAAGCATTGATAGCGAATAGCCCAAATATATAGGCTAACTCTGCTTATAGAATAGGAAAATTGTGACATAGTATGTGTGATGCTGGAAATGCCTTATGGAGGGACAGGTCCTCCTTGTTCTTGTCCTACCACTTCTCTGTGTGTGTTTTCTCTATGTTTTCTTCCACTGAGGTTCAGCCTGGACCTCTGGCAGTGCAGCTCTTCATGTTTTCCTTTTTGTGAACAACACCCATGAGATACCCTTAGGCACCAATGAGTGGGGGTACAATCTTGTAGCCCATATGTGTGTTTTGGGGCACTTGTGTGTGGCCTGCTGATGGCATTTACATGCTGACTTGGCATTGGCGCTGAGTGTCCTCCATTTTTGGGACACCTAGGCCCTGCCAAAGAATCAAAGGATTCCTGACAGAAGGCAAGATGGCCACTGTGGCCGGTTGGTTTCTTTTGCCTTTTACCTTGTTTCCCACAGTCCTGGGAAGCTCTGCCTCTGCCCGCTTCCTGCTGACAGGCTGTTGGGCGGCAAAACCATATATGGCTCTAGGGCTGCCACCTGTTAGACTGACTGGAGCCTTCCCAGGGTCTGTGTGTGGTGGGTATACCCTAGGGGTGGGACATGTTTGAATGGAGTCTGAAGTGAACTCACATTCTGTGTTATGGGTGTCTGGGTGTGGTGTGTGTGACACAATGCCTGGGACTGCCCTGACTGAAACTGACATGAATGCAGTGTAGTGTGCTGAAAGGCTGGGTGCTTACCCCAATCCACATTCTTCGTTATGGGTGTCTGGGTGGAGTGAATGGCCTGAATGCATGTGAGCCTGATTGGCTCCTTGCCTGTATGAATGGCCTTCTGCGTGATTGAACAGGACTGTGAGACTTGTCCTCGGCCTCAAGCCCTAGGATCGTATCTCTCCAGCTCTGACATCCCTTCATTGGCTCCCACAACGATTAAATGTAAAAGCCTCTGCATTGTCCACAAGGTTTTCGGGGACCAGGGACCGAAATACCTTCAACTATCCCTCCATAAATACCTTCCTTCTCGAGCCCTTTGCTCCTCTACATCTAATTCCATCACGGTCGGGTGTTTTTCGAAGAGACGAGCTAGGGGCAGATCTCTGTCTTTCGGCTGGGGCCTCCCTTTGGAACAGCCTCCCAACCACCCTGAAACTTGAGGAGAACCATCTCCAGTTCCGGAAGCACCTCAAGACCTTCCTCTTCGTTTCTGCCTTTGCCCCTCTTCTCCCCTGCTAATCTGTTTCTCTCGCTCTGCATCTGGCCACCATCTGTCCTTCAGGCCCCGGTACCTGCACACTCTGTCTCCCTCCTGAACTGCCTGCGGGCCACCCCTGGCACTGGGATCTGTATCTGCACCCAGACAGTCTCCCACTCTTCCTCTGAACTTATCAGATATACCCTATCTGACTAATAATGCACTTGCCACGTGTCTGGCTGCACTACTTTTTGTCTTCATTTATTTGTTTATTTATCCCACGTATTATTTATTCTGTTCTCTCTTCTCTCCGCTCTTTCCACTTCTACCTCTCCCCCAATGCACTTTCCCCCTTTCTCCCTTTTCCTTGCACTTGCGCATTCTTAATGTCACTGGGCCTAGTAAAATCGTACTTTTGTTCTCCACTATTCCCCTCCCTTTGCTTGGTCGGACTCTGAAACACTCTGAAACACTTGTGTATGAGCGCAATATAAATAAAATATCATATCATATCATATTGGTTGACTGAGCCTGGCTCAACCTGAGTGAATGGAGACCAAATGCATATAACAAGGTGTCTCTCAATCACCAATTTGTTCAGAAGCTGAAGTTGAAACTGAAGCAAGAAGAAGCTGCACCTTGAGGAGAAGTCTTCTGCTGCAATTTCTTCATATAATATGAAAGCTGCTGTGTTATTCCTAGGACTGATCCAGACAGGACCTGTGAAGGAGCCCTCTCCCTGAGCTATGAGGGACCATCATGCAACCTGCTAATCTTCATCCGAAGTTCCCTGGACGCCAGTGCTGTGTGCCTGCCGTCCGGGAAATGGTCTTTGTGAGTTCTGAAGAGGATTGCCCAGACATCTGAAGACGAAGAAGTCCATTGGTGTCAGGGTCCAGAGGTGCATTTCATGACTGCGGGAAGCTGTTACTGGCTACCACCCAGAGGAGGGGGTACCCTGGTATAGTGCTGTTGGATAGCCAGAGCTGCAAAGGATCCCAACTGCCTAAGATTATTTCAAAGGCATCCTTCCTGACCACCGTTTCCCACCAGAGAGAGTCCAGAGTCTTGGAGTGCAAAGGAAAGTCCGCCGGTGGGTTTCACACCACCAGAATCTAACAAAGATGTTCCGAGGGTCCAGACTGGGTTAGGGTCCGAGGTCTAATCCAGTGGTCGAGTCCAGGTCACCAGAAGCTACCCAGAGGTCTGTGCTGTGAACGTCAGACAATTGCATACATCTGAAATCTGACACCAAGAGTGACCTATGCCCCCATAGTTGCCAGAACTGATTGAAGGGTTCCAGGGGTCTTACTCTCATCTGCAAGCCTTTGAGGAGCCTACAGCAAGTTTCATCTTCCCAGGACTTCTACAGTCAGAGAAATCGGCGACCAAAGGAGAGCATCGCGAAGAGCCATACTGCTGCACTTCAGAAAGACTTTGGTTCCATTTTTCTTCTTGGACTCAGAATCCCAGTGGTTCCTTCTTTCAAGAGGGGTCCATCCTAAGGGGGAATCATCGAGTGAAAGTGAGAAACTCTGCCATTTCACCTACCAAGGCACCAAAGATACTCTGATGAGAAAGATCATTTTCTAGCCTCAGGAGTCGTTCAGGGGGCCAGATTCATCTTATATCCTGTTCTCCTGTGGCCTCTCAGGTACTTTGGGGTGGTAGAACCTTTTAAAAGAAAGTACAAGGTTATGGAACATTATTGGAGTTGGCTGTAAAAGAAGAGATCAGTTACTCCCTAACGTTTCCATTACAGGTTGGCCAGGTGGGGGGGATCCTTACACAGAATGACTTATCTAGTCTAGAGAAAGCATTCTGCTGCTGTTCATAACTAGCCTGCCTTTCTTCCCTATTCTATGCTGTTACACCTCACCTAAAAATTCACATGCCTATTTAAAACGTTCTGCACTTAGTGCATCTATTCCTGAATTTATGTATGGGGTGTGGTACCACATATAGGGGCCGATTCATGGAACCAACGTGCGCCGAAAATCTAGGCGCAAGCATGCGCAAGCATGCGCAAGCGGAAAAAAACAGGCGCACGCGCACGCGTGCGATTCATGGAAGTCCCTGCGCGTGTTCACCGCGGGATGTGCGCCAAACCCGTGCATGGCGCACAAGTCACTGCAACATCGCGAAAGGCGTGCGCGACGGTGCGCGACGCGCACAGTGAAAGCGCACAACCTCAGCGCACACAGCAGAAAGTGGGCGGGACATGGGGCGTAACGCACGGAATGGGGAACAACACGCGAAAATAAGGGCGTAACTGGGGATGCACTGCACGGAAGCAGAGGTAACGCCCACACGCACACGAACCACACGTATTCATGGAATGGAATAGGGCAAACCCACGCACAGCCAAAGCCGCGCACAAGCTGAAACACGTCCGCCACACGAAGGCAGGCGGTAGAGTCCCAGCGCATCAAAAAAGTGGCGCCGCGGGAAGTAAAATACGCGATTGAGCGGGGTACGTGTATTCCGGGTGTGAGCGGGAAGTGACACACGCGATTGAGCGGGGTACGTGTATTCCGGGGGTGCGCGGGAAGTTACACACGCGAATGAGCGGGGTACGTGTATTACGGCGGTGCGCGGGAAGTTCCACACGCGATTTGGCCGGGTACGTGGATTCCAGGGGTGCGCGGGAAGTTCCACACGCGATTTGGGCGGGTACGTGTATTTTGGGGGTGCGCGGGAAGTTCCACACGCGATTTGGCCGGGTACGTGGATTCCAGGGGTGCGCGGGAAGTTCCACACGCAATTTGGCCGGGTACGTGGATTCCAGGGGTGCGCGGGAAGTTCCACACGCGATTTGGCCGGGTACGTGGATTTCGGGGGTGCGCGGGAAGTTCCACACGCGACTTGGCCGGGTACGTGGATTCCAGGGGTGCGCGGGAAGTTCCACACGCGATTTGGCCGGGTACGTGGATTTCAGGGGTGCGCGGGAAGTTCCACACGCGAGTTGGCCGGGTACGTGGATTTCAGGGGTGCGCGGGAAGTTCCACACGCGATTGAGCGGGGTACGTGTATTTCGGGGGTGCGCAGGAAGTTCCACACGCGATTGAGCGGGGTACGTGTATTTCGGGGGTGCGCGGGAAGTGACACACGCGATTTGGCCGGGTACGTGGATTCCAGGGGTGCGCGGGAAGTTCCACACGCGAGTTGGCCGGGTACGTGGATTTCAGGGGTGCGCGGGAAGTTCCACACGCGATTGAGCGGGGTACGTGTATTTCGGGGGTGCGCGGGAAGTTCCACACGCGATTGAGCGGGGTACGTGTATTTCGGGGGTGCGCGGGAAGTGACACACGCGATTGAGTGGGGTACGTGTATTTCGGGGGTGCGCGGGAAGTTCCACACGCGATTGAGCGGGGTACGTGTATTTCGGGGGTGCGCGGGAAGTTCCACACGCGATTGAGCGGGGTACGTGTATTTCAGGGGTGCGCGGGAAGTTCCACACGCGATTGAGCGGGGTACGTGGATTCCGGGGGTGCGCGGGGAGTAGCACACGTGAATTGCACGTGTGGGTCCTCCCAGGTGTACCCTCTACACCCTCCACGGCCCCTGCAGGTGGCTCACACCACAGGGGCCTACCCAGCACATGTCCTGCAGGCACCCCATCCACCATGGCCATGCCCACCAGCCAACCCACATATCAACTAGCACTACTGCCCACCAACGCATGTCCCCCTGCACCCCCAGCCACCAGGGGCAGCCTCCAGCAGGCCCCCACCCATGTCTCCCCCCACCCCCACCCCCCACCAGTGCAGGGGCAGCCTCAAACAGGCCCCCACTCATGTCCCCCTGCACCCCCACCCCCCAGCAGTGCAGGGGCACCCTCCACCAGGCCCCCACACATGTCCCCCTGCACCCCCACCCCCCAGCATCCAGGGGAACCCTCCACCAGGCCCCCACCCATGTCTCCCACCACCCCCAACCCCCAGCCACCAGGGGCAGCCTCCAGCAGGCCCCCACCCATGTCCAACTCATGTTCCCCACCCAACATGTCATCACAGTCCAGATCCCTGGTCTCTATGGTCAGCCCTCAAATGCAAAACACCCACCCGAGTATTGCATCCACCCACTCATATTCTGCAATTACATCACAGAACACCAATTGCAAGTTCCAAAACAAACACATGTCCCTCACATACACCCAATGGGTGTCAGTGATTCTCTAAACACATAACATGAAATGCATGAAAACAATGAGACACCACACATTGAAGTGCAACAAATAAATAATGTATTAAAGGAAAGATGAATAGAAACAAAAATGAAGAAACAGAAATGTGAATGGAAAAAAATGAAAAGAAGCATGTCCGTTCAAAAAAAGAAAAAAATTAAAGAATATAGAAATCCAAAGTAATGTAGTACAAAGTCAATGTCCACCAAACAAAATCCAATGTGAAAAAAAAATTATAAGCCATTGATCCATGGATAATGTCAAAGTATGTACAAGTCCACAACTATGTACAATGCAAGAAGCCAGGGTCCATCATCCCAACAAAATAAAGGAAACCTAACTAACTACACTAACTAATAAAAAAAACTATATACAAAAATGTGGCCAATGTCCAAAAGGTCCAAATGAAATAAAAACAAAAATGAAACTTAACACTACCTACATAACTATGTACAAGGGCAGCGGGCTAGTTCCACGGCTCACTTCTGGATGTGCCGGGCCAGGGCATCATCGAACTCCTCCTCAATGTCCCGGAGGCGGTCCTCCTCCATGGCCCCGAGGGTCCGCAGGGCCGTCGACGTGTCCACCTCCAAAGCCCTGCGGATTGCCTCGAGGCACTCGACCCGCCTCAGGGCCCTCTGCATGGAGTTCTCCGCCCTGACCATTGAGAGCCGTGCCTCTTCCGCCCGCTGCCGCTCCGCATCTATGGCGTGGCCCAACCGCTGCCACACGGAAGACACTTTTTGTCCTGGGTCCTCCTGCCCTCCGGCCGATGCCTGCCCCTCCGATGTTGAAGGCCCCGAGCCTTCATGGCTCCCACCATGGTGCTGCTGCTGCTGTGCCTCTGCCCCTGCACTGCCTCCTGCTGCCTGCACATCCTCCGCCGGCTGGGGTGCAGTCGTTGACGTGGCCACCCCTGCTGGACGTCCGACTCCCGACTGTGGCAGGGATGCCTCCTCCACCAGCCTGGCCGCACCGTCAGAGGCAGCTCCACAGGGCACCCAGGTGACTGATGGGTGGGAAGATGGCACAGAGGACGACTGGCGCGTAGGGGGTCCAGCTGAGGAGGGGGTCGTGGCAAGCCCCATCAGACGGAGGAATCCGGCCTGGGTGACCTGTCCCAGCAGGCTGACGTTGTCAACGAGCCATTCGAGATGACCTGCAGTCTCTTCATGAAAAGACTGCAGGTCACCTCGCATGGCCCGTTGACGCAACGCCACTCCAGCCAGGACAGGCTCAACCCGGGCCTGGATAGCCACGTCCGCAGGCAGAGGAAGGCCAGTTGACGTCAGCTCATCCCCTGCCTGAAAACTGGTCTGGACATGGGCATCCCTGCTGGTGCAAGATGATGCAGGGACAGGATCAGGGACAGGATTGCACACAGGCACCTCCGCGGCGGCCTGTGCTGCCTCCTGTCCCTGGTCCTGCACTGCACCACTAGCACCAGTGGGATCCCCACCCCCAGACCCCGTCTCCGGTGCTTGCACGGCCTCCTCCTCCACCAAACCCCCCACCAACCTGGATGACTCTGTGCCATCTTCCCCCGTTGGGCCCTGTGGGGTCCCAGCTGCCCCTTCTGCTGCCGAGGAGTCCAACTGCAACCTCCGCCTCTTGGACCTCCCCCCGGCAGCTGCGGCCTGGGACGCGGCACCGGACTCCTCACTCCCCGACGAGATGACAACCTGGGAGGGGAGCCGGGCCTTGCGTCTCCGGCTGGCGGTGGGATCCCCGCCGCTGTGCTCCACAGCACCTTCTCCGCCCTCTTCATCAGTTGACGCTGCAGACAGGGAGAAACAAAACACAGGCATCAGGGCACTGTACAATGTACACATACACACATGACAGTTGTACATGAGTGGCATTGGCAAACCTCTGACATGTCATCACAATCCCCAACACACATGTCATTACAACTTGCACACACGAGCCATACCACAGCCATGTTGCAACTGCCAACACCATCCATACACATACAACAGCATCAGCAGCCAAAGGTGAGCCAGACATCACATGCAACACAGGAAGTGCACCACACATGTACACACACCACCACACTTGCATGCATGTGTACACCTCTGCTAAGTGTCGCAGTGTTCAGACGGGCATCCATGTCACATCTGCCCATCAGGCTTCCACATACCGCTGTCACATGCATCCATGTTGCATCACTGTTGCACCCTTGTCAAATACACACACATGCACATGTACACAGCGCTGATACAATCAGCTGAAAACAACATACATGCGTGACATCACGGACATGTCTACTCACATACACATTCATACAAACTTGTGTGCCCACACAACTGCATTTGGCATGCAAGCCCACACACACAGGCACCATCCATGTCTCACACATTACAGCCCTCGCATGTGTCAGCCCCACGGCCCTGTACACCCGCACCCATACTCGACCCCATACAAACAGATGTGCAACCTGCACACTACTGAACAATCACCACACGCACTGCTCACAATCAGGATGCATGTACACTCACCGCTCGACTCCAGACGGGTCTGCCTCTCAAGGACCTGGACGTGGAGCGCTGGGGATATGTGTTCCAGGACCCTCATCTGTTCTTCCGACAAGTGGCCCCGGCGCCCCTTGGCATCCGCTGCCTTCAAGAGGCGCCGGGCCTTGGTCAGGGTCCTGGACCTGAAGTCCTCCCAGCGCTTCTTGACATGTTGGAAGTCGCGGACTGCCACCCCCTCCGCGTTGATGGCAGTCACGATGTCAGTCCAGATCCGAGTCCGTCCTTCCTTGTCGGCGCGGCAACTTCCGAAGAGGGCATCATACTGCCCCAGGACTTGCTCCACCAGGACACCAACTTCGGTGGCACTGAAGCTGGTGCCCCTCTGCCTCTCTGGCCGGGGGTTGTCAGTGGTCACAGATGGAGTTTGCCCCGACATGACAACCCCAGAGGCAGGAGTGGGTGGGCAACTGGGTCCTGGGGCTGGGCTGTGGAGCGATGGAATCCCAGTCGGGAGTCTTTGGTTCCAGCAGGGGTGGTCACACCAACAGCACCCCTGGCTGATGTGCAGGCAGCAAATGGCAGGGCACGTGGGCAGCAGGCAGTCAGGCAGCAGCAGATGGCAGGTGGGAGCGTGCTCGGGGCTCTGGGGGGCAGTAGTTCGGCCTTCTGGGCAGGAGCGTGGTCTTCCGTGTGCTTACGCGTGGCCAGCTTGATACGGAGTGATTTGGCACGTGAAAATTCTGCACGTCAGCGTGTAATTCGAGGAAAGGCCCTTAGCGCGTAAGCGCGTCTGCACGCATACGCATTTTCATTGGACCAAAGGCCCTCAGCGCGTGAGCGCGTCTGTGACGTGACGTGCGAGGGAGTATCCCTCATTGCACGTGATGACAGTACACACGTGGATCCCAACCAATCGCGTGTGAAAGTTCACGGGACCCCGGAACACACGTACCCCGGCCAATCGCGTGTGGAACTACCCGCGCACCCCGAAACACACGTACCCAGGCCAATCGCGTGTGGAACTACCCGCGCACCCCTGAAATACACGCGCCCAGGCTATTCGCGTGTGGAACTTCCCGCGCACCCCTGAAATACACGTACCCTGCTGAAATCGCGTGTGAAACTTCCCGCGAACCCCTGAAATACACGCGCCCAGGCTATTCGCATGTGGAACTTCCCGCGCACCCCTGAAATACACGCGCCCAGGCTATTCGCGTGTGGAACTTCCCGCGCACCCCTGAAATACACGTACCCTGCTGAAATCGCGTGTGAAACTTCCCGCGAACCCCTGGAATACACGCGCCCAGGCTATTCGCGTGTGGAAATTCCCGCGAACCCCTGAAATACACGCGCCCAGGCTATTCGCGTGTGGAACTTCCCGCGCACCCCTGAAATACACGCGCCCAGGCTATTCGTGTGTGGAACTTCCCGCGCACCCCTGAAATACACGCGCCCAGGCTATTCGCGTGTGGAACTTCCCGCGCACCCCTGAAATACACGCGCCCAGGCTATTCGCGTGTGGAACTTCCCGCGCACCCCTGAAATACACGCGCCCAGGCTATTCGCATGTGGAACTTCCCGCGCACCCCTGAAATACACGCGCCCAGGCTATTCGCGTGTGGAACTTCCCGCGCACCCCTGAAATACACGTACCCTGCTGAAATCGCGTGTGAAACTTCCCGCGAACCCCTGAAATACACGCGCCCAGGCTATTCGCGTGTGGAACTTGCCGCGCACCCCTGCAATACACGCGCGCAGGCTATTCGCGTGTGGAACTTCCCGCGCACCCCTGAAATACACGCGCCCAGGCTATTCGCGTGTGGAACTTCCCGCGCACCCCTGAAATACACGCGCCCAGGCTATTCGCGTGTGGAACTTCCCGCGCACCCCTGAAATACACGCGCCCAGGCTATTCGCGTGTGGAACTTCCCGCGCACCCCTGAAATACACGTACCCTGCTGAAATCGCGTGTGAAACTTCCCGCGAACCCCTGAAATACACGCGCCCAGGCTATTCGCGTGTGGAACTTGCCGCGCACCCCTGCAATACACGCGCGCAGGCTATTCGCGTGTGGAACTTCCCGCGCACCCCTGAAATACACGCGCCCAGGCTATTCGCGTGTGGAACTTCCCGCGCACCCCTGAAATACACGCGCCCAGGCTATTCGCGTGTGGAACTTCCCGCGCACCCCTGAAATACACGTACCCTGCTGAAATCGCGTGTGAAACTTCCCGCGAACCCCTGAAATACACGCGCCCAGGCTATTCGCGTGTGGAACTTCCCGCGCACCCCTGAAATACACGCGCCCAGGCTATTCGCGTGTGGAACTTCCCGCGCACCCCTGAAATACACGTACCCTGCTGAAATCGCGTGTGAAACTTCCCGCGAACCCCTGGAATACACGCGCCCAGGCTATTCGCGTGTGGAAATTCCCGCGAACCCCTGAAATACACGCGCCCAGGCTATTCGCGTGTGGAACTTCCCGCGCACCCCTGAAATACACGTACCCTGCTGAAATCGCGTGTGAAACTTCCCGCGAACCCCTGGAATACACGTAGCCCGCTTGCCGTGCTGGTACAGGGTTAGCGCAGCCCTTTGCGCTGGATTGGGGATTTTGATGGCTTTTCCCTGCGCGGAAGGCGTTCTTGGGGGCGTAACTGGCGCTGCTGCAAGGTCGCTGCGCCACTGTGCGCCACGGCTGGTTTTGGTGGCTGGAATCCATGAATACGCTGTGCGCGGAAATGTGTTTCGGCGCATGCGGCTGGCGCAGACTACCGCACGCGCACACTGTGCGCCAGCCGCGTGCGCCACTTGTGCGCCGAATTCTATGAATTGGCCCCATAGTGTATATTTGCCATTCATTGAATAAGAATTGCCAAAGTACAAAGTATTATTATTTATTATTAGTTATCACCTAATGTGAGGACATTCCTTTGTGGGGCTTGGAGACTCACTGTACTTAAGAACCAGCCTGCATCACCTCCTGAATGCTTAAGCCTTGATTGCTCATCCATTACTACGCATTTAGAGCTTTGGCTGGGTTGCTCTGTGCCTCCACCCTACCACATAGAGGGCCAAAGTACAGAAACCCCCTGCAGTCTTTACAGTTGGAATTTAGTAAACTGAAATAAGAAGAATTCAACATTAGAATAAATGATTTGGGAGCCAATACTGTGCCGCTCTGCAGCTGCATTACTTTGTAAACGATGTTGTAGAAGGGGATGTTATTATTACAGGAGGATAGGTTACTCAATATGCCTTTCATTATTCTTTTCCAAAGGTCTGCACCTTTGATCTCATCTGTATATACTTACATTTTTACGACTCAAACAAATCTGGTCACTTACATGGCAAAGCAAACAAGGCTTGTATGTGTTTTAAGGTCTGACATCAGAATTGTTTTTTCTTTACGAATAATAAAAAATGTCCTCATTTTGCAGAACTGGTGCTACTTCATGGTATGACCTTGTTGTGATACAAAAGTGCAGAGGTAAGTATGCAATGCTAAAATCTATATCTAATGTCATGATCCAATGACTGTATAAACCTTCAATCCTTCAGAGGTTTGTAAATTGACTATTCATCAAAGCTAATTAGGAACACAGTACTTAGAAGTTGGACAATCTCTGCATGCAGCGCTACATAAAAACGTTAAATTTATATCAGCACTACAGAGGTATGTTTGGCAGTGTTTCTATTACAGTTGCAAATGTAAATCATTTATTTTTGTTCGCTTCATTACAGCACTTACACTGGTTGGAGAGTCAAGTTGGGAATGTCTGAATGTTTGAATTGCAGTTTTGAAGATTTGAAAGATTTACCACATTGACTCCAAGTTAGGGTTGAATGAATGTTCAAACTCAACATTGCAAACTCATCCTTGCGCCAGATGAGATTTTGAGGTGGAAGTATTGTACACACTGTTTTTATGATTAGATTGCAAATTAAATTGCAGGAGTACAATGATTTGTCATTGATATGTATAAACACACCATATAGATGCATCGTGATGATAAATGCACACTGAAAAATATGTTGGCCAATGCAAGTATACACTCACTGTAAAAGCATAATTATTTTCTGATAAAAGATACTTTCCCTTCCCAATTGTAACTAGGTTTACCATCTTATTACTAATATCTTAAAGTGGTAAAAAAATAAATATGCATGCATGCTACGCTCCATGAACATATACAGACACGAAACATGAGAAGTTGAAAAGAAAGAAAGGAGGATGAGCCTCTCCTGGAGCCACCCTGTCTGTTGAAGGTATGTTGCCAAGCAGAGTGCCAAGTAGTCACAGGAAAATCCATTCCAAGGAAGGGAAAAAACCTGCAGATCCTGTATATTCGATAGCTGAATAGAAGGTTTGGAAAACCAAAATAAGTGGCATAGATACAGGAAGTAAGAATATTACAGAACTAGGAGGGAGGCAAAATAGCAGGCAGAAAGTAGAAGGCTGACTCTTGCGGGATCCTGAAGGAAGTCAGAGTGGGGACTGAAGCGGAAAATGTAACAAAGAACAAGGATCAGGAGCAGAGATTAAACGAGTAGGAACACTGAGCTAGGAACCCAAGGCCTAGTACTGAGACACAAGGCCACAGCCTCTGGGGTTGCCATAAGAGATGCATAAACCGGAAGTGGAAATGGAGGAACAAGGGTGTCCCTAAAAAGAATAGACTGCATAGAAGAATTCAAGGTGCCATCTTGGGAAATGATGTTGAATGCAGGAGACGCAGAGACAATAGCCACGGAGACCATAAGGACCATAAGCGGTGATTCCTGACACCTCCACAGAAGTTGTGTAATGGTATAGTTTGCGATGCTTTGTGCATGTGGGCGCCTGCTGTGCTAGCTGGATCCATTTCACTGTCTGCAAAATCGGGAAACAAACAATACACTTTTTGCCCTTCACAACACATATTGCACCCCATCCTCACCATCTCTCATCTGTTAAAGATGGTTTCTTATTTAAGACAAATGTATTGTGATGTTTTTGTACATTTTCTTAGCCCGCTATTATTCGAGGACTATGGATACAGGCAACAAATCTAACATTGCATTTGTTTCAAAATGTTTGACATTCATCGCATTTCTCTGAGTTCCTTTGAGTGAAAGGAATACAAGGACCAAACCAAGATATCACAATTTTATATTCCTATTTTTGTACATTAAAAAATAATTAGCTGGACATATTAACACCAAATTTGTAAAAACATGCTTAAGGGACCAGGCTGCAGCTCCATGTGCAATTTTGGTGAAAATCTTTTCAGCAATTTGAGCTATTGGCGCACCAGAAATGTTTTCCCTTTCAAATTAATCAGGATTTCATAGATTTTGGCATCCACCTAAAGGTTTTCCCCTCTTGTCAATATCATACAAAACATTCAAAAATAAGTCAGGTCTGTATTTGTTAGGAAGGATTTGTGTAGATTTGTGAAGAGACAGCAAAATTAGCCACCCAAAAAGTGTTCTTCCTGTGTGGAGACCAACTTAACGGTCACTACTGCACTTGACTCACTGAGCCAAACACATTATCAAAACCTTTACATTTATTTTCAAAGTTTTATCATTCCTAGATGGACAGTCTCAATCACATTGTCTTATTCCGAAAAACCCTTATGAAAATGGGGAAGAGCTCAATGGTTTGTAGTTGCCTTACATAAAATCAAAGAGTATTTTAGGAACATAAGAACGTCCACAGATATTATTTGCCAAATATGTCAGTGATAAAAGGGCACTGTGCTTCAATTACTATTGAGCACTGTTCTCATTTCATTTTTTATAACACTCACCATAAGATTAAAGTGTTTGGTACCATAAACCATACACACTAATTCAGACAGTTTTAGGGCTTGGTTATCTGCTTAAATGTCTGTGATATTCTTCGCACAATGTTAGTCAGCACCGCCCTGCTTCGTGCTTCCTGAGTTTGGGAGTGTTTTGGAAGCCTTGTAGAGTTTTAGAAGAGAAGGATCTGGGTCTTGCTCTAAGAATGTCTGTGTATTGGGAATGTCCACAGTCATCCTTATGCCGAGAACCAGCTCCTCGTTTTCTCAAACTCTATAAGGCTTGCATACCACTCCCAGTTTTGCTCAGTAAAACAAGTGTAATGTTCTTATTGTAACTGCAATTAATACTGAACTCTCATAATGAACACAAATAGAAAATAACAGACACAGCTATAGGCCATGCAGCCTGGCGCTCTGGTCTCTCTTACAAGCCCTCTCTGAAACACCAACAGAACATATCCATTTCTACCTACCTCCCCTAGTACGGACAACACACCCTTGATGTGAGGTGACATTCTTGAAGGACACACGCAATGAAAATATATGTTTCTAAATTCCAGGCAGGATTATTGCCTCTGTCTGTGCTGCGCACAGTCTACTTTTAACCCTAGAAAACACAGCCCCCCTCGGAAAATGTGAACCTGACATTATGACTCACGCAGGGCTGAGATATCGATTTAGACAGGGAGAGACAGAGGGGGAAAGAAAGTGCAGAGAGCGAGAGACAGGGACAGAGAAAAAGAGTGCTAAATCGGCATAGTATACGCTGGCTACAGATAGTTATGTACACTTTACCAATGTAGCACACCAACCTTTATTTTAGAAAATTGGAAAACATTTTAGTTTTTTGGCCAAAAAGTGTCTACAACTAGGTTATATGCGGTATCTATCATTTGTGTTGTTTATACCGTGAACCTAGTGTAGTACGAACAGAGTGCTACACACGCATTAGGTTAATTTCTTATTAAATAAAATATGCCGAAATGTGGTTTAGTGACAGCTCCTTTATAACAGCTTTCAGGCCACAGGGTACGCCTCTGTATGAAAATATGAATTCCCAATCTGCCTTGTGCCCCGAGGGCTGCTACTGAGGTTCATCTCTGGGTCAGGGTGGCCTTTTGTCCCCAGACTGCTGCGTCTTCCTGTGACACATGTTATTGTTTGTTGCCTGCTTCTTTGTTCTTGTATGCAGCCTCGTTTTTCACATACCCACTAACGTAGGTATCAGTGAGGGCATGAGGGGCTGGGGGGGGCGTTCAAAAGCTCACTTGGCCCCCATAGAGGTGTTTGAAGTTTTGCTTTCCAATTGCATAAACTAAATAAGACTTTGCCCAGATATTCCTGGCGATGAAACCCCATGAACTCTGTCATTTACAGGAACGTCATTGTTGGTAGTATACTGATATTGAACAGTATTGGGGCATAAACACCAAATGTTGAATTCTTTGAAAGTTTAGAGATGAGAACGGAGGCTTAAAGCTTAGAGAGGCACGCATTCATGTCAATGATGAGGCTGAAACATGCCTCGGGGGTTGCTGTTGGTATTCATGTTCAGAGGAGAATTGCTTAGCATTTCGGTACCAGACTGTTGCGGTGGGTGGCTTCAGACTAATATGCACGTGCCCATGTCTCTTCTGGGGAAGGTATATCGAACTAAGATTTGGTTTTAGATCCTCCTGAGTGGGAACCAAGCCATAGAACAGGTTATTTGGCCATGTTTATTCCATGTCAAGGGGCTAACATATTTTCTGTATATTTATTAAAGTATTGGGGGGATCCATTGATTACTCCGGTGTAATCCAGATGTGGACCGATTGCTCACTGTGCTTACAGAGACACAGCTTCACATTACTGATGATGCTCAACAAGGCTGAACAGCGTGTCTCGGGTTGCTGCTGCAATTCTTGTTCAGATGAGAATTGCCTACCATATTGGTGCTGTACTGTCCTTGTGGGCATGGCCAGACTGATATGCAAATGGCTGTTTCCCCTCTGTGAAACGTACAGTGAGCTAAAACGTGGATGTAGCCGCTACATCGTTGTATATATTAAGGCTGGAAAGGTAGCTCAGCAGATTAAGTGACATTTGCTGAGATCTCCTGTTTTCTGGACTGTCTGTAAATACTATGTAAATCCTGTTGCCTCATTCCATGTTCAGCGGTATGGAAAAAATGGTGGTAATTGCAGTAACAGAGTTACTGCCACTTTACCAACAGTTACCTGAATCGCTGAATGATGCCAAGGTGGGATTTGAGGCGGAGGGTTTAACTATACTGAACGACTGTAGATATTAACACCACTTTATTGCCACTCCCAACCATCAGAAAATCTGCGGGACTTGGTGGTGGAAATGTAATCAATTGCCAACAGAATTCCAACTGAATGGCTGCCATACTGGCATTGATGCCCTATGTCTTTTCTTTAAATCTGAAAACGAACCCATTTTTAACCCATTATTTAAACATTTTGCAAACCCAGCGAGGAGGGGTTGGCACCCTTACCTTGCTTGGTTACTGGCTCCTATTTAGGGTGGGAAGCAGAGGGAACTTTCTGCCCATGTTGCAAATATCAAAAGTTGGAACCCTGGCCCTGAAACTGTCACCACAATGCCCCAACTCAATCAGGCACAGCCCTGCCTTATTCTGAAGGAGCATTTTACCCATGGTGGTGAAAATGCATGTTAGAACGCCTAGGAGCCTCGGTTGTTCTTACCTCGGTTCCGTTCACATATAATAAGAACTAGCAAAACCAAAATGTCTAGCTTTTCAGATAAAAGCATTTTGTAGGTCTTTACTAACACATTTTGCACTCTATATTTTATGAAACCAGACCTATTGGCTTTGCCAATGCTTATTATCAAAGACATTGTTTCTAGACTACCCCAATAGCCCTTAGACAAGACTGTAGCCTTCAGATATACATTGTCAGAAATAGTATGCAGCGGGATAGAAAAGATGCAAAGCATCACCAGGTATTTGAATTGAACCTTGATGAGTCGGGGGAAGACTATTTTAGGGGCGGAATGTATTTATGACATTACTGGCATGCATAGACTCTGAGGCAAATACTTCATCATTTATTTTTAGGGAAATCTTGAGGGGTATTAGTTTAAAAATAATAAAGAAATAATGGTCTGGCTGTCGCAGATCCCCTTCAATCCATGGCACCAATTTTAGAATCAGAACCAGGTCCCTTTTCTTTTTAAAATATTTTAATCCATATGTTAACACATTGATACAAATTGAATATTCAAATCACTAGCCAGTTGAAGAAATGTATCTGTGATCGTTATTTCTAGTATCATTTCATACTAAGGTTGCACTAAGTGAGCTTGTATGTGCTTAAAGCATACTGTGATGTCAGAATTACTTGTAATTTGAAATTATATGAAGCATGCAAGACATTTACTGTATGTGTTTAAAAGAACTCCAATATCAAATTGTCGTTGACAAATATTTCTCCTTGCGGGATAGACCCAAAAGGGGCATTTCTGAAACCAAGAGATTATATTACGGGGTTGGTGGAAAACCCAGTGGTAGACAGCGTGTTTTCTGGCAACCCCGTAACAGCCGTACTGCCGCCTCTTATCCTGGTGCCACCAGGACATACAAGTCCTGGCGGCCCGGGATGTCAGACGGCGGGACCTGTAAATCCCCTATTCCTAGGACTTCACGGGAATGGGGACACAGAAGCACCGGCACTGATGCTAATTGTGCTGTGCTTCCGTGAAAACTAGCCTAGGGGGGGCCGGTGCACCTGGCAGGTCAGACCTGCCGGGAGCACCGGCCCCTGCAGGCATTCTCGGACTCTAGCAGTCCAGAAAGGGTGCTGGTGAATTGCTACCGGCACCCGGATGTGGCCCATTTGTGTTGTTCTTATTTTTACTAAAGTGATGCAAAGGCCCGCATTACGAGTATGGCAGTGTGGATAATAAATTGTGACAAAGGATTTACCGCACAGTCATACTATGAAAAAGTGAGAGAACATTCCCCCTGCCATCCTGGTGGAATCTACTCCAGACAAATAGAGAATTTACTGCAGGCAGAATAACAAAACAAGTGTTGTCAATGGTTAAAACAGTGTAGCCGATATATCACCCAGAAATACTGTCATACTTGTGATGCGGCATAAAGTGCTCTACTTAATTAAGGGTCCAATGATTACTTCATGGTATTAATAGAAAAATTAAAAAAGCTTGAAAAAGAAAATCCTTCAGATAGCGTTACTTCTCCCCAGGAGGGAACCTCTCACTATGAGGCTGGGAAAGTGAGGCTGCTAACCAATAGTCAAATTGGATGACGGAAGGGTACCGGGAAGTATTCCAAAGAGAGCACTAGAGAGAGAACTGGAGAGAGCAGTCAAGGTGGAGAGAGAAATCGAGAATCAGAGAGAATTCGAAGCTAGGAGAACACCAGAAGGCGGGCGGAAGACGCTCAAGCAAGAGAGGTGAAGGGTGTGGTTCAAGGGAATGCACAAGGACGTCCTGCAGGTCAACCGGGTGGTAGCTGTGGAAAAAGCAGAAATGAAGAAGAGAATAGGCGTCCTGCATGCAGGCAGAACAGCAAACGCTATACAACTGAAAGCTGGTACCCAGTAGGTCAGAGGCAAGCCGAACCAGAGAAGGAGTGGCAGAAAACCCCGGGTGACCAGAAGCACATTGTTCATAAGACGCGAGGAAAGCGTCAGACCAGTCAGTCGAGAGTCGGCCCTGCAGAAGGACAGAAATTGGGTTGAGGTGGTGTGACCTGCAGTGGGTGAACCTTGTGGTCCAACCATTGCGCCAAAACCGCTAACACTATCAGTTCGCACAGCTATCTACACAAACCTGAACAGTATCCAGAGGTGGTGGATGGACGTTCTGTACTGAGAACGAAGGTCAGGTCCCTGGGCTGTTTCACAACAGCCAGCTGTACCGGCACAAGAATCAAACCGTGATGAGAATGTGAGAAGGCGATTGACCATCATCCAAAATCTTACCGACCAGGTGCAGCCTCCCGATCCCAATACAGGAAACGGGAGTTAACAATATTCTGCGAGGGAGCAGACTAGCTGTTTAAAAATGTTTTGAGATATTCCATAAAACTTAAGGCATCAAGGGAGAACAGTAAATAGTATGAACTGAGAGCACCTTCTTCAGCAATTGAGAAGAAAGGCTATCTGTGAGTCTGAGACCCCAACTCCTTCAAACACCATGAAAGGGGGTTATTTTATTGACCCTGGAAAGTACATCCAAGGGACCTAAAAGCGGTGGAGGTACAGGGATAGTTCATGCTCTCCTCTTTCCAAATGAGCCGCTGGGACAACCCATGCCAAAGGAGAGATGTACTATACCCACCCCAGAATTGTCTAGGGCTGGTCCATCAAGCCAAACCCCAGTCATCTTCTGCTGACACCACTGTTAATCATTGCTGATTGGTCAACATCAGATCCTGCCAAAAGTCTAATTTTTTCAACTCATGACCTTAACCTTGCCTTCCACAGAGATGAGAAGAAAAACATTAACAGTCTAATTTCTTTCGAGCTCAAAGGAAAATAAAAAACCCTTTTTACACTGTAAACCATATAGAAAGAGTAAATTGCGTAAACCAATTTGTGATATAGTTCCCAGTCTAGTTCTATGGGAGTATGGTGCTGTATTGTCGGGAAGGACTCTGGGGAAACAGCTTCATCGTCCCAGTGGGGCAGATCAAGAATAGTGGGAAAAAACGAGAGATTGTGAAAACCTCAATAAGCGAGCAACAAATCTTCTTCAGAACTGTGAAAGGCATTAGGGAACCAACTAGGAGAAGGGAGTCATTCTCTTAGACGCACGAGAACTTTGTGTGACTGTTTTTCTGTTGAGTTACGAAGAATCCCAAACTTTTGTTCTGAACAAACTGAGTGGCGTTTGGACTCTTTAAATCCAGGAGAAGGGAGTCATTTCCCTAGATTATGAACAGTAGGTGGACTTTATGGTGTTTTGTTGTAGTGACAGGGATACAATAGGAGCCTTTGTGACTGTGACAGTGCATTTTAGTTTTCACTCGCACAGACTTTCTGACGAGTACCCAAGTATTTTAGTTTAGGTAGGGAAACCCCCTTAGATCTAGGGATAGATAGGTTTGCTTTTCATTTAATAAAAGTCTATGACAACCACTATTGCACCACTTGGTCAGCCTCTTCATTCCTTGTCGCCACAGTTTTCTGAAGCAAAAGCCCCATTAGCTATTATTACCCAACTTTTGAGTTTAAATTAGAGGGCTTGCTGCCATTCACAGCTGACAAAGAGCTGCCTTTTTAAATGTGTAGAAAATGGGCATAATTCACAGAAGTGTTTTATATTGGCAAAACCCCCATTGGAAAACGTTCTGTGAATTAGGCCCAATGTATAGACAAGTTAAGGAAATTGCATGGCACCTAATGACAGGTTTAAGGAAGTGCCACTAGGGACAAGGCAGATTTGTATTCATGGTTTGGAGGTGTGTGGGGGCTGCAAGGCCCCCAGGAGAGCGAGGGCCTGGGCAGCCGCCCAGGTAGCTGTGAACTAAGGAGCAGACCTCATTAAAGGCACACTGAGTTGAAAAGAGACACACTTTGTATCTTAAAAGAATCACTGCTTGTGTGTTTTGGTCAGCTGAAAACTATACTAAATAATGCGGGTGGGAGACAATCTAAATTGCAACCAAAGCTGTGGGGGATATACACTTGTGTACCCCCCTTGAATTACGGCCATGTCTACATGGTCCAATAACCAACATGAAGCTGGTATTGTACACTCGAATTCAATCTATTTAATCAAATACGAACAGATCTGAATGCAGGGCTGTCTCAATTGTATTCCAAATGAAGAAAAACCGAGTTATGGGCTACTGTCTGACTACATAAAGATTTGTGAAAAACACATACGTTTGCTAACAGGTCGGGACCAATTATTGGTATTTGAATTGCAAGTGTAGTTGTATTTAGTTACATAAAATAGGAAATGTGAAAGAGACAATGAACCAGCCAATGTTAATGATGAGATAAGGAGAGAAAAGTAAACAGTAAAAACAAAAAGGGAAGCAGGGAGAATTACATACAGTGAGATGCCAATATATTTACATAACTATAAGTGGAACTGTGGTCATGTGTGGGCGATGCCACAGGATAGTGTGAAGGCCTTCTCATGGACTAAACGATGGAGTGTAAAGGTTGACTTTAGCAGATTAATGCTTGACTTAACATACTAATGTTGGCGCTGCTCTTGATATCATTGGCTGGTGAGTTCCTGTGATAGGTGCCAAGAATGCAGAAGGAGCAAATGGGAGAAGTGATCAATTATGTTCTGTCCAAAAGATTTCCCGGGCAGCAAAGTCTTCTAGGCGCTATAACCAAAGATGTACGACAACTTGGATCAGAGATCTCTCAAGCAAAAAGGGTAAACAGGCAAGGAAAGTGAGTATACCTCTTCTAACACTCAGGAATGTGGGCTAAAAGGTGTGCTATGCTCTCCAGAGAGGTAGATCAGCAAAAGAAAGCACCTCAGCAAGCACAATTCTGTATGGTGTTAAATTAAATGGTAGGGGTTCCGATGAGGAGAAATGGTTTTAGGTACATCCCACAAATGAGATTTGATGTTCTGGAAATCTAGGGGTACTCGTCTCCTTTCCTGGTGCAATATGCTTAATTTCGATGTTTGTAGTCATTTAGAGGGGCTGACATAGGAACTATAAGCTACTGTCCTTCACTACTACTTCTGGATTTGGGATATTAGTGTAATTGAGGGTGGGCTTTCTCCATCGCTTTATTTTGATGACTCATCCCTTGGATATCTGGATCCTGCTGGATGGGGTTCTGTTGGGCTTGGTGATGACGTGTTAGCACCATGGAGACAGTTTGTGTGGACTGGATGTTATTTTGCGGCATGGCAAGTTGTCACTCAAAGGTCAAAGATTTGGGAACAAGTTTGTTCAAGTTTTTTAAGTGCTTAGCATTTCGCTGCTGGACTTCCAAAGTTGGTGGGATCAGATTGATATGCAAATGGATATTTGTCCTCTGTGAAAGTTACAGTGAGCTAAAACGTGGTTGTAGACCCTCCTGAGTGGGCACCTTCCCAGAGAACACGTTATTTGGCCATGTTTGTTTTCGGTAGAGAGGCTCCCAGACCTCTTTGTATGAATGTTTAGAATTGTGGGATTCCACCCTAAATTACCCAGGGTAATCCAGATGCCAAACGCTTGCTCACTGTGCTAGAGAGGCACAGCTTCACCTCACTGATGATGCCCGACTAGGCAGAAACACGTGTATGGGGTTGCTGTGTCAAAACACTTCATTCCATTTATTAGCGGTTTTCCAGATGATTGGACTCTGGTAGAAACAAGTAAGTACATGCCATTGGAACCAAGATTGTGCCTGTCGTCTAATAACCGCAGAGGTGAGAAAACATCAGTGCTTACAACATTTTTGCTGCAATGCTGGATTCAATTGTCTGAAATGTTGGGCCATGAACCTCTTCTAAATTAATTATCTTCAATCTGGCTGAATCCAGAGATTACAAAGGGGAAGTAGATGGTATTTTGGCCCAATTGGCTTGATGGTGGTGTGAAATGGTTTGAGGATGTGGTAAAGGACAATAAATGGATTTCCTACAATAATCTTCAAGAAAATGTTGACCTTCATATCTGTACTGTTGGAGTGTATCACTTATTGAAGAAGTTGTTAGGCCACCCCATCACCTGTGGAAAGTTTCAACCTTGGACAGCTACTACTTGAACTCAATGCACAAGGTCACCGGGCCTCGGACTCTAACGAGTGGCAAAGGGCCGAATATTGAGTTACTGACAGCATGGTCAAGTGAGTTGGCCCCAGGGCATTCTGTACTGACGGAAGCTAGATGGGGTGATATGTCTAGGAATGTCACTTTAACTTCTCTGAACTTGGGTGAGAAGGTGAGACCATTAAGATTCTTAATAGGGTATTTTGGACTCCTGTAAGGCTTTATAGATGAGGTATGATGGATTCTGATGTGTGTGGGGGTTGTAGACATAGGATGGGCTCATTAGAACACATGTTGTGGGATTGTTGCATGCTTAGACCATGTTGGGATGCTGTGACCAGGGACATGATCATGGATTTCGACGTGCATTTAGATTTAAATTTTGAAACTTTGGTCATGGGAGGTAATGTCCTTGTTGATGATCTTACCTATCCTCAGAAATGTTTTTTTTTGTCGGTGCAGGTGGCCAAGAAACGTATCCTTAGAGTATGGAAAGAATAATAAAAATAATAGTAATAATGTATTTCTTTATAGCGCTAGACACCCATAGGTCTCAGAGCGCTGATCTGTCACAGTGCCGACAATACATGATTCGTCACAAGAAATTGTTAAGATGTCTCTAAATAAAAAGAGTGATCTTTAAGCAACAGAAGAAAATCAAATTGTACAAGAACATTTGGGGAAGGTTATTGGAACATATGTGATTTGGTTGTAAGATTGTCGAAATGGTAAGCATGGGATGGATGGGCTTGAGAGGGGGTGAGAGCTTTGTGTTCTTTTCTTTCTTTATTCTTACTTGTATAATACCTAATAAAGAACAAAATTTAAAAAAAAACAAGCATTGGCAGTTTCAACATTTTGGGCTTTTGTGTAGGCATAGGAAAGGCACTTGAAGGGCAGTGCCATAGTGATATTAACTGGCCATTGATGGTATTAGGTGCAAAATGGTACAAGTACCTAGGCATCTAATAGCTGTGGCTAGCATATCCCTAATACCTACACACAAGCCAAAACTGTTGGCTTTGCCAATGCTTTTTTGTAACAGGCCTACAGTGAAGGACACGCATAGTGTTTATAAATTGCGTGGCTGAAGACAGACCTGGTTATGACATTCTTATTACACCCGTAGAGAATTTACAGCCCCAATTAAGTAATATAACTCTCAGAAAGCTGCTTTGGAAAAACACTGCCAGGCACTTCAAGTGCAAAGTTTGATGGTAAGGCTTGATTAAAGCAATCACAACATTTCTTCCCATGGTGAGGTGTTTTGGGCGGGAAGGGGCAGGACCTGCACGTGGAAATGGCCATAGGGATTAGCATGTACATGGGCGGTCAATGGGTGGGCACATAATCAAACACACCTAAAAGCTGTGTGTCCCGCCTCATATGCATTTCTCCCTATCTGTACTCTAATGCAATAGTTTGAGTTTATAGACAGCGCAAGTGCCACCTAATATCCTAGACTAAATATATTAGTAAATATCTCATTGAAATAGAGAAACTACTTGGGTTATGATTTTTATAGGGGCATGTTTGAAGTTTGGTAAGAACCAAAGAAGTCACACTTAAATCAACATTGACAACACTGATTTAAGACTATGACATCATTCTGAGCCTTTGCATTTTTATTGATACTAACATTTATATATTTCTCCGTACCTGTGCATAGACACAATTTTTGGCAATGCTTTGACTATGAGGATTACATTTCTTGTTGATATAACACCTATTATTTCACTTTTTATTGGAGTGCTTAGAAGCAGGACAAATATGTAATGGAACACATCTTATAAATGTGATAATATTAATGTTATATTATGTATTGTAAAAGGATTGGAGGTAACAGAGGTCAGGAGAGGGTGCGGGGAAATATGATAAATCTTTCTTTTTATCTTCACTAAGTGCATAGCTCAGTGAGTTAAATGCTCAGCTGTGACATGTGCCTGCCTGGACTTTCCATGTTCAAATCTTGTCAGCGCCTAATCAGCCCATCATCCTTCTGAGGTTGATCAATTGAGTACCATTATATTTGGTAGTAAATCCGCCGTTGTTACAGGACTTAGAAGTGGGAGCGTTCGAGATGAAGCACTATAGATAAACATGTGATATAATAACATATTCTCGCAGCATTAGGAAAGCTCCAGACTACAGTAGCCTCATAATTGAGTATTTTTGCATGCCCAAAATGATAGGACATAGAAAGATAAAACAATCAATCTGATTCTAAATAAGAAGGTATTGAAGTGGCACATCCAGACTGCCTGCCTTAAATATTTACCCTCTACCTGTACCCTTGTGAGGAAACACATTAGCCAATGTAAGAAATCCAAAACTTACATGAAATGAGGAAGATTCCTGGCAGGGGGAATTGTGGTGCAAATGTCAAACTACAGCCTGTGATAAATGCAATGTGCACACATTTCATTTGACTAGACTCTGTAACAGACACAGTTTATGTGTGCTGCACGCCCCCAGTGCCTGTCTCCACTTCACCAGCAACAGCCTCTACTGTACTCCAAAAACTAGAAATGCCTCCAGAAACCAGTTATGCTCAGTCACCAAGCAACCAGCTTGGTGAGGTTACTCACATGATGATAATGGGTCATGATTCTGACCCAGAGGAAGCCTAGAGATTCTGGGCCCATGCATCATGAATTGTCAGACTCTGGAAATCAGAATCTGAAGATCAATAAAAAGGGATAATGAGGTGATCAAGAATCAGGCCTGGTGTCAGGGCATTTCAAGCAATTTATTTAGAATGAGACTCAATTATTTGTGCCCCCTGCCCCTTCGGTTTTGACAAGAAAGCTTAATAGCTTTTCTTAAGCGGTCATTGGGGGGGCGTTAAAGCTTCTCTGCTGGCTGCCTTTCTTCGTTTTGCTATGCAGAGGTCAGTAAATCTGTCATGGGATAATCTGTAGTTTGGCCATCCTCTCTATTGCTATATCTAGGGTTTGCCAAAGGATAAGGGCACACAGTGAAGAGGAAGGTATGCCCTAAAGAAAATATTAGTCCTCACAAAATGAAGGCTTGTGCACTTTACTTGTGCACTGTTGGCCAAATACAGACCTTTCCAAAAACTATTAAATAATCAAACATATGGGGGTGGCGCTGTGGAGCAGCCCAAGATGGCTGCCTAGCTTTTGGGCTCTGTGTGGGACTGGGTGATATCCTCGGACATCTGCGGCTACACTGTGCGTTTTACGCTCATTTCTTCAATACTTTTGCCTCGCATCTTAGCGCCTTTGCCTGGCGAAATTCCGGCTCCTCTGCGACCCCAGGTGATCCGGTGCGAGGCCTCTGATCCGGCGGCCAGACTCCGGCCCTCTCCCCCGCGGCGTACGCGGCGTCGGCCCGAGGCCCTCCCCCTTCCCAGGGCCTGGGCACTTCTCCCGGGCGCTCGATCGGGCGGACTGCGGCCCGATCGGAGCCCCAGCAGCTTCCAGGCGTCCTGTGCCCGCCCCCCCCGGGGTGCGGCCCGACTGTGATCTCGTAGCCGGGACCGACGCGGAGTGCGACCCGGCCCATCCATCCGGCGGCGGGCGAGTCTCCGTCGCGGTCCCCTGCTGGGCGGCGGGGCTGCGGGGGATCGGGGGAGTGCGGGGCTGCACCCCCGGGAGGTAAGAGGCGGCTAGCTGAGTGCCTACATCCCTGCTGCGGCTGTGTTCGCCGCCATAGTTGGAGCTGCGGCGCCGGCCCGGCCCCTCCCCCCCGTCCTGGGCGGACTGCGGCCCGTTGGGGGACCCATCACTACACCGCTGCCTGCTGCGGCTGGGGGCTGCGGCTGGGGCCCTTAACTGCGGGGGATCTGGCCCCGGCTCTCCCCTGTTGGTGGGCTGCCACTCCTTCTGTCGGCTTCCTGCTGAGTGCGGCTCCTTTCCTGGCGGGTTGGACTGGACACCCGCGTCCTTCCCGCTGACCCTGCTGCTAGTCTCTCCACTTTTTGGACCGCTTGGAGGGGCTGGACTGGGTGCCCCTCCTTGGGTATTCGCTGCAGGCCCTCGGGTCCTTCCCTGGGCGTACATACCTCGTTGTAGCCTCAAAGTGGACATTGCTCACTACGTCCCCGCTAGTGACTTGCCTGTGGTGCTGGGGTGTGGCGGGGGGGCTTTGCGGCGCTCCCCCCTTGGATCCTCTGTGGCCCGGGCTTCTCCACTCTGTGGGCTTTGGGAGCTGCCCAACACCAACACACCCTACCGCTGAGCCCTGATCTCTTTCACCCCGGGAAGCCTCAGCGACCGCAGTTCTCCCCCCTGGCATAGGCTCCGCACTCTTTTATCTGTTCTTGGGACCACTACCTGTTCCACTCCCGAGCACCAACCCACGATGCCTAGCAAGATCAAGGGGTCCTCCAAAGGGGGTGCCATGGATAGATTTACTAAAGCTGTCCCGAGGGGGGAGGCTGACCAGGACTTGCCTATTTCTGAGGAGCTGGAGGTCAACATTCGCCCTTCTCCTGCGGCCCAGGACCTGACCATGGTCATGGAAGCTATGGCAAAAAACTTTGCTTCCTTTCACGAGAAACTTGACGACATCAATGCCAATGTTGCCTCTTTAAAAACACGGGTGGATCAGGCGGGGACTAGAATCACGGACGCTGAAAACCGTATATCAACTAACGAGGATGCTATACATGTGCTACAGGACACTGTGGCGTCACTGTCTCGAGACATGCGAAATGTGAAAGCGAAGTGTGATGACCTTGAGTCGCGCTCCCGCAGGAATAATCTGCGTATTACCGGAGTCCCTGAAAGTGCCCTAAAGGGTCGCATGGAAGACGCGGTCGAGTCTTTGTTGAAGGCCCTCCTGGGCGACCCTGCCATGTCCCCATATTTCACTGTTGAGCGCGCCCATCGGGCCCTGTCTCCCAGGCCCAGACCGGGTGACATCCCTAGACCCATCATAGCCAGGATTCTCAACTATAGAGACAGAGATCTTATCCTCCGCCTGGCGCGGGAGAAGGGAGACCTGCGCTTCGAGTCACACACAGTGAGAATCTTCCCGGACTTCTCTGTAGCGGTCCAGCAAGAGAGGCGCCAATTCATTGGAGTCAAGAGACTACTTAGAGAGCGGAATGTCCCCTATGCTATCCTGTTTCCAGCTCGCCTCAAAATTACACATAATGGGAAATTGTACTTCTTTACTGTACCAGAGGAGGCGGTGAAATTCATCGAGGCGCACCTGCCGCTTCCCAATCCGGCGGGAGCTCCGGCTGAAGATGACTGAGCTGATGCTACACACTGATCGGACACCTCTTTTTCGTCCAGGTTATCCATCAATCGGAACGTGATCATTGAAACGACGCACAACAGTCCTATGGTTTCAGGCCCCCTAAGCGCCTAACCGGGCGCGGTGCTCGGCTGGCTATGGAGGCCTGTCTGGTGATCCGTTTACCGCAGAACCTGCTACTGACGGCGTTGCTGTCCTACATATCAGTCCACAAAGCCGCCCACACGGCTACAGCACACCTCGCTGCAATTGCAATGTTCTTGGTTTGTTGGTTGTCACTGCTTTGGTGCCCCTGTTGGCGGCCCGACTGTGATCTCGTAGCCGGGACCGACGCGGAGTGCGACCCGGCCCATCCATCCGGCGGCGGGCGAGTCTCCGTCGCGGTCCCCTGCTGGGCGGCGGGGCTGCGGGGGATCGGGGGAGTGCGGGGCTGCACCCCCGGGAGGTAAGAGGCGGCTAGCTGAGTGCCTACATCCCTGCTGCGGCTGTGTTCGCCGCCATAGTTGGAGCTGCGGCGCCGGCCCGGCCCCTCCTCCCCGTCCTGGGCGGACTGCGGCCCGTTGGGGGACCCATCACTACACCGCTGCCTGCTGCGGCTGGGGGCTGCGGCTGGGGCCCTTAACTGCGGGGGATCTGGCCCCGGCTCTCCCCTGTTGGTGGGCTGCCACTCCTTCTGTCGGCTTCCTGCTGAGTGCGGCTCCTTTCCTGGCGGGTTGGACTGGACACCCGCGTCCTTCCCGCTGACCCTGCTGCTAGTCTCTCCACTTTTTGGACCGCTTGGAGGGGCTGGACTGGGTGCCCCTCCTTGGGTATTCGCTGCAGGCCCTCGGGTCCTTCCCTGGGCGTACATACCTCGTTGTAGCCTCAAAGTGGACATTGCTCACTACGTCCCCGCTAGTGACTTGCCTGTGGTGCTGGGGTGTGGCGGGGGGGCTTTGCGGCGCTCCCCCCTTGGATCCTCTGTGGCCCGGGCTTCTCCACTCTGTGGGCTTTGGGAGCTGCCCAACACCAACACACCCTACCGCTGAGCCCTGATCTCTTTCACCCCGGGAAGCCTCAGCGACCGCAGTTCTCCCCCCTGGCATAGGCTCCGCACTCTTTTATCTGTTCTTGGGACCACTACCTGTTCCACTCCCGAGCACCAACCCACGATGCCTAGCAAGATCAAGGGGTCCTCCAAAGGGGGTGCCATGGATAGATTTACTAAAGCTGTCCCGAGGGGGGAGGCTGACCAGGACTTGCCTATTTCTGAGGAGCTGGAGGTCAACATTCGCCCTTCTCCTGCGGCCCAGGACCTGACCATGGTCATGGAAGCTATGGCAAAAAACTTTGCTTCCTTTCACGAGAAACTTGACGACATCAATGCCAATGTTGCCTCTTTAAAAACACGGGTGGATCAGGCGGGGACTAGAATCACGGACGCTGAAAACCGTATATCAACTAACGAGGATGCTATACATGTGCTACAGGACACTGTGGCGTCACTGTCTCGAGACATGCGAAATGTGAAAGCGAAGTGTGATGACCTTGAGTCGCGCTCCCGCAGGAATAATCTGCGTATTATCGGAGTCCCTGAAAGTGCCCTAAAGGGTCGCATGGAAGACGCGGTCGAGTCTTTGTTGAAGGCCCTCCTGGGCGACCCTGCCATGTCCCCATATTTCACTGTTGAGCGCGCCCATCGGGCCCTGTCTCCCAGGCCCAGACCGGGTGACATCCCTAGACCCATCATAGCCAGGATTCTCAACTATAGAGACAGAGATCTTATCCTCCGCCTGGCGCGGGAGAAGGGAGACCTGCGCTTCGAGTCACACACAGTGAGAATCTTCCCGGACTTCTCTGTAGCGGTCCAGCAAGAGAGGCGCCAATTCATTGGAGTCAAGAGACTACTTAGAGAGCGGAATGTCCCCTATGCTATCCTGTTTCCAGCTCGCCTCAAAATTACACATAATGGGAAATTGTACTTCTTTACTGTACCAGAGGAGGCGGTGAAATTCATCGAGGCGCACCTGCCGCTTCCCAATCCGGCGGGAGCTCCGGCTGAAGATGACTGAGCTGATGCTACACACTGATCGGACACCTCTTTTTCGTCCAGGTTATCCATCAATCGGAACGTGATCATTGAAACGACGCACAACAGTCCTATGGTTTCAGGCCCCCTAAGCGCCTAACCGGGCGCGGTGCTCGGCTGGCTATGGAGGCCTGTCTGGTGATCCGTTTACCGCAGAACCTGCTACTGACGGCGTTGCTGTCCTACATATCAGTCCACAAAGCCGCCCACACGGCTACAGCACACCTCGCTGCAATTGCAATGTTCTTGGTTTGTTGGTTGTCACTGCTTTGGTGCCCCTGTTGGGCACGGGAAGGACGTCATCCCTGTTGGATTTCGCCCCCTGACCTCCACGTTTTTGGGAGAGTCGGGCTAGCTGGAGACACCTGCGGGGGAGGGTGGGGGATTCACACTGCAAGTTGGGGGTGGGCAGTGAGGGTGGGAGGTGGCATGGGTGGGGATTGGGGACATGTTTTTGAAAATGGCAGTGGCGGGCTGGCATCCGGCTACACATCGGGTCGCTTTTGTCTAATTATGCATCATCCTGTTTCTGTATTTCAACAACTGTGGTGGGATGTTCACTAAGTCTGTCGAGATGCATGTGTCCGCTTCAGTCATAGTCACTCTGAGATTGGGAGATCTGGTGACCCTGGTACTGGGGTCCGGTACTGGGGGACGGGGGACCCAGCGTCCTTTGACGTTGGATCATTTTCCCTGGGTTCCTTGTCCAGGGATTTTATTGACTAGGGCACTAATATGGCTGTGACTATAATGACATGGAATGTCCGCGGCCTCAGTAATTACACTAAGGGTCGCAGGATCATGGCTTACGCCAATAGGCACCACTGCAAGGTGTTACTCCTGCAGGAAACACATTCCACTGGTCCGTTGGCCAGAAGCATTGCGCCCACCTGGGGAACCCTCAGGTACTTCACGACATATTCTACAAGGGGCCGTGGAGTGCTGACACTAATCCACAAGTCTCTTAAATTCGTTCTTCACAGGAGCTATATTGACCCGGGGGGGAGATACATTATCCTGCACTGCGCCATCGCCAATAGAGATTATCTACTCGTGAACACCTATGGCCCCAATGTAGACTCCCCTGAATTTATTGACCAAGTAGTGTCCATACTCCTGGGATACGTGGGTGTACAGATCATTTGGGGTGGTGATATGAACTTTATTTTGGACCCCGCCGTGGACAGGACCGGCTCTGCCCCCAGACCCTTAGCGAGCGCAGCGCGAAGGCTCTTGTCACACTGCAAGTCACTTGACATCCTGGACAGTTGGAGAGCTCTTCATCCGCTAACGCGGGAATACACATATTATTCATCGGTGCACGACAGCTCTTCTAGAATTGACCTGATTCTATTGTCGGGCCAACTGATTGGTGGGGTTTCAGATATTCGTATACTTGCACGTACTCTGTCTGATCATTCACCGGTCCTACTGACTGTCAATATGGGTATTCTAGCTCCCACCATTAATACTTGGCGCTTTAAATCGGCCGCCCTGCAAGACATTGTCTTCAGGGCTGACATTCTGTCAGATATCCAGTCCTACTTTGAATTCAACTCACCACAGGACACCACCCGGGGGATCCGTTGGGACGCCTTCAAGGTTTTCATTAGGGGGGCAGCCATTCCTCAAGTCCATAAGGGCCTCCCTGTCGCGCTCCGAAGCCAAACTGCGAGATCTTGAGCGGGCCCACCCTGCCTCTGTTGACCCTGTCATCCTTTCCCAGATAAGTGAGGAACTCAAGTTTTTCAACGAGCAGGCCATCAGGGAGGTGCAGTACTTTAGCCGACCTCAGGCGGCGCGGAAATACGGTGAGGGGGACAGACCTGGCAAAACACTGGCCGCCTTGGCCAGAGGGGAGTGGGGCCTAGCCCAAATCACTTGCATCAAAGATAACAACGGGTTGACCCAGTGGTCTGACCAGCACATTTTGGAGATCTTTACAGACTTTTACTCTGAACTGTACTCGCAACCCCCCGAACATGGCGAATCCCAGATGCGCGAGCTTCTCGCCCAGATCCCCACCACTATCGTCTCCCATGCTACAAGGGAACAGTTGGACTCCCCCTTTACCCTGAATGAAATAGTAGAGGCCATTTCCAGCCTCCCGAGGGGGAAAGCACCGGGCCCCGACGGGCTTACGGCTGAATTCTTTCAGGAGCATGTAGCCATACTGGGCCCTGAACTGCTCGAGGTTTGGAACGAATCCCTGCGCCTGGGCTCTCTTCCCCCATCTCTACGCGAGGCTGTCATCACGGTTCTCCTTAAGCCTGGCAAGCCGCCTGATGAATGTGGTTCATATCGCCCCCTCTCACTTATGAACCTGGATACGAAGATCTTCGCCAAGGTGATTGCCAATCGCTTTCTCCCGGTTATGCCTTACATGGTACATGAGGACCAATCCGGTTTTGTCCCTGGCAGATCCACATCACACAATATTCGATGGCTTCTCAACGTGATGGCCCGCATTGACCAGAATGTGAGTGCGGTGGCGGTTACCTTGGATGCCCAGAAGGCTTTTGACATGGTTTCCTGGAAATACATGTGGCTGGTCCTGGAGACCATGGGCATTGGTCCTGGGATGAACTCGTACATCAGATTATTATACACCTCCCCGGTTGCCAGAGTTCGCGTTAATTCTCAAACTTCTGCTCTGTTTCCTCTCTTTCGGGGCACCCGTCAGGGCTGCCCATTCTCCCCAATTCTGTTTGCTCTTGCCATTGAGCCTATGGCAGACTTCATCAGGGAACGGCACATGCGCAGAGGGATACGTCTTCAGGGCACCCCCGAAATTGTCTCCCTGTACGCTGACGACGTCCTGCTGTTCGTCAGGGACCCAGATCTCCACCTTGACCCTCTCCTCCGGGACATCACTCGCATCGGGACATTCTCAGGCTTCACTATAAATTACACCAAGTCTGAACTTTTCCCCCTCACGCACTCCACACATCAGCCGGCCACTGAGTACCCGCTCCGGTGGTCTCCCAATGGGATCAAATATCTGGGGGTTCATATGTCCTTGACTAGGGAGGCTCTTTTGACTGACAACTATGTGGCAGTGGCTGCACTGGCCGAAGCCAAACTGGAGCGCTGGCGCTCTCTTCCCTTATCACTAGCCGGGCGGCTGTCACTGGTCAAGATGATACTGCTCCCTAAGTTTCTGTACACGTTTACTAATGTTCCCATCTGGCCTGAAAGGAGGTACTTCACTGATCTACACAAGCTGTGTGCTCAGTTCTTGTGGCACTCTGGCGCTGTGCGGAAAAAGTGGGGTGCTATGACTCTTCCCTACGACAGGGGCGGGTTCACGGCCCCTGACTTGATGAGCTATTGGACCGCAGCGCAGGCACAATTTGCCACGTATTGGTACCCTGGTCCTCCTTCTCGCCCACATGTCAAGCTTGAAACCCTTGCTGCCTCTGGTGCTAATATTATGTCCCTACTCTTACATCGGAGATATAAGCCTGACTCTCCCATAGACCCTGTCCAGGCCACCTTACTGGCCTGGAGGCGGATATTCGCTGCAGGCTCCGAAGCTCACCCTTACTACAAATGGCTCCCCGCATGGCAGGTCCCCGGATTGGAACCCACGAATGACACAGCCCTGGCACGGCACTGGCGGGACCTGGGTTATCTGGCCCTTACTGACTTCTACCCGGATGGGGTATTCATAACGCCACAGACGTGGAAGCCAGCCCACTCGGGCTCACCACTTGAGCTACTACAGTATTATCGACTCCGTGCAGCGTTCCGGGCGGCTTGGCCCGTGTTCCCCAGCGAACCCCCAGACCACCCTGCCATCTCCTATATTGCCAACTCCGGGGGGGCGCGTGGAGTGGTCTCATCATTGTACAAACTCCTGCTCACCGCTTCAGCACCACCGCCCTCCAAGGCGAGAGAGGACTGGGCCTCTGAACTGGGGGTTGTCATTTCAGAACAATTGTGGGGTAAAATGTGCTCCCACACCAGTAGGGTCTCCCTTAATTTTCGACATCGCACTATACAGTACAAATTGCTGAATAGGCTATACTTTACCCCACGCAGACTTTCCAAATTCGCCCACTCCGACACGCGACTTTGCCCCCGTTGCGGGGCGGAGGATGCAGGTCATCTCCATATGTTCTGGGATTGCCCTAACCTGGCCCCATTCTGGGACGAGATTATTAAGACCATGTCCGGTCTCTGCGATGCAGTGCTCGAGCCTGATCCGTTGGGGGTGTTGTTTGGTCTATGGGTTGATGAGGGCGCCAGAGGGGAGGCCAAACTGCTAAACGTATGTTGCGCAATTGCCAAAAAATGTATCCTTCAAAACTGGAACTGTTCGGCCCCTCCTACCTTCCAGAAATGGCTAAATCTAGTGACCTGGTTCCGTAACTGTGAGGAGGACTACATCACTACCCTTCCAGGCCGGTCCCGGCCCAAAATCATTTGGACTGCCTTCAACAGCTACCTTAACGGCCTCGACGCTGCCCCTTTGGCGGACAGCTCGCCCTAGGCCCCACTTCTGTATATTGTGCTCCCTAATACGTTACTCAGCCGATCTCTGTCTGAAAATGTATATTGTTGTTTGTGAACATTCCTGTGCAATGTACCTTGTTATGCTTGAAGACTATACTCTCGACCTGTTGTGTGTGTATGTCAACTACCACTGCCAGCAAAAAATAAAAGTTAAAAAAAAAAAATAATCAAACATATGTTTCATCCTTCTTTTAGCTCTTTGGAGTGGGGTATGTAATATGTTGGGAAATTAATAAGGTTCCACAGTGGAACTCATCAATCTATCCAACCTTAAAACTAAAACCAGAGCAATCACTCATTCAATTTGCATTAGGAAATTAGGAAACATATACTCCTATTATAATCTATGGACCCCACAGCTGCCTCCCCTAACAGAAGTCCTTTACCTATGTAGCACTGAGTTCCCTCTTCTCATACCTTATGATACATGGATTTTGTGATCAGATATGTGCTCCTGGGACACATTGAACTGCTTGTGCCCCAAGAAACATATTTATCATTTTTCAACTGTCCTTTTGCATTTGAAATCCTAAGACTAGACCAGATCAATGCCTTTTTATTATGAACATATATAGGCAGGTTTTCACAGCTGTAGGTAAGGGGCCACCAGCCATCATTTTCGGATGCCCCTTTCCTCACCCCTGCACAACGTGCAAGAATGGACCGAAGAATGGTGGTGCCTACGAGGGAGGCTGAGCTTCCCTGTGGAACTTCCATTCCATACAGCCGATGCTTGCCCAGCCCTGGTTAGTTTGGGCTTTTTAATAGGACTTTGGTGAAGGGTGTGCATAGTGCTTATAAATCGAGTGGCTGAAGACAGGCCTGGTAAGATGTTTTTATTACAACAGCAGCATGTTTACAACTCCAATTAAGTCATTAACTCTCAGAAGATTGCTTTGAAAACTCCCTCAAAGAGTTCACATGAAGAGGAGTTTTGGGAGGGCAGAGCCAGGAATGGGTGGTAATGGCCATAGGGATTAGCATGGCCATGGGCAGTCAATGGGTGGGCTCATAACCAAACTACACCTATAGACTGTGTGTCCCTCCTCATATGTCATTCCTCTATGTCCCTCCTCATATGCCATTCCTCCCTATCTGTACTCTATTGCAATAGTTTAGGCTTATTGGTGTTGCAAGCAACACCCAATAGCCCAAACTAAAAAGGAATGTTCACGCAAGCAAAGATAACAGTCTTTACTAAGAAAAAACACATCAGACTAGAAAGACTAACCAACCACTTCTGCAAAGGAAATACACATTATATCATTATATACTCATAATCAAAATGGGCAACAAGGACTGTACTCTAGGATGGATAAGAAATAGGTAGCATAGGCATTTTCTTTTAAATCTTCTTTAGGATCACAGTAGAGAAAAGGTGACCTAATCAGTATCTGGAACCTAAGGTAAGGTCTAGGGGTCATAGTACGTAGTGTTACAAGGATTATCACCTACTCAAAATGTTGTATAGCTTTGTCTCTTCTGCGGCTTAACAATGTCAAGATGGTCTGATGGATACTTTCCACAGGCTTGTGTTCTGGTTTGACAGTCTTCGGGGGTCTAGAGGGTACTCTGTTGCTGCGATTGCATCTTCAATTGGCTGGCTCGATGGCGCCAATGCACTGCAACAGTTTCTTCGAGTCAGGATGCCTGATGCTATTGATAAGTGGATCAATGTTGGGAAGCTGGGATTTGTGACGTTTGGCTTATGATTTTCAAGGTGGCTCGATGGGGCTCTCTCACAGTGATGATGTATTTAACGTGAGGCTGCCCTATGTGGCTCAAAGGATCTGTTGTAGGTTCAGCCCATCCTTTGGAAATCCCCACTTGATATCCAGGTGAAGGTTGCAAAATTCGCTTGGAAGCACACATTCCTTCCTGGGATGTAATGAAGTTATCAGATATAAGTCCTGAAAGGGGCTATGCTTTCTTAGCCTTTGCCCTTTCTTCTCAGGGTTTCAATGAGAAGTTCAGAAACTGTATTTCTGTTAAATCGAACATGGCTGTAGCATTGGGCATTGGTTTAATCATACAACACTATTAGTTTTCAAATGTGTTGCTTTACAATTATTTGTGCCTAGTATCCAACTTGTAAGCGGCTAGGACAATACCACTGGGTTTAATAGAATATTGGAGATGGCAACATAGTTTTAGTAAGAGACCTACACTGCTTTCTGGAAGTATTGGGATTTAAAAGGAATAAAGCACGTGGAAACTATTTCAAAGTTGTCATTAAGCACGCTTCAGAATTCATGTAACTACAGCTGCTGGTGTGCCACGCTTCCACAGAAACCCTCATCTCTACTCAGCTATTCAATCAAAATGCAAACGAAAGTATGCCAGGTCCAGTGCCAAGTTGAGGTTGTGATTTTGTGAACTGGATAGCTGCCAGTTAGGAACCAGGACTGATGTCACCACGTTATGTCACACAGATGACAAAGAAGATGCTGGGTGGCAAATGATTTGTACTCAAGAGTAAAATTAAATGAATGAATGCATCTTTATTTCAAAGTGAAACGCTCCATAAAAGGCAACATACAAAAAGACATTATATAAATATAAAAAAGATTTTTTAAATATACATTGAGTTATAAAAGCACAATACAATACAAATGCATAAAATGTACATCATTACAAAGTCAGTCATTTTAGCAAATTCCCAGCAAGCAGCTGTATTACCGCTTCTAGAAACATACAATGCCGCTTATCTCTACATTGGTCTAAATCTATATAGCGCACCACAAGACTGGGTAAATGTAAGCGTTGCCTCAGCAATGTAGTCAGTTCAGTTTGCCCTATTATTAAATATCACCCCTAGATAAGTGCATTTTTCCACCAGTCAAGTTTTTGTCCAGATGGGGGTTACATTTTTAGTATGTCTGCCGATGCCCATAACTTGAGATTTCTTTCTATTTACTGACACATCTCTGCTGTCCATGTATAAACATGAACAAGCTTCTGTAATTCTAGTGGATTACATGCCAGCAAAACTGCATCATCTGCATAGGACAGAACAGTAATATTTCTCTCTCCGACTCTAGGTGTATCCTTCGTAACTTTATTTAATTCCTTCACCAAATTGCAGACATAGACGTTGAACAATAAAGGGGCCAGGAAGTAGCCTTGCCTGACACCACACAAGATGTCAAAAGATGGAGTTAATTTTCCTTCATTGTCCAACCTCAACGCTTCTTTCAAACTTGTATGCAATTAAATCAGTGTTTTCAAAATAGGTGCTGGATAGCCCATGGATTGCAAAAGGTACCACAACCTTTCATGGTTTAACTTGTCAAACACTTGACTAAGGTCCATAAACCCCAGGTAGACTGGACAGCTGTAACCTTTAATATACTTTTCTAAAATCAAACTAAGGTTTAGTACTTGCTCCACTGTACTGACCCCTGCCCTGAAACCGTAATGCTCCTCAGACAGTATACCATTTTCTTTTTCCCAATTCGCGATGCAAAGATAGATCGCCCTGCCTAGCCATTTTGCAGTGGCATCGATCATGGATATTGGCCGTTAACAGCATGGATCTAATTTATCTCACTTTTCAAAAATCAGAATTATTATAGATTCCTTCCATCCATCCAGGAATATACTTCTAGCCAAAAGTGTATCAAAGACTTTAGTAAACACCAGAACCCATATTTGATGGTTCTTCCTGAATATATCTGTCACCACCTAATCTGGACCTCAAGCCTTTTCAGGAGGGATAGAAAACAATGCTTCCCTTATTTCATCGACCTGAAACTCAAGGAAAGAGGTATTATTTATAGCATAAACTGGATGTAGATAACTATTGTCTTTCCTTCGACCGAACAACCTCGAAAAGTGGTTAGTCCAGTCCAAAGAAGTAGGGAACTCATTTGATTTGTCTCTACGGCGGGGGGGCAAGTATCAGAAGAGACTATTTTCCAGATATCACTATTATTTCATTTTTTAGCAGCATCTTCCAGTTCTTGCCAGTGTGTATTCTTCTATGCCTCTTTGACATTATTTAGGAAATTTTTATATAAGAGCCTCACTTGACCCAAATCTGCATTATTTTGGTTCAGACCCTTTGCAATTCTCAAAAGCATGGACTTCAAGCTTCTACAGTCTTTGTCAAACCATACTGACGTTCATGTTTTTTGATTACTTGATTGATGGGCAGTGGTCGTATTTAGTTGACAGATGTTAATAATACGATTATAAATATATAAAATAGATCAAGTTAAAAAATGTAACCATAATGTCCCTTTAACAAAGTGTTTTCACTGAATTTCATAGGGTTCAACCAGTGCACCCTAATTTGTTACAACTTCCTAATATCATACTCAGCCCCAATATAACAGCATTTTCAGCCAATCTAGGACGTTTCTAGTGAAAACTGAGCCATTCCCTACCTCCTAACAACATTCTTAACTTCTATCAACTTTTTACACTGTTCTTTGTTGGCTGACGTTTGCGACTTCCCAGACAGCATCGCGTGGGCTTGCGTAGACGCGCATCGTGTGATGACGTGTCAGTGAACTGGTCCGTGCTTTGCAGAAATATCAAAGTGCATTTTCGGACAATCTAGGAAGTTCCAGGTTAAACGTTTACCCTTCCACAGCTCCTAGACCCATTCTTACTCATTTTCCATCTGCAATTCAGGAGAGAGCACCTGCTTGTAAGAGTATTGGCATACCTGCTATTTAACTTCAGAAATGGCATCAGCCATGGTCATCCCTCCTCCCCAGGGGCCACCACCACCACCAACAGCTGGAGGACCTGGACAGGGAAACAGGCACAATAATGCAGAGGAGGATCAAGAGGACCAGGAAGATGAGATAGGGGAAATGCCTACCACCAGCACCCAGAGAGAATCATTGGTGTTGCAGTTATTTAAGACTGTATGAGTGGTGGCAAATGTTCGGACTGCCCATGTTGAATTCATTGAGTGTGGAATCATACTCAGTTGCAGCCAACATGGGCAGTACTCTTTTGGTACCACGTCTATGCACCTCCACACTTGCTCAAACCACCTGGGTGCTCTGAGAAAGGCTGGTACTTTTGTTTCCATGGAAACAACCCTTAAAGGTGCAGATTAAGTTCTTTTTTCTCCAGCCATCTAGTTGATCCACTTTGTTACTTGCGCCCGGATTCAGCTTTCCTTTCTCTTGGACTGGAAGTGCTAGGGGGTGGTTGGCTTAGTTCTAAAGTCTAGTGTAACATAATTAGATTACACCAGTAGGGCACATCAAATAAAATCAAATTTATTCTAGAAGGGTGCACATGGTGCAAACAGTGGAACAAACACATACGTTATAAAAACGACCATAGTGGCAACTATATACAAAATGCATGGCACATAGCAGTCATTTTGTTTTAACAGTGTAAAAAAAACAAAGGGTATTCATGAGCTATTATTCAATGCATTGCTCATCTCAAAGTTTGTCGACACTTCTCTTTGTGTTTCCAGTTCGGGAAAAAGGTATAACTATAGAGTGACTGACAGGTGTCTTATGATATGATATGATATGATATGATATGGATTTGTAACGCGCCTATACACAAGTGTTTCAAGGCGCGACGAGGCAGGGGGGGAACAAGGGGAGACAGACAACGATCCTACTAGGCCAGGTGTCATTCAGATTGCACAAGTGCAAGGGTAGAGGGAAATGGAAAAGTGCAGGGGGAAAGGGAGAGGGGAAAGTGCAATACAGGGTTAGTAGAATACAAGATAAATAATAAGGGCCAGCTGGTGGCAAGTGCAAGTTAAGTGCAGACAAGTGCTGGGAGGAGGGGCTGTAGGGATACAGAGACAGTCCCGCAGTGGAGGGGTTGTCAGGGAGGCAGTGCAGGGAAGAGTGGCTGGGCCAAGGACCGAGATCGATGAGTGGCCCAATTGCAGATTCAGTGCAGTTTCAGTGATTTCAGCAGGGGAGAGGGGGAGAGAAAGCAGAGGCAAAAAGGAAGGTTTTGAGGTGCTTCTGGAATCGGAGATGGCTCTCCTCAAGTTTCAGGGAGGCTAAGCATGGTTCACAGAATAGTGCCGAACTATCATCAGTACTTGGCGTCATAGAAGACATAGAAGTAAGTAAAGAGTCAGTCGATCGGGTTCTAATCAGGGCAACATCTAAATATAATACAGATAAAACAACATGTAAGTGAGTTTGCCGTCATGTAATGACAATGCTCTACCTAAGTAGTGCAAACAAAGGCGAAAGAGCTAGTCAACATACCCCGATATGATTTGGGTGCGCTCGCAGGAAAAACTGCCACAGTCTGGATTGAAGGGCATCGGGTTCGAAAAACATGCAACAACCTGTAAGAATCAGGTTTGTACTGTTTATTATTACAGGATGACCATATCGTATGGAGGAAATAGAAGAAACGAAAATGACATTGTACCTGAGAATGCTGATAGTAATCACGTATGTATGTCTGTTGAGGACCAGATAGTATGGTGATTGCTCATACGCTGATGTTCAACAATTATCCAATGTCGTCAGGTATGGGCGAAACAACCTGAAAAGTTCAGGTGTTGTATTAGAATACAGGCTAAGTAAATGCGAAGGCATTCAATGTGGAAAAGAACAACAAAAATGAGGTACCTGCGGTTTAGTATGGTAGGCACTGGGTCATTTTCAGATGTGCAGTCATCCGTTATGTTACTGGAAAGTTAGTTTTGTCAACAGCAGCTCGAGAGGAAATGGCTGGCTGTCGGTGACATAGAACGTCTGTGGAGTGAAAACAATGGCCTTAGAGTGCGATCCGGACCGAGTGATCGCGGGGTGGGATGAGTAGAGAGTTGTGCAGAAACAGTGTACACGGGTTACTGTAGGATCTGCACAGGAGTTACCTTGTTCGTGCAAGTGGAGAATCCAGCGCGAGTGTCTCAGGGTGTTAGAGTTTCTGTTACAGTTAGTGTTATACGGTTTGGAATCCAACTGGCTGAAGGTTCATCTACACTCAGGCTGTTTTATAGCTGGCTTTATTGGGAAAACAGCCCTGTGGAACCCACACAGATTGCCAATGTTGTGGGCCACCAATAGTCCCATTTTCGAACAATTTAACAAATTGTTCTTTGGGCCCTGATTCTAGAATCTCCTGTTCAGTACATGGGGAAGAAAGATGTAAACCCTCTTGTATTACTATTTCCCCTGTACTAATGCCGGCTGTCACGTCTGCGTTGTGCGCATTTGGTCGATTTGTGGCTCAAACTATTCCTCTTACTGGAGATGTTTTATCATATCTTAGCCTACCTTTGTTTACTAGATCATTGATCAAATCCAGGCTTTTCTCTAATAAAATGTGATCTTCAATACGCTATTTTTCTAATGCTTCCAACCACTTACAATATGTCCTTGCTCATGGACTCTAACCTGGATATACCACTCCACTTGTTTAGTGTTTCCTTAGTGCTGAACCATGTTTTTGTTCTCTCCAGAGGGGCACTGGTAGTACTAGCAGTGTAACACTGATCAGTGTGACACTGATCCGGCCTGCATTTGCAGGAGCATCAAGCAGCTTCTTCAGGCATTTTGCTGGGCTGCTGGACGGTATCTGCTTCTGAACTTGTAGCAGAGCCTATAACGTAACGATTCTGGCCAGCTCGGGTACTACTTGCTCTTGCTCTTGATCTTTTGATCAACTGACAATGACATGGGGCTTTGATTGCAATTTGGAGCCTCTATTATGGGCTCCAAGGAGTCAATACCTTAGTATACAAGTCAAGGACTAAGGGTTAGGTCAGCCATTGTGATTGATATGAATCGGCTTGACTGCTGGTAGTACTGATGGTAAATCGTTTATACCAGAACCTAGAGCCATAGCTTGAGCGACTGGGATAGCATATCCCCTTTGAAGAAGAGAGTGGAAAAAGAACATAAACGTGGTACAGTACATCCTTACACCATCATGGCAATTGCACTAAATGTAGAAAGGGCCTTAACCCCGCCCCCAAAAAATATTATGTGAAGAATCTATTTATAACTTGCATGTGTGCAATCAGAAGGCGGTGCTTGAAGAACAATGAGAGATCATCCCCTTTTCCAAATGGTTGGTGACATTTACTTTTGTTTGGCATAGAAGTCCAGCGTACATTTTGAAGGTATAAGGATGTACTGTATCACTTTCATGTTCCCACCACAGTAAACATAATTTCCCATTCAGCATCTGCTTTGCCATCTGTGTGAAATAACGTGGTGGCATCAGTCCATGTTCCTAACTGACAGTTGTCTAGTTCGCAAAATCACAATCTCAGCTTGGCACTGGCATACATTTTGCCATTTTCACTAAATATGTTGAGGGTTGAACAGATGTAATCTCGTCTCAGACATCGGTGGGATAAATGAGCGTGCTTCACAGCAAGAGGTCATGTTTGTTAAGCTAAGTTTGGAAATTGATTTGGACAGGGCCAACATTACAGTAGGCCTTCTGCTTTTAAGATGAGCTTTGGTATTGGTGAATTGATGGGTGATCTATTGGTGGAGTTGTCCTATGGTATTCCTATGGTATTTCATAACACCATGATTGGTTGGTGTATTGGAGTGTGTTAAGTAGAATTGCACTACTAGGTTCTGTTTACATCAGCGATGTGGTACATTACTACCGGTATTTTACTAGTTATAAACCCACACTCGTATCCCTGGCAGCTTTGGGGAATTAGTTTGTCTTTTCTTTGTGCAGGTGGTTGTGAAGAATAGACTTATCAGACCTTGGTTGCTAGTATTAGATATACTTCTTTTGATATTGAATCCATGCTGTTAAAGCTTCTATGTGTTTAGGACTGGGAGACAGGGGCCGCATATGCCTCACACATTCGTTTGAAAGGGACTGTTGAATCTAGGCCCCTGATAACAGCAGGGTGATGAGGTTCTGATACGTTGTGATTGACCTCTGCTCAAGCCTTTGAGAGCGCAGTGGGAGAAGCTGAATCTTACTGGCATCATCTATGTTGTTCTTCTGGGCTTTTCAGTGTTCAAGACATCATCAGAGGGGTGACTAAAGCAAAACAAGACGGTCAGAGTGGAACTTCTTGGACTCTTGATGATTGGGGAGGTTGACAGGGGATGTTCTTTTTCCATGCATCAGTATCTGTGGTAAAATATAGGGAGATGTGTGAAAAAGTAATATGCTATTAATGATTATGACTGCTTGGCTGGGAGAGTGTTCTTACATGTTTACCTGTCATTGTGTTGGGATAGATTATTTTCCATCTATAAATGCCTGCTCTCTAAAGAATGTTGCTATATTCTGTATGAGGCATCTTCAGTTCTTTGTTCCCTTTTGGACCAGGTTTGGAAGTCAATCTAGCATATGTGATCATTATTACAAAGATGGATGTTCAGTTATTTTTCCCAGACTCATCATTGACAATGGTCTTGGCTGCATTGACTAATGACCATTGTTTGGTTTGCCTGATTGGGTGGATGCCTTTGGCTGGTGGCTACTGTGCATTGGCAGTCATCGATTGGACACTGCCAGAATCAGTGCACATGATGAGTATGTAAAATCCAGACATGGGAAAGGTTGAGAGATCACAGGGAAATTAGCTTCTAAGCTGAGGACCAGGTAAAATCCCAGCCTTTTGAGAGGGATCTGATGTTAGTGAGAGGGAGGTGTCCTAGGTGAGGGTTTTGTTGGGGATACATTATTTCTCTTCAAGGAAGGGCCGACTTTGAGCCAGCAGATTCATTGCCTATTTAGTCCTTGTGGTTAGGTGTATGGAGAACTCTACGTAGGTAGCATCTAGATCTGTTCCTAAAGGAAAGAGGTCCAGGAAGGGTTTGTCCAGGAAGTTGAATAGTGTTTAAGTAAATATGCCTGGATGCTTTAAGAAGTTTTCCTAACCACTTGATCAAGGTCCCTTGTCTTTCTCGTTGTTTTACACGTCCTTTGTTCTTCTAGCTAGGCTGCCTTAACTATGATTTTCTTCCTAGCCCCTATTATGTACATGTGTTCAGCCGTGAGTATTAACTTTAAGTCATTTACTACCATAATAATATTAGTAGGCTATTCTATCAACTAGCTCTTACAACTGCTCTTTGCAGCAGTAACAAGGCAGATCCCCAAGTAAGACCACGAGCGAATGGTGCAACCTAGAATATGATTGCCTGCATCATTATTATTTGTCACAGCAATAATAAAAAAAAAGAGCTGAGTCATCTAGAAAGAGTGCCATAAAGGCCCATCTCTTGTGGTATCCCAAGAAGGAGGATGTTTGGACTGTACTTAATGTTGCAGAGCTCCAAAGAGAAATCTATAGCCACAGATCATATAACACAGCTACCAAAAACTAGGCCCCCCCTATTGTGTGTCTGTCTCTAAATTTAAAAAAAACAGGCAGTAACAGTAATATGAAGTTACAAAGAAGTGTGGGAGCCCCTCTACTGAGAACGGCCATGGGTCAAATATGCTGTTCTATGAAATTTCCTCCACTCTGGAGGGTTTACAACCACATTTTAGCTCACTGCACCCTTCACAGAGGAGAAACATCCATTTATATATCAGTCTTTGTCCCACCCACAAGGACAGTCCAGCACAGAAATGCTAGGCATATCTCCTCCAAACAAGAGTACCATCAGCAAACCCAGACACGTGTTTCAGCCTTGTCGGTCCTCATCAGTGAGGTGAAGCTGAGCCTTTCCAAGTCACAGTGAGCAAGGGGTCCACATCTGCATTACTCTGGGTTTCTAAGGTGAAAACTTGAAGTTTTCAAAAGTTGCAAAGGAGTGTTGGAGCTCCTCTAATGACAATGAACATGGGTCAAATACCCTATTGTATGGAATGTGTTCCACTCAGGATGGTCTACAACCACGCTTTAGCACACTGCACCTTTCACAGAAGAGAAATATCCATTGGCATAACAGTCAAAGGTACAGTGAGCTAAAACGTGGTTGTAGACCCTCCCGAGTGGGCACCTTCCCAAAGGTTATTTGGCTGTGTTCATTCTTGGTAGAGGGACTCCCAGACCTCTTTTTGTATGTTTAGGAACTTGGGGTTTCACCCTAAGTTACCCAGTTACCTCTTGCTCACTGTACTTAGGGAGGCACAGTTTCACCTCGCTGATGAGGCGGCCAGACTAGGCCAAAATATGTGTCTGGGGTTCGTTTTGGTACTCTTTTTCAGAGGAGAATTGCCTAACATTTCGGTTCTGGACTGCCCAAGTAGGTGGGACCAGAATGACATGCAAATGTTTTTTTTCTTTTCTTTGAATGGTTCTGGACTGCTGAAGTGGGTGGCGCCAGACTGGCAAGCAAATGTTTTTTTTTCTCCTCTTTGAGCAGTACAGTGAGCTAAAACGTGGTTGTAGACCCTCCTAAGTAGGCACTCCTTTTTTAATGTTTAGGGACTTGAGGTTTATTTGGCCGTGTTCGTTCTCGGTACAGGGACAAGTGGGTGGGACAAGTGGGTGGGATCAGACTGACATGAAAATGTTTTTTTTCTCCTCTTTGATCTTTACAGTGATATAAAACGTGGTTGCAGACCCTCCCAAGTAGTCACTCTTTTTGTATGTTTAGAGACTTGAGGTTTATTTGGTTGTGTTCGCTCTCGCTAGAGGGGCTCCCAGACATCTTTTTGTATGTTTAGGGACGTGACGTTTATTTGGTTGTGTTCGTTCTCGCTAGAGGGGCTACCAGACCTCTTTTTGTATGTTTAGGGACTTGAGGTTTATTTGGTTGTGTTCGTTCTCGCTAGAGGGGCTTCCAGACCTCTTTTTGTATGTTTAGGGACTTGGGGTTTCACCCTATTTTACCCAGGGTTATCCAGGCGGGGAACCTTGCTCACTGTGCTTAGAGAGGCACAGCTTCACCTCACTGATGAGGCCTGAATAGGCCTAAACACATGTCTGGGCTTGCTGTTGGTACTCTTGTTCAGAGGAGAATTGCCTAGCATTTCGTTTTGGACTGCCCAAGTGTATGGGACCAGACAGATATGCAAATAGATATTTCTTCTCTTTGAAAGGTACAGTGAGCTAAAACGTGGTTGTAGACCCTCCTGAGTGGTGACCTTCCCGAAGAACAAGTTATTTGGCCGTGTTTGTTCTCGGTAGATGGGCCCCCAGACCTCTTTTTGAATGTTTAGGAACTTGAGGTTTCACCTTGGGTTACCCAGCATTATCCAGACGTGGATCCCTTGCTCGCGGTGCTTAGAGAGCCACAACTTCACCTCACTGATGAGGCCCGACTAGGTCGAAACATGGTCTGGGGTTGCTGTTCAGAGGAGAATTGCCTAGCATTTCGGTTCTGGACTGCCCAAGTGGGTGGGACTGGACTGATATGCAAATGGGTATTTCTCCTCTTTGAGAGGTACAGTGAGCTAAAACATGGCAGTAGACCCTCCCGAGTGGGCACCTTCCCAAAGAACAGGTTAATTGGCAGTGTTCATTCTCGGGAGTGGGGCTCCCAGACCTATTTTAACAATATTACCACCTGTTTTTTTTGCTGGTTCCCCTGATTAAGTATAAGGATGTGTAAACCCATCAGTGGAAAAACAACTTGTGAGTGCACGTCAGTTTTAATATTAAAGAATATGGCAGTAAAGCTGGTAGTGGTATTACAATTCAGACTAACTCATCCTTTCCCCAGTGAAGTCCAAAGGAACTCAGAATGGGGAATAATGGAAATCTCATAATTAGGCAGCAGTGTCCCTAATAGCACTGGTGTTAAGGTTAAGGCAGTTGGCAGTGTTAGCACGAGTTATAACATCAAACTCGTAATGAAGCCTTTAGATCTGCCACACCCTGGGCCTAAATCCAACCTGGGTTGTAGGTCTATTGTGGTTCCCTCACTTTAAGTAACTTTATTGTACAAAAAAATAATGTTTATGTCATCATTCATTATATTCCATTATATCTTAAATACAATTATCTTTTTTTAGAACAATTTGCACTGAAAATTATTATATCACAAAGGAACCATCACTATGTACTAATTAGGAGGTTTGTACGTGTAACCTGTTCGACTAGGAGAATATAAATATTATTAGTACCTGGCGAGAGACAATCAGATTGTTACACGCAATCTGATTGGCCCTCGCCAGGCCATTATCCGACACAGAATCCCTCAAATATTCTATTTCCTTCATATCCCCGGCGAGGGGGTGTGGCAGCCCCTCAGCCAATGAGGAGGCTCAGAACAGGGTAGTACCCGCTCCGAGCCACCACACGGCTGGCGGCTGCCATCCTTCCCCAGTGGGGAGATGAAAGAAGTAGAAGATTTGAGGGATTCTGCGTCGGATAAAGGCCCGGCGAGGGCCATTCAGATTTCTTTTTGGTCGTTTTCCGAGAGCACGAGCTGGAAATACTTCTGTCTCCAGAAGGTCTGCTCCAGATGGTCGCCATAGAAAGGGAAAACAGACTCTGTTTTTCCTTCCCTGGTGGCCATTTTTTGAACATTTTTTTTTTTTCTGTTCCGAAACACAGTATTTCGGAACAGAAAAACAATGCTATTAGTACCCCTGTCTTGAATGCCATGGTACTAATTGCAATAAGCCCCGAGCCGCGAGGGCATAACCTGACTCGGTAATGCAGTGAATGCACATTTATTTTGTAATTTGGCACATTAGTTTATGAAACTGGTCTACTGATGGTTTCAAAATATCCCATGGTGGTTTCAAATTGCCCCCTTGCCCATCTCAGGCTGGGAGGGAGTTTGAAGAGTTCCTAGGATGCAACATAAAAACGGTAACTTGTCAATGGTTCAAGTCTCGTGCAGTGTCATGATTGGTTGTATTTCCATGAGAAACAGATGGTGATGACCGGTGGCAGATGAGTAAAGATCCGCTGATCATATCAAATGTCTCAATGTTTTGGCACTATGATGTGGGAACTGTGGGTTGGACTGTGATGTCCCAGTGGTGGTCGAGGGTGGTGTAGCAAGGTTTGTGGGACCCAATCATTGCAGGACAATGTTTGCCCCACTATAGGGGACTGACATAGCTCTACCTATCAGCTTCACTTGGTGGACTAACCTAATGTTGAAATGTGCTTTAATGCTAATTAGCACCGAGGTGGGGGGAGCCAGCTAATCAGATGATTGGACCCAGAATGAATTGTCTTACTTCTTGCATGGTGTACACTCCTTTTTGGATTACTTTTGTAATTTCTCATTGGTGAATTTTGAGGCAATGCACTGTACAGAATAATGCAATCATGTGTTGCAGGAAAAGCTGGTAAAAGTCACCCATTGGAAGCCTACACAACTGCTTTGAAGCGAACACTGAGAAAAAATAAATTCATTTTAAGGCATTTTCCTCTGCAACTCAGGTTTTCTGTAGGCAGAGACATAAAATTGGGATGACAATCTCCAGTAGAATTTTAATTCAAACACCTTTTTAAAGCTGCCCAATAACAGATGCCGGCTGAAAGCAAGCAAACAACTACTAAGGGAAAGGAATTAAATGTGCTCTTAAAATAACTGTAACCAATAATTTCATGCTCCTGCTTAACCTTCAACCATTCATTCGGTATACATAAACTAAATATAAACAAATCATTCCTTTTTAAATAATAATACATCCACCCTATCTCTTCCTTCAACCCAGAACCTATGCAATGAAAGTTTGCCACATTTCTGTTTCTGGGACCACAATGCAGGTAGAGTCTGCAGAGAACCCTGTATGCATTTTCAGGCATCTGGCATGCAGCAAGGCAGGACAGGTGGTAAGAAAGTGCTGCAAGAAGAGTGCATTCAGTTTAGAATATGGTATGCACTGTGGCCTGCATCTCCTACTCGGGTAGTAAGCCTCCAACAAGCGCATTTTATATGTGAGCTACAGGTCACATAAGATACTGAAAGCACCAAACCAGAAGAACTAGATCCAGGTTTGCCCTCCAACACAATGTTCATAAATTGGGTAGTTTCAATTAAATGTTGATATTTCAAACTGCTACATTTCTAATCACTCCCTCTACAGCACATATCCTCTTAAAGGTGCATGCAATATAACGCATGAATATCAAAGGTTGAAAATCTACTTCCAGAGAATTTCATTTTTACTTTTAAATAATGTCTGTTTAATAACCCACCATTAATTACTCACTGCTGTTTTAGGTCTTGATTTGTTTGTTATTTGGACTCCAGTATTTCTACACCTTACTGGAATGGGTATCTGATGGCAGTATCCAACATGGTTAACCATTCCTGTATTCTAGGACCAGAGTAGTTAATGATTCAAATGGCTGCTCTACAATATTGGAATCAAGTGTGTGCTTGACACATGGCCACATTATATGTAGGTCTATTTTTATTTGACAATTAAGTTATCATGAAATTCTGGGGCTGAGATTAAAGCTGATTTTGAAAGTAAGGGTCGAAGAGGAAGCCCCACCTCTGGAATCAGTTAGGGGTACTTCCGATCACCTAACATTTTGGATGCACTCTCCTCCGTAGACACCTCTCAGAACAGTCAGCACCAGATGAGCACCATATAATCGTTCTGTCATTGTAATCAGCTCAGAGAGAGTATGTTTCTGGTGATGATAGCGTGTTTGTGGATGGAGTTGGCTGATATAAGAACAGATCTCTCATAAGTATATTAGAACAACGTTGCAGAACCTGATAGTGAACAGGCTGCCAGCAAAGCTGCTGATCCCCTGCCTCTACCTTGAAAGTTTTGAATGAACCATGGGTACTGGACCTTGGGAGGGAGAAGCAGGGTTAGATGCGAGGATTTAGAAGACCAGAGGCAAGCACTTATGAAGAACAGGAGGAATTTTTGAACAGCTGAGAAAGTAGAAGATGTAGGATCTCCCACTATTGGATTATCACTTAAAAGATCCACACCCAAAAGCCAACGGGGCATAACCAGACCCTCCAACCTTTCATGAGAATGCGCTCATGTTCATAATGGTTCACTTCTGCATCTAAATACGAACACTCAACACTAAAAAAATATAATTTTGTGGTCAGAATTTGAGATGCTGATGTCTCGATTACTGTAACTGAAAAAAAATAACATATCATTATAAGTAGACACTGCTTGCACACAGATACTTGAACAACAAAAGTAATTCCAGGAGAGGAAGCTTCTACTGGTTGGTTTCCCAGAAGGTGAGTTTCTTCAAAGAACATTGTCCCAAATCTTAGGTCATCCTTGCATTGAAGACCCCATAAAATGGCAAGCACACCATTCCCTTTCCCCAAAGCCTAAAGAAGAGCAGCCACCTAGACCATGGCCCTCATTCTGATGTTGGTGGTAGTCATGGCGCTATTAGTGCCATGACTGCCACCAATAACGGTACCGTGTCCGGTTTGGTGCAATGGGGACTTGCCAGTCTAGTCGGACCTTGGCGGGACCGGTAAATCCCCATTCACCAAACCATTCCCCATTCCCATTTGAGCCCCCATAGGGCTCAATGGGAATGGGGAGGGCACAAATAACAGGCCAGCGTATGCCAAGCCCGTTATTTGCGCCCTGGTCCCTTAACGGGTCCCGTCCATAACGCCTGGTCAGACCAGGCGTTAAAGAAGGGACCCGCTAAGGGACCTCGTAGTAGGGTCGTAAGGGATTACCGGCACCAGTCTCCTTACTGGTGCCCGGTATCCCTTACCGCCCTACTCGGAATGAGGGCCCATGTTTTATAACCTTTCGGTGATTCCCGGGTATTGCAAATGTTTCTCAGAAAGAGCAGGAGTGCTGACATGGGTCTTAAAACATGAGTGAGAATTAGATCAAAGGAAATACAAAGAAAACTCTTCCTTTCTGTGAAAATGAAAGCGAGAGAAAAGAACCAACATGGTATACCCCACACTCATAAAGCTCAAGGCTTAGTGAATGAGTATTCCATAGCTTCAACAACTACACAAAATCAAGTGTTCATTGACATGTACAAGCAGCAATGGAATGGCTTTACTTGTTGGGCAGATAAGACATTACTCTCAATGTTATGCCTGCTCGTGCAATGTAAGCATTCATTTAATGTGTTCACTCGTGTGACTTGCATTTTACTTTGAGCTGGAATTGTCCATGGCACGGTGTGGTGTGGAATGAGGCTGGTGGATATGTCCCTCTCTACATGTTCACTTTGTACGATTATTATGTTCCTCCTTGAGGAGGGGTACAATTGAGACAGTTCTGGTGACAATTCTTGGCTGCATGGAGCAGATGATCAGGTTTGATCAGCCATACTCAGAATTTTGGATTTGAGCTATATGCTCCACTGCACCGAGTATCTACGTACTGCCGTACTGCCTCAATAGGCATGAGGGTAAGTGGACATGTGTGATTTGTCTGTGTTGAATTTTGGCTCAGTTGCCAAAAGGGCCTTTGGCAGGGACTTAGACAAGGTGGGTGCCAGAGCACTGGGGGCTTTATCTTCCCCATGCAGATCATGCATCCCAGATAGCTAGACCTTCCCCTCAAACAGTTATCCCTGGTGATGGAGTCCCAGGAGGTCTGATGCTACACACTGTTAAGACAATTGATAATACTATGCTATGACATGAGGAGCTTGGGAGCGTGAGGAGCTATATCTATATAATGACAAAGCTATATCACATATTACAAGGCCAATGACAGAGATATCTAATGGATTAGGATTTTGCTGTTCTCCTCCAGATACAGGTATGAACTTTCCCTCTTATTTTATGTCTTCTGGTTGCTGTGACTGCGGAGGGTGGACTGCTCGGGCACCACCGTGGCCAAGCTGGCTTGAAACCATGCATGCATAGTGTGCTTTGTTGCCACCATATTTATTTATTTATTTGAATGTGTAAAGCGCACAAACAGCCTGCAGACATTGAGGTGCTGAAACAGAGCTTAAGGAGGCTTACTTGAGGGTTAGAGCGAAGCCGCCCTAGAAAGAACTTGAATACATTTTGGTAGTTGCATGTTACAGTGCATTGCAGGTTTTAAGAAATAAAACAAAGAGGTTGGTCTAGATGGCTTTGCGGAATACAGTGTGGGATTCAATGGCTCTGAGGTGGGGAGTGAGCGCATTCCAAAGGGTGGGGGCAACTGAAGGGAAACTGGAGCCGCCCGCACGCACTTTGTAAGTCCTAGGCACAGACAAGAGGTTAGAGTACTGTGATCTAGATGGTTTGTGAGAGACAGGTTTGGTCATCCTACGACTAAGGTTGGGAGGAGAAAGGTCATGGAGACATTTGTGAGTCAGGGCCAGGGCTTTGAAGATAATTATTTGGTTAACAGGAAGCCAGTGTACTTGTCTTCTGAGTTCAGAGATGTGGTCTTTACGCGAAAGGCCTGTGGCGGCACTGAATGCGTTATTCTGAACAGTTTGGAGTTTGGCTATATTCTTGGCTGTGGTACCAATGATTAAGGCATTACAATAATCGAGTCTCGAGCCAATGATGTCCCTAGCGATGGTGAGGCAGTTTTGTTGGGACAGGAATGGTCGGGTAGCATTGATAAGTTTGGAGTCATAGGCGGACGTGGAGGTTATGGCATTGACCTGTCTGTTCATGGACATGTCTGGTTCTAGGTACACTCCAAGGGTTTTGATAGACTGTGATACAGTGATAGGGATACTGTCAATGACAAAGGAGGAGTACTGTTTGTTCAATTTATTTAGGGTGGATGGCGAGCCAACCAGCAGGAGCTCAGTTTTGTCACTATTAAGGCAGAGCCAGTTTTCTGCCATCCAGGTTTGAATTGTTGAGTAGATTGAATTTAAGGTATTCTGGTCAGATGCGTAGTCACCTGAGAGAGTGATAAGTACCTGGGTGTCATCCGCATAATTTGTGTATGAGATGCCCATGGAGTCAAGGATTTTGAACAGGGGCCTCGTAAAGAGGTTGTAAAGGGTGGGGTTTTTTTGAGGAGCGGGCGTACCCTGGCTTCCTTTAGATTTTGCGGGACTTGGCCAGAGTGAAAGGAGGCATTGATGAATGCGGTTATGATAGGAGCTAGTGAGGGAGCACAGTCTTTAATGACTTGCGCTGGGCACACATCTTCCTTGCAGTTGGAAGGTTTGATGGTTTGGAGGAGAGAGATGACCTCTGAGACATTTACGTCTTTGAAGACAAACTGGGGGAGGGGTTGGGATGCTGGGCCAAGGGATTGGTGCTTTGACTGCTGGTTATTAGCTTGGAGATCTCCTTTTGGTGATTGAGTATTTTGGCTTGTAGGGTTTCAAGTTTATTAAACATTGCAGACTGGATGGAGTTGCACCAGGATCCCTCCGTCACTATTGGTCTCCAGTTCTCTAAATATAGAGAAGATTTCATGGCTCCCTGATTTAGCCAATGAGATTCTGACATTAAATGACGTTGCCTTGGCGTCGGTAATGGTGGCTTTTTAAAGTTTGGAGGAGGTTTTGAAGGCTAGTTGAGTGGCTTCTGTTGGGTTGTTGCGCCAGGTGGTCAGGGGCGCTCATTTTTTCCCTCGCATCTGTAAGAGGTCCTGGGTGAACCAGGCATTGCAGTGTTTGGTTTACTGTTCTTTCTTAAATGAGAGAGGAGCTACCAGATTAACGGCCTGGGAGAGGACCCTTTTGAAGTCATTGGTGAGGATATCCGGGTCATTCACGAAAGGGGGAAGAAGTGCAGGTACCTTGAGGCGCTGGGAGAGGTTGTTGTGGGTGAGGAGTTTGGAGCTGCGCGTGAGGGCAGCTGGGAGAGGGGTAGTGGGGAGTTGAGGGTCCCTAGAGATGATGATGTTGAAGGTGGTGCAATGGTGATCGGTCCAGGGTAGAGGTGTGATTAGTGGGGGCTGATTGGGCAGTTGTGTTGAACGACCCAGTTGAAAGTACAGCCTTTTGAGTGGGTGGGGCTCGAGATGGTCTGTGAGAACCCTAGGCTGGATAGTGTTTTTTTATGGCTTTGGCGTGGGTGTCTTTGGGGTTGTTGAGGCTAATGTCACTGAGGTGCAAGATTCTAGATGATTTCTTGAGATTGTCCGAGATCGAGTGGGTGCAGGCTTCTTTAGATGGATTGCTATGGTGCAGTTATGGGAAAGCTTGAGTTTCAGGAGGAGGTAGTCGGAACTATCATCCAGGTTTTTTTGGATTGTCCCAATTGAGAGGGAATCTTTGGCAATGACGGCAACCCCTCCACCTCTGTGGGAGGAGCGGTCTCGTCTGTAGATGAGGTATCCTGGAGGGATTGCTAGGGCGAGGGCAGGTCCTGAGACATCGGATAGCCAAGTTTCACTAAGGAATAGTAAATCCAGGTTGTTGTGAACAATAAGGTCATTGATATCAAGGGAATGAGCAGTAAGGGATCTGCAGTTAACAAGGGCACATTTGAGGAGGGCTGCAGGGGGGAGGTTGGCACATGGGGTGACTTTAATGATAGGTGTGGCTGAGGGCTGTGATAGCGAAGGACAGGTAGGAAAGCATTGAGTCTTAGCAGTGGACGTTTGGCTCGGTGCGGGCTGGGGCGTGTTGTTAGCAGAGATACAGGCATCAGTGCCTAGCAAAGTAGCAGTAGGTGCAGGCACAGTGCAAGGCACAGTAACAGTAGGTGCAGGCACAGTGCAGGGCACAGTAACAGTAGGTGCAGGCACAGTGCAGGGCACAACAACAGTAGGTGCAGGCTTAGTGCAGGGCACAGTAACAGTAGGTGCAGGCACAGTGCAGGGCACCGTAACAGTAGGTGCAGGCAAAGTGCAGGTCATAATAACAGTAGGTGCAGGCACAAAGCAGGGCACAAAGCAGGGCACAAGCAGGGCACAAAGCAGGGCACAGTAACAGTAGGTGCAGGCACAGTGCCGGGCATAATAACAGTAGGTGCAGTAGGTGCAGGCACAGTGCAGGGCATAATAACTGTAGGTGCAGGCACAGAGCAGGGCATGGTAACAGTAGGTGCAGGCACCGTGCAGGGCATAATAACAGTAGGTGCAGACACAGAGCAGGGCACAGTAACAGTAGGTGCAGGCACAGTGCCGGGCATAATAACAGTAGGTGCAGGCACAGTGCAGGGCATAATAACAGTAGGTGCAGGCACAGAGCAGGGCACAGTAACAGTAGGTGCAGGCACAGTGCAGGGCATAATAATAGTAGGTGCAGGCACAGAGCAGAGCACAGTACCAGTAGGTGCAGGCACAGTGCCGGGCATAATAACAGTAGGTGCAGGCACAGTGCAGGGCATAATAACAGTAGGCGCAGGCACAGAGCAGGGCACAGTAACAGTAGGTGCAGGCACAGTGCAGGGCATAAAAACAGTAGGTGCAGGCATAACTGTGGCAATTGTGCTGGTATTAGATTTAACATTTTTGAGAGGCCCACGAGTCTGGCGGAGTTGGTGCACAGCTCTGGGTTTTTTCTGAGTATAAAGGAAGTGGACTTGTCCTGGACCGGAAGTATTTGGAGGTTCCATTGCTGTTGGGCAGGGCAGAAGCTCGGGTAGGCGACCATGCGGTGGCCAGGGATGAGTGAGTACAGGCTTGTGTAGTACATATATAAGTGTCTGAACTTTACCCATCCACTTGGGAATTCTACCTGATATGTTATGGCTTTCTTTGACTTGTATACTTGATGCTCAACAGTTGAGCTTTGAGTTGAAACAGTTGCAACACAATCAAAAATATTATGGTGGTTCCAAACTAAAATAACATCCAAACAAGGTTCTTTAAAATTATAATAATAAAAATCAACTATGTTGATCCAGGTTTCTAGGCCCTTTACTGAAGTCAAGCATTGGTCGAGGCAGTATGACATGCTTTCCTAATGCTTTGCTAATGGCAAGTCAGCATCAAATCGGTTTGAGGCACAAGGTTCCCGGTTGATTGGGTCAGCAATTAAGAAGGGTTGAGTTGATGTCTTCTAATGATTCAAGTTGGGGGTAATGTCAGCTGTGAGATAATGTTTCTGCTGGGTCAAGTTGGCATTCAAGACTGACACGTCGATAGAGTCCAGGGGGTCAAGTGAGCACTGGAATCAGTTGCTTGCACAGAGTCAAGCCCATGATCAGGTTGAGTCAAGGAAGTCTGCTTCAATGAGTCGAGTCAGTGTCTGGACGGTTTGAAGAGTAGGTAAACAGTCCAAAGATTATAGAGTGCCAAAAGCAGCACTACAGGTCCTCGAAGTGAGTTGAACATCTGAAGATGTATTAAGATGGAAAGCAGGACACTGGGCTGCTTTCAGACTTCTGGCTTGCTGGGAGGCCCAATCCAGGGTCTCCAGGGACAGGGGGAGTCCTTTTCTCTGCACTTCTAAGAGCAGTATTTAGTGACCTTCTTAAACTACACTACTACAGAAAACTGGTCAAATATAAGCCTGCTGACAGGGGTTCAATCTAGGATGCTGTAATAAGTGTTCTTTGCCTTCTGACATCATGCCCAGCGTCATTTGTCCGCAGGAAGTAAGTAGTGGCTGTAAGTGTAGAGAGCCCTATGGAGAATCCAATATGATAAACCCCTTTGCTTGGCCTAGTCCTTTACTCGGGCTACTCCAACCCCTTTAGTAATGAACATGTGAACTTTAAACCTGTCCTGCTGCCACCACAGGGCAGTCATTAGAGATGTCAGTAAACTGTCCCAGCAAAGGAACATGAGTGCCATAGGTATGGAACATTTTTAAAGGGGGGTTCTGATTAGTAAATCTCCATTTCAGAAATATAATTGCTGACATCATTTTATTAGTTAAATAAATAAAGCTCCACCTAACGTGCCCTCAACAAATGACATTCTTTCACACACCCAAAGCCAAAAGTGGTTGTGTGCCACTATTCTAAAGTTGAGCTCATCATCTAGGCAAAGGTATCTGCATTGGACTGCTGGATGTTCATATTCAGTTCCTGACGGGATATGGTCCAGTGCTGCAACTTGGCATCCTCTCCATACATGGCCATTAAACCACCAGAGTGGGCAATATGTCAGTCTAGTTTGCAGAATGAGATTTCATACTGCTCAAACTACTGCAAATGCCTATTGTTCAATGGTGGCCCAGTTGTGCTCTCTTTTAGTCAGTCAATTGCTAATGTAGGCAACAAACCCTTCTCAGTGTATCTGTGATACAACTGTTCCAATTCCAAATTCACAAACCTTTGTCTGCATTATGAATTCCTGCCCATAATCTGGGAACTTTAGAACTGGTGCCCTGCACAACCTATGTTTTTATTTATTTTTAATAACACATTTTATTATATTTTGAAACCTACAACAGATAACACCAAAGCAGCACCATGCGTGATACACTTCAGAAGGGTTCGGGCATACAGCAGGGCAGAATACAAACAAGTAAAAATCATGAACACAAACAGAGCGAGCAACACATCTCATCTATGTAAAGTCCCCTCACCCCACTTCCTCCCATTTGTGCCATATTCTCTGCAATTTGGTTGGGCACACTAGTGCATTGTAGATGCGTCTTTCATAGGACATGCAGATATCCAAATTTGCTTCCCATTTGCTAAACCGTGGCTATATCTGGTTTGCCCCACATCATCGCTATATTTCTCTTCCCTAGAATGGTCACTGCGGATATCAGCAACATGTTGTATCGACCATAGGAGTGGGTGCCCCAGACTCCCTGCAACAACAGTTTAGGTTAAACAGGCACTGGATCCCCCAGCACCCCCACAAGCCTGTTTAGAATGTTCTCCCAGAAGTGGTGTATCAGCGGACATTCCCATGAGATATGGAAAAAGGTACCATCTAATTGGTCGCATCGCAGGCATCACCAGTGGGCTGCTGACCACATCTACGACCACATCGTAAGTAATACGTTTGGTGTAGGATCTTGAGTTGGAGCATCGAAACCGGGAGAAAATCAATACTTTCCTCTGGAACATCAAGGCCTCCATCCAGTCCTCAGGGTCCATAGCCCCCACCTCTGCCTACCACCTGCACGGCAGATCATCAATTTGCGTGTCGAGAAGGAGGATGTACATTGGTACATAATAGAGGTAACCTTTCTGTCAATTCATTCGCCACAATGTTGGCCTGTAGGGGAGCAGGGTTTGACACGGTGTATTTCAGTGAACTGGGCATGTTGTGCACGGGTGAGTTGGGTCTGGTGGAATCTCTCCACCGCAGGGATCCCACGAGATAGCTGTAAGGTGGGAAAGGGAACCACACCCCCCAGTCTAATACGTGACGATGGGTCAGAATACCACAATGGGCCCAGGTCCCAAACACACCGATCGTATTGATTTCAGACAGGAGTGATTTTTGCCACAGAGGCTGGGCCAGTGTCGGTCTCCCAACCCATCTGATGTCCGGAAGTGCTGACCCCCCAAACTTTAACCACATGTTTGGTCGGTGTTGGTCAAACCTTGTTGTTGCCACCCTAATACAATATTTGAGTCAGCTTCACCTCTCCATTCAATTCCCATTCAACCTTGACATGAAGTAAGTTTGGGTCCCCATGTAGCCAGTCATTTATCACCATCCCTGTAGTAATGCAGCATTTTCAGCAATCATATTGCCCTTTCCTATACTGAATGCTATAGTGCAGACAAGGCAATCCTTTGTTGCTTCCCACTCCACAGCAGGTCCCTAAGGTCTGAGTTTACCATGGCAAACTACATGTGGGGCACCAGAATGGGGTATTCTGCAAGACATAGAGATAACTAGGCAACATGAGCATCTTAAATAGCACTACCTTCTCCAACAGTGTGATTGGAAGGGTGTGCCAGTGTCTCACATCCTGCAAAAACCTCTCTGTGATTGGATACAGATTGCAAGAAAGAAACTTGAGGGGATCAGGACCAATGTGAACCCCCAGGTATTAGAGGCCGGTCTGTGAAACATCATAAGGGCAGTCAGGGGGAATAGCAAGGTTGCCACCCTTTACTGGGAACAGGATTGATTTATGCCAATTAACCCTAAGGCCCGTAAACTGCTGGGCTGTCTCATAGACACTGAGACGCGATGGGACAAGAGACTCTCGGGTCGCCTAATAAACAGATCATCAGCATAAAGGGAAACCCTATCCTCATGGCTTGTAGACAACCACAGTGGTCCGTGTATACTAGTGAGATGATCAGATGCAGCAGCCGGTTGACAAGCACCTTGGCTAATATCTTGGTCTCGCCGTTTATAAGAGAGATGGGGTGACAGGATCAGCACAAGGTAGGGGGTTTGTCTTTCTTCAGTATAACAACTTTGGTGGCTCGCCGTAGGTCATGGGACAGGGTGCTTTCCACTCTACTGTGTAGGAACATATTGAGTGAGTGTAGGACCATCAGCCCACTCGTCTATTTCCACACCTGCACTGGGAACCCTTCGAGGCCTGGGGCTTTCCCAGATTGAGGTTGGGAGGTGGCCTCTGCAACCTATTTCTCAGTAATCCCTGCCTCTAGGATGGTTGATTGTTCTGTAGAGAGGCAAAGGAGTGCGATGTCACCAAGAGGGTCACGGTCAACCTGTTCGGTTCTCACAAGGGCCCAAAATAACTTTTCACAGTACTGCACAAAGCATTCGGGAATCTCAGATTCTTCTGTAAAGCCCACCCTCCCTCGTCTAATATTTCCCAGATATGCCTGTTTTCCTCCTCTCACCATTCCAGCCAAGCCAGCATCTTCCCAGCCTTATCCCTGGTGGCATAAATCCTGGTCAACCTATGCCCATGTATGTGCTTGCCTGATGTTATCTAGTTGGATATTCTGCAGTGGTTCCCGAGCCGTCAAGAAGAGTCTATGTGTGGCAGAGGGGTCTGACTGAAGGAATTCCTCCTCTAGGTTCTTGGCTGCAATTACAGCCTCCCACACCTTCTGTGAGTGGGCCCTATGTTTTGCTCTGTCCAGGGATACCAGTTTGCCTCTCAGTACTGCTTTGTAACTCTCCCAGAGCACCGCTGGACTGTTAACCGATGCTGTGTTAAGTGAGAAATACTTTTCAGTTTTGGATACAATCCCTTTCTGAGAAGTCCGGAAAGCCAAGGTAATAGTTGTTGAAACAAAACCCTGTTTGATGACTGGGCCGGCCAGTCTCCAGTTCAATGAGCAGCGGGGAGTGATTAGAGACCCCTCCATGCCAGGAATCTGGCAGACGCAATCAGTTGTGCCTTCAGTTGCACGAGAAAGAAATAATCTACCCTAGACATAGAGGCATGCAGGAGTAACCCCAACAGTGTTCATTGACTGTTCTCCACACACTGGATAGGTCTAATGCATTTGTGAAGGTGCGCAGCTTCATTGGCACAGTTGGATCCCTGCCTTGAAGGTGAGAGCGGTCAATGGACATGTCCCTGATCTCATTAAACTCGCCCCCCCATGATCCACAGGCTGATGAGAGAGTAGCAGACTCTGAACGGTGCAGGACGTCCATGGACAACAGGGGAGGGGGTGTAGATGGCCAGAATCCCAACACTGGTCCCCTACAATTCCCCAACCACCAGAACAATCTACCCCAGGGGTCTTTCTTGGACTGGAGTATCTGACGTGGTACCCACTTGTGAATGTGTACCAGCACCCCAAGGGAGCCACAGAAGAAGCCTGCATGTGTTGCCCTTGTGTCTAGTCTGAACCTTCTAAGTGTATTTTGAGGAGAAAAGCCACAGCTGGAGAATACCTGTTCAGGAACTGGAAAAACAGGTCCTGTTTAACCTGCGAGCACAGGCCAATTACCTTCCAGAAAATCAACTTGAGTTTCCTGCTCACGTCAGTGGCCCCCATCACATGGCGAGGAAGGGAATTATAGCCATACACAGCAGACACCACATGGTACCCTGAATACACCCGGGATACAACCCCCACCATCATATCTTCATGTCAACATCTTTTCCTGTGTAACAAACCTTACAAACCCCAACTTCCCAACCACCCCCAGTGCATACTTTGCGTCATCTGGAACTATCTGTCGCCCAAACATGTGACGAAATAGTCACCAACCTAACAACGAAAGAGATAATGCAGTGTCAAGGACTCCAGGAGTCAGGTCCAAAGAAATAAGAAAAGCAAATGACAAAGTGGAAAAAAAGAAAGGAAAAAGCAAGGGGGTCCGTCTTCTACATCATAGTCATTGATCAATTCACTGTTGTGCAGTGAGCGGTGGGTAGGAATTGCCCATTTTCCAACACTATAGAGGAGTTTTCAGTCTGCACTCCAAAAGGACTGCGAGGCATTCACCAGTGGAGGGGTGCCAGAGGTGATGGAGATCATGATACATCAGAGGGTCATGGTCGGTCGGTATTTCCATCAGGGTGCTCCCTCACCTGCACCCCTCAGAATCTCTTCCCAGGTGAGTCTCCGCCCCAATGTCCACACTGCTTGAGGATCTGCAAAAGTATGGATCATCCTATTGTGGTGTATTTTGAGAAGTACTGGAAAGAAGAGGGCTAACTTGACCTGGTGTGTATGGAGACATTTCTTGATCGCATCAAAGGACTGGCGGGCCCTCTGGACTACTCTGTTGTAGTCAGGGAAAAAGGAGAACTTGGCGCAATTGTACATTATAGGGCCCTTGCCTTGGGCTAGCTGCAGCAGGTTGTCTCATTCCCGGTAGTTAAGGAGCCTGGCTATCACAGTACGGGGTAACGCCCCAGAGTCGGGGGGCCTGTCGGGACTCGGTGCACCCTTTCCACAGAGAAGAAGTTCCAGAGGGTCTTAGGTTTCACAAGGTCCATCTGCCAGAATTCCAGAAAAAGCTCCATGCTAGGGCCTTTTGATTTTTTAGGCAGGCCCACAATATGAAGGTTTTTCCTGCATGAGCGTCCCTCGCCATCATAAACTCTGCCTTCAAGGGCATTTATATTTTGGCTGACCGCAGACAATCAACGCTCCAGTACAAGGAGAGTGTCTTCAGAATATGAGATTCACTGTTCTGCTTCAACCATTCTGGAAGTGAGTTTGTGTAAATCGTGGGAAAGGAGCAAGACGTCAGAGATGAGTCCATTGATCTTCCACTCCATGGGGGGCCTAGAGTTTGCAATGACACTCATAACATCCACCAGGCAGAGGACAGAGAGCTGAGCACCATCCTCCATCAACCTGGCATCCGAGCGGGCAGACCTGGAGGCCCCAGGGGTGGACAACGTATATTGGTCCATTTTGCTCTGGGTACCTGTCTTTCAGTTTCTATCTTGTGTATGACTGACTCAGGATGCAAACCGTCGCCCACATCAGTGAGACCAGCCCAGGTCAAGGCCCCCACTGGGTACCCAGCAGCGCACCAGAACGCTGATAATTGGGAGAGTCCACAGTGCATAGAGACCAACACTCACTGCCCAGGAGCCACCAGATCTGAATGCAGCAAGGACCAGTGTTACAAAGTGGGCCATTAAGGCAAAGGGGAACACAATGGTGGACCAGAGGTGGGCTTGTGGCTTCGTTGGTATCAGCGCAATCCGCCACAAGCCGAGAGTGCAGAGGTGGTAGGGCCAGCAGAGCACCACCACTACAATGCCTGTCCTGGCCCCTGCTATACACCAGGACAAATATCAGTGCCAGAGGGTCAAGGGAGGAGGCAAGCGTGTGGTCCGTCCTGTCAGAGCCCCTACAAGCGAAAGCAGCTTAGCCGAACGTTGCAGGGTAATGCTGGTGTCCCGCACCAGTAAAGCAGCCCACCGCCGCCCATTGCCCAGTGTTTCTGATGCTAAAGCAGTGCAGAAAATGTATGAAGGAGAGGGGGTCACCTAGCATGTCCACTGCCACCAGCGAGCTCCAGCGGGCACCTGGTGTCCGCTCCCTGGTGTGGGCTACATCGGTATTCGCCCCTCCCAAAAACACCACCAGAGGCATCCACTGCTCACCTCTTCATTGGGGGCCAATCCACCCACAGCTGTCGTCTCCCTCTGTGTTCAACCCCCAGGGGGTGAATGTGCAGCAACTCGGGGACCCAGCAGTGGCACATGGCTCGGGAGGACTTCCCTAGCATTGCACCAGCTCCTCTTCAGGAGGCGGCAGTGCGGGCTCCAGATCACAGCAGCAACCGGTCTGCAGAGCTACTGGGCTGCAGGGCGAAAATCAAGTATTCCAGCACGAATTCAGCCTGGGATTGCGGTGTGGCAGTCTGGAGTCATTGCCCCACTCCAGCAATTAGGCCAGGTGTTCGGATCTCGTGGCCCAGTGTTATATATTTTATGTTCTTTTCCCATGCGTTCCGTTCCACCAGAACGGAGAACGTTTGTCCTTTCGTTCCACTACGGAACGCATTGTTCATTCCCTCCCCGACTGCTCCAGCCTCCGGGGGCTGTTAAATAAAGCTCCCACTCACCTCAACTGTGTCACACTTTATTACAATTGGCGACGAGGCTCCTCTTCCCGTGACACCCGGCCCCCGGAGCTTCACTACCGTGCCCCAGCCTGCCTCCGGGAACAACGAACAGACTAATAAAAAGTGTCATCCAACTAGCCACAGCCAATGGCATGCCATGGAGAGAAACCCTCAAGGAGGCCCTGCTCGCATATAGAACAACGCCGCATTTCACCACCAACTCAGACCCTTTCACCTTGATGCGTGGAAGAACAGCAACCAACCAACTGAGACCAGCATGGATTTTCTTAGATACTGGCGAAGCAAGAATAAACACAGAACAGAAGATGGACATGGAACAAATACATAGAAATATAAAAGAGAAACAAATGAAGTGCAAAAATTACTATGACCATAAGAATGGAACAAGACAATTGACACCACAGGAAGGTGACTGGGTCTGTGTCAGAGAACCCAAGAAAATACTCAAGGGCGAATCGAAATTCAGATCCCCACAAAGAGTCACGCACTGCCACGGAAAGTCTGCCACTTTAGAGGATGGAAAGAGAAGGTGCCACGACGATCTCGTGAAAATAACGAATGACAACCACAGACCTAGCACTTCCAAAAACAACCACATTGATACTAGGTCAAGAGAAGATGTGAAAAGAACAACCACCGATACCAACGGACCCAGTACGTCCACAGACTCACACGTTGGCACAAGCTGGCACAGCGAACACCGTCCCAACGATGAGAGATCCTCAGCCAGAAGCCTGTCGAGAAGGAACCGGATCATCATCCAGAACTTCAAGAATAATTTTGTTTATTATTGATCAACATCTGTTCACCCCTTCCACCCTGCATTTCCTCTCCCAGTTTTTCCCCCCCCTTCCCTCCTTCCCCATGTTTTTCTGTTTCCATAGATAAGGAGATGTTATATATCTTATGTTCTTTTCCCATGCGTTCCGTTCCACCAGAACGGAGAACGTTTGTCCTTTCGTTCCACTACGGAACGCATTGTTCATTCCCTCCCCGACTGCTCCAGCCTCCGGAGGCCGTTAAATAAAGCTCCCACTCACCTCAACTGTGCCACACTTTATTACACCCAGTTAGGTTTATTTTTAAGGATAAATTAGGCCGTGACAGAATGTACTGGAGCATGTCTACATCATGTGCTGACTCAGCAGCGTCCCCCAACAGCCATCTTTAAGTTCAGGAAAGCGGTTTGGCAGGCAGGAGACCCAGCAACTTTCTTGGGCATTTTTTTAGATTTCACGTCATTCAAGGGAAGGGTAATTGGCCCATAATCCTTCAAAAAAGATCTGTAGTAACCAGTGAGGCCCAGGAACACTCTCATCGGTCTCTGAGTGGTAGGAATGTCTCATTCCTGAACCTGAACCACTATGTAACATCTCCCACAGGAGCACCACTGAGTTCCATAATTCCTTGATAATGTTCCAAAGATTGGTGAAGTTAGAACACAAATTATGTAGTAAACCTTTCCTGAAAAGAGAATGGTGAATACTGCTACTCTAAGGACTCCTGTTGCAGCTTATCTGGGGGAGCGCGCAGGGTCTTGTGGTTAGCCTGTAATGATATACGTAGGTTCATGTTAGTCCTCCCTCATCAGTGTATCCATTTCTAGCCCTTTTCTCCATGCCCTAGTACCCAGGTACCTGTGAACAGGGTGAAGTGAAGGGGAAGAGAAGCGCAGCTTCCCAGCAATTACCTCACTGCTGTCCTATGTGGTCCGGCTAAGCAGGCTCTGGAATGCTTCGTTGGAATCCATGGTTAGGTAAGAGTTATTTGTCATTGTGCCCTTTATGCCCAGTCACAAAGGTCATTTTTAGAAAACTCAAGTTCAGAATATAATGTTAAAGAGTTTTATTTTGCTCTATGTCACCATGTGTTTCATCTCTATGTCTTTGAATCTCTGATGTTGGTTAACTGGCCATTCCCACAGGTGGTGAGTACTTACTAAATATTGTTTTATCTTTCTTCCAGGTAATGGTAAAGATCGAGCTACTGGCAACAGTGAAAACTCCAGGCCAGGAGGGAAGTGAAGCCACCAGAGGCCCAGCAGCAGGTAAGTGTTGATGAAATAGGCAACACAAAAGCTAGCAAACGGTGGGTGTGGTAGAGGGTGTGGCCTTTTATACAACCAGTGATTAACTCTCACAGGAATTCAGGATTGCATGACATTTCCCCCAAAATCCCATAACATCATAGAATTTGGTATCCACTTTCATCCCCTGAAGTTTATGTGCTTCTATGGGGACCCCACTGACCCTGGTTTCCACTCAAGGAAAGCCATTTGGGCATTGGCCCAAGCAGAGTGAGCCTTGATGGGGATGGGAATGTTGGTGAAGCCTGGGGGAAGAGAGAGCCAATGTGGGGATCGACACATTTGCACTTTGACTTGGAGAGGCTGTTTCTTATCACCATCCAACAGGTGTGCTAAATAACAGTATCCTGCACTATCTTGCATCTTGACGCCTTGATAGTAAAGCAAGCACGTAGCATGGCTTGAAGCAGCTGCTTCAAATGGAAAAGATGGTATTCCCAGGAGTAGCTAGAAACTGCAATGTCATCAAAGTGGCCAACGCTGTCACACTAAAACCAGTTTATTTGTAGTGTCTGGCATTTAAACTTGGACAGCAGAGGCAGTTGTATCTTTGTGTCTATTTTGCAAACAGCTTTGATATATTTCAATGTAGAAAACAATATTGATTCACTCTATGATGTGCTGTGTCTGTGGCTGTAGATCCGTACAAGTGCAGGAAACAATTCTAGGCTGTATTTGTTTTAAAGCAGTGCTGACTGTCTCTCCACATGGTCAAAATCCGTGTGGCAATCAGTACAGTTACAAAAAAAGCCAGAAACACAATGGTGGTCTGCAGATGAATGTCGTAAACATGCAAAGGAAATTCAGATCAAGCCTTGCAAATACAAAGATAAATGGCTCTTGATGTAACTAAAACAGCACCAGTTGACACTTGTACAGCCCATGTAAACATTGTGTAAAGGAAGAACGCAAATACACACCATGCACATATGTTGAGGTTGTGATGTTCCACTTTCTCACAGGCATTATGGATGACAGATAGCATTGTTCAGATTGCATGCCATGTAATCCGTTATACTATTGATTGTGTTTTCTCTGATCTTATACATGATAAAATCAAACAAGTCAATAGTCTTGACTGATATATAAACATTCCATAGACGTTGCCAACGTATACCCAGATATGAACAACATTTGACAGGCAGAGTTATCATACACCCATGAAGTAGCTCAGTGGACTATGGCATCATGTCTTGAGATCTCTGTGTGTCCTGTAGTCACAGGTTTGGAATCCCGGCGAGTTCAATCAGTCTCTCATCCTTCCAAAATTATTAAAAGGAGTACGAAGGAGTTGGGGAGCAATAATGCCTGTTATCAGTCTCCATGTTACAATTGTAGGTCAATTTATATATTATTATATACTCTGCAACTAGCATCATTTGTCAGGTTATGGAATGATGTCCTCACATCAATCATATGCCAAACATTACCATCGAATCCCATGTTGTAACCCAATTTTAAAGTTTTGTTACCAGGTATTATTATTAATATTAATCATATTTACTATTTACATAGCTCACACATGGAATATTATCTTGCCACTTGATAATAGGTGCTGTTATTAACCAGATCAATGGTGTGCAATGTCTGAACCTCAGAAGGATGAAGGGCTGAGTCCGTTTGGGATTCAAACCTGTGTGACCAGGTTTCACACATATGTCAGTGGGGAGTGCTTAATGTGTTGTTCTAGTTTACCATCTGAAAACCTCAATTTGCCATCCAACTACCAGGTACTCATGTTGTTACTATCCAACGAGCAAGTACTCACAGCATTGTCAAAGTTATGTTCAGTTATCATGGTAGTGGAAGGTTCTGCTATGCACAGTTAGCACAACATTGCCCGTTTCCATAGATCCCAGCCAGCAAATCAGTGCCCCATTTCATTATGTCCGGTTAGCAAAGATAATTATACCAATTACCATAGTTTGTTGGGGTTTTTTGCAAGGCACAAACAACACAACAAAAGCCAGCTTCAAGGTGTAAGGTATAGAAGTGCAGGATATCGTTATGCTCATTTAATACAGCAATTCCAAGTTTCATTATGCCGCCTGAGAGCAGATAATCCTATGCTCAGTTAGCACAACAACATGGCATTCATTTATGCCCAATTAGTTCAGTAATTGTCAAAGTCCAACATTCATACTAATCACAGTAAAAACATATACCCAATAACCTACAAGCAAACACAGTACAGTAAGTGCAGATTGCCATGCGTGCAGTTTCAAGCAGGACTGTAGACCTATGATTGCTGGAGTGTGGGTGTGTCTGTATGTCTGTGCAATGCTGATAATCCCATGTGTGTATGCACTGCAGTCTTGGGATAGTGCGTATGCAGTGCTGAGGTGGTGTGCATTCAGTGCTTGAGTTGTCTGTGTTTGTGTCTGTGCATGTGGGTAGTGCTGGTGCAGTGTGGGTTCAGTGCTGGTGTGGTGTTTGTGTATGTGTAGTGCTGTGAGCTGTGGGAAGGTGGTGGTCTGTCTGCCTTGCAGTGGTGGTGTGTGTGTGCGTGCGTGCGCACGTGCGCGCGCAAACCTTTTTAAAATAATATTCACACGCCATTCGTGGTCCCCAGGGGAAAGGACCTCAACATGATAATCTTGCTGATCAAGTCAGTGTTTTGCACGGAGAGGTTATGCAAATTGAGAAATGTTAATGCTGCTGGTTGGTCGGTAATTGTGAAAACACTTTTCCTTTTTAATGTTTAACCTGTCTTGCCGCTTGATCTTTTCTTCTCTGTACCTGGATAAATAAATGTATTTCCATAGTGATGAAAGATGTTCTTCTCCCTTCAGCATCATACTCTCAGCTAGGGGAGGACTAACACTGCACGCCATGCAGAGATGGTATTACTGCCAAGGGGCAATGACATGTGTGGTGCGTGTGTGCACTGTAAACGCATATCACAGTAAACATGTCGTTTCCAAAGCATGCAGACAGGGATTCTGAGATAGCTTGGCCCTGGCGTTATCTGTGATCGCATGCAACTACTGCATTGTGCTTGAAGACTCGACAGCCTCTTGCATCACATTATCCTTAAACGTGACAAAACAAATAAAGTATCTCCAGGGGTGCGTGAAAAGCCTAATGGTAAATAGGTATAGTTACTTAATCGTAAATGTTAATATCTGTTGTCAAAATGTGTTCCTGTTTTTTGACGTACTATGTCCCCTGAACCCATTTGATTTCAGCGTTCTTTCCCGACCATAGTTTCATGCCACACCTTATGAATGCAAGAAAAACAGAGGCGTGTCTCTTTAAGAAAACCCTCTTACACAGTTTTTAATCAGCAGAGGAAGCTTTGACAGATGTTACAATTATCAGTGCAACGTGGAGATTATGCCTCATTATGACCTGTAAATCAACTCCATTTTGTAAAAGACGTTTACATTCAGGAAAGACACTTCTTACATTCTGCAAGAAAAGAAAAGTATATGGTCCAATCATGAGTTCTTGATCCTAAAGCCGGGATTAAGAGATTTACAGTGTGGAGCAAATCTGTTCCTACTTTGTATCAATCTGATCCTTAAGCTTTTCCTAATCTTTTCCAGGTTGTAATTTGGTTGTAAAGAATCATTTATTCTTCCTCTCTAGTTAAACCTAACATTGTATGTCGTGGGTTTTTTTATCTCAGCTATATTGCAAAATAGCGTTTGGGATCGCGTGTCCCTGATATCAGTGTGGACACAATTAAAATTCATAAAGGAAAACGGATACAAATCTACAACGTTGAATAATAATCCAGTTAATTTAGACCCATGTGTACATCCATAGAAATATTCTGAAAGGTTCAGAAAAAAGAGGACACATGTCTGCAGTGCTTTCTTTTTTTTTGTTTTTCGGGCTACAGTCTCCTGCAGTGCTTAAATTGGACAAAAAATGCTGATAAACGGACTCGCCTCTTACTGTTTTAGGTATGGCTGAAGCCTGCATGCATCTGTTGAAACACTTCAAAGATGAAAAGCCCAAGGGCCATACTACAGAAACACTGCACCAGTGCGAATACAATTTTCTACTGTTAGTACTATGGGCAGTGGGCGATGATTACGAAAAGGTTTAGTTGATCTACGTCAGAGGCACAACGAAACCTACATATCAGGGGGGGGGCTAAGCAGAGGTCGAAGTGGGCGGAAGCGGTCGGGAGCGGTGCTCCTATACTTTTTATTGTTAAGCTTCACTGTTCCTATACTTTTATTTTAAAAATAAACTGTTCTGTATTGGTTTAGTTTTGAAGTAAAAGTGTAGGAAGAAGTTGAAGCTTGCACATCAGTACACAGCACTGAACATTCCCATAAACAACAGGTGTGTTTGTTTGGGGGCTTGGATTGTGTGTCTGAGGGAGTGCAGCAATGGGGTTTGTGGGGAGCGGGGGCAGGCCAGCAAGGAACATAGTTCCACTACTTTTTTGTATACTTCAACCACTGGGGCTAAGTGGTGATGGAGAGGCCACTTCAGAAAATAGGTGGGCAAACTTGGAGGCTCTGCCCCCACTGTTCTACCCCCTCCCACCCCCTGGTCTGGTGTGGGGACCAACTATCAAATAGTATATTTTAAAGTGCAACATGCAGAGAGGAGATTGAAGTCTTTATTGAAAGGAGCAGCTTTCAAGTTTTACTGCGTTTGTTCAAGTACATTTTTCTGAACAAACACATTAAAACTTTAACAATGCCATTTTCACGGAAAAGCTACCCTCACCTCTCTGCCTAACAAAATGCAAGTGCGCACATCCAGGGGTGCACCTAGGCAAAAATGTAGGTAGGGACTAACCCTTCAAATGTTGGGAGAGTTACTAACTTCAGATACAGTGGGAGAGTGCCAAAACTACGTGTGTAGGGGCATCTAACTTCATTACTCATTGTAATGAGACTATTCTAGTCCAGCTTCAATGTTACAATCAGTTAGCTCTCTCCTTTAAGTGAAAACATCAATTTCTTGCAGATCCTGAAGGTTTTAGGAAGTGTGAAAATGGCAGATGGTGTGCAATGAAAGACTCAGTATCCTAGCATAACAGGACATTGCACAGTGTTGGGCAGTACTCTGGATGGCCAAAGCAACTTCAAGGGCTTGGAGCAACGGGGAGAAACTGTAATGTTGGTTCTACCACAGTTAGTCCTCTATGCTACAATCTCTGGTGCACTAACTGGCTGGTGAACTATCGTCTACCTGTCAAATCAAGTGTTAGGAGACTGGGGAGGGTCAGTGCATCAATAATGGAACTCTATGTAACAGTATTGGAGCCTCTAGCAGAGGAGCACGAGGGTACCCAATGTGTCCCTACATTTATGAAAACTATCCTATTGTAAGGGTGTAAACGTAATCACTTAACCACTCCAATTTCTGAAGATGAAATCAGGTTGATATTACATTATTTGCCCGGGATCACACACTTACGCTAAAGAGTGAAGCAGGAATGTTAACCTACTCTGCAATTTGGGCATGGCCACCTTCTTGCATGCTTTACTTGGAAAAAGTATTTAGGTTGTTGGTGTCAAGACCTACAATAATACTGTCCTATAGAATTTACTTGCAAAATACACAAATTGCATAGTAAAGCATGATGACAACATGTAAATCCTTATAGCAGCATGTTGGGCCAAAATAATATCAGTGTACCTTTATTTTCTACATCCCGAATGGAAATCTATAACATGATAAAGGCAAAATATCTATTTACCAATTTTATTTTCAGCGCTTTAAGACACACAAGAAACTAAATTGTCATAAATCCACTTAAGTTTGGAGATTCGTCAGAACCCCCCAGTGTGCTGTTATGTATGGTGTTAAGAACATTCAACTAAGGACGTCAAAGCAAACTTTACTTTTTAGCATATCAAGCTATTAGACATTATGGGTATGAACACATTTTCAAAGGGTGCTTGGTGTTGCTCGCTTTAATTGTCACAGATTTGCAAGGTGACTGGTGGTTTTTCAGTTGTAAATTCACCATCATGCATAAGAAAGGCTATGCTGCTGATGACAAAAGAAATGTGTTCATTATGGCCAGGGACGCAGCCTGTGTGTCTCAGGGGGGCTGTGACTCTAGGAAATGGGCAGTGTCTGATCATCCGAGCCGAGCAGATAGTAGATTTGCCTCAGAAGAAACAAAATGCACCCAGAAGAATGTTCCTGATCCTTTGAACTGTTAAAGGTCACGGAAGCCCCGCCCCTCGGCTAACATTTCATGGTGGGATTCGGCCCCATTAGCTAAATGACATTGCACACCTGATCTATGTTCCCTGCTGGCCTGCCCCCACTCCCCACAAACCCCACCACCACATCCCCTCCCACGCACACTCCAAACGCCCAAATGAATACACCTGTTATTTAAGGGAATGTTCAGTACAGTGCAATGAAGTGAAAGTTTGAACTACTTCCTACACTTTTATTTTAAAGCAAAACCATTCTGGAGCGGTTTTGTTTTTTTTAAATGAAAATATAGGAACAGTACACATTTTTTTTTTAAAGTAGAGAAGCACCGCTCCCACCCGCTTCGATGACTGACTATGGGAAAAATCTCCTTAGTACAAAAACATGCTTTTAATGGGTTTTTGCACCAGCCATCTTTGCACTAGTTCTACTAGCACGAGGGCAACATTTGCCCTGGTGCAAAGATGCAGTAAAATAATATGCTTTGCTAATAAGGTACAAAACTGAACTTGCACAGGTGCAAGGTTTCTGTAATCTGGGCTCACATTGGCTATTTGAGTGGTTTTGGCTAGTGTATATGCTATTACATACAGAACACACAGGTACAAAAGTGTCCTTTTACGAAAATAACTCAAGGATAAAGCCAATTCTTCTGTAAATGTGTTCCATATGGATGTATAGTTATTATTATTATCTTGTAAATGTCTTTTTAAATCAAATTAAATAACAAATAGTCTTCTTGAGGGAGAAAGATATTTCTGAAGCTGAGTGTTAGGTTTCAGGACCACACACGACAAGCTGGCACCATTTAGGCCTGATTAAGAATACACTGGGGATCATTATGAGTTGGGTGGTAAGGGATTACCGGCACCGGTAAGGGGACCGGTGCCAGTAATCCCTTACCACCCCAATTCTGAGGTCCCTCCGCGGGAACCATAAGGAACCTGTGGTCTGACCACACGTCCCTTACGGTTCCCGCTAAGGGACCAGGGCGCTAATAACGGGCTTGCTAGTCGCGAGCCCGTAATTATCACCCTCCCCATTCCCATTGAGCCCTATATGGGCTCAATGGGATTGGGGAATGGTTTGTTCAATGGGGACTTACCGGTCCCTCCAGGGTCGGAATGCACAGGTAAATCCGCATTGAACAAGACCAGTGGCATACCCGGTATTGGAGGCAGCCATGGCGCAAATAGCGCCATGGCTACCTCCAATCTCGAAATGAGGTCCACTTTATTCCATTTCAATGTCAGTATAGGTTCAACTTTGTCTTCTGTAGAAGGACTTCCAATCAAACCACTAAGACTAGATGCATGACATATGATTGCCATCAACTTTCTGCAGCCTTTTAACTGAAGTATTCTATGAACTGCGTGCATCCAGACATAGGGATCCTTCCACCTAGAGTATGCTTTCTATTTTGTGTGATTTGGTGTACAAAACCCTTACACATCTGATACAAAAATGGCACAATATTTAAAATCAATACCAAAACCTATATAAATTCAGTTCATAAAGAGTACAGTTCATTCAAAATATTCAATCTAATACACACTTTCCTTTAACTAATAACCAATCATAAAAGTTTCACCCAACATGTTAGCAATCACTCGCACGACTATCCTTTCACCACAGGACCAAGTTACATTAATGTTTTGGGCCTGTTAATTGTCTTCTGGCTAACTGTAGCTCCATTCTAACCTAACTCGGAATGTACACCTTTTTCTTCTCAGCGAACCATCCACTCCTCCCTGTTCCTCTCCCCCACCTACTCTCTATCTCTCTAGGTCTGCATCCTTTCTTGATTGTCATTTCGTCTATGCTTCATCATCCATCTTGACTTTGCTCCATTTATCCTACTAGCTCTTCTCCTTGTAACGGTTTTATGACATGGCACACTCCAGCCAGGGACTTCTTCCACTGACAATGAATGTGGCGCACAATAAACACACCTTTTTATCTCTATTTGCACCCTCGGTTCTTTCTTGAGAAGGCCATCAACCCGTCTCACACCTACCTTAACAAAGACCATGTGTTGCAATGGACTATGAACCAGACCGGTGTGTAGCAATGAAATGTTTATTAATTTTAGGATTCAAGGAAAAATCAGAGCAAAATCAAATAATAGGGCAGCAGCCACCACTGTTGTGGCACTACAAATGCAACAATCCTATAACACAGTTAATTCAAATTCCTAACATAATCTACATAAACCTTTAATGGAAAACAGAAGTAAAATCACTGTTCAGACTGACAGATAGCACACACGTTATGCACTCGCCCTGCAACACTTCCCCCAAACACCTGCTAACAAAATTCTTTGTGGATGGAAAGTAGTGGCAAGGATAACCAGACTAATAATTTAAGATATAGTTTTCTACATGATTAAATGCAATTCAATAGACATTTACAAAAAGACATTCAGTCTAACATGAATTAATTAAAAATGACAATGTGTCAGTTATTTTTCACAAGAATCTTCTTTTTAATTCATTCGTGGTGATGATGCAGAGAGTGCCCAACGCGTTTCGAGTGATAGATCACTCTTCATCAGGGGCAAATTAAGGTCTATAAAAAAAGTACATGTGAATTAGCTATTAGTAGGATTTATGTAATAGATCACTGTAATTCAAACATTCATTACATATATATATTACATATTTCAAGATAACAATATCATTGACTCAAAGACCATAAGTGGAAAAAGAGATTTGCAATTTTAAATTAACATTGTGTTCCTCCCGTACATTATATGTACACAATTACATTTAATCATGTATAAAACTATACCTTAAATTATTAGTCTGGTTATCCAGACAACAGATAGTGTGTAGGTTCCTTAATTGGGAAGTGTTTTTCTTTTTCATATATGCAGTATAGCCTAAATGTCAAGGCTGTCTTTCTTTCCTCTGCACCTCAAATTACATTCAGACTTTATGACAACTACACAAATCAACATTAACACATTACACATCTAATTTAATAAGGGAGTGCATAGTGTTCATACCATTTCTAAGTAGTGGCAAGGAGTCAGTAGGAAAAGGTAAAAATAGAAATGTGAATCCAGCCCACCACCCCAAGATGGGAGGCCAGAAACTAAGTTGAAAACCTTATTTAAGAGCAACATGGCATACTCGAATTTTACTTATTATTTGTACATCAGTTTCTAATTGCAATGGGATAGCTAGGACAGAAATTTGTGTGGCTGCACTTTAAAAGACAAGGAAGCATACAGACTACTGAGCAGGGTACCAAGGCAATGTGAACACAGGTGAGAAAATCATTTTTGGGGAAAAAAGACAGAATGCAAAAAGAAACACACCGGCAGAATGGTAATTCTTTTCTACACAGACCTTGTGATGACAGGCAGCCACAGAGAAGGGCTGAACTATCAAAACCGAAAATCAGTTTTGTTACGATCAATGACACAGGCACATGACAGATAGGATTCTGATGAAAAGGGATTACTTTTAATAGGATGATAATGTGGGTTTTTCGATGGGAAATGCAAATCAGAATTTATAGAAAAGCACAATGCACAGGCAAATTCGGTGTTGCTGCACAAGACTATTTCTATTGAGACTATATTTTAATGGCTGGGATTAGTAAAAACACTCGACAAAATTGTTACTTTCGAATTACTTCAAATGATGTTAGGGACTTACACAGATCACTGAAAAAATTAGAAACGGAATGTGCTAACAGACATAGACTACACAGATTCTTCTATTGAAAAGGTGAACAGATGATACAGGCAATTTGGGATTTTCAATAGGATTTTCTGAGAGATGCAGGATTCATAAGAGAGGGGTATGCAATTTGGGACTTTCAATGGAATGTTCTATAGGATGCAAAATTGAAAGAGTGGGATATGTAGTTGTTGGGTACTGGGTGATGTGATACTTACAAGGTAGCTTGAGTTTGGGACTTTGGATAGCCAGTGAGGTCTCTGGACACCGGGCCAAGGGATCTGGTCACTGGGACAGTGGGGTCAAGAGATCTGGTTACTGGGACAGCTGGGCTCTCTTGGATGGGATGAGCTGAGCAAGGTCTGGTCACTGTGGACAGTGGGATGGGTCGGCTGGGCAAGGTCTGGTCACTGGGCTTTCCTAGATGGGGTCAGCTGCCTTTCCTCCTTTCTCTCTGCATGCTTGTGTATGCCTAGAACTGGATGGGTGGTTCTGCCTGGATGGAATCAGCTGACTCTGAATCTGGTTTTTGAGTCTCAATATCTTGTGTTTCCCTGTCTCCCACTTAAATAGCCAGACTGGCATCATCAGTTTAAAAGCTGGGGGGGAAGTACCCTGGACTTACCCTTCTATGGGGATAGGGCAGTCTCCCAGTGTCCCTTCCTTTCGGTGGGCATTTGGTTCAGGGGAGATGAAATAATTTTATGTGTGTGCATTTATGGCTTCCTTTGTCTCACAAAGCCTATTTCTTGACAAAAATGATGTATAGATCAATACATTAGATTTACAATAGCCACTGTCATGAAAAATAGATATGAAGATTCCATATGTGAAAGGGAATTGGAAAGTCCGATCGCCAACTCTTTGTGATGTTGCAATGTCCTTTGGCACAATTTCATCATTTTCATGAACAGTATAATATTTAAAGTTTTGCAAATAGCTACACGCAGGCCCACCAATATCCTGCATCTTTTCACCAAGTTTCATGCATGTCTGTGTCATTTATAATTCACGCCGAAATGCATTCTGTCATTCCAGTTCACCAAGTGCCAGAAACATGCCCTTGGTCTCTTTATGCGTGTTCAAAAATCCCATGAAATACTGGCATAATATCGAATTATTGCTTATTTAGGATGCGGGGAAAATTTCTCAAGCAGACAAAGGCACAGCCGTCATTGTGGCCTTGTTAAAATGTGTTCATTTTTTTGGTGGTAAGGGGTTTATGCTTTGGGCCTTAAAATGTACCCCACATCCTTCCCTTCTCTTTTGGCCTTCAGCTTCAACTTGGTGTAACTTCTGCACCAGTCTCCAGCAGCCCCATCTTCCACCTTTCCTCAAGTACCAATCCCAGAATCCCAGGATCTCCAATATCATCTATCCTCCTGGCCTATCACACAACACCTCCTCCTCTCACCCACCTATTATAACTCTTTCACTTGGCAGCTAGAAAGCACAATCCCTCTGCAACAAGTCTTTCCACATCACTGACCTCATCGGCTTATCACCTCCAACTTTCACTTCTTGCTCTGACAGAAATCTGGATCTCCCCTCATGACTCTGCTACACTGGCAGCTCTCCTCACTCACTCTGCCTCATCCCACTCTCACTGACCTGTTCAGAATGGTGGTGGTGTTAGGTTTCCTACCAATAAGGCCTTCAACACTGCTTCTCTACCCCCATATGACATCAACTCTTCCTTTTTTCAATATGACACTACTCACCTCCTCCCCCCCACTCATCTCACTGGTCTGGCCCTCTATCGACCCCTTGGCCCTCTCAACTCCATCACTCTTCTGGCGCTTCTCATTGAATCACTTCATACCGACATCCTCTTTGTCATGCTGAGGGACTTTAACCTCCATAAGCCATCTGCAGCCAACTGCCTTAGACTTAAATACCTTCTATCTGACCTCTCACTCTACTCCCTCCAGCGCCGTCCTATGCACTGTCGTAGGAACTATCTTGCCCATGCCTTCCTCTCTAATTCCCTTTCCTCCTCCTCCTTCTCCTCCTCCTCATCACCCACCTCATTTGAGCTCTCCATTGGCCCCACTCCCTCTGATCACTCAATTGTTCACTTTAACATCTCGGTCCACACACCTTCTACTCCTCATCTCCCCTCCACAATGACTACCATGAAAGTCAGGTAGGACTTTCTTGTCCCTTACCTTGATGATGTTAGGACCTCTCTCGCATAATCAAACCTTACCCTCACCATCTTCAGCCTTGGATCACCTCTGGAATACCAAAGCCCAAAACAACCATGTGCCGTAACCTACGACACTGATGCAAATTATGACACCCAGCCTACTCCAAACCTACAAAAATTCCCTTGCTGCCCAAACCTCTGCACTAGACTGTGCCAAATCCTCCTACTTCACAAACCTAATCTCCTCCCTTTGCAATCACCCTGCAAACTTGCATCTACCATCCACTCTTTGCTTATACCCCATGGTCTGTCTGCCTGTCTGCTGTGCTGACTGGTTGCCTGGCTATCCTCTGAGTCTCCCTGGGTACCAGGCTCCTCAATCACCAATTGCCCCTGCACTGCCTCCGGGACTGCTGTGCACTTAGGGGCTGTACCTGTAACCCTACAGTCCCCAGCTTCCTTGCAATTACCCAGAGCCGCGCTGCACTGGCTGCACATACTGCATGCAATGCTGCCCTGATCACACCTCCCCATTCCCGCTCTCTGGCACTTTCCACTCTCCCTCACCCCCTGCACTTTGCGTTATCACACTTGTGCAATCTGAATGACACAAGGCTTAGTAGGATTGTTTCTTTCGTCCTACCTCTGTCTTCCCTCCATTGTCTTATTGCACCTAGAAACACTTGTGTACAGGCGCGTTATAAATGACTCATCATATCATACTATATCAAGCCAATATCCATTCTTCCCTCCTTTTCTGCCAATGACTTTGCTCACTACTTTTCCTATAAAATCTCTAGAATTTGTGACACTCCCACAGTCCTCCTCTCTCTCCCTCCACAACCCCCCATCTGTCCACCACCTCTACCCCTACCTCGGCTACTCTTGACTACTTCTACCCTACCTTTCCTATTCAAATAGTGCCAACCCATATGGCATTCCTATCCACTATTGCTCCCCAAATGGTCAAAGACGTAATTTCAAATACTCGTCCTTATCTCTCTGAGCTCTTTGACCTCTCTCTCTGCTGGACTCTTCCCTACGTCCTTCAAATCTGCAACTGTCTTACCCATATGAAATAAACCCTCTGCTGACCCAAACATCCTAGCAAACTATCACGCAGTTGAACTCGGGAGGGCAGCTGAGCAGCAACATGCTCGCCTTGGACGCAAGACGACACATAACCTATCATATCATATCATATCATATCTCCTTCCTCACTATTCACAAAGTCCTCTAGCATGTGGTCACTAGCACTGTGATCACTAAGTACATTTAGGATAATGGCCTTGGAGATCCACTTCAATTTGGCTTCCATAGTAAACACTAAACCAAGGCTGCACACATGCATGTTTCCAACTTTCTCTCTAATATTGCCCACTCTGAACTCTTCTATACTCATCCCTTTGGACCTTTCTGCTGCTTTCGACACTGTTGTCCACTCCTCTCTCCTCCTCATTCTCCAGGACCTTGTGTTTCACAAATCTGCTCTTACCTGGATAACTTCCTACCTGGAAGATCAATCCTTTTACATTTTGTGGTACTTGCAAACCTCTGACCCCTCCCCCTCAACCCATGACTCATAAGTGTCCCCAAAGGATGTGTCATTGGACCTCTGCTTTCTACCTTTTATTCCACTCTCCTAGGAAAACTTATGTCATGCTTTGGCTTTCACTATCACCTTTTGGCTGATGACACTCAAATATTTTTCAAATTTTCCTCTTTCACCCTAGTCATCTCGAAATAGATTATGAACTGCTTGACCGCAATTCTTCACTGAATGCCTCGCTGCTGCCTCATGCTGAACTCTTTAAAAAGGAAGTTGTCTTTCTACCAGATTCCAACACCATCCCTCCCGTCTCTTATTCTCCTTCCCACTGGGTATTCTTGCTCCCTCACCAAAGGCTAGCAATCTTGGGTTCCTATTTGATAGCGACCTACGAATGCAGCAAGTCATCACTACCGCTGCCTCTGCTGCTCGTATCAACCTGCTCAACATTTGAAAAATGTATCAATTTCTTACTAACCTCTCTACAAATGCTTTAATCTCAACTCTCATGCTCAGCAAACTTGAATGCTGCTCAAGCCCTTTTCTCTGCCTTCCCTTCTACTCTTCCGTTTTTCTAGACAACGCCCTCAACTTTGCTACCCGCACTCTCTACATGCTACCCGGTTCCTCACCAATTTCTATCTACCGGCTCTCCATGCACAGCTGCTCTCTTTTTAAGTTCCTTCTCCTAGTCTACAAAGCTATCAATGTTCTTGCTCCTCAGTACCGGCCTTATTGTACTCACCATCTCGTTTCCTATGATTCTTCTCTGAACTCAACCTCACCATCCCATACACTCTATAAGCCTCTTCTTGATTCTGCTCTGTCTCCCTACTCGCCCCACGACACTGGAATTCACTGCTGATAACAATCAAAGCCAGCCCAACTCAGGACATCTTCAAAGCTTGGCTTAAACTTTACTTACTTGGTAGAGAGGTTGCTCCCCCAGCCTTCTCCCACATCCTCCCTACCTGACCCCAACACCGCCTCATATGACGCTTACTATGGTGATTTTGCAGATTTAAATAGTAGTTCTCTTTAGTTTGAAGCACTTGTCTGCTTGGGTTAATGTTACCTTTTTAAGTCATCTCTTTTTTTTATATGCATTTGTTTCTGTTTATTTTGACCCTGGTGTATGTCCCATTGTTGCACACCCTCATAACGTGGCCCACCACTTGATCTCGTTGTTGTGCTATTGTACAGCCCCCCTTTGTGGGAATGCCTCTGCCATCTCTAAATGTGTTACAAGTAATTTCTGTTCGAAATTGATATCCCTGTTCTTCAAATAAAAAAATAATACAAAGCGTGGATAGGGTCTAATCACAATGTACCATCCTAACCACTGGTTTGCAGAAGGAGGCAAATCAAAATGCTTTCTTGAAGTTTGTTTGTTTGTTTATTTTATTTATATCGCACACCTGACCCGGAGGTAATTGGGCACTATAGGAAGGTAATGGTTAAAGGCATAGAATAGACAGTTATGTGCATGAATACAGTTTGAACAATTCAGGTAGAGTTACCTGGTTATACAATGGTGCATATATACATATTAATCAATATACATATTAATCAATATACATATTATACATTGGGTCATAGCAGTAGTAGTGCCGAACACCTAGTGATTAGTGGTATAAAAAAGCTGTTATTTTAAGTTTTATTTAGTAACCCGGTGATGACATGACTTTTGAAATTGTTAAATGTTTGAATGGTTTGAATATTCTGAGGGAGAGTGTTCCAAAGCTGGGCGGCTAATACTGGGAAGCTAGAGCCTCCGGCTCTTTTTAGAATGTATCTGGGCACCATCAAACATGGTGTGTTGGAGGATCTGGTGATTCTATTGGATACCTTCCATGTGAACTTATCAGTGAGGTAGGGGGGGGCTTGGTGGTTAAGCGCTTTGTGAGTGAGGCAGATAGTTTTTAGTCCAATTTTGTCCTGTATAGAGAGCCACCTGTGGTGCTTTCTAATTTCTGATATATGCTCTCTTTTGGGAATATTCAGTGCGGCTCTGCGCGCATTGATTTGCATGATCTGTAGTTTATTTGAGATGGTTTTAGGTAAAGACTGTTGCAATAATCCAATTTGGATTGAATGAGCGCTCTCGCCAAAGTAAGGCAGCTAGTGGGGGATAGTAGAGGTCTGCAGGCTCTGATCAACTTGCCTGTGTAGGCTGTGGCCGATGAGGTCATGTTAATCTGCTTAGTTAGGTTGGACTGGGCATCGAGGTAGAAACCTAAAGTTTTTACATGTTTGGCAATGGGTATGCTGTTCCCATCGATGACGATATTTGTGTAGTGAGGACTTAGTTTGAGGATGTTGTTAGATGATCCGACTAGGAGTAATTCAGTCTTATCATCATTCAGACAGAGGCCATGTGTGGCCATCCATGCCTGAATGATGATGTAGACTTCGTTGATCCTTGCGACGTCTATATCGTAGGTTCCTGAGAGGGGTAGGTGTATCTGGGTCTCATCCGCATAATTTGTGTAGGTGACACCCAGACGGTCCAGTTTGTCAAATAATGGCTTTGTAAAAATGTTGTACAAAGTGGGCGAGACGCAGGATCCTTGTGGGACTCCGCAGGTGATGGGGATGGGGTCAGCAGCTGCTGAGGGTGAGAACACGCGCATAGTTCTGTTGGCGAGGAAAGATTGGATCCAAGCAACTGCAGAACTGGAGAAATGGGCCGCGCAGGATAGGTAGTTACAAAGTATGGAGTGATCCACCAGATCAAAGACTGCAGAAAGGTCGAGTAAGAGTAGGATGGCCATCTTTCCTTTGTCTTTTAGTTCATCGATCTGGCTTTTGAGGTCGACGAGTGCGAGTGCGGTTTCTGTTCCGTGCTGAGGTCTGAATCCAGATTGATGTGTGCCGAGTAATTTGTGAGCTTCTAGATAATCTTGTATTTGCAAGTAGGCTATTCTGTCCCAGATATTCAATAGAAAGGGGACTGTCGTAATTGGTCTATAGTTAGTGGGTATAGCCGGGTCAAGGGTCTGTTTTTTTTTATAGTGGTAAGACCCAGGACTGTTTGAGGTTACTTATTAGAGAACGAGGAGTTTACAAGTTTGGTAATGAATGGGGCAAGGTCTCTAGCTGCGTCTTTTATGATCTGGGCTAGGCAGCTGTCGCCCTTGCAGTTAGATGGTTAGAGTGACGCAATGATTTTATGGACTTCAGGAATGGTGACTTTTTTTAATGTGAAACCTGAGTTTATGTGAGGGGTAGGGGTGGGAGCTGGTGTAGTGAGTGTTAGTTGGGATCTTTTGTCCACTATTTTGGTCTGCAGTCCTTCGAATTTATTGGAGAGGGCATTTTGAATGCTGGTACACTAGGCTTTATCCTTGGTGCATGTATCTGGTGGTGGGTTGGGGTTCTCTAGTTCTCTTAGAATGTTGAATAATTCTTTAGTACTGGAGCTGGCTTGGGCTATATTGTCATTACAGGTTTCTTTTTTGGCCTGGATTATCTTATTTTTATAAGTGGCAGTAATGGTGGCCAGGTTAGTTTTGTTTACCGGTGTAGGGGAAGATTTCCAGCGTAATTTGCATTTTCTTTTTTCAGTACAGAGTCTTTTTAGCTCTGGAGTGAACCATGAGTTAAGGTGGGCTATGGGTTTGCTTTTACAAAGTTTTAGGGGGGCAATATCATCAATGGCTTTGGTCATGGTCTCATTGTATATGTTAATTAGGTTGTTGGGATCATTAGTATCCGGTAGGGCATTGAGTAGGGGGGCTACCAGAGGAACTAGAGCATCTGCTGTGATGTTACGTTTATTTCTTGTGAGGCAGGGGGGAGCAATGATTGGCTTTTTCTTTTACAAATTGTTGATATGCATTTCAAAGGTAATAAGGTGGTGGTCTGACCATACTAGTGGAGTCTTATCTAGTGGGGTGATGGTGCAATTTAGAACCGCAACCCAGTCAAGTATCCTTCCTTTTTCGTGTGTGGGTTTGGTACTAATTTGAGTATAGCCTTGTTCTAGTAGTGCAGAGGCTAGAGAGATGGTGTGAGTGTCACTTGTGTCCTTGAAGCCGAGGTTGAAATCCCCTAAAATGATATTTTGTGCCGTGGGTTTGGTGGTGTCGGCTGCTAGGGCTGTGATATCTTCTTCAAAAGACCCAGGAGGTCCTGGCGGCCTGTAAATGATATGTAGTGTGATAGTACTGTTGGGTGAGGTTTGGAACTTAACTGAGAGGAGTTCACAAAATGCTAATGACGTAGGGGTGGCTAATCTTATGTTAAGAGTGTCTTTAAAGATAATGGCTATTCCTCCTCCGCGAGCTGAGGGTCTGTCTGCACGGAGAATGGAGTAATTATCTGGGATGGCTAGGGCAATAGAAGGGCCTGCTGCATCATGCAGCCAGGTTTCTGTCATAACAAGGAAGTCCAGGTTATTATCCACAATCATGTCGGCAATCTCAGGTGCATGTGCCTCCAATGACCTGACATTCAGTAATGCTCCCTTAGTGGGCTGTGGTTGTAGGTCCTTTGTGGGTGGACTAGGGCTAATGTTGCTAATGTCAGTACGTTTTAGCTCACTGATGACATTGCAGTCCAAACTCAAATGTTAACTCCACTGGCATGCCAGGGAGGCAGGAATCACAGAGTTCAAGTCTCCTGTGACCATGCATGAGATGGCCATCCAGTCCCGTTTTGGAATTCTTGAACATGTGGTTTCCATACATTTCAAATGGCAAAGAAATAAAATACAAACCCCAGGGTTCAAAAGGAAAAAAGCAGGACTGAATGGCCTTGTCACAAATGACTACTTAAAACGCAAAAGCTCTGGAATTCCAAAATTAAAAAGTAGCTCAATAATGGGATAACGGACTTTGAGTGTGATTCTCCAAATGTTATGAAGGGAGACCAACCGGGCCAGACGACTTGAGCTGTGGCGGGTAAATGTGCTATCTTGGATTATATGGCTGTAACTGGGTGTTTGTTGGGTCAGGTATTACAATTACAAATTTCCCTGAATACTTATAGTGACCATGACTCTCTTGCCCTGACTATGGGTGGGGGTGGGGGTGGTGAGGTGCTGGGTGTATGTATGCGGAGAGGTTATACCCAATCACTCAGGGAATAGGATACGTAGGATGGAGAAAAACATCAATAGGATAAATTCCCTCTCCTTCCCCCCGGGCTTTTAGGATAGATCTTGCAGTAAGGGGGAAAACTCCAGAGGCAATTGAAGGCTGGATATTCTATCTCACTCAAGCCCTCTTGAAGGGCAGGCCTGGCCCTGGCATAAGATGGAAGTCGGGGGGAACTCACTCCTTTGACATTAATATCTGTGATCAAAAAAGTTCAATGCGTCGGGCTATTAGAGCCCTTAGAATATCTGACCCACCTTTTGTTGGCACTCACAAATATTCTGCCAACATAAAGGCCATAAAACGGAAATTCCGTGCCTGGCTTCGTCATTACCGCCAGTCACGGCAAAGAGGGAACTGGCAGAAGTTTGTTGAGAAGACCATGTGCAGCAGAGATAGCCAAAAAATCTGGCATTTGCTATCACAAGCAGGGGGAGAACAGACTTTGAGAATTATGAATCCCATCCCTGGGGATCAATGGGTTGAATTCATCACAGACAAATTCCATAAGGCCGCCCCGTGTACCCCCAACATAATTGTGCGGTCTGAGGTTTGGCCCTCACCCTTGAGCCATGAAATTGTGAAGCTGGCCATTCTGAAACTCAAGACAGCCAATTCCCCTGGCCCGAATGGCTTGGCAAACTCAATACTAAAAAAGGATCCGAACAACTGGGCTCAGGTGCTACTGACTCTTTTCTCTCGAGTCTGCAGATCTTGCTCAGTACCTCCGATGTGGCAGCAGTCGGTGCCTATCCCGGTTCGTAAAAAGGGAGACCGGAATAATGTATCCAACTACCGCCTGCTGTCAATGTTGGACATTACAAGCAAGATCTTCATGACACTTGTTTTGAGGGAACTGGAGCAATGGGTCATGGCTAATCAGGTCTTGAGTTTTGCACAGACTGGATTCAGACCTGGTTTGAGCACACCTCACAACATCAGAGTTCTCGACCAGTTAATTAACACCACTCTTAAAAGAAAAGAGGCTATTTTATACATAGCCTTTGTTGATTTCCGCAGCGCTTTTGATCAAGTGGTGCACAAGACACTTTGGACCAAGCTCAGAGCCCTGAGCTGTCCCAGCTGGATTCTGCATATTCTGATTGTTCAGCATAGTGAAAACACTTATAGAGTCAGACTAAGCGATGAGGGGGAAGTTTCCGATCCCATTTGTGTCAACTTGGGAGCTAGGCAGGGGTGTGGGGCAGCCCACATGCTATATAATCTCTATATAAATGATCACCTCCCTCATATGGCATTAAAGTCCAATTGCCGCCCAAGGTTAGGGGACTCCCCTATTGTGGGCATGCTTTATGCTGATGATCTGATTCTGTTTGATCGCACTATATCAGGCATAAAGAACATGCTAAACGAGCTCTCGGAGTATGCATCGCAGCAGGGCCTAACCATTAACTTGGAGAAGACTAAGATAGTTGCAATCACTAGAAATGGGCCACGCCGCTCTGGGATGGACACGACTTTGGGCACGATAGATTATACACAATCTTATCCGTACCTAGGCTTGGATTTTGATGCGCAGCCTAATTATGACCTGATACTCTCCCATAAAAAGTGGAGGGCTGAACTACTTACTCTCCAGGCCTGTAAATTTGCCAGAGCCACTGCAGGCTACAGCATGGCCGGCATTGTAAAGCTATACCAGCAATGCTTCCCCCGGCCATTCTTTATGGCCTAGAAGCACTGCCAATGCAGGACCTGAACTGCTTAAACATACTTGAGGGCCATTACTGGCGTGCAGTACTGGGCATGGGTCCCTTGTGCCCTATGCAGTATCTTCGTTTGGAATTGGGCCTTATCTCTCTGAGGGGTATGACCTTGCGTGTGCGTGGATCTTTCTATATAAAGGCGTGCGCCGCCCCTTCCTGCAAACTACTTGCATTAGCCAGAAGAAATTTTAACTCAAAGAAGGTCCCTTGAGGGTCTAACTTCAAACAATTGAACGAAACCCTCCTCTCAAAGATTGATTGGCCCTTTAACAAAAAGAAAGATATGCCATTCATCCTCCTGAAAAAATCCTTTGAAGACACATTGAATAGATTGGACTGGTGTGCGAATTACACCCACCTGTCTTAATTAAAAGAATATAGTGCTTTGGCCCATGCTGTGCATAGATTCCGGAAGATCCAGCCCTACTTGCTACTATGCCTGGGCCCTGAGGTAAGGCAATTCATCTTAAGGTTGCGCATAAATCACCTCCCGGTACTTGCAGTCACTGGCCCCTGTTTGGGGGTGCCTCTGGAACACAGGACCTGTCGCATCTGTGGTAGATCCGCATCTATAGAGTCAGCCAGACATGTCTTCACTCTATGCACTAAGCCAGGGCCGGTGTACGTGTATACTTGGCAAACTAGTACACAAGTATGAGGCTATCACTGGGGATTCTTTCTGGGACTGCTGTCTCAAGTCCGATACCATCGCACTACAGCTTGCCCTATATAAGGTATGGTCTCAAGTTAAGACCTTCCTTCCTGATCTACAGACTCCAGGTCCCACGTCATAGGAACCATCTGTTGGTGTGGTTTGTTGCCTGTAGATTCTTTGGAAAGTTTTGCATCCTACTGTAATAATTGGGCTAGACTGTATCTGCTTGCGTACATATTTCGCATATATTTATACATGTTTAAATGAATCATGAGCTATGCTGACTGATGAACTCGGAATTGAGTAGAAGTTATTCACAGATCTTGTAGTTTGTATTTGGAATTGGATTGTGTAACATTACTACTGTTGCTAGGTTTTATTGTTATTATTGTTTTATTATTGTATCATTATTACTGTATTACTGTATTGTAGTACTACTGAGTTATAATGTGTTTTCATGTTTGTGTAAAGTCCAAATGTTGGATCATATCACAATAAAATTATTATTATATGTTTTGGCAATTAGGTGGTATTTTGATCTCTGTAAGCTAAAACTATTACCATGGCATGTGAAGTTAGGAGAGAGATGAGATGTGAGAGGACACACACATGCTGTGTGCTTTGGGGGGATTTTTATCCACCCATTCCCCATGGCCATGCATGCTAGTCCACATGACCCTTCTTACCCACTTCCTTCCCCTCACATCTTAAACACCCTTCCCGCAGCATCTTTTTGAGCTTACTTTGGCTTTTAACAGGAGGCCTAGACTATTTTTAAGCAGTCTTCTGTAAGGCACTGGATAATTTGGCTTTAAAAAAAATCTTCTGGTAAAGTAAAAATGTCTCAACCAAGTGTCCCTTCAGGCACTTTAATTATATTTAATATGTATGCCCTTGCATCGATTCCTTGCACTAAATTCATGTTATAATAAGCATTGGCAAAGCTTAGTTTTGTTTCGGGATTAGATATTTATTTGCCAGGCACTGTCTTAGTATACTAAGGAGCTAACACCATTTGTCAGTTGTTAACATCGTATTGGTCAGAAAGCACCATGGCGGCAGTGTCTGAAAAATGCCTTGAGCATGCCGACATAAAACCCAAAACTGTTGACTTTGTCAATGCTTGTTTCATTCGCTTTTGAAAGCTCGTCATTTCCGCTGTTGCTGAAGTCGGTGCAAGGTAGCACCGGCTTTCGCAGAAGGGAGCAGGTTCTGCTAGACAGCATTCTTAAATTCCAAGAAAGAATGCCATGTCCGAGACATTATTTGCTATAATAGGAGGATAGGCACATTGGATAGGTTTTTTTTTAAAAATATATATATAATGAACTCGCATTTGAGTCAAATTCAAATCCTTAAATACATGATTATGCTATCTTTTCATATTTTTCTCTGAAGGAGGTTTGGTAGAGTTCTCTAATAGAATTGGGAACACAGGGCATTTAAACACGTGCTTCTAGCGAAAACAGTCCAAGACGTACCGACATGTGAAAGTAACACGCTTTTGCCATGTCAATTGTAAACACAATCTACGCGTGTTTTTCTTTTGTCCAGAACTCCTAAAATCTGTATTGTTTTTCACAGGAATCAAATTCTGCACAACCCAAAAATTCTGCATTTTGCAATTACACCAAATTGCGAAGGGATCACACAGGCATAATGAGGCCAGGCTGTCCACGGATCAGCGATTAACTTCTCAAGGCCCGCAGGGCTTTGATAAATAGCTTGCTCAGTAAACGGAATGCATTTTCGACAAAGGTATGGTGCCTCCTTGGTCAGAAGTGTTATCTTATTTTTGTAATTAATGTAATCTAAATATGCCTCCATTCTCTAGTGGGGTTTTCCAGATCAGTCACATTTTCGCTCTTTGGCATAACCCCTACATGGGACAATGGGTTGCTGTTTCTCACAGAGACATAATACTTTCTGAACACGTGACACAATTGCTTTGCCCTGAGAATCACAAATCTCATGTATTATCTCTCACAATAGTCTCCCTTGGAAATAGCACCAATAGTAACATCATAACCATGTGTTTTTCTTTTGAGGAGAGGGTAGGGGGACACCAAGTATGAGTGTCCTGCTGGCCATTGGGTGTGCAGGCCATCCTTCTGCCAGTCCGGCTCTTGTGTGGCTCTTAGAGCCGAGTCAGGCCCCTGGTTTAGCTCTGCTTGGCTTCACCCATGAATTCTCTGGTTCTCGCCGACCTTTCGTTTTTAGGGGAGAGGAGCAAGAGATTTAATGGGGTGGGAAGTAGTGGGCAAAGAGGAGGGTTTCCCATTCTTTCTTAAAAGTCAGAAGCAGGAGTGGGAGGTTCAAGTCGATGGTCAAAGCGTTTTTAGAGAGTGTTGGCCTGGATTGAGAGGGTCTGACTCCAAGTCTTCTCCTATCTTTTGGGCATCAGTGTCATTGAGCTAGGGTTGACTGTGACCACAGTGAGTTATCAATATTTGTTCAGCTGTCTGGTTTGCTGGAGTGGTGGGCTTTGCAGAGGACAGACTGCCCCCACGTGTCAACTCACCCTCAATATGATCTGATATGATAGGTTATTTATATCGCGTTTAATACCTAGATGTTTCTAAGCGTGGACCCGGGGATCGAACCTGTGTTGCTCTGCGTCGTCTTGTTTCCAAGGCGGGCACGTTGCCCTTGAGCTCTCCTCCCACGATAGGGCTGTCGTATTTTAATTTTCAGCCAATTAAAATGTTCTGTGATTCTTCGATGTTTGATTAACCTGAAATGCACGTGATCCAGAGTTTGCCAAAAACTGAACAATGCCGATGAACATGGGTGTCATTTTAAAGGGGGGCCAAGGTATTTGTCCCCCCAACTTTTGTGGCACCCCATTTTGTGCACAGTATAGTTTCTCTAGACTTTTTGGACATTACCATCTGTGTCGAACCCAACACAAAAAAACTGCACGTTTAACCATTCTACAAACCAGCAGATAGAAACTCTGTTGCACTATTCCGGCTTTCACCCGCGCCACGTATGCGATAACTTACCATTGGGCCAGTTTTTAAGGCTGAAAAGGAACAGCACCAACAGAATGGACTATCAGGTAGAAGCTGCCAAAAAGAAAGAAAAACTTGAAAATAGAGGCTACCCGAGGAAGATTACCCAGTACGCTTGGAAACGGGCGAATAATAACAATAGAGAAGCTCTCCTACAATATAGGGAACAGCGAACACAGAAAGAGATAAGCAAGAAACTTGTGTTCGTCAATACATACAACCATCTTTCCAATGGAATCAATGAAATCAAAATAATTATTGGGAAAAACTGGCACCTGTTGGAGAACAGTGACCATCCAATATCAAGACCCATCATTGCTTTCAAAAGAAGTCGGAACGTTAAAGAACATCTTACCAGAAATGACATCAGTAAGAAACCAACGAAACAGAAGACATTACCACAACAATGGGGATTCCCAACATTGACGGGACACATGCAGTGTGGAAACTGCTTATGCTGTTCTTCCACATTTAAAAGTACAGCAGTAGACATTGGTCTGCCGACCCTTTGGCAACAGAAAAGCTTCACTAACTGCAATTCCAACATGGTCATTTACGCAGTTTGGTGCCCGTGTAGAAAATTCTATGTGGGCGAAACGGATAGAAAAATCAAAATCCGGATTGGGGAACATAAAAGCTGCGTAAGAAATAGGACTTAGAATGCACCCTTGGTAGACCACTGGATTGAGCACAACCATACGGTGGAAGATATCAGTTGGACTGTCTCATATAAACAGAGGTCAGGTATGGACAGCAATAAAGACAAAAGAACCCTTTTGAAAAAAGAAGAGCAGCTAATTTTTCTTACCAACAGTATGAATACAGGACTCAACGAGAAAATCGATTGGTGGGCCTGAATCTTAGAGCTCAACCATATGCAAATTGAGTTCTACAGTCAGGGCTGTGATCCAATGAAATATGACGACGTTATATCATTAATGAAGTGGATATTGAAAACAATCCAAAACCGAGTGCATTTTTTCATAACGACCGTAGGCTGGACTAGCAAACCTGAGCAGTTTTTACACCCATTAACTGATGGTTTGTGTCGAGGTTCCACTGCACATGCGCCCATCGCGAATGTTAACGTAAAAGAATCTCGGAAATGCTGTAAACGAACAGAAGTCATTCCGGAAGTGATTCACTGTTCAGAAGAACGCGGCCGATTCAGCCACGAATGAACGCGAAACTTAGACCTACGTACAGCAGTAAGAGAGCTCACAAAGACACTTCCCTGACTGGACAGGAGTCGGGAGGAGGGCTATACTGGGTATGCGTATAGCAACGTAGAACCGTTACGCTGTTTCTACAGTATTTCTCGGGGTAGCTGTAAGGGTTAATAAACCATGAGTTCACCGCTGAATGAGGACTTAGGTCGTCAGAAATAAACAAACATGGCGCACGGGCGGGTGATACGGGTGGGCTGATCTACCAGGAACCCAGATCTTCAATCACAGCGACAAGGGGCTAATGTGTATTCGCTTGATTTTTACTGTTTAGACAACAGCTAACCCGCGATTTGAGCAAGAACGGCGTTCAATGCACGACGGGTATAGATGAGAAACGTGCGTAATTACACGTCTGCGTAGCAAGCCGTTGGGGCAGAAAAATTATAGGGCACTTATACAACATGCCCAGAGGAAAAATCATCCAAAGTAAGCTCCATTAATTGTAGCTATGCAGATTGTGCCCCTAGAGAGACAACTGAACACTGACCTTTTTTTGGTGTGATTCCACCTTTCTAGCGGGATAGAGGTGGAGTCAGGACAAACCAGTACAGTAGAGCACGCCCAGTAGAAGGCAAGTGAAATCAAACGACCCTCCAAAGACCCCAGAAATTTAACCAGCCCCATGGGGTAAGCTGACTGTGTAGTGTACACAATCGACACTATTAGACGAGTGTGTTGAAGCACCTAATGGGCCTTTTCTCTCAAATCTTTTTCAGTCCAGTGAAAGCTTATGTTTCACAGGAGTGAGACGATCTTCATTACATGGCTACATCGTTATAGTGAAATATATTTGTGTGACCTACTGGTCGGTGATTGCATGTAATAGATGACACCTCTGCCCCGAAGATACATCTCCACAGCTTTATTAAGAAGTGTAGACATGAATGTAATACTGATAGACACTTGACGTGTTCAAGAGTACAAAAAAAGAACTTTCCTGACTCTAAACGGTTGTTTTTTAGACTTTGATAGATGACTGCTATCATGAAATAATAGTTGTTTTATGAGTACAGTAGTTGAATAGGTTACTAATATGCCTATTCCTTGTCACTGCTCTTTGCTAGGTGGTGATTCCCCTCCAGGTAGATGGATGGCAAGGGTACTACAAATCCTTAAGGAGAAGACACCACTAGAATCTGAACGTGAATTGTTGATACGACAGTGTTTGTATTAATCATTGTCTGTTTTGTAGGTTATGACGTTGACAGAGTTGTTTTGCATGTCTTACTAACCCTCCACTAAAAAGCCCCTGAAGAATTTCCGAGTATTAATTACACTTAAATTGAAACGGAAAGAAACATGTCGGGCAATAGTTGTGTGTGTGTAAAATGAGATGGTGACAGTGACTGAAGGAAAGAGTGAATGGAATGAGAATGAGTAAGGAGTGCGAAATGAGGTATGGCCTGGTGTAACAAGCAACACTGCACAATACACTCTAATGGTGAAGAATTGAAACTAACCGAATTACCAATGGAAAGGGTTTAAGTTTGTGCATATACTGCTGTGACCGTGATACTCAGACTCCTAACTCAGGAGAGGGAACAAGCACTTTAATTGTACACCGATGGTGTTCTTTTAACATTTGTGTGTAAACAAATAATAAAATATGTTTATATTTTTTTACAATTTTTGTAGTTCTTCTCTTGCCCAAAAATGAATATGGTATGAGATTAGAACCCACCCAGAGAGGGCAGCGACGTTGAGCACCAGCTCGGTTGTTGCAATTTGTTAAGGGTAAATCCCCTTATGTTGAGGGTATGCTGGTGCCACATACCCCTCTATCTCTCTTTTTGTTTAAATAGACCCCATTTTGTGCACCTGATTTGGCTGGGGTCCCTTTCCTTTAGGTGTCATGCCCCCCACAACATTTTCAGCAAGGTTACTCCACTGCTGATGAAAGGGGGCAACCCAGTGACACATCGAGTTAACCCAGCTGCCAGATAGTGAGCTGGGACACACTCAAAATCTTCCCCATGATCGAAAAGAGCAAGAATGTTAAAACAGAGATATAGGTCACTTCCAGGCCCCTGCCCTCAATGTCAGGCCCCTTGAGTCGTGCACATTCACACTCGTGTGTTAAGGATCCACACCAATATTCAATCAAATGTACGTTATGGTGAAAAAGTAGAGAAAAAGTGGTTTGTGTACTTTCTGACATTTGCTCGGCTAGGAGTGCAACAAAGTGACCATGATTGATTTAAAAAAGAAAATGTAGTAAACTTAATCAGTTTGTCTATTTCTGTATTTAGTTAGGTAAATGCAAAAAAAGGGTAAATATCATTGTACTTATTTGTTTGAGGCTCAGTTGAAAGGGTTATGCCCGCCACCCTGAGCAAAGCAGTAGCCCACCTACCGCCGCAGGCAGCGCGCGCCTCGGTGACTTTGTGCCCCTCATTTCCCTGGCATACTCAATCTTTTGAGCCTCCTGGTCGATGAGTTCCACTTGAGCATGCACGTGGATATGCACGCTATTCAGAAAATAAACATGCTTCTTCCCCGCCGAGTCCGATGCGCGCTCTCCTTGCGAGATCTCGCACGTTACGCGAAACCGCATCGTTCCGCGAAACCTGTGATTAATTGTCCCCGCCGTGATAGCCATAACTCATGTCATCCGCATCCATCCACATCAATAAGCAGTTTCCTTTGTCGGCCCGTTTCCACGCGGTCCCCGTGGAAACGCTTCTGGAATAGATAGGCATGGTCGCCTGGGTGTCAAAGTCAAAGTCGAAGTGGGCGTGGTTTAATATGACGGGTACTAGACATACATGTTAAATACAGTGAAGTGATCCGGTCTTCTAGAGCAAGAGCGCTTAACCCTTTGAGAGACAGGAGTGAGGAGAGACCGCTTTGCGTGGATAAGGCACACTCAATGTGGCACATTAAGATTTTGGGGGACGCAATTCTGGCTGGCCCCGATTGCTTTTCATCAATACCCTTTAATTTAGTCTGGAGTGAACACAATAAGTCTGGCCGAAACGAAAAATCGAAAGAAATTCCCTATAATTTTATTTTCACAATGCCCATGCGGCTAAACTTATGTACTTTTTTGCGGTTCCGATCAGATTACACACACATTCTCGTATTCGTGAGAAACGTTGCCTTTTGCAGACTGGGTAATCTTTCATCCCGACATAATTCCGAGAAAAACGGTGGGCCTGATATATAAAATGCTCAGCGTGCCTAAGTCCTGCCACAGGCGCAAGTGGCTAAGACGCCTGCATGCTGTGTGTGGGCTGATTCGCGTATGCACACGCAGAAAGGGGGCAAGGGCAGGCCCTGGTAAGGTATGCTACAGAACCAAGTAAATCCCAGTTCACAAGCGGATCCACAACAGACCTATTGCTCTTTCCCGGAACATGGCATCATCCCCAGAGGAGCTGACCTGTACACAATGGAAACGCTCATGCTCTAACTGTGTGTTCCTGTGTGTTTGTGTAGAGGCAATTCAGGGAGGTGGCTGGTTTAAAAAATGCATTTGCAGTAACAGGACGACTTGCACTGCTGCAAATGTGCTCAATCATTCTAGAAGGGTGGGGGGCAACCTCGGCCTATCACCCATGTTGGGTCACTGAAGCAGTACACATGCCGATGAGGCCTAGAATACTTGCATGTGCATGGAGGTTCCGACTGTGGACTCCTGCCTGCAACTCCAGCATTGACACGCACATCTCCATCATCACCCGCGGACCTGCACGGTGGAATCTGCTAGCATGGAGGTGTGGGAGTCAAAGCACCCCCCCCCCCCCACCCGCCCACTCCGTCCCCCGACCTGCCCGACTCTGTTCCTGTGCGTGGTGGCTGCATTGAGATGATTTGTGACCACACGTTCACAGGGAGGGAATTTCACGAGAAGAAGATCGAGATGCAAATCTAGGTAGCACTTACAGACCCCTCCCCTCAACCCCTCTCCACTCCCCCAAAAAACAGGATACAACCTATTACCAGAAAACAGTACGCACTTTATACATGGAAATTCATGAGGGTGCAGGGATAGGCAAAATGAGGTTCATAATTATCAGTCCGCGTGAGGAAGAACCCCGGAGCATAGTACATCATTTTCCTAATATAACTCAGCGAGTTTAGTGCCTGGTATTGAGATCTGGAAGTCTGTATTTTTCCGGCTAGCAGCAATTGAGTTTGTGATGTGCGCTCTATAAATAGCTCTAATCGTTATTATTGGTAAGGGAGGGCATTTCCTTAAAGGTGCTTGTCTATAGAGTCGCTCACATTAACATGGTATGCTGTGTTATGAGTACTTTTCCTCTTGTGTGGAAATGTGATCAGGCGCCATTTGCAACATCGGACAACATGTCATGTGTTGCCTTTTTTGCAGCAATACAACACCGCGCGTCTTTGCACGCAGCCTCCAAAACATTCTCGCGCACTGCTGACAGGGCGAAAGGCACACCTATGTTCCACTCCACTCTCACCACAGTGTGATGCCAGCCCAACACGCTTCACTTCCAATGTACAGTACTGTAGCCATATCTACCATAACACATCATGCAGATTAGCCCCGCCCCCTCAATGCCACCCCATGATTCAGCGAGCACATAGGGTCGTACCGCGCTTGTTCTTCTTCTTGCTGATAGATTTTTATCCATCAGCGGTGATTTTTTGGATACCGAGGCTTGAGCCTCATTACGCCATCTTCTCGGGTTGAGTGTGTAGTCGTGGGCTTGTATTCTTCTTGGTCTGTGTGGTCTTGTCACAGTAGGGCTGGTTTCACAGGTCGCAGTGATGGGCCGTACCGTGCAGAGTTTAAGCTTATATACGCCTTTTCATGCTTCATGAGCGCGTCATTGGTATTAGATAACATTGAACATGCAACTAGAAAAAGTAAGACGCCGTGGGTTCAAACCTCTCTTTCGATACATTCTTTTTAACTGTGAACTGTTACGGCCTCTAAATTCGAACAATTTACACACAATAATATTATAATATTCTGATCAGTTGTACAAACTACTATTTTTAATCTCCAAAACGGATGCTCGTTTATTTACTTTGTAATTACTGTGGTGTGACGCTGCAATAGCTTGCAATAAAAAAAAAAAAAAAAAATACTGCCTGATTGAAATGTTCTGTTTGGACAGCACAGCTGGGGGTGGTTGCACGCTGGTATCCTGACCAATGGAAGGTTTATTTCCGGTTATATTTAAGCATTTCCTGCACGACACTTCTTTAGAACAACGTGGCGTTTCTTTTGTCTGGTAGATAAGTGAACGACCAGAGACGACTGCAGTATTTCTGAGGTTATCCGTGCTAGCCACAGTCTGTCCAATGCAGAACGTCATGTAAGTGGACTCCCCACCAACAATTTCATGCATTCATTTTCCTCCCCGTTATTAATTTTAGTAACTCAAGTGTAATATAAACAAACAATATAATCATCCCACTGGACAACAAAACCTAAAAACAGCCAGTGCATACGGCCACAACAACAAAAATGCAAATGGATGTTAGAAATGTCTCTTCTAAATAACTCATGCTTTCAATCAGAAATAAAGGTCTTCATTACAGCCAATGTTATGAATAGGTATTTAAAACCTGACATGTAGAGTCTTGCAGGACGTCTGAAGTCTAGGTCCTTTTACCATTATTATAGTCTCAATGCGCTTGTGGTGGGAACGCCCTCAGGGACCGCAGTCCACAGTATGGGAAATTCTTATAGAGATTTACAATGTGTGTGTGCATTTTGGCCAAGATAAGGAATTAGGTGTGATGGCCGGGCTCTTGTAAGCAATCCCAGAGATCAGGCATGTGGTTGGGTGCTAAGGGAGGGCAGGAGAGTGTGTGAGTGCAAGAGACACGTTATGTGTTCAGGTGGAATGAATGTTGTCATAGTATGTCACTGTTTTTTAATGGGTGAGGTGTTGTGGCATAGTTTGGTGTAAGTCGGCGAAGCTTTATGTGCCCATCCAGACCGAATTTGTCGTCGCTGAATTCTGGTGCATGAGTGCGGATGGCCATGCCTGCAGCCGATGTCCACAGAAGTGGTGTGTATATACATACCTTGAGGCTCGGATGGAGCTTGTGGTTTGCGCGTGGTCCGTGAGAGGGCGTTCTCTAGGCCCACTACCCGGATCGCTGCAATAGGTCTTGCAAGCATCATGGACATGCTGGGTAACTCCTACATGTAATGTGTCCAGCAATCATTGTGATCCTGTGGTGAGCAATGCTTGTTGGGGGAACTGGCAAATTAAGGTATTCAGTGAACACAGAAAAGCTGCATCTCCCTCAAGATACACAATGCCCCTTTCCTTTAGTTTGTAGAGGACTCTGCGTCTCAAGCCGTAATATAGCCTTATAGACTGAAGAAGATGTTGTTTTCACCTCGGGCCTTAAGCTGGGTAAGGGTCGTTATCCTAAACGATAATGACTCCTCCCAAGGTTTATAAGGTTATTAGCACATGGTAGTAGTAGCACTACACATTTTGGAGATCTTGTCCTGAAGTAAAAAATGGTGCTTTAAGAATGAGTAAAGTAAACAGACAAACTGAGTTAGTAAATCAGGTGTGTTTGCATTTTGTAGTATTTAAATAACACGTATTCAAAAGTTAAGCATTTTAATTACAACTTGGTTGAACTGGAACAGGTTTAAAATAAGCATGCATTAGATGCCATGTAAAAGTAAGGTTTATCTATAAGAAAGTTAAGTATTATTGGATGTTTTACCTTGCTCGTTCGTGTGTTAAATAACATGTTGCCAAAGAGGAAGTGTCTTGTTGAAACAAAATCCTGCCTGGAAATTGCATTGTTGTTTCTGTGTCTGCATCTGAAGACAGAATGTTCAGAATACAGTCAATACCAGTAGTTGTTGACTGCATTCTGAACATTCTGGCTGAGAGGAGGTCAATAACGAATTCCATGTGCTAATTGGTAATAATAGTTCTTTGTGTGTGAGCTCTGTCATTTTCATATGTGTCATATACAGAACTGGCTGCACTGGGAAGTTTTAGAACTGAGTGAAAATGCCAAGGGACACCATTACTGCCATTTCAAGTCTGAACACACTGTGGTTTGGAATAAGGCATGCTTGCCTCTTAGGCCGAGGACCCCGATTCTGTCCTTTGTCAAATCAAGATTCAAAAGGGATCACACCCAGTATGCAAACATAATACCTAATCATTCTTGCGACTAGAGCACTGGCATGGCAGGCAATGATCTTTCTCATCCACCCCTGTCCAGCAAACATTCTTCAAACTTTCAACACATCTCCCCTATGTGGAGGAGTTGAGTAAACAATAAATCAAAGTCTCTGTCTGCTGCAGAAATGTGTGCACCAACACATATTTACTGTATATCGACTCAACAGACCACAGTGTGACCCCATGGCAGGAGACCCCTCTATCACTACTGTCACTGCTGTCTGCACTCTCAATGCCACTGCAACCTTTAAATGCAAAGGGCTGCTCATGGATTTTTGCTGAGACTTAAGAGGAAGCTTATTTAAGCTTGTCCACCTTTATATATAGGAAGAACAGTGTGGATGGAAAGTTGAAGAGGAGCTACAGGGAGAATGTTGGAGATCACAATCTGCTACAGACGACTGTTCAGACAAAATGTATTTTATGTGTAAAAACTCAACTGACCCCGGTGAAATATTGTTTTTGGCTAATCGCTTGTCCAGAAAAACATTGGCTAAAAGAGCATGGCTTGACCGGAGAGGGCCACACTGAGGAAATAGCTTTCAAGTCAGGCTTAAGATAATGCCCTTCTACATAGTACGTGTCCCCTGAAGGCATTGGACATGTAGTAGACAATAGCATTGACTCTAACTTAGTGCCTACTGTCAAGTAACTATTTATTGCTGATGACATGGCTTATTGCGAGCAAGATGCATAGAATGCCCAGAATCCTGATTTAAAACATACAATAGTTTTTACGTTAAAGAAAAAGGGCTACAGAGAGCCAATCCCATAGTTAATGTTCGTTACCAGATTTTTTTTAAAAAATGTAAGGAGAACTTAATTGCAAGCAAGCAGCCATTTTTACAGAGGCCAATGATGTTCAAAATGTTCCCATCTTCAACAGCAAATGGGCCAGAATTAAAATGCCCTTGAGTTAGCAATGAAAGAAAGGCCTTTGGTGGAAGGAAGTGAACCGATACACAAATGTGGATTAATATCTTGAAAGCCGGTGGTGGGTTTGAAGACAGAAATAAAATGAATAGATTAAAAGAGCCACTGTTGCGAGGAGCCAATAGAAAGGGCACACTGTATGTGCCATATGTCATCACACAATGTGACCCAGGATTATACATTAAAAAATGCATTCGGCAGCGTCATTATTACCCAGGCTGAACTAATTGTGTGGTGAGATTTGTAGAGGCTAGCCACACCCAAGCCTTGTAAAAGAACTTCTATATGTGAATTTTTCTTACCATGGACAAATACAGTTTTCTGAACCCCTAAAATAAACATCAGACTAGAGGGTGTCAGTTGACCACAGTGGCTTGACTCAGATATTGATACACATGGTGATGCCCTGCGACAGTACTCGTTCCACAACAGCACTGGTCATGTAGGAGGAAGCAAACTTGGTATATTTTTTAATTCGATCGAATGATGGCATTTTTTGGACTCAAACAGTTCCACAAGACAAGCTGTGACCTGCTCCTTATATGCACACATTTATTTATGTACCTATTGTCCAATACAATTTTCTTGATGATGACATGATGGCCTAAACCAGTGCATTGACCACTCTAACAATATTTGAAAAATACCCACAGTGATGTCTGCTTTTTCTCAGAAATACGTTTTTCTTAGTCCAGTCAATTAACTGTCTCAAGCCATATGAAAGCATCTCATGAGCATTCCAGTGTTGCCTTTATTAACAGGCTCTAATAAAAAGGACACTATCAGTAATGAGGCTCAAACTCAGCACTTTTGATGGTTTGCTTCTTCCCGATTGGTTGTTGTTACCATGTGATCGTCTAAGCTCTGGCTTGTAGATGAACATGCAGTACATATAGTTTTCTTAAAGAGAACTGGTAAAAGAAAAGTGCTTCTGAAAGAGCGAGAGCACTGTGCACAATATCATGCCCTCTGATTGATTTCACCTCTCGTGTTGGGAAGGGGGGACGATCATCCCAGGCCCCTGTGTGGGAGCGAGACGCCAGCAGGCCCCTCTCTGCCTTCACTTCTCAGTACAAGGCTTGGACCAAGTGCCTCCAGTAGTGGGCTCGCCCTTTGCCCTTACGCAATGTTAACGTTCGTTGACTTTCGTGTAGATGGGACCACTAAGCAGGACACAAGGCATCCATCTTTTGTACCCCCTTTCGACTCCATCTTGGTGACCAGGCCTCACTGCGATAGTACGAAACGCTTCTCTCCCTCTCCCCACTGTGGTCGGGCACAGAGAGCACATGGCCCCCACCTTCGTTCCCACTCTGACTGGAAAACTCTGCGGCTCCATTCTTACGCCGAAGCCGGAGGTATTTGCAACAACTAATAAATGTATCACATCAGTCTTCCTCTGATATCACTGTCCTGCATGTGAACCAGCATGAACTAAGCACATAGCCCGTTCATCTCCACAAACGTGTCCTTGCCTCCGCACCCTCGCCGATGGAAACTTACTGCCTTTCTGACCCTGTGTCCCTGCAAGATATTCCTTTCATGTGCCAGACCGCTGACCACGCTATGATGCCCACCCAACAGACCCCCAACTAACATTAGACTCCTGCTGCAGTATATCATGCCTAATACTAACAAATGCCACATACCTGAGATTCTTGTGAGACTAAACCTACAGTTTAATCAGTGTATTATAGTGGTCAAGACCCTTAACCTGTGACCTGTATAATCCAAATGGTATAGATGATATAGACACCTGTGTGATGTGTATAGTGATATGATAAACTACTGAGAGTCTTTTGATCAATCATTATTTAGTGCATGCATTATTTAGAATATATTCATTAGCTTAGATAGTGACCACCCTGCTTCACGGCGACCTGACCTTCACCCATTCGGAGCACAGATATCTGACGTCCATCCTCCCGCCAACCAAGCAACCAACCAGGAGGAAGAGATGACGCCCACACCTAGGACACCACCCTGGCTGACCAATCCGGGTCCAACGTAGCACCATATGTTAGATATGTCATTGTGCCTATATAATGTACTGTAACATTAATTTTGCCAGAGCGCTCTCAGAGACCTAGATAAACTTTTCCTTGGACTCTCGCAGCCTGCTCTCTTTGCCTTATTCCCTGCCCGGGGTGTGTCTATTTATTTTCTTGCACGTATAAAACGGGGAGGGCACAAACATTTGGTGACCCCCTGCGACATGATTTGGAGAGGTGCCCCGAGGCCTGCACTGTGCGGCGAGATCCGGGACGCCCCCCAGCAAAACCATCGCCCCCGCGGCCGACCAGCCTGTGCACACTACAAGAAAGGGTCGAGGGTTCCCGGTTGACGAATACCCGACTGATTAGCTGCTCGCCGAGGCGGGCCACGGCTTGGTTGGGGTTCGGACCGCGAACGGTGACCCTCGGATCACCTGACTGAACACGTGAATGCCGGTTGCGAAGGTTACCAAGGAAAGGTAAGGGGGAATACAAGGGAGCAGGGGAATAAGTAGTAATGGATTATAGCGAAGAGTAGGGTCTGTGTGAGTGATGATGAGGCTTTTCTGATCTGTCCTTTATATGGTCATTAGGTTTCGTGAGAAGTGAGAAGAAGAAGAAAAGAGGTATCCTAGCCCAAACGGGGTAGAAGGCGGCGCCGCGTAGCATTGTCTCGTCCAGTGCAGATAAAATAAATGAAGATAAAGAGAAAATAGTAGGGGTCTCGTATATTGAGTAGACTCGGAGTAGTTATTTAGAACATTCTTTTTCCATGTAAGCAAGAATTCTTGGAAGAAAGTGAGAGGGTGTAAAAGGTGGGGAGTGAATGAGTAGATTAGATGAAAATGGGAATGGGTTGGTAACGGAAACAGAGAGGAAATAAAGGCACGCAGGTAGTGCATGTGCATGTTATGTGTTATATGTGTTTTCATGTTCTGTCTATTTGTTGGTCAACAATATCAAAGCATTGCAATTGATTTATTGGTAAAGTGATACACATGCGAAAGTGAACTATTGAATTTGACAATGCAATAATTACAAAAGTAAAAGTGAATACTGATACATAAAAACCAGTAGTAATTGAGAAGCACTTGATATATTGTTGGTCTGAAAGGAAGGACGAGTGGGCGGAAAGGTGATTAAGGGGAGAAAACATTGTTTAGGGGGGAAATAACACCACTAGCTCATATTTGTCAACACCTTCCATTAAACAGTGAAAAGATACAAAAGTACCACATGAACTATGTTTCCATGGGGAAGGAAGAGTGAACATGGGGAAACAAAGAAGTGCAACAAGACAGTAATCATACCTGACATGAAGAAAGGTACCGCTGCACTAATGGACATGTACTGGATTTGCGGGAAACAAGCCTATCTACACCTCCCAACAGCATGGAAAGGTATGTTTGCCTTGGCCCCCCTCCACACAGCCCTGATGGTAACACCAGAGAGTCATATACACGGAAAAGAAGGAGAATCGGCTGGCAAATCGGCAGCAGGGCAATCGGCTGAACCATCGACAGCGCCCCAACAAATGATAACAGGAGCTCCAATTTACGAACTATTGTCAGAATATGAACTGAAGAAAAAACTAACACGAAGTAAAGGGTCCTCCAATTACATCTAATCAAAATCATTGAAACTGAGATCCCGCAGAAGTACAAGCTCTTTTCATCAGCAGAGACATTTTTCGCATAACTCCTTGTCCCGGGACTCCAAGCACGAACAAACGCCAAATGGTTGCAGATAGTGCGCTGGGAGCTCATCCAACTGGCTAACGACACTGAAGAAGGGTTCAACGTTATAAAAATATAGCTCTGTGCACTGCGCCTAATGACAATGCAAAACAGATATGTCCTAGATCTTCTCACGGCAATGGACGGTGGTGTTTGCCGAAAAATTGGGGGGGTGTGTTGCACGTTCGTGCCAACTGAAGATGCTGATAACGGGACACTCTCATAATTTAGGAGAGAGGATGAGAACAGAAGGAGGCACAGAGGAAAGCACATGGTTCGACAATATGTTCAGCTGGATATCATCCTGGGTAAACGTGGCAATGAAAATACTCGTCCCCATCATCGTCTTTGTGCTCCTATTCTTCTGTGTGTGCCAACTGGGACTCCGGTGTTGTGAAAAGAGCATGTCTACCTCAACTATGATGATGGTAACAATGGGCCGACCGACAACGGTAGCTACTATGATAGATGCACAAATACAAACAGAGGAATACAACACACCACAATACAGGATGGCAGCCATTTACAGCCAATACGGGGACAGGGTTGATAATTTGCACCACACAACAATAAAGAAACCAAGGGAGCTACAATGGTACAGAGAGGTATGGGTGGACTTAGATGGAGATGGTGGGATCTACTTGATGTGTACACCAGACGAATATGCCAGAAGAGGGAATATCTTAAGAAGTGTATGCAGGGAAAGAAAATATTCCCCCTAACTCGCCTACCACTGCGGTAGAGGTGGTTGGTCAATCGCCCGGACCTGACGTGGAGGTGGTGATGCCTGAAGTGTTTGACCCCAATGACCATCCTGAACTAAACGATTTATTAGTAGAAGGTGGTCCTGACCGAGAAGAATTCAGTAAAGGAAAACGTGAGTACCCATCTCTGGAAGGCCTAAGGAGACAGGCCTGCTCCCAGCTTGAGGGTGATCCTCCTGGGAAGCATCAGATTTATTGGGAAGGTGGACGCCTGTATAGTGAGTCTACAGAAGGAGACCATAGGAGGTTGGTGGTTCCCCTTGCTGTAAGACCCTTCCTCCTGCAGCTGGCGCATGACGTGCTCCTTGCTGGTCACCTTGGTATTAAGAGGACTAAGCAAAGGTTATCCATGCACTTCTACTGGCCCAAGATGGGGGTGCAAGTAGAAAGTCACTGCAGGAGTTGTGCCTCCTGCCAATTATCTGGTAAGAGTGGTTCAACAATCCAAGCTCCATTGGTACCACTCCCAGTTGTGGGAGTACCATTCGAGAGGGTAGGGATCGACATTGTTGGTCCCCTTAACCCCCAAACATCCTCAGGCAATAGGTTTATCCTGGTATTGGTCGACCATGCCACCAGATATCCTGAGGCCATCCCATTGAAGACTGTGACTGCCAAGTCAGTCACAAAAGCTTTACTCTGCATCTTTACTAGGGTTGGCTTCCCTAAAGAAGTTGTGTCTGACAGAGGCAGCAACTTTATGTCGAAGTATATGCAGGCTATGTGGAAAGAATGTGGGGTCACCTACAAGTTCTCCTCCGCATACCACCCCCAGACCAATGGTCTGGTGCAACGGTTTAACAGAACGTTAAAAAGTATGATTGGGGCTCTGGAAGAACCTCAGAGAAGAAAATGGGATCTTCTTTTACCATGCTTACTGTTTGCCTATCGAGAGGTACCACAGGAGGGTGTTGGCTTCAGCCCCTTCGAACTTCTGTTTGGTCACCCTGTGCGGGGACCCTTAGCCATAGTCATGGAGGGTTGGGAGATGCCCACTCCCCCTATTACTACCAACGTAATAGACTATGTGTTAGGGCTCAGAAAAAGGATGGTATTCCTGATGGGTCTGGCTAGTGACAAGTTGAAGGCAGGACAAGCGCTGGTGAAACATTGGTATGACCAGAAAGCTTCCCTCATCAACTTCACACCTGGTCAGCAAGTCCTGATCATGAATCCCATAAGGCCTAGAGCTTTACAGTATAAATGGCCAGGCCCTTACACAGTGGTGGAGCCCCTGGGTGAGGTCAACTATTTAGTGGACCTTGGAAGGCCTGGACAGGCTCCAAAAGTGTTCCACGTAAATAAGCTAAAGGCTTTCATCCCAAGAGTTGAAATTGCAGCACTGCTATTGGTTTCAGATGTTGAGGAAGAGGAGTCTGAACCTCTCCCTGACCTGTTTCAAAGCAGTCCTTTGAGGGTGTCCGAATGGCCCCTCACCTGACTTCTGATCAGCAGGCTGAGGTGAAAAGTTTGCTTAAGCAATTTTCCCCCCTGTTTTCACAGTCCCCTGGTTTGACACCTTGGTGCAAACATAACATTGACACAGGAGAAATTGTACCTACCAAAAGTAGGGGATACAGGATGTCAGACAAAGTACGGTCTTACATTAAGATGGAGGTCAGCAAAAAGTTAGATCTTGGGGTGATTGAACCCTCTAGTAGTCCTTGGTCCAGCCCTGTGGTTTTGGTTCCAAAAGCAGGCACTTCTGAATTGAGGTTGTGCATGGATTACAGGGCTCTGAATGCTGTCACCAAGACAGATGCCCACCCCTTGCCTTGAACAGATGAGCTGGTGGATACCTTGGGTGCCTCCAAGTACCTCAGCACGTTTGACCTCACTGCAGGCTATTGGCAAATAGCCCTCGCAGAACATGCCAAGGAGAAGACAGCGTTCTCAACTCCAGAAGGTCTTTACCAGTTCAGGGTAATGCCTTGTGGGTTGAAGAATGCACCTACCACTTCCCAGAGGCTTGTGAATCATGTGTTGAATGGGTTGGATGAATTCTGTCTTGCATATCTGGATGATATAGCAGTTTTCAGTGCCACCTGGGAAGACCATGTGAAACACCTTGGGATTGTGTTACAGGCTCTTCAGAAAGCCCACTTGACCATAAAGGCCAGTAAATGCCAGATTGGACAATGCTCAGTGGTTTACCTTGGACATGAAGTAGGTGGAGGGAGGATACAGCATTTACCCAGTAAAGTACAAGCAGTACAAGACTGGCCTACCCCCACTACACAGACCCAAGTGAGGGCCTTCTTAGGACTCACGGGGTATTACAGAAATTTCATGGCAGACTCTGGCACCATAGCTGCCCCTCTGACTGCTCTCACCACTCCGAAGAAACCTAAGAAGGTAACTTGGACTGAAGAGTGTGAGAAGGCCTTCAATAGCTTAAAGGACTCCTTGTGCCAGGCCCCTGTTCTCAGGGCCCCTGATTACCCAAGACCTTTTATTGCGCAGACAGATGCCGCTGACACTGGGATAGGAGCTGTACTATCACAAGTAGATGAGAAGGGCAAGGAACACCCTATTGGTTTCATTAGTCGCCAGTTTAAGGACAGAGAGCTCAGATGGTCCACAGTAGAGAAAGAATGTTTCTCTGTTGTTTGGGCCCTAGGAAGCTGAGGCCCTACCTCTATGGGACCCACTTCACTGTGCAAACTGACCATAAGCCCTTAAAGTGGCTAATGAACATGAAGGGAGAGAATCCAAAGTTGCTCAGGTGGTCCATAAGTCTACAAGGCTTCGACTTCACTATTAAGCATAGGCCAGGTGTCCAACATAGCAATGCTGATGGGTTGTCCAGAATGTTTAACCGACCTGAACAAGAAACTCATCCAGGGGTGGATTAGTTCCCCCTGTCCTTAGTCTGGGAGGTGCAAGTGTTAGGAAAGATTTCTTAATTGTATGTAATTTTCCCTCCATGTGGGAACCCCCAAACTTTCTGCTGTTGTTTTAGACCCTGATCTAGACTTTGCCAGAGAAGTGCAGCCTTCCGCCGCACTCCTCTGGGCTTTCGCTCATTTCTTATGGGGAAACTGACATGCCCTTAAGACAGTCAGTACTGGGAGACTTTGTTTCCCTTAGTCCTTTCCTCATGTTGCAGCTTTTGTTCAACATGAAACAAGAGTGCACCGTAACTTACATTACCGCTCTCTTGGGTCTCTAGTCATTCCAAAGGGCCTAGAAACTCTCGCTGGACTTATTATGAACTGTGCAAGTGTGTCACGGACGGGACTGGTGGCAGCTATCGTTTCTCTTGTGTTTTGAACCCTTTTTCGCCATGTTATCTGCGCTTACCACGTTTGGCACAAATGAGTGGCCTGGCTCCAAAATGGCCATGCCATGAGGTTCTTTGTCCTGTCTGCTTTCCGGCTTGCCCCTTCACCTTCCCCCAGGTCTAGCCGACCCGGGGCAGTCCTTTTTGGTCATGCAATTTCCCGCGAAACACAACACTTTCGCAGGCTTCTGCATGCCTTGTTTGTGCCTCCAGGATGTGGGCTGGGATGTCTGTTCCCAATACACATCCTGGGTGCCAGAGAGTCCTGAATGCCTGGGACCACCGTGGTCCGTGATAGGTCCACGTATGGTGTGAGTGTTTGTGAACAGATCTCCCATTGGGTCCTCTCCATTTATGCACGAAGGGAACTTTGGATAAGAGGAGGCTGGAAACATCACTACTATGTCGATCTCCTGAGTTCACACCGAACAAGGGATAAGGAGCCAAGTATCCTGCAACAAGAAGCTGAGTCGAGGAACCGCTGGTGACCTGCTGAAGGTTTGGCACCCTGAGCTGCTGTTGTCCTGCGAGACCCCTCTGCATCTGACCGTCCTAGAAGGTCTGCAAAGGCGCTTCGACCGATTGAAATAGTGGGATCAACTATTCCCTGCACCTTCATCAAACCCTGCAAGTAAGCCTCTTTGGAAGTGTCCCTGGGCCAACCAGTGGGCTGACCAGCTTATGCAGGATGCTTTGCTCTGGCACCGCCGCCGTTTCAGGGAAGCCCTTGAAACTTGATTTACTGCTTGCTCTGCATCCACGGCACCCTCACACTGAATTCGTACACTTGCCATTCCCAGGTCTGAAGTGAGATGAGTGCTCCTGGACCAGAGTAAACGCGGTTGCCGTGTTGCCCTGCTGTGGTAACAACCTGTGCACGTCTGCTGCATTTGGGATACCCTCGACCCTGCATCCTGCTATTCAGAATCTACACAGTGTCGAGATGTCCTGATCATCGCAGCTGAACCTGCCAGCAACGTGAACTGAACTGGAAAAGTCTGGGTCTGCCTGCGTCGGGGACCGGTGAGTAGTCCATACCCCAACCGGTGGCCCCTCGCAGGCGCCCGTTTCTTTTCTACCGCTGTTGCAAAATAGCCACTCTATCCCGCACTCTCACCCTGCCTCTGCCCACAAGTGGAGGCCTTGTTGGAGTAGTGGGGACTTGTTCTGCATCGCTTCATTCACCTTCCTGAACTGCCTGATATCCTTGAAAAGGCCCTCTTTTGTCCATTGGCACCAGCGCATGCAGGTACTTTTGAGCATAAGGCTCCTCTCTTCGTAGGGCTCGGACTTCCTCCTAGTTAGGTGTATTTCGGATGTCGAACTGGGTCTAATGATTATTTGCTCTGCCTGTTTTCCTCCCCATCTAGGTGGTCTACATATTACGTGCTCCTAACTCCTTAGACCCAGCGGTCTTGTATATATATTGTATTGATTGTGATGTGTTGGTTTACTTTAGTATTATTGTGATTCTTTGCTATGGTCGATGTTACAAAGGCCTTTTAATAAATGTGTCTATATTTTTAATATAACACCTGTCTGGAGTAATTTGTAAGTGTCCTTGCTTTGTGTGCTAATTGAGGTCTTTCCGTCACCCTCACCCCTCTTGAGACTTAGTCTTGACCGCCGCCATCGCTACCCTGATTGGTCTGGCTTGTCCAGAGGTTACCCTGTTCCAAGAAACTAGGCTGGCCTTCTGAACCCCTGCCCCTCCAGGTCAGAGTTCAGAAATCCATCTTAACTGGTTGTATTTTTTATGGTGTGAGCATTGAGGTGCTACTCTACAGTTGCTGCCATGATGAAAAAGGGGGTCCCTTTCACATGATTGCATGCGCACCGGAGAGGCAAACTGTAAGCATTGCTAGTAATCCAGAGACTGGTTTGTCAATGCCAAAGATATGACAACAGCCCTACCAAGTTAAATTAGAACTTTCTACTTTGGAAGGTCAGAAAGGCCTGTTTTTTTACTTTAAAGGCACAAATGTAAATCGCTTATTTATTTAACTATTGCCTGATCAGCATGTAAGGACATGCATAAAAATGCACTGAGAAGTTTGAACTGTGCACATATAAAAAGAGTGTACTTGCCTCATCTAAAGGAATTTAGCACTGTCTATTATTCAATTTGAAATAACACTTCCTTGTACATGAAGCTGAAGTTGATATAGAATTCACTGCACTCCAGTCCCAACCATTTTGCAAGATATGTGGCCACAGTGATGCTCTGATTCATCGTGTTCAAGCTGGTTTCTAAGCTCAGGACTCAAAAACATTGCCAGATGCTGAATAATGGATAAAATACAAAGGGACCTGTCACATTTATACAATTAAAGCTCCTCATAAAAACCATTTAGCTAAAAGCCGTGGTAGACCTTATCTTATCTCTATGAAATGCCCATGATCTAGTCTCAACATGTATTAATATCATGAAGGAGAATGTGCATGGGATATACCAACAGTGTCCGAAGTCAGCATTTATTCACTTATAAAGTGAATAAGAAAGTTATATGTTGCATTTTACCTCCAAAATGTATTTATTTAAAAAAAGACTGGAATGCCATTGCTAAAGAAATGCTGATAACCATACCTATTTAAGTTGGAACATTCTACTTTTAAAAGGTCAGAAAGCTTTAAAGACACAAATGGAAATTGTATATTTTTGTAACAATTGCCTGATCAGCATGTAAGGATATGCAGAAAAATGCACAGGGAAGTTCAAACTGTGCACATATGAAATTAATGTGCTTACCACACCCAAAGGAATTTGACAGGCCTCAAGAAAATGGATTCAGAATTTTAGAACTTAGTTGAACAATTCCAGGATTTCATCACAGTGTAATGTTCCTGGGTTCCAAGCATATAGAACAAAATGCATTGGCTATTATAATAACTTTGTATTCATTTTCAATGTTTGTATTTTGCATTAGTACCCGGTGGACATGTATCCACGGGATACACTTAACGTGATTGGCTTGTTTCTGAGTCATACCACGGTGTAATCCCGGGGACGTATGTGCGGGCCTGGGTTAGTACCTGGCGGGGGTGTGGCAGCCCCTTAGCCAATGAGGAGGCTCGCAACAGGGCAATCCCGGCACCAAGCATCCCCATGGCTGGAGGCTACATATGTCCCCCGCTGGGAACTCAGGTAAGTTTTTTTTATCTTCCACCCCCCCTCTCCTGCAAATTATCCCCTCCACTCCCTCCCAACCCCACTTACCTTCTTTTTTCTTCTTTTCTCAGGAGCACTTCTGTTAGCAGCGCATATGCACCCGATGGCTGCCATGGAAAGGGAAAATGGACTACGTTTTCCCTTTCCCGGCAGCCATTTTATTAGACTTTATTAGTCGCGGCAGCATTTCAGAACAGAAACAGAACAGAAAGAAATGCCATTAGTATCCTGGCCTAATAGGCCGGGGTACTAATGGCTATAAGCCCCTCGACAGTGGGCCAATACCACCCACGGTAATGCCCCTGGGGCCTCGTTAAGGCCCTTGCTATGCTTCGGCCTGTAACTAGAGGCCCCGAGGGCATTACCTGGGGCGATATTGGCCCACTGTCTCGGGCCTTATTGCCACAATATGTTTCTTTTTAACTAAAATAATGTGAAGCTAAATGTAGAAATTAGAGCATTGTTGAAGTGCTATTGAATTTTGCCATTACATTCAGCAAACCTGAAAAACACTATGCTTTATTCAATTTGAAATAACACTTACTTGTACATTGTGGGATATTTTGACCCATTCCAATGTGCCCCACTGCATCACTTTACAAATGGGGAAAGAAACAGCCCAAAATGGATGACCTGACTCCTGTGCGTGCCAACATCTTGAAAACTGTGTTGGGTCACAACCAGAATTGCTTGCACACCCTGCCCCACACATTCTGCAAAGCAGCAGAATTTTACTGAAAACCGAAAATGCCTTTTAAAATGTTAGCCTTGCAACCTACAAAAGTGCTGTTTTTGGTGCTAGATCAATTTTTTTCCATTGAATCACTGAAATGAAAAGGGTACTACAAAAAAAGGATCATCCAGTGTGGCTCAGAGGAACCGGGCTTCATTGACTGACAGCTTTATAAAATGTATCTAAGGAAAAAGCAGCCCAGGAGCATCTGTCTTCACTTCCACGGGAAAAACATGGTTAAAATTGCAACATGTAACAGAATCAGCTGTGAAGACAGAAACTCCAAACAAAGTCTGGATACATGTATCTAGTTTGCAAACAATCCCAGCACTCAAGGGAAGAAAGAATGATGAATAAAATGTACATGTGCTGCATAAGACAATGGGATTTAAAAGAACTCAGTTCAATGTTTTTTTCCATGAAGAAAGTGCAAAATCACCTGTTTTGAAAGCCTGTTTTTGTTGAAAGGCCTACTTCTTTAAGAAATCTCAAAGAATTGCTAATGTAAAAATCATTCATTTTAGATGTTTTAATGAAAGATTTAGGTGAAACATAAAGTATCCCAGTCAAGAATTAATTAACTATTAAAAAAAACAATTCTGCTTGACAGCCCTGAGCATGGGAAAGGTTGACACTTCACTGCTGGCAGGAAGGCCTAATTACTGTGGGGAGGCCTTGCATACTCAGAATAAAGGGACTCATTAGACATTTGTCTTTGCCCCAGGCAAAGACAATAGAAGGCTTGGACACTCATACTTCCAGGAGAGGGGCAGGATGCTGGGAGAGGCTTCTCAGTGAACTTCAAAGGACTGGCCATCTGCTCCCACTTGGGAAGGAAAGAAAAAAACTGATTTGTGATTTTGGATTTAAAGTGCTTATTTGCCACTGAACTTTAGGACATGTAACTTGGCAGCAAAAAAAAGTAAAGGAATGAAAAGTACATCATTGAAATCTGAATTTATGATAGACACGTAGGATTTCTTACTTCGTAAGGAACTAAAGTTATGCAAAAAGACTTATTGCGCAGAAACAATTAATGCTGCAAATCTAATATTGTTTACCCATGTTCTAGGGTTGATTGCACATGTATGTACCGAATTAGAAATTGTTAGGCCAAACCTTTATGACTGAAATTGTCAAAATTCAATAGAAAGACAAAGCCAGCTCTCACCGACTTGGGAGTTGGATGTAAATGTGACCCACAAAATATGTAATGTATATGTCCGATTTTCTTAGAGGGCATAAGTACATAAATACGTATTTGTGGGACAGTTAGAATATATTTCCAATAACTATGGGAGGTTTCCAGATCAGATAATAAAACATGACAACCCTTTCTGTCATCCAACCAGCAAAGAGCAAGGCGGGAACTGTGCCTTTGACCAATCATAGCCTTGTGGGTGTGAGTTGTAAGTCTGCCCCTACCATAAACTGAGTGATGTCATTTGGCAGTATAAATAAGAGAACCTCACAACACACAGACACACACTGATTCCTGACTCAATTCTGATTTCCGCATGGCGCCCTGTTCCTGATTCTCCATCTTGTTCCTGATCCAGATTTATTTGAAAAACCAAGGCCTCAGCAGTGCTGAACTCTTTTTCAGCAAGGCCGAAATCCTGAAACCATCCCAAAACCAAAGGGAAACAATTTGATCCACTTTGGCTTGCTACCATTCATGCTTGCCTGCTGAAACTCTCCGTCCCACAGTGTCCAGCAACCAGAAGGGTCAATCCAATCCAATCCAGTCCAGTCTGAGGTGCCAGTCCAATTGACCAAAACCGCCCAGCTGACCTATCCTGCCAGAGGCGCCCTGTTGTCCGTAGACCCAATCCATGATGACCAAAACCTGACGGTCCATTCTTAAATTACAGTGTATTGTAAGTATTAATAGGAATCATAGTAACCCATAGTATATTTGTCCAGCAACCAGAAGGGTCAATCCAATCCAATCCAGTCCAGTCTGAGATGCCAGTCCAATTGACCAAAACCGCCCAGCTGACCTATCCTGCCAGAGGCGCCCTGTTGTCCGTAGACCCAATCCATGATGACCAAAACCTGACGGTCCATTCTTAAATTACAGTGTATTGTAAGTATTAATAGGAATCATAGTAACCCATAGTATATTTGCCTTGCCCTATCCCAATCTAGAAACTATCCCATCTGTAACTTAAGAACCTATGATATTGTCAGAACCATTCTTGCAACTTTGTCTGTGAATCTTAGTGTTAGCACTGACCTTATTTCATGTTTGTTTTTCTTGAACATAAGTCATTAGTGATTTGAATTAAGTAAAGTAATTCCCATAAAGAAAAATGGAGTATACACCACGTGAAGGATTACAAACAGCCGTGTGTAACTGTGGAGATTCACGGGTGGCATTCTCTGTTTCTTAGCCATTAATATAGTTTAAGTAAAACCAACCTGTCATTTTAAAATCGATTCTCTGCTTTTCTCTGTATCTATTTTTCTAAAAAGGCCTCTCATTCAAACATGCATAACTTCCTCAATTTAATAGCTAGAGACTTCATTTCAACTCTGATTTAACCCTAAGACCTTTAGCTACATCCCTACCCCAAAACCGCATCCAACCGAGTATTTGACCCATTTTTCTTAAAAACCAGATAGTGAAAATTAGGCGGAAATTCGTATTTGTACAAACGTTTTACACTTGTAAATTCCAATTCAAAGGATTTTAAAACTTTTATTCTGATTCAAAGTGTGTACTGTTGATCATGTTATAGCTTATGTTTGTTAGGACATTTTCAATGTTGCTCCCATAGGAATTTATATCAAGTTAAGGATGTTTGCAGACCTTTCATTGTTTTTCTCAGCCATTTTCAACTGTCATTTTAAAAGTGTAACATTTCTAAAATGTTTTTCTCTCTTGTTTGGGGAGGGAAGATTGCATTCAAACCATGTACACTGTTCTATATTCCTGAATACCTGCTTCTTACTTACATCTGTGTAGAATTACTTTTTGGTGAGTTGAGAAATTTGTAGGGGGGAATCTTAACTTAAGCGCTATCTTTTCAACAAGCCAAAACTGTTCTTTTCCCTGTGTTTTATCTTCTGTATCGGTATACATGAATTCAATTGCCTTACCTACTTTCTGATTTGTTTTCTCACCACATTGGTGATTGCTGCCCCATATATTAAAACATTTGTTTGATTTGAATTTAAATAAATAAATATTACCTTTACCAACCAGCCTGATTCCTGATCCATTGTGACCTGGGGGTATTTTGAGAAGGGGTGTGATATGAGTGGTATATCACTCAGAGTATTGAACCTATAGAGACAATACATATTTCAGTTGTGCATTGCATGCTAGGCTGTGACCCAGGTGTATTGCCTGATTGAAATCCTTAACAACATGAAGCTGGAGTTGACCTAAGATTCTCCTCTCTCCAGTCCCCAACTATTTCACAAAATATAAGGTCATAGTAAAGGCCTGATTCATCCAGTTGAAATAGTTTTCCAAGTTTATGCCTCAAATATAGCCAGATGCTGGCTAAAGGATAAAGTACAAAGCGACCTTTCACATTTATCAAATCCAAGCCCCTCATAAATCCATTTAGTTAAAAGTCAGCGGACACTTTATCTGATCATTGTGATAAAGACAAAGAAACTAGCCCCGACATGCATTAATATCATAAACGAAAATGGGCATGGGATGTACCAACAGTGACCTCTGTTGGCCAAAGTCAGCATTTCATTAATTGATCAATATTTTATAATGTACTTACTACCTGAAACTAGTCCCTAGGTGCAGAACAGGCATTCAAACCAGTGTTGCTCGGTATTGTCTTGCTTTCAAGACAAATGTGTTGCCCCTGAACTATCCCCCCAGGACATTTCTTTGCTTATAAACTAAATAAGAAAATTGCAGACCGTAAGGCCTTGCCCTTCAGTGGATCTCTACATGGGATGTCCTCCCCATGCTCCAGCGCCAAGATACCCCATGCTGCACTTTAGAAATTTCAAAATCAAATCAAATAATTTTAACCCCAAAATATATTAGTTAAAAAAAAATCATATCTTAGTGAAAGCTCCTACCAACTTAAAACAAATAGCAGTTTGTAAGTAAAAATTATGTTTCGACCCAAACCTAAAATTCGCCTGGTGCATTATGAGAATGTTAAATGTAGAAAAAACAATTATCTCTGCAAATACACACCATACAGGGATATGAAGCATCTTAATTTGTGAATTCTGATCTACAGAATATAATGATGTTTATTTTATTAAACTACAGCATTCACATCCAAAGTTACACACTTAGAAATAAATGCCTCTTTATAAATTTAAGAGTGGGCCCCCCTGCATTCTGTGTCATGAGGCTGGTGAAATCCATGCCTTAGTCAGAAGATGAGGGAAGGAGTAGATGAGTATAAAATAGTTTGTTTATGGAAAGAAACAATTCATGTTGAAAAATATTTTCGGATACAACTGAAAGGATGATGTTCGGGAGCTAAACCAATTGGAAAATTGTCTCCAGGCTGGCTGGATTAAAGGGATATTTGAGGAAGTGAGGAGTAAGCAATGTTGGAGACTGGGTTCCACACAGCCATCTTAAAAGGACTTTGCTGAGGCAGTGACTCCAGATTTAGGATGTAAGCTGATACCGCAGAAATGAAAAGCCACATTTAAAATGTAAGTAGAGCCGTGAGATATCTTCAAATTGTCCATGTAGAGTATCCATGGTAAAATACCGGTAATCAAAGGGGCTACAAGCCAAGGAGGGATTCTAATATTCTAATGTGACAAAGATACATGTTCAGTGTAAAATATGTAACCTGTGTCTCCCATTTAAATTGAGGTGAAAGTCCAATCTCATTTTTTCATATCACAATGCATTTTATATTGATAAGCACAGTGTGAAATGGACAGCATATGGTACAAACTGAAATGCAGACTGTTCTTTTAAAATGATGCACCATTTAAAACAAACTCAGTGGATCCTGCTGGCATACACATACACTTACGCAAACAAAAATATTGTCATGAAATGCTATTGCCGATGAGGTATCCTGTAATTCTGTAGCCGATGGGAGCCTAGTCGTAAATTAGATGTGTGCACAACAGGAATTAGCACAGGGTATTTGTTCTAGTCACAAAATTCAGGTAAGGTGTTAAAACCTATATTACCCCTTATCCTGAAAATGCACTGTTAGAGCTATGTGTAATGTGAAAGCGCAAATGTGATTTAACATGCTGCCCTTTACTGGAGAACATTACATCTCCAACTGAAAGCTGGTATATCTCAATACAAATGAATAAGAAATAGATGGAAAGCTATACACAAATATGTTCATTGAAAGCTGTGCACTGTTGCAGTTTACTAAGTAGTCACACTCAACTCAAGGAGATCCTTTCCCCCCCAACTAAGGTGGCGCACAATAGAGCACTTTTGATTTCAGGTTCTCTTTGGTGAGGCCTCCAACCCGTCTCGTACCCTACCCCAACAAATACCTTGTATCACCAATGGATTAGGAACCCGGCCGGTCTACAGTAAGAATATATATTTATTTATTAAACATTTGACGAGCAAACTAGCTTCAGCCATTAATGCTGTGAGAACAGCCAATATCCCAACAATAACTTGGTTATATAAAAGGACACAGGTGAACGTTTGAAACATGCAATCACGACTTACAACAGATTTAATTTTAATGTAACCAATAGAAAATATTTACAATACAATACAAGGTGCACAGGAATGACTTAAATTGAAACAATACTTTTCTCCCGGCAATCCCCACCCTCCAGATCTCAATTAAATATGACCCCTTTAATTGAAAGTTAAGGTGCAGGGAGTGAGAGCACAATAGAAAAATCGTTTTCGTTTCACTACTCATTCAAAAAGGCACTGATTGAGAAAGGAATTAAATGGGAAAAAACGTTTTTGGGCTTCTTACCAGAAGTGCAGTATTAGTGAAAGGAATACAATGGGAAAATCGTTTTTCAACTTTTATTTAAAAGGCACGGTTGGGAAAAGGGACTCCAATGGAAATCGTTTTTCAACATGCATGAAAATAAAAAGAAGAACTTGGTAACTTGGGGTCAGAGACAAAGGGGAACAAAAGGGATGTTTCGTTTTGTAACACACATACAGATGAGATGCAATACTTTGTAATTCTGATTTAAAATGAATCGGGTTGAAGGGGAAATTTCGTTTTTGCACCCTCCACACTGACTTGAAAGGTGGTGTTTTGTGGATTACTTCATTTGGGATTATGGACGCCCCCTTGCCCCTACAGTATTAGTTTTGAATTCTAACAACACTCATCCCGTGATTTTCTAAATGGGAATTCATTGATTTACTTAAATCAAATATGCTAAGGATCTACAAAGTGTATCCCCATCCCACAATTTAATGAAAAGGATTAAGGCAGGCAGTTCCCAACCCAATCCAATTTCAATAGAGATGGTGGTTTTCTATGGGGAAATCATTTCAATGAGATTTAATAAATTGTGCTAAGGGCCTACCCAGTTTCACCCCCACTTTTTCCCACTAATGGAAAGGGATAAAGGCATGTGGCTCCCAATGCACTTGATGGCTTTGGAATATCTACTTACATGGGAGGTCTATGCTCTTTGCTCAGGAAGCCAGACAGATTTTCAGCACCCTCTTTTGGTAGGCAGCTCACACCAGGGCTCTCCCACAGCAATGTCCCTCCAGACAAGCCTCTCCCAGATAGGGCTCCCCGGTTTCCAGGCAAGGTTTCCCTGATGTGTTTAGTAGCTCTGCTTGCCTTTCTGCTAGTGGTTCCTCGCTATAGTCCAGCAGCAGACTGTCCCCGGAATAAAATCTAAAAGCCCAGCAAAAGCCCTGTTCTGATGCAAACATACCCTTTTATAGGTTTAGTGACACTGCAACATGGTCATAATTCCCACGGTCAGGATTGGCCAACTCGCTCCCTTCACCTCCCACCAAGACGCCCACTGCTGATATGACCAGAAGATATGATTTAGGCTGAGGGAGGATAATAGATCCATCATTTCAAAATGGCAGGGTGTTTAAAAATGTGTGTTCTGAAAAATCTCATGTTTTATCTCCCTTAATCTTTCAGATATGATAATATGTATACCTGGATTCTATATTGTATGGTGAGTCAAACCATACTATTATTTTGGCATGCCCTTCCTGGATGGAGATATAATTTTTCACAGTTTTCTGCGGTGCCGAAATAGCTAAAAAGGGACATTTCCTAATCAAACCTTGTTTTCATAATCTATCCCTTTGTCAACTTTCCCATTTCTCAGATGTATGAATCATAATTTTCCCCATAACTTAAATTATGCATATCACAAAAAACCTTGTTTTTACAGGGTCAAGATGGGCTTTTCCTTCTGTTTAATACAAACCTGGGGTAGGCTCAATATGACACACAATGCTCCTTTTATTTAGAAAAAACTGTATTTAATGTTTAATCAATGGCAATGTGTTACATGTGTCAGTAAGTTTAATTTCTCTTAAGACATGTGACCATTCATTTGGTTTATCTTAACCTTTTCTTCCCTTTGCCTTCAAAGCCTTGCTCAGTGCTTAATCTACAGTTTATGAGAAGCATGACCTTAAGGTCATTTCTGCAGGACATGCTATCAGCAATTCCAATAAATTCAGTCTACTTCTTTGTGTATCTTAGCATTTTACATTGACAACCAGACCTGTTTGCATGGTGGGCCTAGCCAGAGGTCTGGAGTTCAGATTTTCAAAGTGTCTTTGTTCAGAGCTAATGCACTTTTTATGGGGAACCTGACCTGAAAGGTTGTTTCTGTTAGTCATGTTATCAGATATTCAGCACAAATGTGATCTCTTTCTCTGCATATTCAAGCATCTATTTGAAACCAGTCTTTTATCCCTGGTATTCATCAAACCACACACACACTTATTCAGTTCACAGTTCAGTGGGGGATTTCAGCTTAGAGGGAAAAACAAGGGGCTGTTTACCATTCTCACAGGCTATCATATTACATTCAGCATATTTGCATTTGAAAGGCACAGTATAATCTTTTCTTTACATACTGTATGTACAGAAATATGTTCACTCTATCCACATAGATAGGTCATGGTTACATAAGGAAGCAGTATTCAAATCTACGGCAAACGAAATAGGCCCTTCTGTGTCCATGCTGTCATTTCATATTGTGAAATTAAGTCTCTTCCCTCCTGATAAATGTAATCTGTTCTTCACTTTATTTCTGAATTGCAAAGGCATTGCTTCCAAGTGCACAACTTTTCGTTTCATCCCATGTGCACTGCTGCAGTTTTTAAATCTGTCCATGTGTAATGTATTTCAATGTCAGTTTATTTGTGAAAAAACTGTCTTTCTCCACTTGTGCACTTGTCCATTGCAGTAGAATTTTACTAGGCCTATTTCTGTCCCTGTCACTAGGCCGTAAGTCGGGGAAAGAAGTGTTTTGCACTGGCCTGCACTTTTCAATGGATAGCACCAGCCGGCTTCACTCTTGAATACTGGCCTGGCATGGCCTCTTTATTTCTGACATCCAGGGACTATATTTTAACCCACAGCACACATATGTAACTTGAAAGTTGCACACATATATAGATTGAAAGATACATATACATGTTCAGAGAAAGCGTCACACATATGTTAAAGAATAGCCTGCACCACACTTAGGAAGAGAAAGTATTTTGATCTGTAAATGGTGGGTGTCATTGGAGAAATTAATACTGTATTTTGACATATCTTTTTGCACAGAAATGTTATGCCTTAAGTTGAAGTGCTTTTGTGAAGGCACGGGTAGTACAACTCAATGGCAATGCGCTCGTCTTGGAGGCAAGATGATGCAGAGCAAAACAGGTTTGAATCCCATGTCTGCGCTTAGAAAACTCTTTGGTATTAAGTGCGTTATAAATAAATAATTATACGTTAAATATGACGAGCAGTAGAAGTGTTAAGAATGTTCAGTAGATTTTAGAGTCTAATGCACAGGTACAATTGATTAATAGTAATGAGTGATTGTGCGTGAATTAGTAAGATTCATGTATGGAGGAAAAATTGCATGTTGCCAAATTATTTTTGTACCTATAACATTGAATTGATTTCCTTGGTATAAACTGGAGACCACCTTTGCTGGAATTGGATCTTAATTCTTAAAATAAATGTCCGGTTTTGAGAAATCATTGCCTGTTTTCTTGCCCTGAAATGTAGGTGGAAATTAGTCATGTCACCCTAATGTGAGCTTTTAATTTAAATGTATAACACAAATATTTCTACAGCATTTAACACTCAGCTGGATTTGAGTTTGAAAGTGTTTATATGGTGCCCAACTAAATGTACTGGGCAGAACACTCTGCATCTAGGCGCATATATTACTAAACAGGGTAGTTTGTGCAAATGCTAGATCACTCTTCCATGCTGATGTTTTAGCGGTGTGAGGAAATTAAGAAAATAGGAAAGTGTTTAGTTGTTTGCAGAAGAGTAGATGAAAAGAGGGAGATTATTCCACAGAGTATGGCCTATTACTGCCAGGCATCTATCACCTCTAGTTGTACAAAGGCTCTTGGGGACATCCAGAAGATGTAGATGGGACATGCGCAGGATGATACTGTTGGATTTGATCAACCAGGCAGAGTGGAGCAAGTACATGGGCCCATTAAAAAAACAGATGCAGGATCTTGAAAGTGATCCAAAGAGATTCGGGCAGTCAGTGTAGACTACATCTGGTGGGAGAAATTGGGGAGTCTCTGGTAATCTTAAAAAAATCAAACAGCTGTATCTTGTCCCAACTGAAGCCAGTGAACAGAGTGTTTCGGAAGTCCCGCATAGAGAGCATTTATGTAGTCAAGTTTTCCAACTGCAGATGACTGGTCAACATGTGGGAGCTCTGTCAAGACATGAGTAGTGCAATGCTTAAAACGTCTATCTGACAGAGTAATTTACTTGTTAGGCTAAAGTAATCTCAAGAGTCCCAAATGAGGCTGCCATTATTTAACTTGATCATAGAAGAGAGCAGAAGGCTGAACATTAAAGGTGGTAAAGGATGCCACAAGGGGTCCTATAACAGGTGTAGATGGCCTAGATATATAATCTCTGTTTTGATGGATTAAGTTGGAGATTACTATTGGCCAACAAAGACTTGATTTGGGCAAGGCACAGCTGAAAGCTATCTTCAGGGCCTGAAACCTTTAAATAAAGTTGACTATCATTGGTGTAGGAATGAAAATGAACACGGAAATTTCGAATAATAGTAATTAATGGTAGTGTATAGATATTGAATAGGAGTGGTGAAAGAGAGGAACCCTGAAGGTTACTCTACGTGATTGGAACTGAAGGCAAAACAGAAGGACCACATTTTACACTTTGAGTTCTGTTTGAAGGAAAGCTACACAACTGCTGTAATGTTGCACCTTAAATTCTCAAAAGATTGGACAATGTTGAAGAAAGGATGGAGCGGTCCACTGTGTTGAATGCAGCAGACAAGTCTAGCATAACCATCAGGTTACTTGCCTGAAAACGCATACTACCATGTGCCTTGTGGGCAGGGCATGTAGGTTCTGGCTCCTCGACCGAAGTTCAATGACAAGTAGACACCCAGTGGCTGACAGCATCTAGCACTATTGTATCGGCCGCAGTGGTAGAAGTGTACCGAAAAAAGTAGTGGAGCTGTAGTCTCGACAGGAGAGAGGGTAGGTGGAAACCTAGTGCAACATGTGACAAGTGTTTAAGCCCAGACATTCCAAGAGTCTAAATGACTAGTAACTGAGGCTCCTATTACAACGTTACACTTGCACAAGGACATGAATTTACAAATACTCTATATAGAATGGTGAATATGGTTGTAAAAAGTAGAGGAATGGTCAACAGAAGAAAAAAAAAGTAGTGGAACACCGCTCCCGACTGTTCCTGCTCTCTTCGATTACTGATTGGCCGTGTTTCAGAGATAAATTGGAGTCAAATAGTGGTCAGAGTTGTGGATGTGATGGCTGTTTTGGTCAATAGAAAAAAGCAGTGGGTCCTCATTTTGAAGCCCAGTCAACATATATTAAGTTATGTTATGTCAGTTTTATAGAAATGTTGGCCTGACTCACAAAGGTTTAGCAAGTGTAAATACATTTTTTATTCAAAAGTAAACACAGTTTGCATACAGGTAAACAGCGACTGATCCACAAAAGTGTCTAGGAACAAATGCACTAAAACTGCAAGCACAATAAATGCTTCCACTTTCTCAATGTGGGACAGCAGTCAGGAAAACAATTACCCTGATTTCCATAAACAAAATCAGTAGCTGAATAGTGGCCATGGGCAGACAATTCAAAGGAGGGGCAGTGGGCACGCATCCGAACACACGTAGAGCGTGCTGGCTCACAAAATCGAAGCAAAGCATTTTCGCCTTTTCTCCCTGGTCGCAATGTGCACGTGTTCCAACTGTACTCGGTCAACCAGCCAGGGATTAGTTCATTTTTAAAATATATTTCTCCCTGATGTTTGATGCAATTGTCACCTCACTTTCGAGGATTTAGATGTTCTCGCTTGTTACCTTCTCATGAGCAAGTTCACTGGTATGGTCTTTCTCTTTTTTTATGAAACAGAAACATATTTTAGCCTCACTAAAAGGAGTAATCTGCTCACTGTTTTGGTGCATTCTTTGTGGCTCACCATGCACCCGCCATTTGCACGCCAACACAATGGTATGGCGCTACAAACCCTCAGGTATCTAAGCGCTGCTTATTTACCCACTGTGTGTGGTGTTCATTTATCGACCTCGGAACGATGAAAGGCTGAGATTGACTCTGCCGGGTTTTGAACCTGCGTCAGCGCTCAACTCGCTGTGCTATCGGACCAGCATAACTGAACGGAACATTGCAGCATCAGTTGTTTTCTCCTTGCTGACAAGTACCATTGTGACTGTGGAGGCCATAAAAGTTTCCCAAAAAATCTCAGTTTTATCCAAAACATTGATCTGTGAGGCCGAATTTAGAATGATTACCAAGGTTCAGTTATTCGTTTTCTACTACTTGGTATGTTTAAAGAAAAACACAGGGCTTGCCCGTCCATGCATCCGAGTGTAGAATTCACTACTTACTGCTCTACACACTACAGACAAGCGGCATTGTGCTGCCTCCCTCACTTGCAGCGATGTCTGGAACAATCACCATTGTAATCAGACAACATATGACAGGGCAGTGTCATGCAATGTCATTTCTAGTTTCCATTAATTTCAGTGTCACCTAAGGCGGGAAAAATCATGCGAAAAACAGGGTTATGTCCAAATAGAAATTCAATTTACAATTAGTAGTGCTGACAGGGCATGTGCAGCTGGAACCCTCTTGTGTATTTCTTTGTCATTCAGAAGAACAAGCGTGCATATATAAAGGAAGACCATTTTCAGCTGCGCAATGAGCTTTCGAAAAATGAATCTTCAAATGCTATATTTCAATTTGCAGCAGCATGAATACATAAACCTTTACATTCCCGGTAAATGCCAAAGTAGATTCAGTAGTTAAATCTAAGCAATGTTGGGTGCACACTTGGGACCTCATTACAGCTTTGGCTATATCCCCAGCAAAAAATCCAGCAGAAGAAAACACCACTACCATATAGTGAGATATAATGAGTATCTACATTACAAAGGTAAATCATGTATGAATCCAACCTTAAGAGGATATCCTTTGCATGGCAATACAGAGTAGTGCGGTGTGTTCTTTAATCTGTAACCTACAACGGTCAGGGACACACTTGTATTACCGCACAGGAAGATAAGGTACTATACGGGTTGAACGAATGCTGTTCATTATTTATATGAAAGTGCAGATTACCTGAGCATGAACTAGACGTTTTTCTAAATTATATTTGATGCTGGAAAAATGCGTTGCTTTTTTCAATTAAGTTTTACACAAGCGTGATCGAATTTTTAGGTGAGACAAATACTTTGCAGTGATGCCATAAGTGAGCTCATTAGTGATGTCATATGTGTTGTCATAAGAAATGTCATGAGTGATGTCAATGTTGTCCTAAATGACTGTTTTCTCATAAGAAGCAGTGTCATAAGTAGCAGCATCCATAAAGTCTGTGGTGATTTCATCTGCAATGTCATAAGTGTACCCTCGTTTCCAGTGATGTCATTGACGATGTCATAAGTGCTGTCATAATGATGTCTTAAGTGATGTCGTCAGTGATGGCATTTGTAATGTAATCATTGTGATCACGAGCTGCAAAACAGGGTGTTCGGAGTGGTGGAGTAGCTTCCAAACAAATTTCAAAGGTTTTGTTGTGATAAATCAACACCTCAATGTTACCTCAAATAAAGTTATTTCACTGAATTTCAAGGATCTTGTTTCATTGAGTGGTTACACCTTATTCTCGGTCTTAACTAACGTTTTTGCACTGAATATACACATATACAATGATTGAAAGAAATGTTGATGTCATGTCAAGGTGACGGTTGAATGCAACAAAACCCTTGAAATTTGGCGCGCAATGGGAGATATGCCACCTTAAATCTGAGCTCCTATTGCACAGTCCATGAATGCACTGATGACAACATATGACTGATAATATCATAAATGACTTCACTGGAAACTTGCCAGATTGATCATATCCATGGCCTGTTGTCACATTACCACGTGCATGGCCTTCAGCCATGCCTGTGTAGCCATGCTACCCTTAAAGTAGGTCCATGGGCCATTGGCCACAAAAACTAGGGCATGCATGCCATGCCACACAAAGTGGCACCTTTACCCACATAACAGGTCCTTGGGTATATCACATCTCTGGTAGCATGCACTATACCATATGATTGCCATATGTCTTAAAATAGATCAAGATAATTTTGTATTCGGATGGGTATTTTCCTATGATATCCTTTGTGATGTCATAATTTATGTCATCTACGATGTCATCAGTGTGTTCTAGTTCTTAGTGATGTCACGGATGATATAAACATGATGCCATACATGATGTGAACTGTAATGTCATCAATGATGCCATCTGTGATGCAATCAGTGATTTCATCAGTATGCTCATGGGCTGGGCTACCAGAGGCTCAGATTTGAGGTGGCACAGGATTATATTGTAATACACCATCACCTAACATGTTTCACTGAACTTCAAGGGTTTTGTTAAGCCATATCTCTCACCACCTGAAATAGGTCATATTCATTATTACCATAAAAAGACCTCATATGAAAAGTTGAAACAGATATTCTCAAAGCTTGGGACTGGATCCGTAACTATGAACATATTGAACAACTAAAAAACGACACATATGTTTCTGATATAGTACATAGGTATTTGCAATCAGAAACATACTTAATAAGATGCCCAAGTCTGGCAGTTGGATACTTTTGATTAAGGATGAGAACTAACCAGCTACCTTTACTGACACTGATGGGGGCACAATTAAAAATACCACGAGACGAAAGAACATGTAGAATATGTAAAAAAACTAAATAACTTGGTAACACCTCAACAGGTTCTATTACAATGTCCTGGGTTAGGCACTGAATATATAACAAACTTAGGTCATCTAGTACATGATTATGATAATATTAAAAGTGCCGATTTTTGGGCATACTGCTTGAACACAGAGTCACAGGCAGTACATATAAGTTTGTACCAATTGTGGAAGTGCATTAAAAAACAGTTGAAAATGAAAAGTCTGATAACAATTTTGAGAATAAGAGTGATAATTAGATGGCCTACAATCAAGTAAAGAGAAATATAATTATACTAGCAAAATGTAAGGTTTGAAGTTTAAAGGAATTTGAAATAGAGTATTGTAATAGTGCAACCGATGATGTTTTACGATTTTGTGTGAGGGTGTAAATGTGTTTTTAGAATTTTAATCCTTTGAAACGTATGATGTGTTTTATTAAGAGATTTTAATATATGTTATTTACTGAAAATGTTGTAAAAATGTAGTTTTTTCTAAAACTATACAAATAAATAAATAATTATTATTATTATCACTGTGCTTCTAAGCTGTGAACCATGGGATCCTTCCCATTATAGGTTTGTGGGCAGTTGGCAAATGCCTGTGGCCGTGGCCAGGGGCCACTTTTGCAATAATGAGGGTCAACGAAAAGACAGCATGTGATAATTTGTATGTTGCAGCAGACATTTTGTAAAGGGATTTTTCTGATTCTGCTATTGTTCTCAAAAGATTTTCATGTGATTTTTTTTATGAGATTTTATTGGGAACATGTGAAACCTTTTACTGTCATTGCAAGAATACCTCGCATGAGAAATCACCATAAGAGACAAGGTACAAGTGGTATTCTACACTCTATGTCTCCTTTGACATGCCCTTCCACTTATGCGGTAGTGGTCGGAGTGCTCCTCAATTCTAGACTGGACTACGGGTATACCTGAAAGACAAATGAATCGCCTTCAGAAGGAGAAAAACACTTTTTCTTCAATATCCTATGCTTGGTGTTTAAATGCCTTAGTAAAGTAGCTCTAAGCTACTTGAATAGTAGATGGTTTACTATAAGCCGAAGCGCTGCTTATGATCCCTTGACAAGCACTTATTAGTGATTCCACCATCTAGATTTGTCTACAAGGCTGTCTCGCTCCTTGAAACACTTGTGTAGAGTATAAATGACATATCATATCATATCATGATATAATAGACTTTTTTCGATATATGGGCCCAGATTGTGGAATTTACTGCCTTTGACATTCAGAGCATCAAGTCATTTGATATATTCAGGAAGGCATTAAAGACGCATTTGTTTACCTAATCGCGCTGCCCTTCAGTTCCCTTCTAGCTTATGAGTTCTAGTGATATTGGTGTGGATAACCTAGTAACATCTGTTTTTGAATGCAGTTCATTCTGCTGGAAGCGTGTTCAAAATACCTTAAAATTCAAAATTGTAAATACAGCACACCACACAAGCACAACATCCTCACACATATGTCATTTACACTCACTTGAAGATGAGAATGCATTAAACAAATATATTATTCTAAACCCTCCCCAAACTTGGTGTCCCCAAATGCTTTTACTCTCCCCATATACACTCTAAAGGCCAACTGCGACGGTCCCTCTCTCAGTGTAAATTTAACCATGTTCTAATTTCCATCATTCACTTGAAAAATGAAATCGAATTCTCGTGAGAACGTCACTTTTCTCATGTAAAGGGCAACATTAATGAAAAGAAATGGTGTTCTCTTGCAACCACAAACTTTCAAATTGCTGCTGTTTTACCTTCCCCACATCCACTCTGAAGATATAAATCCGGTGCGCCCACTCCTAATATTCTTTGCAGCGAGTTCTGATTTCACAATCTCATGAGAATACTTGTGAGAACGGCTCACTTCAATGAAACTAAACAATGACTTTTCATTTTGGAAAAGTCTCAGTTTCCCATGTACCAGAGGTATTATCAAAACTGCTGGTGCTCAGGCACCTTGCTCTCCACCAAATTTGTAAAAGTCAACTTTTCGGATTTCTGCAGAAACAACAAAAGGCACATCTGCATTGCTTTGTCACACCTTACAAATAATGTTGAAGAAAAACCATCAAGCCATTTGGGCTAGGCACCGGTTGAATTTCTGCACACTGTCCCTGTTGGAAAACTAATGCGAAAAGTAAAACAAATAAAAGAACGTTCCAGTTCTAAGGGGCCAGGCCAAAAACATCCCTGGGAAAGTTCATACAGATGCATCAAACAAGTCAAAAGTTATTTGCAATAGAATTTTCCCAAAGACAATATCTCATAGGTTGTACTTTAACTATTGGGCGACTTGTATCACCCAATAAAATATCATTGTGAGCATTAGTAAGGCATTATTATGAAGCAGCACCCATTACTGTGAAAAGGGCAGGATTTATAGGGCATCATGTACTACTCGGGGGCAGTTTCTGGGTGAGGAGTTTTGAGTATTGTGCTGACCTATTGAAATCTGTGTGGGGGGGTTATTCAGTTCACAGAAGTAACAACGAAGGGTGTGGAATGCATGCAGACAACTGAGGGCCCTAGAGCAGGAGTGAACTGCAATCAGACTGCCGTTTAAGTGGTACAGTTACCAAACTCATCAAGGATGAGAACATCTCCAAGGCTCAATCCTCTAGGCCCACTAGTTTAGTTTAGTTCAGTTTATTTGTTTATATAGCGCACCGAACCCAAGGGTATCTGGGCACTTTTTCCTGAATATACAAGCGTTGTTACTAACGGGAAATGCAGTAATCAGTGCTAATGAAAACCTGAAAAGAACGGGAGGTGCAATCCTGGCAAGGAAGGCAGCTGTGCACATACAATGTCATAAAAGTGCAATACTAAATATGGAAGGCAGTTGTCCTGTTTTACAAATCAGGCCGCATGTCTTTGGTAAGCAAGGAGAAACCTACAAGGGTGTCTGTCTAGTGTTACAGATGTAGGTGTAAGTCTTGTTGAAGGTAGGTTGATTGAGCATATGTGCAGAAGCAGTAGTGTATTGGGGACGTTAGTTTAGCTGTGAGAAAAGCCACGATTTTACCTTGTAGGGGGGCAAAGAATTCCAAGTCTTGGCTACAAGCACTGGGTAACTGGATGCGCTGGCTTTATGAAGTTTGAATTTAGGAATGTTGAGGCAGTGTGCAATGTTGTTTTTGGTGGGTCTGGCAGATTTATAGAGAATTTGTCGACTGGGTACTTAGGGGCCAGATTTGCCAGGCACTTGTGGGTGATCATTAGGGTTCTGAAAGTGATCCTGTCTTGTATTGGGAGCCAGTTGGTATCACGTCTGGCCGGAGAGATATGATTCAAGCGAGAGATGTTTAAGGCCGATCTGAGGGTGTTATTTTGCAACACTTGTAACAAATTTAGGTTGCGCTTGCTCGTGCCTAAGTATAAAGTGTTGCAGTAGTCCAATTTAGAAAGTAAAAGTGACCTTGCCAGAGTAATGCGACTGTTAGTGGACAAGAAAGGTCTCCATGTGCACCATACTTCCACTGTCTTTTTTCAGCCCGAATACAAATGCACAAAAGCAGGAGGATCGCGTTTCCCGTCCATAGCAGCTAAACAATGGAACTCCCTTCCACCAGCATTGAGGGCCGAAGAATCCTAGTGGGTTTTCTGAAGAGGTCTCAAAACTGCATAAACTGGGGAGCCTGCGCTAGGTGCCTGCAGATCACTACTGCCTGTATGTAACTGCTAATTTGATTGCCATGCAACTGCAACTGCCAATTGTCTGCATGTAACGGGTCCCTTTGACAGTGCCTCAATGCCCTCGGGTTATGCGCGCTTTATAAATAAAAAAGATACATAAATACATAAATAATTAAATGAGAAAAGTTAGACAAGGTCAATCTATGAACTCAAATAACTGTTGGAAAAGCTGGGGGAAATAAGGATTGGGAGATGGTCTGCCAGATTTCTGACAGTGGATTCCTGGTGGAAAGCCAGTGCAGTGCAATCTTTATGTACAGTACTTATATACACCAGTGGAAAACCGTTGGCTATTCGGTGGATCTGAACTCAAAATGATGCCCTTGTGTGTACCAACTTGTGACTCAAATGACAAAAATAAATCTCAGCAACATCACACAGGATATTAAACACGTACATTAATTGGAAATAGCTTAGAGGTGAAGAAAGGAACGAGAGTTATGAGAAAGGGCTATCACTCTATGGCTCAACAGGATTATGGTATTGATCAATCATCCTTCAACAGAGATCAAAAGACTGCTGAAAGAAGAGCAATTGCCACTGTAGTGCTTAGAACACAGCATGTTTCAGAATTGTCTCATACACTACCCCCGGGTGGAAGCTTGAGGCCTTGCGGCAACTCAACAGCATTCAACCGAACCAAAGAGCCATCACTGGACTTCGTGGCATGCTGCATTTTTCTACTTTCACTGCATGTTGAGGCTCCTCCATCATTGTAGCACATCCGTGGGTGCCAGCCATAGTGACTAGGCTGTTGGGTGGGCCTGTGGAGGGATACATTTTTGACCTACCACAAGAACTCGTTCTAGAAAGAAGGAACGGACCAGCTGAAAGTTTGCACTGAATTGAATAAATGGCGAGTGGTGCATTGGAAAGAATCCACTTTAAAGGGGCCTACAGCACCACAATGAGCTACCCTTAAAGGTATTCACCAAAGTCACTCTGCCCCTATACACTTCTCACTGTGATCTCCTGAGTTGTTGCCCTGATCTGCTCCCAGGTATTACCTCACATTAGCACCCACGGTGTGGGGAGCAGCCAATCAGGTTCCTTTGTTCGCAGGATGGAACCGCTAATCTCAGCCCGCATTCCATGGGACCTGCAGGCTGCTTCCCCTGCCCGCAGTGCCATCTTTCCCCCACCCTCCCTTATCTTGAATGTTTTTATGTCCCCCCTCCCCTGAAACCCACTTACCTGTTTTCTTCGGCTGCGATGACTCCTCTGTCGCTGCCGCGCTTCTGCTCCAGATCCGTGGCCACCATGGATTCCATATCCATGGCTCCATCTTGGGACAGTTCAAGGAATGAACTGCACCCCTGCGAAAACACAGAAGCCACCTTGTTTAGTTGGTTCCCTGAGTGGTGTGCTCCTCTGTTTTTAATAGAGTTTTTTGGACATGTATCCAACCCACTTAATTGTTCAACTATTTTCAAAAGGCTCTACGAAGAACGATGGTCTGGAGGGTTGCCCCGAGCAATGCCAGTGGTTAAGATTCAGTCTAAACCTTCCAGCCATCACATCTTTGTTTTTGCTTTGTCATCCCGAGTGGGACGGGTATGCCCAGACGTGGGTCCCGTGCCTGCTGGGCCTAGAGACCCAAGCTACGCCTCACTGATGAGCCCCAACAAGGGTGAAACATGTTTGGGGATGCTTGTGGTCTCGTGCAGAAGGGATGTGACCTAGCAGTTCGGGCTGGACTTCCCCTTTTGGGGTGGGGCCAAGCCTGATTTGCATATGGTCTTTCCCCTTCTATAATGGCTTGGCAGGCGCAGAACGATGGTCTGGAGGGTTGCCCCGAGCAATGCCAGTGGTTAAGATTCAGTCTAAACCTTCCAGCCATCACATCTTTGTTTTTGCTTTGTCACCCCGAGTGGGATGGGTATGCCCAGACGTGGGTCCCGTGCCTGCTGGGCCTAGAGACCCAAGCTACTCCTCACTGATGAGCCCCAACAAGGGTGAAACATGTTTGGGGATGCTTGTGGTCTCGTGCAGAAGGGATGTGACCTAGCAGTTCGGGCTGGACTTCCCCTTTTGGGGTGGGGCCAAGCCTGATTTGCATATGGTCTTTCCCCTTCTCTAATGGCTTGGCAGGCGAAGAACGATGGTCTGGAGGGTTGCCCCGAGCAATGCCAGTGGTTAAGATTCAGTCTAAACCTTCCAGCCATCACATCTTAGTTTTTGCTCTACATTCAACCCACACTGATATCATTTGATTTAACTCTTAGATGTTTCTGGAAGATCGGTCCAACTTTAGTAACATACCAAATTATCTTAATTTCTTAACAGACAAGGGTGTTAGACAAGGTGGTCTGTAGCCCCTTTATTGTTTAATTGTTTTCTTTCTGATTTTAATCTCTACAAATCCTTAGCTACAGTCAACCCTCTCTCCCTAAACAGTACTTTTGTATAACACCTTGTTATATGCTGATGAAATGGCTTTGGTTGACTTAATGCCAGGTGGCCTACAGCAAAGTCTGGTCTATACATTCTTTAGTGGCCACAGTCTAGAGTTGAATTTACCAAAAACAAAGATTGTGGTTTTTGGCAATGGGGCAAACACTCATCTTGGTACCTTAATGGTGTCAAGATTGAAGTTGTACATTCCTACCCATATTCGGATTTATTATTTTCTAAGAACATAAGCAGGCTTCTACACATTACGGTAATTGTCACGAGAACCTCACTCAGCATCGGTGGGCTTGTAAGATTTTATTTTATTTTATTTATTGGGCAAGAAGATTAGATAAATGTTAAAAGGTGCTGGAGTCTAAAGTTCACTCTACAATTCAGTATGACAGTGAGATCTGTGAATATTGTAACTACTCTCTCTTTGAGGTTATTCAAAGCACTGGGCTGTTCCCCACCACCCCCACACACAGGTCCAGCCCTTGGAGCGGGGGATAAACACCATTAGCACCCCAGTAGCAGTAACACAGGGTGCTAAAAAAAAGTATTTCCTACATTCAAAGGGACACCCCATGCACCCCACTGAATGAAGAACAATACGTTACCAAGATGGGCACCATGGTTAAAGAAGGCGGGGATCTGTACAGTGCCCCTCTTCTATGACCATGGCAGCTGGAAAAAGGAGGTTGCAGTGGTAGCTGGCGCTGCAGCTGCAACAGTCAGGGAGGGGGGTTGGGATTTTTAAAAAATGAGTTAAAAAATGTTATGGGAGGGAGGGCAGGGGAAATATGGCGGCCCGCGGCGGATGAAGCAGCCTGTGGGTTCTGTGGAATGCGGACTGAGAGTACAGGTTTCAGCCTGCGATGCTAATAGTAGTTCTTGTATCAGTGCTATGTCCCTTTTTAGTTTGTGCTAATAAGTGGCACTAAAGTGACACATATAAGCCAAAATGATTGCATTAGAGTACAGATAGGGAGATTTCAGATAAGAGAAGGAACACAAAACCTGGAGGGCTTTTGTTATTTGCCCACCCATTGACTCACCCTGTCCATGGTAATCCCCATGGTCATTCCGTCCCGGTTCCTGCACTGATCAAAACACTTCGTAAGTGGACTCTTTTGGGACATAGCCTTACCATCAAACTGTGTGCTCAAAGTGACACATTAACTCTAAGAAGACTGGTCTCAAAGCAGTCTTCTGAGAGCTAATGATGTAATTGGTGTTGTAAACACGCTACTGATGTAATAAAAAATGTCTTAACCAGGTCTGTTTTCAGCCACTCAATTTAGAAGCACTATGCATTCACTGAAATCTTCACTGAAATCCTGTTAAAAACAAGCATTGACAAAACCAACAGTTTTGACATGTATATAAATAGGTATTAGGCATTTGACATGCACTATTAGATGGCCAGGTACTCACACCATTTTAAACCGGCTACCATCAATAGCCATTTAATACCACTGTGGCAGTGCCTGACAAGTGCCTTTTCCATGCCTACACAAAAGGCCAAACTATTGGAATTGCCAATGCTTGTTATGAACTGCAATGATATACATTGTATCCATGACGTTTATGAATGTGTTAGAGCTTCTTTTAAAAGATGTCCAAGACCATTATGAATGTATTCATGTATTCCAATTAGATTTGTATCAGTTTTTATCTTATTCTATTAATTGTATTGTTAATGGCGTCTCCAAATAAATGTATGTATCTAAAATTAACATCATCACACTTCCATCCGATAAAACAATGTATTTTATACATTGATTAATAGACAATAAACAATTTCCACATGCATGTTACAAATCTAAAACAACAGTACTTTCCACCTAATAATCACCTAATAATCAAAATACCAACTAAGCGACCCATGCAAGACAATTGGACACTGCCACCTAGCACATGAAAAACATCAACACTCCACATCTCTTATACCAGCTTGTATAACCCAGTGCCAGTCAAAGCAACCTTGAACTATGGGAACACATGGACTGACTTCTGGGTACAGAATCATCACGTTCTTGAGACACAAATCACTCAAAATAAAGAGCCCAGGTTGTTCTGGTATGCAATCACAACAGCTAGCTTGCATTATTCCTCTGTCCATACTAACATTCAGCCCACCTCTTTGTAAGATCTCATAGCATCAACAGAGCATGAAAATGGCAGTGAGACCTAATAGCATAAAATATATTGGTATATAAAATACATCTAGATAAAGCTGTGCTTGTGTCAAGATCCATCTGTAGTTATGTTTTATTTCTAAATTGTAACCATATAAATGATCTGAGTGTTATTTTATGCAATGGTCAGGATCATGTATTAAAAATAATGATAAAAGCACATTTTTCAGAACAACAGCCACACAAAATGATGGCTTTATCAGGCTGATGTCAGTTATCAGTAGTTGTAAAGAGAGGTTTGGGGGGTGATGATGTTGCCATTTGTTTCAGCTTGCTTCCTATTTTTGTATCATCTTTCAAAAATCTTTTATCCGCCTTTATTTGGGGTTTTGTGTAAACTATACAACCAGTAAATCTGCAACTCTGTATTCAATGGTAGCGCATAGCAATATTTAACATCATCCAACATTATTAGTTGGGACAATGGACAAACTAATTTCTGACAAAACTGGAAAATTATTAATGATAGGTTAGTAAAAGAGGGTGATAGATTCCAAATTCTACAATATTTATTGGAAAAGAAATATTACTGGCAGTACATTTCTACTCCACCGAGATTACCACTCTCCTGAGCAATATTACTGGTGGTTTTGCAATTACACATTACTTCTGGCGCTATGGCATTACGTTCCAGGTAAAGTCCACCATGGATGAAACCACCAGGAGTAAAACTACTGCAGACGGAACGCAGCAGTTAGATAAAAACCACCGAGGTAAGTACTGCTGGGATTATTACTGCTGACAGTAAACATTCAGCTGGTCATGATATATTTAAATTCTAAGGGCTGTTATGTTATGTTATGTCAGGTTAGGATATGTTATGTTATTCTGATTTAAACCTGCAATGCGTTGTTTCCAGGTGCTCTGATAGATCTGAAACAGAGTGGGTGGGTGAGGGTATTTGATACATAGAGGACATTGAAAGATAGCTTTGTTGTTGTGTAGAAACATGTAGACCAGAAGTAACCTGAGATCTGAATGTGGGTCCGTTTTTACGTGTTCTGTGTTGAGAGCATAGAGGTGTTTATGTCCAAAGGAGAGCTTCCTATGCCCGTGGTGTTAGGGTACATTAGTCAAGTGTGTTCTGTGCAAGTGGGATGTAGGGTTGTAATGGAGTGATGTTTGATGTCGTATGTGGGGGGTCTTCAATTGCCATGTTTTGATGGCATAGGTTGTATGTATATGGCACTTTGGGGTATAAAATTGAGCAGGTTAGTACAGAAAACAAACAGTCAGAGAGCTTGATGGGCAGACACACCTGAAATTACATATTATATATAGCAGATGGAAAAGGGAACATGATGAATAATAACACTTGCATTTTTGTATTTTATGAGGAAATGATACACAGACATGTATTACAGATCATACATCCGGTGTAGTATATGTATGAACAGAAAACACACATTGTCAGAGTTTTATTATGAGTACCAATGATGTCAATTGCACTTTTCTGTTGCATGGGACACAGTATATCTAAGGAAGATTTTACATACCGTGAACCTAAACCCTGAAATTTGGTTCACTTAAAATTATATGTTTATGCAGAAATCAGCTCTTTTGAAACCAGGAATGTCCAGATCCATTATCCATCAGTTTGATCAAGACATTCTAAAGCTAATGGGACAACTGTGTTTTCTTGAAGATGGAGGCCTGGTTTCTGAATTACAAACAATACACTAAATGTAATCTTTATATTGGGGATTCAGCCCAAATCCTTGTGTTTTAAGCAGATTGGAAGTTCAACAGGTCCAGTTTCTGGTGGATCAGTAAGTGCATTCTCAGTAGCAGATGCAGTGAACAGACCCTAACCTCAAACTGTTGAGGTGGGCCCAAAAGTCCCTGGCATACCAGAGGAATGGGAGTCAATCCAAACCATACTCAATGACAAGATGGACAAAGTGCAAGGCAAAACATAGCTTTATTATAATCCAAATAAAGCAGGGACAGCATACAAGCATTAAAATCTTGAAGCTCCCAGAGAGCAATTACAAAACAGTCGGTTAAGTACTAAGAATTCTTCATCACAGACATCATAACATAATCATACTTGGGAAGCCAACAGGGAATAGGGATGAATTAATATGTATGGTTAAACATAGATCAGATATGGGTTAAGCATCTAATTGGGCTAAACCTATCTAATGGCCCCACCTGAGACCACCCCTATTGTGATAAAGGTAAAACCACATCATGTCTTTGTTAGGGGATTGGTTGGTGTATGATTGATGGGCGGCATGAGAATATGGATTTTGATAGGTTGGCATTGTACTAGCCAACCTTGGACACTTGACAGGTCATCAAGATATGAGCCAGATCGGGTGAAAGGGGAGAGAGGCTCATAGACTGTCCTTTGTTAATTTAAAGAAGCCACCATCCCTCATCCTCATGCTATGAAACGCAGCAATCACTTTGTACTTGACCTTGCAAGGCAGCTTATCAATATCCAGTGTTCTCTAATTATAAGTCTCCTGTTAGAGGACTGTGAATGAAATAGAATTAGCTCCTATTTATTGGGAGTTTAGCTAATTTTAACATGTATGTTGTGTTTTCTGTTTCCACCAGGTACACTCTTGAGTTATTCTTCATGGAGTTTGTTGATTTACTATTTTATTGCACCTAGTAAACAAGACTGGTTGCATTCGTAGAGACCTTTAATTAATTTGGGAGTATCCTGCTTGTGTCTTGGGAACTGCTATCTCGTGCCTTAGTTCTGCCATTCCCACCCTCCCTATCTCACTCTAACCTTGGCACTGATTGCCAGCTACCGTCTGAGCCCTGCACAGCTCTGTATTTCTGTGGATTCAGCTTTTGAGTTCTCTCAAAGTCTTGAGGCCTTGGTCTACTCAAATGCATGCTGCAGTATCCATTTTAAAGAAGATGGCTGCCCTATTACACTCTGGTTTCTATGTTAGTGAGTTATATTTGCGTGTCGTTCATGTGGTATTAAGCTTATAAATTGTCCTGTTAGTGTTCTTCATGTCCTGTGGTTGGTGCCATGTTAATATTCTTTGTGTATAAATGCATATTTGACCTAGTGAACGTGTTCTTCATGTGGAGTGCATATTTGCTTCATGTCTAATGCATGCCCTTGCTACTGGTGCAATGTTGGCTAGACTGTCTTTAAAAAACTAGAGGAAATACTGGAGAGGTGGGCACCACAATGTTTACTCACTTCTATTCAATGTCTACTACTCTTAGTTAATTTTTTTACATGGAGCTGCCAGTTTGAACTGGTCCAATAGCACAAGGACCTCCATAAACCACATACAAAATAAAACAAGGCAACTTTGCCTTATTATAACTGTGTGCTGGTCTGGTCTTTACAAGTTTATCCTTCAAATTCTGACTTCGTTGATAGGCGAATGTTGGGACCTCTTTGAATAAATGTTCTACACGTTGATTGCCCAACAGATCACATTCAGAATAAATTTAATCATAAAAACAGGGATGTGAACAAACATTCCTGGCAAAAACTGCACGGATCTAACTGATGCTTTGATTTGAATTTATGAGAACGTTGGATTTTAATATTTTGGGAATTTGCAGCCCTCTCTAAGGGCCAACTGAGAAGCGCCAGTTATAATAAGGCAAAGTTGCCTTGTTTTCTTTGTGGCTACACTGTCTTTGCCATCTTCAGCTTAGATTGTCTCTGTGTCTTGTTGTACCTGCCTGGGATAAGGGCAGTACGGCTGTCTCAGTGAGTAGCGCTTCTCACTGGTACGATATTGGATCGGAAGCAGGGCAGAAGCTATGGAAGATGAATGCATCTGCCTCCCAACAAACCTTGACAAAGCAAAAAGGCCTCATGAAGAATGTGCCTGTTGCATTAAAACAGCCTATCACAATGATCTTTTGTTTAAGGACATCATAATAACTAATGGGATTAAGGACCACATGCAAGTCAGAAGTAATGGATAACACAAAGTTTGTTTTATTCATGATAGACAAAATTACCATAATATCTAGATACTCAGCTAAAACCTCAGCACTGTTCTTCCGATTTAAAAAGTTAAGATAGCTCAGGGTGAAAACGTGAATCACATGAATATAAACATGATTTATTAAATGTATGGATTATGCATAAATGTGCATATTTTATTATTCTGTTATGCACGCATTGACAGGAATATATAGGTTGTCTCCAGATTCAAAACATGCTTGTAAATCCGAAAATATAATTCTTAGTAACATCACATGTCCATACAAATAAATTAAATAAAAATGTGCATTTAAGTCCCATTTGATTCCTCATTCCTGATGTGAGGGCTACCTGATAGCTAACGCACACCATTATGACACAGATAGTTCAATGGGCTAATGGAAGCAAGGAGAAGGGCCCCAGTAATTGTGAGTAAGTGTATGGAAACAATCCCAGGCTCTTTCCAATCCAACAATACAGCGACATAGAACCCTACAATGACATCGTTCGCTGGATATTTAAGATCAAATACATAGGAACAACAGAGTTTTTGGAATGCTGAGAAGAAAGAGAACATCTGATATGGACGGGAAGACAATGTAAAATCTCCTTAAGTGGCCCTTTCCAAATAGGGCTGAATGTAGAGAAAACAGAACTAGATTACCTGAGGGGAATTATGGGACCAAACGAACAGATTGAAAGGAAGAGTACACCTGGTGGGGCTGCTGGAAGCAAATTGATGGCCCTACATATCAAGGCCTTTGAAAGACAAACTAAAAGTGAGTACAATTATCAATTGCACAAATATCCCAGACATAAATTAAGTCTTTTAAACCCTTTTTAAAATATATATCACGGAAAGGGGGGATACAGTGGTATGTTGTTTGTAATTTAGAATTCGAAATTGAAAACCTAGGCAGCATCATTGTATTATGGCTTATTACCTGCAATATGGAATATCTCTAAAATATTTAGGCATCTCAAATGAGAATGTGGAATAACAAGTCCTTTCAATGGCCTCTGCCATAGTCAAAACACTTTCTTAAATGAACACATGTGACTAGGGCATTGAGAGGGAGAACCTGATTATTTGAGACCAGTGAGAAAGTTAGGCTCTGATGTCCCCACATTCCAAAAAGAAAGAGAATTCCTGAACCCAATAATTTAAATAACTGAAAAATTGCAGCTAAATCAATACCACGCAGATAGTGTTCAAAATGCTTGTATCCACGAGCACGCTAGGAAACAGCACTTTGTCACAGATGTTGTACAACATTTTAGATTTGAATTAGCCATGAAATGAGAGAACTCTATGTGAGAGTAAATATTTTCTCTGATGCCAATACCTGTCAATGGTTTCACAGAAACTTAAGTAACTTTTTTGTTTACAATAAGATTCTGAGATCTGATTCACCTTTTAATTCAAGGAGGAGGTGGATTTCTGGGAAACAACTATGGATCATGTGAATAATTTTGTATGACAATGAATTCCATCTTGTGGTCTACATTGCAGGGTATACTATTTGATTATCTACAATAATAATTCATATCAGTTTTACTATATTAAAATATCAGTGAGACAATAGAAGGCAGATTGCATTTTCCTTTTTTAGACACGCTGGCTGTATTCATCGGGTATATTATGGGTGACTTCCTTGATGTATTTGAAATAAAACAAAGTATTCTGCTTAAAAAACAGCTGTTTCATGCCCCATATTGTAGGGTTGGATTGTCAAGGAATCTGTCATTAACACTTTACAGTCGTAAATAAAGCCAATGCTTCACTGTACTATAATGTGGATTGTCCAATGTAATGCAACTCAAACAACTCCATTTTTACCAGTGGACGTAATAACCCAGGTAATATTTATCATCTATTGTAATCCAGCAGAGTGGGTTTTACTGGATGACATTGTTTTCCCTTTCAGAAATGGGAATTCCATTAAAGCCAGTGTAATTGACAGTTATCACAGGGGGATAGCTCAGGGGCAATGTTCTCGACTTGGAAGCAAGGCGACATGGTGCAACACAGGTTCGATCACCGGGTCCACGCTTAGAAACCTTTGGGTATTAAGCGTGTTATAAATAACCTATCATATCATACTTATCATTATGGTCATACATATTTGTACAGCTAGTTCTGTAATATAACCCTATATATTGGACTTCAATTTCAATTAATTGTGTAATTTCATGCAAATATCACCTTTTACTAAATGTACCCCTTCTGGGAGAATACTTCATGGCTTTTTAGTTTATCGTCATGCCTTATGCATAGATTCTACATTCTTCAACGATAATACTGTTAGGGTATTTCAAGAGTAGCTCTTGTCCAGTATGGAATTTGATGTTCATTTTAATTTCCATAGCTAGAATTTTGGATGCAAAGTCTAGGGTAGATTTTACTTCCCTAGGATTCCTAAACAGATTAATGATACATAGGATACTTACTCCATGGAAAAAAAAGTATTTATACCCTGCAATCTCATCCTCAGCCTATGGTGCAGTTAGTGGGAAATGGTGCCATTAATGGGACCAAATTCACATAATAACTGCTGAACCCATATGCATGCATTAGTAATGGCCGAACCCCAAACCCTCACCCATAATGATAGGCTCACAACTTGTATCAAGTGTTGGCAATAAAAGGCCGTAGGATTTTATTGTACAGATATGGGTTATGGCAATAACAATATCACATATCATGATGGTATCATACTTTTGGGCACCGGGTCCTGAGGTTAACCCCTCGGACCCATGCTGCCTTCTTGTGTCCCACGACTTGTTTTGGGCACCGTACAGTGCCTTGTACTTCTGTTTGTTCCTCTCCCCTTTTTGTAGGGTGGGCGGGTTCTGTGGTAAAGAAACAAGAAGATTTGGAAGACACTGAGTAAACAGTGAACCTCCTGTTTGCTTGGGTCCCCGTTCAGGGTCCACAAACAGATTGTGTTTACTCTGAGCATGTTGCTCTCATTTATAGGACCGAGGGAGGCCCTGGGTCTTTGTTGTGTATGTGGTGGGGGCTGCTGTTGTCGCAGCCCCTGGCCGGATAGCCAACTGTCTGACCCCCTGGTGGGGGCAGATCTTTTGAACCTGGGCCCTGCCTGACGGTTGTTTTCCTTATGGCGCTTAGCACCTTGCTGTTTGGACGAAGGGTGAGAGGGCTGTTCGCCTCCGTGGCTTTTGTGCTGCTGAGACTGCGTGTCTCCGTAGCTGGGGGGAGGAGAGGAGCAGGCGCAGGGAGGTTGGGGCTGCCCCTCTCGCAGCTGCCGATGGTAACAGCAGTTACCCTGCCTCGCTTGTCGGATGCCCATGCAGCATTGCCCAGAACGCTTTTAGCACCAATTACTATGCATGTATGCATCATATTTATAAAGTTAAAACTAGGCTAGGAAACAATAGGATGCTTGAAATCGGGGACACACCCAGGGTGTCACAGGTAGGGTTCAGGGCAGCAGAGGTGTAGGGATGAGTAGGTCTGGCGAGGCTAGGGGGTGAGCTCTGGAGGCAGTGACCTGGGATTGAATAGAGTGATCATCAATTAGCTTGATGTTCTTTGAAGAGTAGGTCCCTCCTGAAGTATGGATCAGGGTCCACTCTGATCTGCATTGGGAGCTTGTTCCTGAAACAAGGTTATCCCTCTTGCAGTTATTTGTTTACAGTTTGTCAATGTTGTGGCTTCTATTGATGAGCTGGCCACCAGTGGTGGTGAGTCTCTGGGCCAGGTAGAGTGCTGTTTTGTTTGTAGTTGATGCAGCCTGTTGGAAACAGGGTGCATGCTTGATGGGCTAGCAAGTGCATCTTTTGGGAGATGGGGTAACGTGGGTGAATATTCCTAATCTGTTGATACAGCATTCTGCAGTGTGCTGGATGGTTTTCAGAGAGGCCATGGTGGCTTTTAGGACTCATGTGAGTAGATATTTTTCACCGTGGGAGAAGACTAGAGCGTGGACATTTTTTCTAAAACTGAGGGAAGAGATAAAAACATTGATTTTGCAGAGTAATGCAAGCTGGTACCATGTTGCTTGGGCCTTCTTTGCAATTAGTATTTTGATTGTGTGATCAAAGTCGATAGTAATATGGAAAGGGTTTTTACTGGATGAGAGTTTTGGCATTAATCTATCAAGCTTTATGTCAATCAGCCAATTCTGGACTTGGGCATGCCTAGTCTGAATTCCTAGAAGAATAAGTCACATCCTTCTTGGGTTGAGCATCAGGTAGGCACTTGGAGGAGGGGTAAACAGTTCTCGAGTTGACGGATGTTGTTTAGGATGTTGTTGAGGCAAATTAACTTTAGGTATAGCTTTGTGTTATCTGCATATTGGTGTATCTTGATTTGGTGAGGAGTGCCCCAAATGTTCTATGTAGAGGTTGAAGATGAAAGGGGACAGGATGGAGTGTTGTGGAACTCTGCAGATTACTGGGGGCATTGAGATCTGTTGGGGTGAATCTGATGAGTTAATCTCTCTTGGAGAAGTGGGAGGTGAACAACTGCAGGGCTGTTCCATCGAAGCCCATGTGAATTAGGAGGATGTTTAGGATGGCTTCATGGTTAACAGCACTGTAGTTGGCACAGAGGTTCAGTAATAGGAATAAGTAAGTGCCCCTTTTTGCTGGATGTCTACCGCTAGATCACTTGGATGGTGGAAGTCTTTGAACTGCTTTGTGGTTTAAAACTGGTTTGGAAGTGTAGTAGAAGATTGTGCGCAGTGACACTTTTGTGTTACTTGATGGTGACAATCTTCTTAATCAATGAGGAAGGGTAGATGCATGATTGGGTGATTGTTGGCCAGGTCATCAGAGTTAAGTGTTGGGTTTTTCCACAGAGGAAGGATCTGCACTATGTTAGTGCATCTGGAAATTATCCTTTTTATGGGTAATCTGATTCCATTTGGAAATGGTATGAGTGCTTTAACAGTGATGACATTCAACAATGGAGTAGACAATGTCTTTTTTTGTAGGTGAGTTTCTGGGCTGGTATAGTGTTGATCAGGTCTTTTTGTCTAAATGGCTTAAGTTCAGTTTGTCTTATGTTGCGGGCTTGTTTGTATTGAACTTCTTTGGTGTGCCTCGAGCTGTCAATATATTGCCATATATTGCCTATTTTCCCTGTGAAATGATGGTTGTTGTGAAATGATGGTTGTTGTGGAGTAATTTCCTTTGGCTGTGGTGGTGAATGTCCTGTGTCCTGAACCGTGTGTTCTCAGGGTGATTTTTTATTTACAAAAATGTATATAGAGCTTTTATAAAATGATGAGGTCTTCTTGTTGGTGGTATTTGCTCCAGAACATTTATCTACACTTGGTGTTCTTACTGCTATTGAGTTCATGTGTATACCAAGGCTTGGAGGTCTTATGTTTAAGACAAACTTCAGTTGTGCCTGGGTATTGGTGATCTTAGTTAAGGTGTGGTTGAGTATGGTGAGCTAGGCATTGACCTTCTCTGTGGGGGCTAAAGTGGAGGCCAAGGTGAAGCGGTTTCCTGCCGGTGTGTCAATGGGAAAGTTCTTGAAGGAGTAGGTTGTCTTGGATGGTTTTGGTTGGCATCAGTTAGGGAGAGTCTTATGGTGGACCAGGATGGGTATGGCTTTACGGTCTGTCCAACACAAATGCAGGTGGGGAAAACATATGATGGCTGGGGAGTTGGGGGATACCAGGTTGAGTGTGTGGCATTTTGTGTGTGTTGGTTCTATGACAGAACTATTCATGTCTATGGTGTTGAGCTATTCAAGGAGAGTATCTATGGTTTTATTGATGGTTTGACCTCCAGGTAGATAAAGTTTGTGGAGGACATTGTACTTTTTTCTGTTCACGAGTGCTGTTGTGATGTGGTCCGTACATTTCCCAAGACACAACTTGTTGGTTTGGGGTATTTTATAGATCAGGTGGAAGATAGCTGTCTGGGCATGGGTGAGTAGGAAATTGTAGGTGAGAAGTTACATGAATGCAATTGTGATGTGCTCCTGGAGGGTGCATGTCCGTTAGGTATTGTGGATAATAGGGAGCCCATTGCCAGTGTTCCCTGTCCGGTCCTTGTGTTAAATGCTGTATGCTCTGGGAAGGGGGACATCAATAATGTGTGTTGAGGTGGAAGTGAACTATGTTTCTGTGATGAGGAGTATGTCCAAGTTGAGGGTGGTCATAAGTTCAGTAATTCCGTCTGCATGTAATACTTGAAAGTGCGCATTGAAGATCATGGGCGCTACAGAGTATTTTGGAGTCAAAGTGTGAGTGGGATGTGAATGAGGTTCTGTGGGTTGAAAGTGAGTGGGACCAGTGTGCGGACTGGGTTGTGCATGTGTGGGTGAGGATGGGAATGGGAATGTGGAGTGAATTACGATGCACATAATTTTGGCTTAACTGGGATTGGCGGAGCAAGGATTCAGGCCCTTTCCAGGTCCAGGAGCAAACATGAACTTTCCTTTTATTCATCTGCCCTTTGCTTTAGATATCCGTGTGAAATAAGTCTTCAGAAGTGAATGAAAGGTGTGGGGCTGGTAAAAAGAGTGGCAAAGGATTAGCAATGATTAAGAGGTGTGCAGGGCAGATACTACATAACCTTTATCCCCTTGAACCAGCTGACCAGCCGCAAAAGAAAAGAGCTGGGAGACAGTCTGAGAAGGGTAAGAAAGGGGCAGCCAGCCAAAAAGAGAATCATAGTGTTAGCATTGATTAGCATGTGGGCGGTGCAGAGCTCATGTGATCAGAATCCACTTGCACCAGCTGGCCAAATGCAAAAAAAGAAAGTTTTCACGAAAATTAAGAAGGGAAAGAAAGGGGTGGGGCAGGCCAAAAGAGCACCAAAACAATATGTCTGACAGACCAAACCTAAATGGGTATTTCACTAAATGATTGTATGTTGCTCTTGATTGATGAACTCTGCTTCGTTCCTTTTTTGCTTTCCCATTTGCTTCTCGTGTTTCTTCTTTTATGTTGATGGCTATAAGAATAGACTGTTTTCTTTTAATGTCATCCCATCTCTAATATATCTATATTAATACAATAAACATTCCTTTTATTTTAAATGAAAATGTATTTATTTCCCCCAAAGCTGTTACTTGTAGATGAATCCTGTGTCATCTCTGGTTGGCCGCCAGTGTTTAAAGTAGTTCAATTTGTTTAGAAGGATGGTAGAAGTACCATGATTAGAGCCTGATTATGTCATTGCATTCTCAGAATGGGTTAAAAAAAGAAATTCCCCAAAGTAAAAGAACAGTGGAAAATTAATGTATATAACGCTCACTTGAGAAAGGCTAACACTGGCATAAAACAAGAGTTAGAGTGTAAGAACAGCAGGTAGTGAGGCAGTAGATAACATGAGGCCAAGAGCAATGTAGTGGCAAAGTAGGATTATGGAATTCAGGACAACTGATGTAAACTGTGAAACATGCAGCTCAACAATAATACATTTTGGGGGAGATTAATTGTCAATAATTAACAATGCCAGGAAAAAGCAAAGGATAAAAAGTAAAAAGCTTGATGCAGCATCATTGCCACAGTTTGATTACGTGTACGCAAGAGGGGCTACAATTGTGATATGCTACATGGCATGTTATGTGTTACCTCTAAGCCACATCTATTGCCACTTGGTGGTCACCATTGGGATTCTGGAAAGATCATAACTGTATGAACAAAGGAGGGCTTCCAGTCTATGAGTCTGATTTGCAAAAGTGATTTGCAATGGTGCACGCCCATTGAAAAACCCTTTGTACATTCTCAACACTTGTAATAATACTCTCATTTACTGTAAAAATAGGGGTGAGAAATACAAATGTTTTGCATATTTTAATATATTCTTAGTATACATACAAAGATTGTTAAATCAGAAATCACACATTTATTTGAAAATACAAAAATACCCAAATCGAATTAATTAATTCTAGGTGGTCATTCGCTACATACACAATAACATATGAAAACATCTCACATATTGTACATAGTAAATGAATAGAGTAGTGTGCACAGTGTATTAGGGTAATAACATGATGACACATAATCCCTTACCAGTTTAGCATCCCACTGGTTTGTATTATTAAGGACAAATCACCATAACATAACTTTTGATCATGATCATCAGCAAGTAAATAGGGGGCCTTCAGGAGTCTCCTAAACCTACCATGATCGCCCACCATTAGAAGGTAAAGGGGCAAGGAGTTCCACAGGCTTGTGGCCAAGCATAAGCAGATACCTTAACCTAAGCATGTTATTCTTACACTAGGCGAGGAGCTGCAGAAGACCTTAGCAGCCAATTGGGTTGATATGTTACATGTTTGCCTGAAGAAAATGGGATTCCATGGCCAAAAACGCCCTGTGAGCCACATGGAGCACTGTAAGCGCGTTGCCATTCTCATTAGGGAGTTAAAGTAGTTGGGTCACTTTAGGGTTAAAATGTTCACGGTGGATCATTTTCATGACCCTTGGTAATTGCTGGAGGGGACCACCTCCCGTTTGCACATTTGTGCAAAAGGTTCCATCTGTGCAATGTTCCTCCTTTCCACTATATAGTGGTAAATTGGGGAGTAAGCAAATTCAATTTCAGCTTTTAGTCTTCACTTTTCCAACACCTGGCAGAAAAGTATAATTGCTGCCTGCAAAAGAGGGCTTTGCAGAATGCATTTGGCATTTACAATGGATTCCTATGAATTCCCCCTGCTTCTACCAAGTGGTAGTTGAAGACGGATTCCAGAGGAATTCATTGTATAAAAGCCAGCATGAACATCCATTGTGGTGTTAATGCACACGCATTTGTATAGCAGAGCTGTAAATGGAGGCGGACACGTTATTTTCGCAATTGCCAACTAAACGCCACCAAATAAATTGAGCAAAAAGAGGCGGATCACAAAAATGGTGGCAAACACATTGACTTCCATGTTTTGTGATTCACTTTACCTTGAAAATGACCCGGGGTGTTTCAGTCTAAGAAGCAGATTCCACACTCTTTGGAGACACACAATGGTATTTTCAGTCTAAGACGCAGATTCTACACTCTTTGGAGACGCACAAAATGGTATTTTCAGTCTAAGAAGTAGATTCTTCACTCTTTGGAGACACACAAAATGGTATTTTCAGTCTAAGAAATAGATTCTTCACTCTTTGGAGACACACACAATTGCATTTTGACAGTCCCAAGAAGACGTAGGTGTGATATTACCAAAGTCATAACTTCTTGGGAATGTTATGAAAGGAAAACAAGTTTTCAGAGTTTATTTGCTGACATCATTGATCAGAGCAAAAGAGGAAGCAAAGAGACCCATAGATAATGTGACCAAAGTGAAACATTCAACTGGATACACATCGGTGCATATTTTTAATTTGTCTGGCTTCAAGAAAGTGGCTGGTTATCCTCTTGTTCTTTATGCTTGTGGCATATGGATGCAGCAGGACCTTTTATGGTGGGGCAATGAACCACATTCGCTACTCCCATTGTAGGAAGAAGGAAGAGCTGGTGAGTCTAGTAAGATAATAGGTTCCATGGATTGCATGCAGTGAAATTGACACAACAGATATCCTTGGTCCATATTCTCCACTGGCTCCTCAGTCACCCAGGAACGCATCTAGATGTGGGTCACAGCATCAAAAGATATCAAAAGGAAAACCACTATCATTGCAGCCGGGGGAATAAAAAGGCTAGAAAGAAGGGCAGCAAGCTAATAACACATGAATATCTGTTCTATGGGTAATGATTATGGTCGTGAAAAAAAAGCTTATCTCTGCTTTAACCAGTTCAGTTCCGTGATCGTGAGTAGGACTGGAAGTCCAGGTGGTGAAGTGTTGCACCAGTGGTGTGGGTTTGTCATCCTTTTTTGATTTTGCCCTGATGTTTAATTCTTTTTTCCTTGGTTTCCTGTTGGTTTTTCCGACCTTTGGCAGTCTGGAATTGTAAAAGAGTCTGTAGATCCTGTGTTCATGGTTATGCATGATGCATTCCCTAATCATGGCTGTTCCTGTAGTGATGTGACTGCTGAAGCTGCTGCCAAGGGCCTGATAGTTGCACATTAACATGTATTTCTATAAGCAAAGTCAACGTCTTGATATTTGTTTGGCTCATCACTTTGGGCAGCAAAAATGTCTCCAAGGTTACCTCCTCACTTGTATCACATAGGGCAGCAGTTTTGCAAATGACAACCAAAATAATTGACATTTGTGTCCTGTTGACTGTTCTGCTGGCCATGTTGATTGAGAGTAGAATGCTGCTGAATGCTATGTGCTTGTGCATCTCAGAATGTGTCGATGAGAGTGCTTTGAATGAGGATTCTATGTGAATGTCAGCTGAGGGCTAAACTAGGATGAATGCTGTGGCGGCCTGGTGACATCTCTGTTACATATACATAAGAACTAAGAGTCAGCTGACTTTTGTAACTGAACCATAAAGCCTACATGTTACAAAATACTTCCTCCCACCAGAGTCTTCCGCTGTGTCCTGTGGTCTTCTAATACAATCGCGCTCAATACATTTAATGACATACTTAATCTCATTAGACTTTCACCCTCATTTTAAATGAGGTGAAAACTACACAGAGAGGACCACTGTCACTAAAACGTGTGTGTCTGTGGCTTTCTACATGCAATTTTGATTCTCTTCTTTTAGGACTGTAAAAAGTTATGGGAATCCAGGCAGTGTTGCGTTGCATGCATTTTTAACACCCCTAACTGAAAGCAATCAGTAGTACCAGCTGTCGAGTACATACATGACGGCAGGCATTAGCATGGTCCCTATGGATTTTGCCCACTGTTTACGGGGGTAAAATGCAGGTGGAATCCATAGGGATTCACAAATCTACACTCCCTTCAAAATAAGATGTGAGTGAGGATAGATGCTGGCGTATTTCATGCATGGAGCAGGACGAACAGTCTGAGCAGACAGTATGCTCCATCACCTTGCCCAATGCAGGCAATGCCATGCAAATGGACCAGAGTATCATTTACAGGGGGAATGCTGGTCCCTGTGTTTAAATTACATCACAGCCTATTTACCACAGCCACCAGATTTATCCCATTGGAATTGAATCCACTGGCAATGCCAATTGAATTGTGTTGTATATTCTTTATCATTGTGACTCTCATTTTCATAGCGGCTTGACTCCTGGCCTGGATGGTCTCTTTGGCATGGTCGCATCCCTCAAAACACTAGACTCAAGCCAAGATCAGTGCAGTGAGGGTCGCTGATCCTTATGACTGGGTGTGGTAACCCTTCTTTGCACAACTTGCATTTTTTATTTGCTTTTAGTTCGGTTTACAGGTTGTTATGTGGTTGATGAATTACATCCCAATCCTTGCTATGTTATTATATTTATTTTTATTTGTTGTTTGCGTGTAAATGGCACTTACCGAGGAAGTAAATACTGTTTCAAAGTGCCCACAGGGCAACAGGGAGGGAACAAGCTGATGTAAAAACGATCGAAATACATACAAATATTAAATACAGTGGTAAGGAGGGGACGAACCTACTATGCCTTGTGAGGGTTCAGAACATCCAAGTACAGAAGGGAGGGAGAATGGGATAGGTGCTGTGGTGCTCATGGGTGAGCAACAAGTGAAGTGAAATGTAAGTTAAGAGCAAGCCTCCAGGGTGAAGGGTGAGCCGAGGCAAGTGCTGAGGATAGACAGAAGCTGGGGGGATTTGGTGTGGGAGGTCAGGCCCCCGAGGATGCATAAGGGCCCTTAACACAAAACAAACAACTGTGAGATAAGCAGAGGTGAGTGGGGGGAAAGGCAGAGGTAAAGAGTAAAGTCTTGAGGAATTTCCGGAAATTAAGAAAGTCGTGCTCAAGACGAAGCGGGAGGGTGAGGCTGTTCCAAAGAAGGGAACCAGCTGAGGAAAGAGATCGACCTCCTGCCCTCTGTTGCTTTACACACAAAGAGTTTGTGCCAGAGGAGCGCAAGGGTCTAGAGGGGGAATATTTAGTAAGAGAGAGTTGCAGATAGTGTGGACCCTGGCCCCAGAAAGCCTTGTGGATGATACAGAGGGATTTGAATTTAATCCGTGAAGCAACTGGGAGCCAGTGAAGATTTTTTGGGCAGGAGAGAGGCGCTCCCTAGTCTTGAGGTCAAGTATAAGTCTTGCTGCCCTATTCTGGATTAACTGGAGAGGATGCAGAGTGGAAGAAAGAAGATTAAGGAGGAAGCTAATGCAATAGTCAAGCCTAGAGAGAGCCAGGGCTCAGGTAACATTGAGCTACTGAGGGAAGGTGACAAAAGGTGGAATTCCTTTGAGAACGAAAAGCTGAAAGTTGCACTTCTTGGCAATGTCCTCAGTGTGATGGAGGAAAGTGAAAGAGGGGTCAAAGATAACTCCAAGGTTTCTGGCTTCAGAGAGGGGAGCAGGTGGAGAGTCAATGGAGGAAGGCCAGAATGAAGGGAAGAAGTTGGGAGCAGGGTTTCCAATGGGAAGAATCTTCGTTTTGCTGGTATTGAGGCAGAGATCATTGGAAGTACACCAGTCAGGGATGATGGAAGGTGCAAGAGGGTCAGCAGGAATTTTGAAGAAGAGTTCTGTCATCTGCATAACACTGGAAGTTGGGGGGAAATTAGGAGATGAGAAGTGCCAGCTGAGAAAGATAGATGTTAAAGAGCCAGGGCGAGAGGATAGAGCCATGGGGACACCACAAAAGGAGAAGGAAGTTGGGAAGAAAGGATGTTAAGGATGACTTGAGAGGAGCAGTCAGTAAGGAAGGAGGTCAGCCAGTCCATTGCCCACTCCGAGATATCAATGGTCTTGATGAGTATTTGTATGAGGAGGGAGTGGTTGACAGTGTCAACTGCAGAGGAGAAGTCAAGAAGGATGAGGACAGCTGGGGAGTTGGAATCCAGGGATGTAAGCAGTGCTTCACAGGTATACTGAAGAGCAGTATCCGTGCCTCTACATGCTCGGAATCCAGATTGAAGACCACCAACAAGTTCAGTGTGAGAGTTGAGTTGGGACAGGGCCAACATTTCCAGCAGTTTTCCCAGGAAGGGGGCGATGGAGATACGGTAGTATTTGGCTGGACAGGTAGGGTTTGCTGACATTTTCTTAAGGACAGGGCACACAATGGAGTGCTTGAGAGAGGAGGGGATAGACCCAGTAGCAAGAGGAGAGTGGCTCTGCACATGTGTTTCAGGGTTTGGAGTCATATCAGGTGTTGCGCTTAGAGGCGGGTTTCAAGCGGATCCTCATGACAGGGGCAGGAATGTCAAGGGTGTTGGTGATGGACAGGTGGAAGTTGCTGAGAGGAGGGTCGGTGGTAGAATCTGAGTTGAGGAGAAGGGGGATGAAGGTGGAAGTGAAGACAGCAGCTGACAATTGTTCATCGGGCGGATGTTTGTGAACAAGGTTGGCAGGGCTTTTACAGGTGAGGTTACAGGGCCATAGGGACCCAGGTGGTAGGAGAGACGGAAGTGGTCGGACCAAGAGCGAGGGGTGACCATGAAAGGAGGTCAGAGTGAATGAGGGCATCCCAAGTGTGTCCAGCAGAGTGGGTTGGACCAGATGGGAGAATGGCGAGGGATAAGGAGGTGCAGAGGTCAGTGAAAAGAGTGGACACTGTGCCAGGTGAGTCCAATTGAATGTTAAAGTCCCTGAGGAGGAGCAGGATGGAAGAGGTAGAAAGTAAGGAAGAACAGAAATCAGCCCAATCAGAGAGGAACAGGGAAGTAATGCCAGGAGGCCGTTAAATAGTAGCTATGTTCAGGGTGGAGGAGGGAGAGATGACCAACTTGCATACCAGGCACTCAAAAGAAGAGTAGAGCTGAGTGGTTAAGATCAAAGAGGGTACACACTCCGGGAAGATTAAGGCAACCCCAACGCCAGGGCGGTGAGGCTGTGGCTTGGAAATGATCTTAAAGCCATCAGGTAGGAGGGAGTGAAAAGAGGTGACTGAGCTGGTATTGAACCATGTCTCAGTAAGAGCGATAATGTCAAGATCAGGAGAGTGTTTTTTGGCTGAGCGGGCATTAAGAGTTGCCAGGTGGAAGCGGGATCTGCATTTGAAGGTTTTCTGAGGTGGAGTACAGGGGTGTGTTACTTCAGTAAGAGGGGGAGGGACAGAAGGGGAAGAAGGGGGGGAGGCAGGAGAAGGGAGAAAGTTAATGAGGGATGGTAGGATCCTGTCAAAGAGAAGGAGGTTGGCCTGAGGACCCTGAACCAGAATAGTGCCAGTGTGATATACACTAATGATGCAGCATGAGGAGAAGGAGCCTGTCAAGAGGACTTCATACTTGGTTCCATCATTAATGGGAGAGGATGAGTAATGGGAGAGAGTAGAGATGAGATGAGGTATCCATAGGTCTGGAGAGGGAACAGAGAAGAGGATATCGGTGAAGATCTCTCTGGAGGATGTACTCACATAGGAGTCTGCGATGGGAAGTCCAGGATTTGTATTATATGTCTGGGAACCCATACATATAATAGCTTGCTATCTGAAGCTATGTAATCGGATGTTATACTGTCTAACCGCTCTCATTTCTATAGTCTTGTGGATCTTTAGGTAATTGAAGGAGTGTGAGTTGGTTATGTTATATTATTCATGAAACGTAAAGCGCAGCGCTTGCCAAATGTGGACTTCTGTGTCCCCATGTTATAATTGTCCCCAGTGATCTCAATCTGTAATTAGGTGGTATTTTCAAAATAGTGGGGATTTAGAATAGGATCTGTTTTGAAGGGTGCCTCGAAGAAGATGTATTAAAAATAGCACTTGTTTTTACAGTTAACATCATACCTTAAATGGGAGCCCACATGCCAAAAGCTAAGTACACAAAAATGTTCAATACAGCTTCCCCACTCTTTTTCACAAGGTGTACTGAACTGTGTTTATCCCCTTAAACCTCCAAGTACGTAATAGTACTGAAGGGGAATACGAAAACATGGGCGAATACCTTCACCGGCCTAAGTGTGCTTGTAAATACAAACTGTGAAAGTACCTATGCAAAAAGCATGTAGCAAAGTAAAAGAGCAGCCCTGTGTAATGAATAGTTAACAGCATAGGTCCAACAAGGCCCATTAACCATGCTTCAGTTAGCCTATAACACACACTTTGTAGATGAAGATAAAAGATGCGCCCTTAACAAGACTCAGCAGCATATGCAACATTAGTTAGAAAAAAAAATACAAATGTTTATAATGATAAATAAACGATTTGGGTTGTTATGCATTAGCTGGGTACACAATACATGTAGGCTGCAAGATGTAGTTAGCTTTTCTTGAAGTATGAAAAACTTACAGGAAGGTGCACGTTACAAGTTGTAACAATTTACATAGTCAAAAGTTGAATCTTGCGCAATGATTGGTTGATGCAAGGTGAGAGAAAGCTTTTACAGGGTTTAGTTTGCGGTAGTGAAGTCATAAAAGAGAAACAAGAAAGTGACTAGGCCCCGGAATTTAAGGATGAGACACCCTACACTGATTGGTCAGGATGCCTCAGGTTTACCGAGCTCCCACAACCATATACCAGCGAGTTATAACAATTTATGTTCCTAGGCAGAACAGCCAAAATGCAACTTAATGGAGGTCATAAGCTGGCAGAAGTCAAGCAGCAAGATATGAAGAAGCATGTCGAAGAGCTAGAACAATCAGAGCACAGCACTGCCCCCTGTAGAATTAATTGCACTTGCCAAATACTCTGTGTCAAAGAACCAGTGTCCAAAGCACCACAATTCAGAGTGACCCTCATTAGAATGAGCAACTTACACAAAGGTTCACATCTAACTCAAATCGTGTGAATGCAGAGGTGATAGAAATCCTTCATAAAGGTACAATTTAAATGAGCAAAATTGCCCCAGCACTGGAAGCACATGAGATCCAATGATCAGAATAACAGCTCACACCAAATTTCCACCACATTAATGGAATAATAAACAGAGACAAGTTTATGTCAATGTACAAATCACAAACAATTTTAGGCATATAAACACATATAGATATGTGTGCCACTGCGAAAGAACAAAGCCTGTGTGTAGCTAAACCTCAGTGTGTAAGGTCACAGGCAGGACAGATAATCTCATGAGAACAGTAAAAGGCATGCAAGTAATTTTTCTAGCAATGGAGTCGCAACATGAACTGATGAAAAGCAGTTCGTAATGATGAGAGCAGTAAGAGGGTGCTAACCGGTGAGGTCAATTGGAAGTTGCTTTGAAAGTTATATTTTATGTGTCACACTGTCACCTCTCACAATAATGATTGCTCAAGATCTCTGTATTTGATCTCTCCACATCTACTCTTCCTGAAGCAACCAATAGAATCATTAGTTCTGAATGATACATGTGTCTTATGTTTCTGTCCAGTTGTGGCACATGAGAAGGGAAATTATTTCACAGAACATGAGCTAATCAGCAAGCACATCACCAACCAATGTGGTTAGAATAGGCTAATGGATGTACAAAATGTGTAGAAGCACCTATAATGTTGATGAAAAGTAATAACGTTTTGCAACAAATGCCAATTTGATTCACTTTTTTGACTGCCTGTTAGACATTTCCCAGCTCTGGCAGTCACAATAAATGTGTGTCTTTCTCATATCTCATGCATCATATTTGTTGGCTATTTGGTTTACTTTTACTTGTAGAAAAGAGATGTGCTTTACATTTTGGTGGCCTGCATTTGGGGAATCCAGGTTCTTCTGGAAAACTGTGGGCTCTTCCACCACACTTGGGGGGCAGCAAGGTCTGCCTGGAGGGAACAGAAGACTGCTGGGCAAATTCCACGAGAATGGCAGCATGCGCCAGTGTCAAATCAGACAATCCCGCCTGGACGGTCCAGGTTCGCAGACCGCCCCCTCAAGTGCAGGCCATTGAGGGAGAGCCAGTCCCGAAGCCTCTGATGACCGCAGCGAGCCAGTGCACCAGATATGAGAACTATAGGGACAGTGAGTATAAGTGCGGAAGTAGACTGAATGTTGGTGTGAGACATGTGATTTGTTTTAGTAAAGTTTTCTTTTTTCTTTTTTCTAGTAAAAAGTGAAGAGGGCTCATTTAGCGAGGAGCTGTGATGTAACGATAATAAATTGGTAAGTGGAGTGTACACAATGGTCAGTAAAGGAGGGAAGGGCATCTCTGCTTCAGAAACATGGGAGGTCCTGCTGTAGTAAGCAAGGATTGTATCTTCCACCTGTAATAAGGCGTGTGAGGCAGACAATAGAAGAACACTATAAAACAGTGATTTTGAATTTTGTTTTACATTGTACATATACACAGTGACAAAAGATCAGAAACGCATGTTAGCAAAACTTTGAGTAGGAAAAAGATTGGGGTGGAGATCGTGTGGGGAGAGGGGTGCGGTTTAGGAAACATTGCGGTTTTGTGCACGAGCACTTTGTAACTTTGTGCTTTCTTGTTGATTTTGCATTGAAGTTTATGTTTGTGGTTTTTCTAAGAGATTTTGGAATGTGCCAAAGAGGGGTGGGACTTTAGGATATCATCGAAGACATTGTTTTGTTGCATTTACATATTGTTCAAAGCTATATTGTATTGTGTTTGCATTTTTACAAATATAGACACAAAAATGAGTACTCCCCAAGAACACATATTTAGGGAATTAATCAAGGGAGAAGATTAGAAAATATATTGAAGAATGGGCAGTAGCAACAGAAGGAAAAATGTTCACAGCCTGGCGAGCTGAGGGTACCCATGATAAAAAGATTATTGCACACATGTATACCCATTTACTTTCCACATACATTGGAAGCTTTATGAGGGAGATGCAAGAAGCCCCAAAGAACAGGAGAAGGCTGAGGGCGTATCTGCCCCACCCCGCACCTATAAGGCAGTGCAAAATCAACAAAGGCTTCAACACCTGCATAGTCAATGTCCCAGACAAATGTAAAGAAAGCACCCAGTCGGCACAGCATTCAGCACCTGAGCAGCCGACAGCCCCATACATAGCAGGCAATGTGTGACGAATCAACCTCCGGGGCACCAGTGGTCCAGAGATGAATATCGGTTTCTAAACCATCAATCAGCTCCACACCTCTAATATACCAGAAGGGATTCGAACAGATTGGAAACACAAGTAAATTATAAACCTCATTGTCCAATTTCGGTAATGTGGACAGCAGGCTTATCTCTGCAAGGTTGTGGATCGTTGGTTAGTTGTAACACAGTGAAATACAATTATTCCCCAATGATAAAAGGGACTGTCCAGACAAGGTTACGTACACATATCTACTTCATTACTATTACAACAGACAGTTCTAGCACACTACAAAATACAACCCACCTTGAAAAGGAACACAGAGGACAGACAATTTCACCAAGGAAAGGGATGCACTCTCAATAGTGACAGGAGGGTAGTCAGTAAAACAATCAGTCTTAACTGTTCAAGGTTATTTCGTTTCAGCACCAAGGAAGCAAGGGGTCATAAATGTCACAAAGGGTCTTTGGAGAGGGACCAGGGGGACAGAACCACAATGTACCTGATGCTTGCGAAGATCCTGATGCTCTACAGCGCCGAGTCAGTTCCAGGACGCTTTGCAGCTCCTGCGACAGAGTTCAAGATGGGAGACAGCTGCGGGTAACAGGTAGCAGGCAGTTCAGCAAGCAAGGCTGGATGGACGGCTGCAGGCTGGCCAACACGGTGGCTCTGGATCAAGAATCATTGTCTCTGTGCTGGTTAGCAGATCTGGAATGCTGGTCAAGGCATCTCCGACGGCTTTAGGGACTGCAGTGTGACAACAGTCAGTGGTGCAATCTGCAGCGGTTTGAGGGTTCGACTGCCTCAAAAATGTCCTTAAAAGATGGACACAGGTTGATGCTTGCTGTGGCACTCCTCCTAGCTTCTTCGCAGGGCTTGTGTCGTCCTTCAAGGTGGATGGCCCAAAGCTGAGGAGAGTGTTTGCAGGCAACAGCCTAGTCCTTTGTTCAGAGACTCACTGGCACTTCCCATCTAGGAAGCTTGCTGGCAGAACCTAGCAGGGCACGCTGTGTGCTGGCTGGGTACCGGTTCAGGAGCTGCTGGATGTGTCTTCTGAAGCTGGTATCTCCCTCTGTTCCCTGGGAAATGTTTAAGGGAGGGATCTTGCTTCCCTCTTGGAAATCCTGGCCTTCCTTCACTGCGGAAACTGTAAGGCAGACTGTACCTTCAGTCAGGGTCCAAATTAGTCCTTCTTCTTACTCCTTTCAAAGTCATTGGATGATCTGCTAAGTGAGGGGCACAGCCCTCTTTTAAAGCCAAATGGGCCCCAGTGATTGGTGTAGGCTACGCCTACCTTAATGAAACAATCCTGGGTCCTCATCAACAACCTTCTGTTATGCATGAGGTCATAACCAGAGTGCTTTGCAACAGGAAAGGTAAGGAGTGACAACATGTACTATTATTATGTCCCACTCATCTTCCTGTCTGGTATGGATCAAAGTGTCTATCTGGTTAATTGAGCTCTCTGTGACTCCTGATCAAAGCGCAGGTCTCCCTTAAAGTTTGTGGCAAGAACAGACTTTCTGTCTCCATTAATTCACATACTTCCTCCCTCTGAAAGGGGGTCTCCCTGCAGGGGTTGCCTACTGTAAACAATTGCCTATTGAAACAATTGTCCGAGACATGCCATTCATACAGAGGGGTGGGAGCTAGCTTCAAGTTGACACATTGCATATCAAAGAAGTGATAATGTCCTGCCCCATTTTGTCAGTTCTGAAATCAGGCCTATCACAGGCCTGTTCCAATTAACTCTCATCCGTATGCTCGGCCAACAGCAGAATTTAGACAATAGAGAGGGTGGATCCATGGAGCCGTTGATATTTTAATAAGGCTGTCCATGGCCGGAGAAAGGTGTTGCCTTAACCCTTCCTGAGATGCTTTGATGTACCCGTGGCTGTCACATTCCAGCTAAATGTGACAGGAAGGACTGAGCCTGTAGGCTGTGTCCCCCCAGAGTACACATGAATATGTGTTTGTTATGCGGTGAGCATAGGAAAATGTGTGCGGATTAGCCCCACACATTTTCTGCGGTTAATGTCCCATCATTCATTTTAATTAGAAAACTTCAAAACAGCTAAGGTGAGTGCTCACTCCCCGTGTGGATGGTCGAGTTCCTCACACAACTATCCATTAAAGCCAGCTGCAGATTACACAAACCCTTAATACAAATCCCCTGCTTATTCAGAAACTAACCCCATAAAGGGAGATCAAGTGATTGTAAAGTTAGAGAATAAAGCGTGCAAAGACCTAGAAGCTGTGATATCATATGATATTTTATTTATATTTATAGTGCGCCTATTCACAAGTGTTTCAAGGCACGACCATGCAAGACTGAGGAAGAATTGTGCAGGGCTACCAGGCAAAGGGAGGGGACTTGTTCCACAGTAGATGCCGAAATGTGGGCAGGGGAAGAAAAATTATTAAAATTGCACAAGGGGGTAATTAAGGATGTGAAAGCAGAAATGGAAGAACTAGAGCCACAGGATGTAGATTATGAGTCAGGGTAAACAGAAAGTGAGATTGAGCAAGAGGAAGATGAGGAAAATTGGGAAACAGAGGAGGACAGGGAAGAGTGAACTCCATGGGGAAGATGATTAAGACCTCACCCCAAATCAGTGCCAGTGGTTAGAGGGAAGAAGGCTAGAACACAGTATAGCCTAAAGAGGGCACGTCAGTTCCCAGTGATACAGAAGGAAGTGGATAGATCTGAATATGTACCATGGCCAGATATGGATGAGAATGCTTTGATTAAGATGCTACTGTCTCTTACAGGAGTGGGTAAATGGATTATCGCAGTAGAAAAGCACACAGCAGGGGTTAACCTTGCGATTGGTGTAATAGGAGATCAGATGAACACAATATAAGAGTGAGCAAGTTACCCGGGGTTTGATTAGCGAGTGATGCACACGACAGTGCTCCATTTAATAACTGCTGAGTTTTTGTATGGGATGTATTGAGGAGGGCATACCCTGATGGACCTGATGTAGGTGATATAATAGCATGCACAATGAAACATGATAAAGACCCTGCATTGTATATCCAGTCTATTCAGGAAATGTGGCAAGAAGAGACAGTGGAAACGTGGGAACAGAACATACCATTCTTCTCCCATGTATTAAGGAAGGGCTTACCCACTGAAGTGCAAAGAGAGCTACATAGAATTGTAGGTATGGAAGCAAAAGAATGGCAAGAAATACAGGGACACATGGTACATTTCAGCAAGCGCAAGCATGAAGGCAAAAGGGCAGCTGAAAATAAAGCTCAGTGCGCAGAGGCGAAATTAGTGCAGAAGAAACTAGTGAAAGTTAGTATGGAGGGAGCAGTGGTGACAAGCCCCACAGATTCACAACAGCAGTCAGGACTGTCCCAAGACTGTGGACATTCATCTGACAATAACAACAGACGAGACAGGGGAGATGTTCAAGGAGCAAGAAGGAACTCACAGAAGGGATGAGGGGAGGATTTGGAGGGTTAAGACAGGACACATGTCTAAGGATTGTCGCAGTAGACCCTGCATGCAATATCAACCAGGAGCACCCCCAGCGGCATACTATGCATAAGGAGCAAAACATGGTTTTTATGCTGCAGAGCAGGCTGTAGCCCCAATGCCAATATATACCCAGCACAGATCAGCACAGCCCCAGCCCACAGGCCAAAAACAAATGATTGCCCCTACGCAAGGACCAACCATACAGTACCCCACACCCAATACAATTCAGAACGTCGCACAGCAAGCTCCAGCACAGACAACTTCTGTCCATGGGAACAGAATACCCTGCCACAGGGAACAGTCACACATTACTCTGGCACCAGCGTTATAAGCAACAACACTTTCTCTCTTCCAGGATCCAAATGCAGACAAGGAACACAATGTAGGGGTGAAGATAGGAACAAAATGTTTACTTTCATGCTAGACACAGGAGCCACCCTATCTTACATAAGGGAAGGACAGTTTCCATTAACAGACAACAACATGGATACTCAAGGTTTTTCTGGGGTAATTGTAAGGGTTCTTTTCACAGAAGATCTACCTCTTACTATAGGGACTCAAGAGGTAGTTTCACCATTACTGCACAAAACTGACACACCAGTGAACATATTAGGGAGGGATTTCCTTAAGAAACTCAATATGACCATCTCATTTACAGACAAGGGAATCATGTTCTCAACACCAGGCATGCTTTACAACAGAATAGCCAAATTAATCGAAGCACTCTGCAACACCAACACAATCTGAGCATTACTACTACATGCGTCACTATTCACATATGAAATTACCATTCTGATAGGCTGGTTACCAGGAATGCCTGCCAGCATAATTCTTATTCGGACCAGCGGTACCACACGAGGAAGCCCCAAGAACCATTTTCACACTACACATTGATGCAGTAATCATGAGGAAATAAACAATCATTATAACAGGAACAGATGAGGAAAGGATGGAGTGGAGAAGTGTGTTAGGCACACATCCTACAGTGCCATTGTGAGGAATAACAGACAGAGATATATTTGCAAACCTGAATACAGATGCGGAGGTAGCATTTGAAATTACCCTGTTATTTAGTAATGCAACACAGGGAAATCCCCTAGACAATACAGACCACTATGCCATCACCTGCAGAGCTACATGAAGACTCAGCACAAGTGCCTAGTCTACTGTAGACAAGCAACCCACATGCATAGGGTGACTAACCAGCATGGGGGCAGTTAAAATGAAGCTCAAACGAGGTGCCATACTCCTGAGAGTGAAACAGTACCTACTGTCCAAAGAAGCAGATGAGGGGATGTACAACACAATCAAAGCATTGCTTGATCAAGTCATCATTGTGCCATCAGACGTACCATACAACACAGCTATATACCTACTGAAGAAAGGAAAGGAGGCTCATGGGGATTCATTCAGGATCTCTTCCCTCTGAACGACATAGTGGAAGCAGAATATCCACTCTTGCCAAACCCTGCATCAATATTATGCACCATAACTGCAAATGTAGTCTACTTTTCTGTAGTGGACCTCAAGAATGCATTTTTCACCATACCACTAAATCCAGACTCACAATACTTGACAGCTTTTTGACATTTTGGAAAGAGATTCCAACATACTAGGTTGCCCCAGGGGTACTGTGAACCCCCAAGTGTCTTTAACAGGGTCCTCCATATGGACTTAGGAAACATCAACATGGACAGTACAATTCTATAGTATGTAGATGACCTACTGGTATGCAGCACAATCAAAGACAAGTGCAGAAAAGACACAGTACACCTTGCAACAATACTAGCAGACAAGGGATACAACATGGACAGAGACAAATTACAATACTGCCAGAAAGAAGTGGTATACCTGGGTCAGATAATATCAGCAACAGGAGGAAAGCTAAGACCAGAAAGAGCCGCAACAGTGAAGAACACACCACAGCCAAACACAATCAGAGAGATGCAGCAACTCCTAGGATTGTGCAATTATTTTCGCACATAGGTTTTTGATTACTCAACACATGTTAGACCCCTATTACAGTCCCTCAAGGAAGCCCATAAGATAAGGATACACTTGTATGAACAGAGGAAATGGCAAAGTGTTTCGAAGATATCAAACCCATATATTTTTCCTATTCTCACATTTAAATGGCAAAGTCATGACCACAGTCCTCAAACAACGATCATCACAGAAACACACACCCTTGGCATTCTAAAGTGGTCTCCTAAACCCAGTAATGCAAGGACACTTTCCATGCAAGCAAGCCTTGGCTGCAGCAGCTTTTGAAGTACAGAAGTCGGCCACCATAGTTATAGGGTGCCCACTAACTTTCCACATTGAACATGCAATATTTTCCATTCTAGAAAGAAACACGTCCATACTCGCCACACAGAGAGCAAGTGGGTATGAGGTAATTTTAACACAAATCCAGCCATCACCACAGTGAGATGCCACACCCAGCAACTAATATTGCCATGCCAGTTGAGCCACAAAACAAAGTCCACTTTTGTGCAGTATACGTGGGAGAATCAGACAAGTTCAGCATCATCAGTGAAGACCCCCTTGACACAGAAGAAGGGTTCTATGTAGATGTGTCATTGGGCATAGATCAGGAGAGTAGCCAGAGACACACGGGACCAGCAGTAGTGAAATATATCAAAAAACAAGAAAAGGAATTTCAGATAGGAATGCAGCAGAGATTACCCACACACTACTCAGCGCAAGCAGCAGAACTCATAGGTCTCATTGAAGCATTAGAGATCTCAGCATACCAAGATGTCACCATATACACTGATATGGCATAAATGGCATTCACAGTACACTCAGGTTTATCACTGTGGAAGAGGAGGGGGTACAGACGGGCAGACGGGTCACCAGTTCAGCAAAAAATTTAATTGGCAAGACTAATTGAAGCTTTGACGGGTCCTGTACATATAGCCATAGTAAAGTGCACGGTGCACTCCAAAGGAACAGACGTAGGGCCTTATTCATGAAAAGGTTATATAACGATGCAATCCCATTGGAAAACGCTCTGTGAATCAGGCCCTTAGTGTCACACAGAAATGATGCTGCAGATGCAGCTGCAAAACAGGCAGTTTATATACCCTTTCTAGATGAAAGAAAAATACCTATTACAGCAGCCGAACAGAGAGTGTTACCAGAAGCATACAGTGCATTATGAAAGGTACATATAATTGAATTCCAGGAAAGAGCCCCAGCAGAAGAATAATCATTATGGATAAAGAGAGGGCGTCCCTTGTCCCCTACCAACATTGCATGGAGACCAAACAGCACAGGTAAAGTAGTGATACCGTAGAATTTCTTAACATTGAACTGGAACAGCTCCATTTGCCTACACATGCTCCTAAGCAGTACATAGCTGCCGACATAAGTGAGGGCTGGTTTGTGGCAAACTCGGCTGAAAGTTGACAAATATGTGGCCAATTGCACGACATCTCACACATTCCATCCAGGACACACACTCAAGACGTTGAGAGGAACATTGCCCCGCTCCACAGGGCCATTCAAGCCTATATCCAAGCCACATATCTGCAGCATCTAACAACTCAGCCAACCTTTTCAAAAATCTGCACGGAGCAGGCCAATCCTGCTGCAGCCTCTACCTCTCCTGTTCCCTCCCAGGCCCTCTGAACTGACTTGGCCCCTCATTTTACCACTAAAACTCAGGAAATCCTGTCCACACTCTCTTCCTCTACCTCATCTTTCTCCTCCTCTACCACTCCTGGTCGATCTGAGGCCCTCTCTCCTCCTCCTTTCTTTTCCTTTCCCCTGGTCACCCCTGACAATGTTTCTAGACAAGTCTGATCTATGAAAGTCTTGTCAAAGCAGGTTCTCCCCTGCTCCTCCAGAACCATCAAGGACCACATCGACACCCTTAGTTCAGCCTTGGCCAATTTCTGAAATCACTCCTTTGCCACTGGAACGTTCCCCTCCCCCTTTAAGCACTCCCTTGTGCATCCCCTCATAAAGAAGTCCTTGAACGATCCTTCCTCTCCAGCTAACTATCGCCCAATCTCCATCACTCCTTTCCTGGGCAAACTCTTGGAAAAGCTGGCCATCTCCTCTACATACTAAATCTGTTGGTTTCGCCCATGACCACCAGTCTGGCTTCAGAGCTGCCACAAGCACGGAAACAGCTCTAATGAACACCCGTGAAGACTTGCTCTCCAGTCTTGACTCTAATTTCCCTTCTGTCCTCATTCTTCTCGATCTATCCTCTGCATTTGACATGGTCAACCATTCCATCCTCCTCCATCACCTCTGCAACAACCTTGGTATTACTGATCAGGCCCTGGCCTGGTTGACCTCTTTTCTCACTGACCGACCCTCTCAGGTCTAACTGGGGTATTTCCTCTCTTCTATCTCGCTCTCTACTTGTGGTGTTCCCCAGGGGTCTAACCTCTCTACCTGGCTCTTAAACCACTACCTGGCACCTCTTGCCCATTGCATCGCTACTTTCTGCTCCACTTTTCAATGTTATGCAGATGACACTCAGCTCTCTTTCAGGCTCCCCTCAGCCACCTCTGCTTCTTCTCTCATACCAGAGTGTCTGGCCACAATTCACGAATGGTGTGCCACCAATTATATCTGCCTTAATGCCAGTAAGACTGAGATCCTCCTGATTGGGACACCCGCTCCCTCCTTTCCTCTCTCTCTCTGGCCGCCCACTCTGGGCCCTCTTCCTGCTCCTTCCTGTGAGACTAAGAACCTTGGTGTCATTTTTGCCTCCACCCTCTCCTGATGTCTCTAAGAGGTCAAACTATCAGATGCATCTCCCCAGAGGTATTATCCCTTTTCTCACTTTCCCCCAGAAGTTCACTGTCTCCAGAGCTCTGGTCCTCTCTATGCTGGCCTATTGCAACAGCCTCTTTCTAAATCTTCCTGCCTCTACTCTTCGACCTTTACAACTTATCCAGAACAGGACTACGAGACTTGTCCTTGGCCTCAAGCCCAGGGATCATATCTCTCCAGCTGAAATCTCTTAACTGGCTCCCTGTGGCTGCAAGGATCAAGTTCAAGACCCTCTGCATCATCCACAAGACTTTCTATGGCATCGGACTGCTCTACTTCCAACTTTCTCTTCCTAAACATTTTCCTTCTCGAGCTCTCCGCTCATCCACCTCCAACTCTCGGAGGGTCAGACGCTTCTCCAAGCAGAGAATTGGGAGCAGATCTGTCTCCTCGGATGGGGCCTCCCTCTGGAACAGTCTCCCTGCATCTCTTAAACTTGAGCAGAACCACCTCCAGTTTTGGAAGCAACTCAAGACTTTCTTTTTGCTTCCGCTTTCTCTCTTCCACTCCCCTGCTGATGCACCTGACTGCTCTGCGAACTGTTCACATGATCACCCTCTGAACTCTGGCCCAGGATCCTGCATGTCCAGTTGCCCTTGCACTGCCTCCAGGCTCCCCAGCACTTAAGGGTCTTTATCTGCAACCCTACAGTCCCTTCTCTCTGCACTTATGAGCCACCTGCTGACTGCACGTATGAGTTTACTGCACTTCCTCCTTCCCCTCACCCCTGACACTTCTCCCCTTCCCTCTTCCCTGCACTTGCGCAATCTGACTGACACAAGGCCTAGTAAGATTGTTAGTTCATCCTCCTTGTCTTGTCGTGCCTAGAAAAACATCATATCATATCATTCAAAGAACTCCACGTACATTACATAGATATGGTGAACTAGTGTAACACAAACAGTTATGTTCTAGTGGTAGTGTGCCCATACTCCCTTTGGATCGAGGCAAGCCCTTGTGTCAATGAGGGGTATTTGTGAGACTTTGAGGTCGGATAATGGTCCCCACTTTGTAAATTAATTTCTAGTAGCGGTCCCTCAGCTGTTAGGAATTAGTCACAAGCTGTATACGGCATACCACGCGTAGGAAAATGGAGTGGTAGAGAGACTGAATTGCCTTCTTAAACTAAAGTTAGCTAAACTTTGTGACACCCTTAAAAAGAGCTGGCTGCATTGTCTGGCACTGGCCCTATTCAGCTTTAGGAACCATCCCAGCAAAGACCACCACCTCACCCCCTATGAGGTGGTAACAGGGAGGAGAATGTTTGCCCCAGCAGTACCCTCAGGGACAGTGCCTGATGCACATTGCAGTGCAGAGTTGTTGGGAGATGAATTAAATGTCTATCTTAATAATATGTCAACCTGTGCAAAGTTAGTTTCTTCGCAGATAAACTTCAGAATGAATACAAGGGTCCCATTGTATCAACAAGGTACCACAACAGAGGAACCTCTTTAGCTACAACATGGAGCAAGGTCTACGTAAAACAGCACATTCGTAAATGGAGTGATCTGAAGTTTACAGGTCCCCAAGAGGTGGAGCACTCGACCCCAACAGCAGCGAAACTCAAGGATTGTTATTCTTGGGTGCACCTAACAGACTGGCACAAGGATAAAAGCACAGCACCGCACCTCTGATGAACAACCGTCTCCAATATCGGAACAAGCAACAGGCGTTGAGTATCCATAGTGACAGTAACAACAGTACAGGATGAAACTGAAGCCCTTTGGGCACAGCAGAACAAGTGCTCCATTTGATATGGAGAAAGCTCAAGAGAATAGTCATAGGAATTTGAAAAATGTATTGATAGGGATATGTTGTTTATTTCTCCCTCCTTCTTTCTATCCTTTTAACATAATTGCTAAGATTAGGACTTAGAAATGCTAAAACCAAAGGTACAAAGGTAGAAAATGTATTTGCATTTAGAAATAACCTCATGATCAGACATAGAAAACAAGTGAAGCAGGTAGTATGTCCGATGAACATCATTCTGAAGGAGCAAATATGTGGTACAATCTCATGAAATAATTCAGTAGGGCCCAGGTGAATGAATCATGCTAGACATGTGGGCTTATCCCACATGCGGTTGGCACCCTCAGACTGTTCTTATCGCAGGAAGTGCCGACATTAGAGGCACAGTGCTTGGCACATTTCGAACCTACAAGGTCCAGGGCAATTTTAGGGACACACAGTGTACATAAAAATAGAAAAGAGATCAAAAGATGAATGTGAAAATATGGGAAAGCAATAAAGCAACCAGTGTCCAGGAAAACCATTAGTCATAGAAGGTTCAACATTCCGGAAGAAGAAGTGGGCTAAGGGGCAAACAGTATTCAAAGCCTAGGGGCTAATGGGATTTACATAAGAAAAAAAAAAGAACGGACAAACTATGTAGAGATGTATGGGCATTAATTGTGAATAAATTGACAAGTCTACATCAGCATGAAGAACCTGTAAAAGTACAGAAACTCAGTCAATCTTCATTTTGTTTCAGAGGCCAAGGAAACGTGCCCATTGGCAGCAATCAAAACTGCAACCAGACATACCAGATATTAGCATTGAATGAAGGCCCCTACACAGTAATGGCTATACTCTGGCAATGTGGCAGTAAAGCTTATCACTATTTGCCACCATCAAGCAGCGACCACTGCTCACTTGTCACCCTACATGCACCAGTAATGGATATGCTTGAGAAGCATGTACAAATGCCCAGAAGAAAATCCCAGTCCCATGGCCAGCCCCCAACAAATGTAGGACACTTCACAGAGGGTGCAAAGAAAGAAAAGGAGTGGATACTTTTCAAAGGAAGCTGATGATGCACTGGAAATGTTGCCTTCCCAATATCACCTGTTCACAAAGACTGAGGTCTTTTTCACCTCATTGCTAAAGCCTGGAATGCAAGATGCCACCATCTAAAAATGGCTACAACTGATCCGTTGGAACTTGATGGAACTTTACAATGCATCTGAGTATGGACTAAATGCAATTCATGAGGAACTTCACGCACTCAGGCTGGTAGCACTCCAGAGCCGCATGGTTCTTGACTTGATTACAGCAATGGTGGCCACGGTCTGCAGGAAAATGGTGAACTCCTGCTGTACCTACGTTCCTCTCAGTGATCCGGACAATGGGACACTGAATTGTGCTATCAAGCAAATGGCCAAATTAACTACTGATATGGAAATGGAAGGAGGAATCGTTAGGGACGATGACTGGATGACCAGGTTTACATTGTGGATGTGCCGTTCATCTTTTAATTGCGTTGCCTTTTGTTTCCCATCCTCCTCCTCGTATTAATGTGGTGCTGGTTTCATTTAATCATTACCTGCTGTATGTCACATGATAATAAAAGAAATGTCCTTGCAGTTATGACAGATAGTAATGCCACCCCTCATCGGAAAGATGAAAGCAGTCAAACAGATGAGCAATCACAGGCAGAAAAAACAAGCAGGTTCCCAATGATCAGACGCTGTTGCCCAGACAATGCCCTTTGGTGACAACCCTCAGACCCCACTAACTACCTCGAATGTTACATCAATACCAATTTAGAATGGCCACACAGTTATCTACAATGTACACCATGGGATTATATCATGTATGGGGGAGACCGGAGAGATTTAGGCAAAATATAGATACCCAGGAGTATCTATGAATGGCGAGAAGAAGAAGATTATGAGAGAGAGTTTAGAGAAAGATTCATCCCTCAGGGGATGAAAGAGGGAAATGAAGGGGAATACAAAAATATGGGTGAATATGTTCAGTGCCCTTAACGTGCACGTAAATACAAGCTGCAAAAGTCCCTATGAAAAAGCGCATAGCAAAGTAAAAGAGCAGCCCTGTGTAATGAAGAGTTTACAGAATAGGCGCAACAAAGCCCAGTAACCATGCTTCAGTTACACTACAACACACACTTTGTAGATGAACATGAAAGATACACCCTTAAGCAGACTTGGCAGCATCTGACATTAGTTGGTATTGTTAGCCATCACCCCTATGGGTTTAAGACACAATTTGAAAGTTTTCATCAAAATGTGTGAAGAACTCTTGATGGAGCTTAATATAGACAAAACCAAGGTGATGGTGTTTGGTCACAAAAACTGTATTCATTTGAGTATCCCAATAGAAGAGTGTATTTTGGAGCGGGTATGCCATTATGATTATCTGGGGATTAGGTTAACGTAAGATGTTACATGGACAGCGTGATGCGCCAACGCAGTGACCACCCTAGAGAAGCATAGCAGTGGAATTCGCCATTTTGTTAATATGCATGGGAGAGGTGCAACTTCCCCATCTCTAAAATGTGTATCGAGCATAGGGTTGGGCAGCAACACTTAATGGGGCAGAATTATAAGGCCATTGTGTTAGCGCACAAATCAATATGGTGGATAACCACTTTCTAAGATTACTACTTACGCAACTGAAGGGCGCTCCAATGGGGAGCCTGAGATTGGAATGCGATATGAAGCCTCTGTGTGACATTATAGCAAGAAAGCCATTAAAATATTGGGCTAAACTGTGGAGCACCTAAGAGCGTGCCATATACAGGGAAGCAATTGTGAGCTTGCAAAGTGTTCCCGGGTCTATTTCACTCCCATGGCTCGGGAGCATTCGTAAAGGCTTTGAGGACCTTAATTTATCTTCCTTTTGGTCCGAGGCTGCTGAATTGTGAATGAGCTCAAAGAAGGTGGTTCAAACTAAGTATAGTGATGATTTGACTAGGAAAATGTACAAGGCATGTGCTGCACTAAAGACTAGCGTACCATATTTAATAATGAAAGCCACTGTAAACTTTGAGCCCTATTTAGATTGAATAACGCCTGGGTATGCCCAAGCCCTGTTTTTCAACTACGTACCGACACACTAAAGGTTGTCTTTTTTACAGCTAGGTGGACCCGTTCATCAGAGACCCAATGTGAAATCTGTGGTGAGTCTGAGGAAACAATAAAGCACCTTCTGCTTTTGTGTCCTGGGTACTTGGATATCAGGAAATGTTATATTGTTCTTTTATTTAGGCTAAAGGGTGTACAGCAAACCGAAACTGCTGTAATATTCTGTAAAAGCAATTTGTGTTGTAGGAATGAAATTGTAGACGTAAACTGGGAATCTGACTTTTAATTAGGCCAACAATGAATGATTCGTATTTGTATTAAGATGTTGTCTTTTGTATGGCTGTATATGTATTTTAAGCTTTTTAACTGCTCCCATGGCTCAAACAGCGCACAGCCTCAAACAACAAAAAATGAAATGCATTTGATGCGGCCTATAAAGCCAAAATCATTGAAGCAAAACAGAACTTCTTGAATATAGAAACCTCTAGGGGCCAAAAATAACTCCATGATGCTATTTGATATTTTGAAACTGTTGGAGAAGCCCAAAGCCTTAGCGCAACCCTTATGCCCCACAAATAAAGATTGTGATAATGTCCAACAAGCTTTTGCAAATAAAATTAGAATTGCCCGAGACAAAATTGAAAGTGACCTCGGCAGTGGCCTGGCTCAATTAAACACGACCTGTAGACAACAGGATGATCCCCCAAACTTTGCCTTCAAACATTTGACTATTTCTGAGACTGAGGCCATGATGTTGTCACTGCATCCCACCTCCTGTCGAGAGAATATTGGCCTGGTGAAACTCATTTTAGACAACATAAGTAAGTTTGCCCCGTTCCTTACCAGACTTGTTAACTCCTCGTTTGATCATACCTCAGTCTGGAAATGATACAAGTAGTCACCGTCATACCATTGGTGAATAAATCGATGCTGGATCCCAATGATCTAAAAAACCTAAGGCCCATCTCTAATACAAATTTCCTTCTGAAAAACCTGGATAAAGTGGCAGCTAAGCAATTATGGGCCCATTTTGAAACCATAGGGTTATTTTATCTTAAAAAATCTGTGTTTAGAGCTGGCCACAGCACAGAGACAACCCTCTCTTGATCTGCAGTCAAACATGCTAGAGATGGAGGACCAAGGAACAAATGGTCTCCTAGTCATCCTGGATTTATCTGCAGCTTTCAACTTGTTGGACCATAAGCGCCTGCTCACTGCTCTAGCTAATATAGAATATTGCGCTCCACATGCAACAAGCTGGATTAAATCCTTTTTGTCAGGTAGACATCCACAGTAATCTGGGAAGGTGCTTCCTCAATTTTGGGCCCCACTCACTGTGGAATCCCTCAGGGAGCATGTATTTTGCCTACCCTCTTCAATCGGTATCTTAGACCTCTCTGCCATCTGTTAGAGTACTGTGGAGTCTCGTTTACCAACTACGCTGATGATACACCAGTTGATACTGGAAATCAGTGGGGATTATGAGCATGACACTAGGAATCTGAATGCAATCCATAGGATTATTGAACATGGATGACCGAGAAATGGCTCTGCCTCAACATATTTAAAACAGAATTATTATTATTCGGCAGCCCGGTGCTAGAGCAAAACTGGGGAATGAATACTGTAACTTTTACATCAAGAACTGCCCCATTATTGTGGTGGCAGAAAAAGTCAAAACGTTGGGGGTCTTTCTTAATGCCTCTGTCTGGGATGAGACACAAGTCAGTTACTTGTACAGAAACTGTAACTACTACCTGAGACTGCTTAAGAACATTAGACCCTTCATTTCAGAGACAAATTGGGTGGGTGGCCTTGGGAGGGCATTTCCCATACGGGCAGCCCAGGTATTGAACTCCCTCCTCATCTCCCTTCGGCTGGACAAAAATCTGAATACTTTCCATGTCTCTCTGAAAATGTTGCTCTTTCAGTAAAGATTACTTTTCCTTTTGGAGTTAGACATCTATCTAAGTTTTGTATGATTCATGTACATCTTTTATCCCTTCATTATTCCCTTTTGTTTGTGTTGGCACCCTGATGCCTGTGGGTTCCTGTTGCGGTATAAATAAATAAATAAAACACTGCTTTTATGGTTAAAAATGCTGAATAAAACTTGTTTGAACATTAGTTAGAGAAACATAATAGAAGTGTTTATAATGATTAAAAAAAAACAATTGCTCTTGTAATGCATTAGCTAAATACACAATACATGCAGGCCGCAAGATGTAGTTATCTTTTCTTGAATCAAGAAAAACTCCCCATCACCCTACAGCAGAGAACATGACAGACCCTTGCAGGAAGGCACACATTCCAAGTTGTAACAATTCACACAGTCAAAGGCTCAATGCTGTGCAACTATTGGTTGTTGCACGGGGGGGCGTAAACTTTCCCAGGGTTTCGTTTGTGGTAGTGAAATCACGCAAGAGCAACAGGAAAGATACTAGTCCCTAGAGATTGAGAACGAGACACTCTACACTGATTGGCCAGGATGCCTCTGGTTTACAGAGCTCCCAAAGCCATGTCCCAGCAAGTTATAACAATGTATGTTCCTGGCCAGAACTGCCAAAATGCAACTTAATGGAGGTCATAAACCGGCAGATGTCGAGCAAGATATGAAGAAGCATGTTGCAGAGCTAGAACAATCCAAGCACAACACTGTCCCTGTAGGATAAATTACACTTGCCAAATACTTTGTCAAAGAACCAGTGTACAAAGCACCACAATTCACAAAGTGACCCTAATAATAATGGGCAACTTACACAGAGGTTCACATCTAACTCACATTGTGTGAATGGAGAGATTATAGAAACCCTTAAAAAAGCTACAATTCACACAAGCACTAATGCCCCTGCACTAGAACCACATGAGATCCAATAATCACAATAACATCTCACATCTAATTTGCACCACATTAATAGATTAATAAACAGAGACAAGTTTATGGCAATGTATAATGCACAAACACTTTTAGGCATATAAACACACATACATGTTTGCACCACTGGGAAAGAGCAAAGCCTGTGTGTAGCTAAGCCTCAGTGCCGAAGGTCACAGAAAGGACAGATGAAAGTAATTTTTCCACTAATAGAGTCGCTACATGAACTGATGGTAAGCAGTTTGTAATGATGTGAGCAGTTAAAAAGTGTCGACCGCTTCTTTAAAAGTTACATTTGATGTGTCACACTGTCACATCTCATAATACCGATTGGTCAAGATCTCTAATTTTTCACTCCACATCTACTCTTCCTGAAGAAACCAATAGAATGATTAGTTCTGAATGATACATGTGTCTAATGTGTCTGTCCCATTGCGGCACGTGGGAAGGGAAATCATTTCACAGAACATGAGCTAACCAGCAAGCACGTCACCGTACAACGTAGTCAGAATGGATGTACAAAATGTATAGAAGCACCTATATTGTTGATTACACCAGCCAATAAAACGAAATGAAGTTTGCAACAACTGTTATTTTTTCCTTCCTGTAATTGCTATATAACCTGCCATTTTGATTGACTTTTTTGAATGTCTCTAAGATATTTCCCTGCCCTGGCAGTTGTAATAAATCTTTTTCGCATATCTCGTGCATCATATTATTTGGTTCTTTCGATTACTTTTACTGGTAGAATAGGGATCTGCCTTACACTCCATAGCCTTGTTATATTCCGCTCTATCCAACAATAGAGTGTGAATGTAGCACTTCAATTGAAATGCAAGTGTGTGCTTGATTGGGCAATCCTAATTTTGCTTGCTGATTCTTCTGGGAAATCACTCCACATCTACACATTTTCTTTACTTATCAGCTACTACGTGTTACTATTGTACTCCCCGTTACAAGCTGTGAAATGCAATGCTTGCAGGCTGGCTTGAGCTGGGTGGGACTGCCTTACATAAAACTGAGATTATCTGAAACGTTATAAATCATGTGGCTATCTAGATGTTTTTGACTATGGCTATCGATGCCTCGCACCTTTGGCAATACTGGATAGAGCTTGTGAGAGTTGCAAGAAAATACATCTGGAGAGTCACAGGTTGCCTACCTCTAGGTCAATGAAAGGTATCATCAATTGAACATGCATGGTGTGTTGTGTTTTTTCCCTGTGCTTAAAAAGTTATTTTATATCTGGTTAACAGTATCCATTTCACTCCTGGCACCCTCTGGTGCACAACATTTAAACATAGTCCATAAATACCAAAGCTAGAAAATGGAGTGATTTCAAATCAATACAATTTACCCGAATTCATGCATTTGGCGTGTACTTATTTTGCAGATGGCTGACAGGAGAAGGCTTCCAGAAGTTAAACTTCATTTCAGTGGCTAACTTTTAATACAACCTTCTCTAGTGAGGGTGCTGCGGGACAGATTTCCTTGAAAAAGTCACACGGCACTCTGTCCGCCACTTCCTGAATCTTTGCAGGACAGAATGAGGAAGGCTGGCCATTGCTTCTAAAATGTAAATCCCATTGGAATGCTAAAGTCAGGGCACTCTTTTTTTTCATTAAAATTAGTTTAGTTGTAATTACAACTTTTTCAGTTAGTCATGGCACAATAAGACACATTTCTATTTCATTAACAATCAGCTTTGACAATATTCAATACTTCTTTACATCATAATATTACATCTTTCTATCTCTCTATATTTTGAGTCAATCTTATACATGTTTCTTGAGTTTTACAATGACTTGCTTTCAAGTTCATATGGAAATAGCTTCTAACAAGTAGTTGGCATGACAAAATATTCTTTCAGGATGACAGAAATCAAAGTTACAACCTTTGAGGCTAGATCAAGATATCTTAAAGTAAAAATGTCACAAGACTTTCTAGGTTTATTAAGATCCTAGTTCAGACAGTTTCTACAGACAGATCTGAGTAAGCTAACCATAAATCAGTGTGACAGCATCAAATCTTCACTAATATATGTGTAAAAATGTTTTAAATAGACATTTAAAATCACATCAAATACATGAAGTTGATAATAAGCTGATAAAAGTTGTTTTCATTGTATGATAGATCAGTTTTTGATTACAAAGACTAGTATTTATCTAAAATCATATTAGTGCTCCTTCATGGGGCATTTATATGCTTCAACAGTATGTCAGAACAAACTGGAGTACATAATATGTTTGGTCTACAATATCATGTTCCAGTTCTTAGTAAAAGCCAGGTACAGAAATGACAAGTTTTTTTTATATACCATCATTTACTTGTGTTTCACCGGTCAAGTTTAGCAACTTGAGGAATTGTACCGTTGCTATATTTAGGGCAACTCTGGATGAGTTAAATTTTTCTATCCATAGTCTTTATTTGGTTATGAGCTTTAGATCTATATAATGTTTATAGAATATAGTTTTCTTTAATCATTTAGGGCTGGACATTCAGTCAATATGTGTTGTAATGTTTCATCACACCCTAGCTTACAAAAGCGACAGGTGATTTCAGGATTAGTCGTGTTAGAGTAAGCATTATGGTTTGTGGAAACAAAAGATCCCCTAGGTGGGTATGCGCACGTCTGAAAGAAACTAGAGTCTTGTGTGCATGCGGATTGAAGGTTAGCTGCAGCAGTGTGGTGAGTTAGGCGATTTTCCACTACCGCCTATATAATAAACAAGTTAGAAAAGTACTGACCTCACAGACTGCACTCTAACATCCTGTCATAATTATACATTTATCCATTCAAGTGATTCATGGCATGTTAGCAACTCAAAAGAATAATGTTTTACTTACTCTGCTTTTAAATTTGGTGTCTTTGTTCAAAAAGCCATGAAAGAATTGCCACCCTATATGACAGAATTTCTGGACCATGAATTTGTGAACACTATTCTCAGAATGAGATTCAACCTATGCCCTACTAAGGTAAAGCTAGCTACTTACTCTAACACGTTAGAAAAGTACTGACCTCACAGACTGCGCTCTAACATCCTGTCATAACTATCCATTCAAGTGATTCATGGTATGTTAGAAACTCAAAAGATAGTAGAAAGAACACTTGAGTCAAGGTAAGTATATATACTTCTGTATTATTATTCATACAGTTTGACATTACATATTTTCTGTATTATCATTCATACAGATTGCATTATATATTCCAGAAGGGTTTTAAATACAAATCAACAATCAAGTTGGAAGATGTAAAGAACACAACGACACGCCAACACGTGCTTCAACCCAAACGTCCTCAGGGCGTAAAAACAAGTAATGTTAGGGCAAATTGCCTATTTTTTACAATTTACAGAACCACCAATGCAAACATTTTGCAATTTATGTGCAAAATGTGTTTTTTCTATTTTAGTTGCTTAAAACAAACATATAACCTTGAGCTGGAATTAAAGAACCACCTTTCACTTCACGCTTTAAATGAGCAGCAACAGGATAGACTGAAACCAACCGTATTCATAGGTATTTCTAATTTGATTTACCCCTCTACTTGAACCAAAACCTGTTGTACTCCTAGTGATAAACCGACATACTGGAATAGAATCTGTGTGAATATTGTAAAATGATTTACTAATCTTGTTTTGCATAAACAATAGTGCCAATTTGGGCACTCTATGTTGGAATTTCACAGTTTGAGTACCTTGTGGTAAAAATCATATTCATCTAACAATGTTTTTTTTCTGTTTTTGTCTCTGTGTTTGTTTTCTCTACCCCCTTCTCTGTTTTTTTGTCTCCCCACTCTCCACCTTAGGAAAAACAACTCTCAAAATGTTCTAAACAAAGCCATTGACTAATGATTGTGATACAATTTGCCCTAACATTACTTGTTTTTACGCCCTGAGGACGACCTTTTTTTGGGTTGAAACACGTGTTGGCGTGTCGGTGTGTTCTTTACAACTTCCAACTTGAATGTTGATTTTTATTTAAAACCCTTCTGGAATATATAATGTCAATCTGTATGAATGATAATACAGAAAATATGTAATGTCAAACTGTATGAATAATAATACAGAAGTATATATACTTACCTTGACTCAAGTGTTCTTTCTACTATTCTTTTGAGTTTCTAACATACCATGAATCACTTGAATGGATAAATGTATAATTATGACAGGATGTTAGAGCGCAGTCTGTGAGGTCAGTACTTTTCTAACGTGTTAGAGTAAGTAGCTAGCTTTACCTTAGTAGGGAATAGGTTGAATCTCATTCTGAGAATAGTGTTCAAAAATTCACGGTCCGGAAATTCTGTCAGGTAGGGTGGCAATTCTTTCTTGGCTTTTTGAACAAAGACACCAAATTTAAAAGCAGAGTAAGTAAAACATTTTTCCCAGGTAGAGATCCAGTCCCAGCGATAGTGTTTCAGCTTTGCTTTCTCTGAGTTTTGAAGAAGGCGCTCGATTGAGATGTCAGCGTTTAGCATAGTGGCTAGACATGACTTTTTACATGTACCTAATGGACCAGCTTTGTTGGATTCAAACAATGATTTAAGTGGAGGGAACAAGTTGTTAGTATCAATGGTTTGCTAGTCTTCACTTTCTATATGCGGCTAGCATATGCCATGCTGCTACAGCACCAAGGGATGCAAGGCCTAATTCAAATCTTATGGTTTGAATTGGTGTACTTTGCGGTAATGGAAGGATTGTTTTCCAGAAGATACCTTCCAGATAGTCCCATTTTGGGGGGTCACTTAGTGCTTTGGAATTCACTGCCATATGTGTTACTTGGGATTACTTTTTGATTGTAAAAAATAATGGCAGGTTTTATTGAGAATTTTCCAAATTTTCGTTGGAGGCATTTCCCTTGGATCGCTAGAAGTTTCATTTTGTTCCTCAAATTTAACTTATAGGGCTTCTCAGATGGGCTTTTGTTGATGTTGACTCCAAGATATTTGTATTGTGTGATTTCTGTTACAAGAGTATCTAAAATGGTCCAATTGAAACAGTATCCTGCCTTGGGAAGACAATGATGGAATACAAGGATATTAGACTTAGTAACATTAATGAGTAGGCGATTTGCTGTGGCATAGTTCCCCAGTACTGTTAGTTTTCTTTGGAGTCCAATATGCGTTCTATCAAGTAATACTAGATCATCAGCGTATTCTAAATCGGAATTGCAGTTTTGTGAACGGATGCTGGAATGGACCGAATAATGCTCAAAGCTTCGTATATTTCATTAATGTAAAAATTAAATAAAAACAATGCAAATGGACAACCTTGTTTTAGTCCTACTCCAGTTGTTATTGGCTTTGTTAAAAGACCTTTTGGTGTGAGCTTTACTCTGATTGAAGTATTTGAATAAAACTAATGAATAAAATATAATATTATAGGGGGCATGAACTAGATAAAAGCTTCAACCATAAAATCTGTCTTGGGACCGAATCAAAAGCCTGTTTAAAATCAATCAGGCCTAAAAATACTGTTTTTTTTTTAATAAGGTTGTTTCTTTATGGGGGCTAAAATTATTTAATCATTAAATTTAAAGTAGTGCCAATACCAGGTAGGAAACCCCATTGATGTTTTTAAATAACTTTGTTTTGAGTTGGCCATTTGAAAAAGTCGCGTAAGATTATCTTTGCCATTATTTTGCCTGTGGCGTATAATAGGGCTATTGGCCTGTAGTTATTCAGGTCATTTTTTTAAATATTGGAATTATTATGACTTGTTGCCATGATGGTGGAATCTTTTTTGATGTAATTATTTGTTTTAATAGTAGTTCTAGGGTATCAGCCCAGAGTTCTGGGTGTTGTTTAATGATGGAGTTTGTGAGATTATCTGGATTGGGAGCTCTAGAGTTGCTGAACTTTTTTATTATTAGTAAAATATCAATTTGGCGAATTCAAGCAAATTAAGGTCTGGAACTGAACAAAATAGTATGGGGCTGAATAATTGTTGGCTTACGCAAGTTTCAGAAAATGTTCAGTCCAAGCTTTTTCACTGATTGCATTCAGTTCTAAGGTTTTTTGTGCATTGCTTGGAAGCCTGTTGAATGCTTGCCAGATGTTGCTCATTGATTTACACATAAGGGCATCTAAAATATTTTTGCATCAGCCTGCTTTTGGAACTCTAATATGGCCCTAGATGAGTTCCTATATTGATATCTCGTTTTAGTCCTTTCCGCTTCCTGAGCAAAGGGGCATAGGGCACACATTGCCTTGCGGTAAGCCATTTTAAGTTCAAAGATTGAAGGATATATTTGTGGTTTGTTACTATCATCAATCTTGGTGATGATGATTGAATGATTGATTGAATATGATCAATGTAATATATTACATCCATCGGTAGTTCCTTTTGTGGCGAGGTGATCATAATCTTTCTTAAGGTTCCATCGAAGGCAGTTGCCTCTGCTGTTAGATTGTATCTCGTGCGGATAATGTGGGAGATTATCTACCAGATGTGGAAGCCATTTAATGGAATCACTTATAGATATATATTTATTAGAGCTATCAGAAATAAAAACATAATCTAAGGTCGATGAGGTTGTGCCTCTCGACCATGTAGCAGCCGGAGGGAGGTCTTCGGTTGTTGTCCCATTTAGAATGGATAAAGTGTCTAGTTTTCATCAGGGCTAGCATTCATTAGCTCGAACTTTGTTTGGTTTAAAAGATTCTAACAGACAATTCATGTTCAAGTCACCTGCTATGAGCATTGTTTGAATTAGAGCTTCTAAAGCAATGAGATCAAGAATTGTTTTTATTTTGGATAGGAATGAAGATTCATTTGAAGCTAAAGGGTTCCAGTAGATGTTAATAATAGCTTTAACTGTAAAAATTGGATGGTCGGTATTAGAAGTGGAAATTTTAACAACTTGGATGCCTGGATCTGGGGATAACCAGGGAGTGGGGTTGAGTTGCGAATCCATCCTTAAAGCCACTAGAAGACATGAAGTCGGTCAGCCTTTAGCAGGTTTTGTTGTTAGAAAAGTGGCAATTTGGTGATCCACCCATATAGGATTAGTCGTCATCCATGTTTCCTGAAAAAGTGTTATGTCGAGTTTGTGTATGTCATGAGACATATTAATTAAGAGGTGGTAGAATCCTCTCATATTACAACAAGCCATTGAGCATGAGTGAGAGTGCTTGGAGGTTTCATGCTAGATTGGAGGTCTATCAAGTGAATCAGAGGCTTTAGAGATCAATGACCATTTGGACTTGATTTGAGGGTGCATGCGTTGTTGGTTTGTTTGTTGAAACTCATGATTGCACTTGCAACAGTGTTGTGCATTGGCATTGGTTTGAAGTGGATCATTAGTAGTTAACAGTCTCGGAAATTCAGCCATAGGCTGATCAGGTAGATTCTGTGGTATAGTAGCTTCAAGTTTTAATCCCATATTTAAGGGGGCTGTTCACTCATGCCAGATCAAGTTTTTTATCATCCTCGACGGGATTACAATCTCTACTGTGTCTTCTTGCGATGGCACTGGATATCTAATAAAGTCAATATCACTTGATTGAATAAGATGCAAGGAAGGGATTAAGTGTAGTATGGTTAATATCGCCACCCGATAAGGGTAGTGGTCTTCATATAACCTGTCGATCAAAGTTGCTGTTATGACTTCATTTTCTAACCTGGGTGGTGAGATAGGAGAAACTGTCTGTTGTTCTCTATGTGAATCAGATTTTACAGGTATTTGAATGCAGGGAGAGGTGACAGAATGTTTTTGATCATGCATATTACCTTGTGCAAGTGAATTCACTCCAAATGTTGGGTTTGGAGGATTGCTTTGTAATTCAGACTCTATGCTATAGAGATTTGGTTTCTGGGGTGGTAAAGCTAATAGAGCACCTGCTGTTTTCTGATCCATCATTTTGAATGTAGTGACATCAACATTCAAATGAACACAGAATGTTTGTTTAGGTTTGGAATTTGTTTGGTTTAAGTGGAGACAGTTATAGCCTTACTTTGTTATGTTATAATTACGAGCCACCAACGCTTGTGCTTCTTAACACCACTTTATTCATACATCAATTGCCCTTTTTCCTTTTCTGTTCTAGAGTCCTCATGCTACGATTCTACTATTCTAAATTCTACCTAAGCTACAATTATGTTAAACTAATGCAGGTACAATACACAACACCCCCCCTTACTTATCAGTTAACTGCTTATTAACATGTCAACAATTACATTTGTTCAATCAGTCTCGCTGGCTTGCGAACAACTCTTTGAGATCTATTTCTCATGTTTATTCCATGTGGCCCATCTCCAATGTCCATGTTCCGGGAGTTTGCACCAAACTCAAATTCTCCTCCTTTCAACATTTACTCCACCCACATCTCCTTCTCCATTGTTATTTACACACTCTTCTCTTGGGGAAGACCCTTCACCACCACCCAACACTTCCTCATCATTCGCATACAGCCATGTCAATCCAATATCCATGTCAGAAGTATTCGACCCATTCATCTCATTTTACCCACACAGCTCTTCATCATGCCTGTCCTGAATGAATCTTTTAAAAAAGGATACATTTCTCGTGACCTCGCCATCACTTCCTACTGTCGTGACCATGGACCCTTTTACATTTTTGACTTTCAACAGTGCTGGTCTATATTTCGAATCTGTTTTCCTTCGCTGCTTCTGTCTCACAACCACCATGTCTCCTTCCTGTAATTTTATCTCTGCAGCCTTTCTTTTACGATCCACCCACTCTTTGGTTTTCAATCGCTTCATTTGATCTCTTTCTCTGATTTCATCATCCTCCTCTGCTACGGTGGCGTAATTAACTCCATGGTCCCTTAGCGTCATGGATTTTAACACCTGCTAAAAGCAGGTGTTAAAATCCATGGCGCTAAGGGACCTCGTACTCAGGCGGTAAGGGTCGGCGCTGTTTACGCTGCCGTAAACCCCTTACCGCCTGGGTCGTAATGAGGCCCGTTGTGTATTAAATCCGGCTGAACTTTTACGTGTCCCGCAAGATACTGTTGATGGTGACGAAACATCACTCGATTGCCTTTATGCGACAGAACAAGAGACTAAAGGTAGAATCGATCTGAAAGACACGCCTTTGAATAGCCCACAAGGAGAGCTATTTTGTGATGGCTCTTGTTTTAAACTTCCGAATGGTACATCCACGGCTGCTTATGCTGTCACTACTTTAAGCACGATTGTGGAAACCAAAAGAATTATGCATAATTCCGTGCAGGCCGCAGATATTATAGCGTTAACTCGAGCTTGTGAGATTTCTGAAGGGCTTACAGTAAATATATATACCGATGTTAGGCAGAAACCTTTGCAGTTCCCTTATGGACCACTGCAAAAGATTTAAGACTACAGGTGTTAGCAGTAAACCCACTTGGTAGCAGTCTGTACGACCCAGATTTACCTGGTAGCTGTGGCTGAGCAGTCAGACCTCCCTCAAGAAGAGTTAGGCAGTATGCAAAGTATACTCAATAGGCACTCAGATACAATAATACAAGCAAACACTGACCAGAGCTTTGGTGTCAAAGTATATAATTATTTATTTATAAACACACAGTTGAAACACTCCAGCACTCTTATTGTAAAATATTCTAAACACAGTTACTATTATGATATATACACCCCTTTTTCCCTTATTAGAAAATCACAGTAAGACACCACTTATTTTCATACAGAGGTGAGCGCTTAACTAGATTGCACTCTACTAAGGTTGTGAAAAAGGGAGGGAAAAAGACAGAATATGCAGGATTACACAACTCTACGATTCAGGAACACTATTAGCAAGGCAGAGAGCAAAAAGTCACTGGTGAGCCAAAGTCCAAAGGCTGGGCCCATTCTTAGAGAGAGCAGAGCACAAATGCGCCCAAGATCACACAGTTACACTAGGCGTAGAAAGTCTTGCAGAGGGTTCAAAAAAGAGTTTAGAGAGGCTTAGAAAAGTTTAGCCAGGGTGTCCCAGGCTAACCCAGGTTCGAAAGCCGGGGGCTAAATCTACCCCGTACAGTCGGTTGCAAGGGAAGCCAGGCGGGACACGGTACCTTAAGTGGGAAGGATCCTCCAGCGGTGGCAGTTGTTCCTGGTATTGGTTGCAAGTTGCAGCGTCGTCCAGGGGAAGAGAAGATCTCGACATGGAGGAAAGATGCAGGTCGATGCACTACCAGGGCAGAAACCAGCCGCGGAGTTTTCCGGTAAAAGGTGGTACCTTTATCTCGCGGTCGTGGTAAAACGTGGTATCCCAGTTGCCGGCGTGCTTATCACGGGCAAGGCAGCCACGAGATACGTCGGGAAAGCGAAAAGACGGTGAAACTGGTTATCCCCATCTGTCAAAGGAAGAAGACTCTCCGGCGGGAGATCTCCTCTGTCATTGGGAAAAGTGGTGAGACGGTCCAGCAGGGCTCCACCAGTCGTGGTGTCGTGGCAGGTCGGCTCAGCTTCTCCCTCGTCGGATTCTTAGGTCCTGTGGCAACTTCTGAAGTTCCAGTCCCCAAAGCCCTGCTTTTATGCAGCAAACCCCCATTCACTCAGCCCAGCTGTCACTCAAACATGCTAAGTGGTGAGCCGGCCGGCTCACCACTTGGGCCAATCAGGACAGAGTGCGACTTGAGTTGCATAGGCAACTCAGTCCAGGGTGCCTAAATTCCCCTCCACCCCTTCTAAGTACCCCAGACATAGTGGCACCACTTTGGAGGGCTTCTGTGGAGAAGCCCGCCAAAAAGTGGAACAAAGGGCTCGACTTGGGTTGGAGTCACAGAAGAGAACACAAACGCCATTTTAGAATCAAGTTTTGGCAAAAAATACCAACTGGAGAATTAATATTAATTAAATAAACCGGCGGTATGTTCGAGGCTACCTTAAATAATTAAATAAAGATAGTAGCCTAAAACAATGGGAAATCCCATAGGAAAATATTCACGGTTGAATATATAAAGTAGTATCCACTGCCACCAGCCAAAACTCGATCAGGGGGGACGGAGACGTGCCCCCTCGACTAACAGACCCTGGGGCAATCGAATTGCCCCAGCCAGTACGTCCACAATATGATGGTTTGTACTGGTTCTGTTCAGAATTTAAGACTAGTAAAGTCAATGGTGACTTTACATGCCCTGGGAGACAGTAGTCAGTCCCCGGGTATGGAGTCTATACTGGGGGGTCATTATGACACCCCTGTATTACTGCACGGAGGGTGCTGTGTAACACACATCACAAAAACACATGAAACCCTATGGAGTAAAAGACCCCATAGCCCATTAAACACATCTAGATTCAAAGAAACACACTCAAATCATTTCCAAGAGTGAGGGTAAAAGAGTCTCACTCTTGGCAGGAGAAAAAAATAAAGCCCAAAAATCCAGCAAAGCTGCTGGGGGACTCACTAGGTTAGGCAATTCAGCCTAAACAGAGAATTCTCCCTAACACTCGCCCCCCCCCAGACTAAGGGACAGGAGGATTTAATCCACTCCTGGATGAATCTCATACCTCTAGTCAATGACATACATCCTAGAGAGTCCATCAGCATTTTGATGGTGACACCCTGACCTGTGCTCAATGGTGAAATCAAACCCTTGCAGGCAGATTGACCATCTCAATAGTTTTGGATTTTCTCCCTTCATTTGCATTAACCATCTCAAGGGTTGGTGGTCAGTCTGAATGACAAAAGTAGAACCATACAAGTATGGCCTAAACATCTTCAGTGCCCACACAATAGCAAAGCATTCTCTTTCTATTGTTGCCCACCTTGTCTCAGGATCCTTCAGCTTACGGCTGATGAAGCAAATGGGGTGCTCCCTACCCTTCTCATCCAGTTGGCTGAGGACTGCACCTATACCTACATTGGAAGCATCAGTTTGTACAATGAAAGTTTGGTGGTAGTCAGGAGCTCTCAATGCTGGAGCTTGGCAAAGAGCTTTCTTCAGTTTTTCAAAGGCCTGATTGCACTCCTCATTCCATTCGACCTTCTTAGGGAATTTTGGAGAGGAGATTACATTCAGTGGAGAAGCTATGGTCCCATAGTTCTCAATGAAATTCCTGTAGTACCCAGTGAGGCCTAGGAAGGCTCTCACTTGGGTTTGAGTAGTAGATGTTGTCCAATTTTGCACAGCTTCAATCTTGCTGAGCAAAGGCCTTATTTCTCCACCTCCTACCTCATGTCCAAGGTGGACCACCTTACTTTGACCTATCTGGCATTTACTTGCTTTCATAGTCAAATTGGCCTGTCCAAGAGCCTACAAAACATGTCCTAGGTGGTTCACATGATCCTCCCAGGAGTGGCTGAAGACTGCAATGTCATCCAAGTATGCCATGCAGAGGTCCTCCATCCCAGCTAGAACTTGGTTTACCATCCTTTGGAATGTAGCAGGTGCATTTTTTAATCCAAAAGGCATGACCTTAAACTGGTACAAGCCAACTGGGGTGGAAAATGCAGTTTTCTCCTTGGCATGGTCTGTCAAGGCTATTTGCCAATAGCCTGACGTAAGGTCAAATGTGCTGAGGTACTTGGCTGCACCAAGTTTATCCACCAACTCATCTGTCCTTGGTAAAGGGTGGGCATCAGTCTTGGTGACTGCAGTAAGAGCTCTATAGTCCACACAGAATCTCAAGTCTTTGGACCCTGCCTTTGGTACTAACACAACTGGGCTAGACCATGGACTAGTAGAGGGTTGTATTACCCCGAGATCAAGCATCTTCTTGACCTCCCCCTTGATATGGGTTCTCACATTTTCTGACATTCGGTATCCTCTGCTTTTGACTGGCAGACAGTCACCAGTGAGTATCTTGTGCTGTCCCCAAGGGGTCAAGCCTGGTGAGAGTTAGAACAGGGAGGCAAACTGATTTAACATAGATTTGCACTCCTCTTGTTGCTCAGGTGTCAGATCTGAAGAGAGATTGACTCCTTCAATTTTTTCATCCAAAGGTACACCTCTGAGGAGATCAGGGAGAGACTCACTCTCTTCTTCCTCTGCTGCTGAAGCTACAAGCAAGGCTCCTACTTCAGGTCTGGAGATGTACGCCTTCAGTCGGTTGGTGTGGAAGACTCTAGGAGCTTCCCTGGGTGTGCCCAGATCCAACAGATAGTTGACCTCTCCAAGTTTTCCCACAAGTTTGAAGGGTCCCATCCATTTGTCCTGCAAGGCCCTCTGCCTTGTGGGGAGCATAACGAGAACTAGCTGGTCTTGAGTGAACTCAACCATGTTAGCCTTTTGATCATGCCAATGCTTGACCATAGCTTGTCCAGCTTTCAGGTTATCACTAGCTTCTGCAATCATGTGTGACATTCTCCTTCGGAGACCTATCACATAGTCAGTCACTCTGACTGGCTTGAGGGGGGGAGCACCTTCCAACCCCTCCTTAATCAGGGCCAATGGACCTCTGACCGGATGGCCATAGAGAAGTTCAAAGGGAGAATAACCTACTCCCTCCTGAGGGACTTCTCTATAAGCAAAGAGAAGGCATGGCAGTAGAAGATCTCACTTTCTTTTCAGGGGTTCCTCTAAAGCACCTATCATGCTCTTCATGGTTCTGTTAAATCTTTCTACCAGCCCATTGGTTTGGCGGTGGTAGGCGGTTGAGAACTTGTAAGTAACTCCACAGGTTTTCCACATGGCTTTCATGTAGTGGGACATAAAGTTTGATCCCCTGTCAGAGATTACTTCCTTAGGAAACCCAACCCTGGTAAAAATACCAAGGAGGGCCTTAGCCACAGCCGGAGCTGTAACAGTTCTCATAGGTATTGCCTCAGAATATCTAGTAGCATGGTCTACTATAACAAGGATAAACCTATTGCCTGAGGATGTAGGGGGATCAAGGGGACCAACAATGTCAATCCCTACCCTCTCAAATGGGACTCCCACAACTGGGAGAGGCACTAATGGTGCCACATTCTTGGCACCAACCTTACCAGAAGTTTGGCAGGTATGGCAGCTCTTGCAAAACTTATCTACTTCGGCCCCCATTTTTGGCCAGTAGAAGTAGAGTGAGAGCCTTTCCTTGGTCTTCTTGAAACTCAAGTGACCAGCCAAAGGAATCTCGTGGGCTAAGTGCAAGAACTGTTGTCTGTTTTCTTGAGGTACTACAAGGCGTTTGTAGTCTCCAGGTTCAGACTCAGTTGGTTCACTGTAGAAGAGGACATCTTCCCAGTGCAACCTATACTTCCCAGGCTCCTGCCCATCAGCCTGAGCAGCTGCCTGTTGGCGGAGACCCTCCAGAGTTGGACATTCTCTTTGTCCTTTACGGAAAGCTGCCCTGCTGGGCCCACCTTCTGCCAGTAAAGACTGCAGCTCAGGATGGTCCTCAGGGTCTAGATCTCCAATAAGTTATTGGCCTCCCACTAGCTCTTCTTCAGAGTCTAGTTCAACCATACAGGGTTGTACCTCCCTCTCAGCCTCAGCTGGAGGGGGAGTTGCAGGTGTAACTGTTGGAAGCACTGGAGTGCTTGCTGCTGACTTTTTCCTAGGAGTCTTGGGTTGCCCCTTTGCTCCTGATCGGGTAGTTACTGCAGTTGCTCCAGTGGCAAAGGAGTGATCTCTGTCATCATCTCCTGAGATAACCCTCTCAGGGTTTTCTCTCTTGCAGGTTTTGCGAGCTCCTGTAACCTCTTACTAGGTGGTCTGGGGGTATGTGACACAACTCCAAGAGCTTTCAGGTCATTACCCAGCAGAACCCTACCTGGCACTTCACATTGTACACTGACAGGTATTTTTACAGCCATGTCATTACACTGGATGAGAACTGGTAACTGGGGACACATCTGCACAGGCCCTCCAGCTAACTTGGTGAGGCATTTAGGTGCCTTAGCAACATCCTCTGCCTTGAAAAAAGATTCATCCACCAAAGTTATGCTGGCCCCAGTGTCTCTAATGGCAGGAGTCTCCTGACCATGTACCTGGACACTGTCCTTATAATACTCTTTAGTATTATCTGGGATAGAATTATACACATCTAAATTCTGTTGTTCCCACAACCCCATAGAGACTAAAGAAACACTGGCTGAGACTCCAATGGGTTCATCAGCCAGCAGTAGAAAGTTTCCACTTGCCATTGGGACTTCCTCTTCTGGAGCGAAGGCTAAGGAGGCAAGTTGGATCCCTGAAGGTTTACCCTTGCATCTGGGATCTCCTTTCACATGGTCAGTAGAGCCGCAAACAAAGCATTTACAAAATGCCTTCTGGAATGGAGGCTTGTTCTGACCTCCCTCTGGTTTAGCACCAGAGGAGACACTATTCTGCTGTGGTTTCCCTGGTGGCTTACTCTTCTGGTTTTGTTTGGGGCCCTCTTTGGAATTTGCAGTATTAGAATTCTCTTTGGAGTCCTTTTTAGGCTGTTTCCCCTCATCCTTTTTCTGAGTTACCCCAGAATCCTTGTGAGTGGCCCTGTTGGCAACCCACAAGTCAGCAGCCTTAGCTAGTTTTCGGGAATCTAATTCCTTTGAATCAGCCAAGTGCTGTCTGAGCTCAGGAGAGCAGGCATCATAAATTGACTCCAACATAACAAGATTCTTCATACCTTCATAAGTGTTCACTTTGTAACCCTTAATCCATCCCTCTAAGTTTTTCAACCCTTCACTCACCCAGGTAGCCCAAGGGGTACAATCATGCTTTTTGAGGGTTCTAAACCTCTTAAGATACTGGGAAGGGGTCTTCCCAAACCTAGCTATCAAAGCTAGTTTCACACATTCATACTCTTTCCTATCCTCCTCCCCAACTCCATTACCACATCAGTTGCAACAGGGGGATGCCTAGAGAACAACCAGGTGAGTAAGTCATTTCCTGTGATGTTCTGGAGCCCATTATTATATTCAAACAGAGACAACCAATCCAACACATCCAACTTAAGCTCATACATACCAACCAATTCTTTAGGCATCCGGGGTCTTTTAGGACTGGAACTTCTAGAGGAGCCAGAGAGAGAAGCATTTTCGACAGACAATTTCTTCATTTCTAGCTCATGTTTGAGCTCCATTTCCCTTAGCCTTAGTTCTTGATTCTGTCATGATGCCTATCCCCGGAGCATCAGGCCAGGCCCAGCACCCCCGGAAGCAGGCATCATGCCCTCGGGTAAAAGCCCAGCGGCCCCTTATAGGGACTCTTTGGACTCAGTCCTGGCGTCTTTGGCGCCAGGCTCATGTTGGACATCAGTCCTGGCGCTATAGGCGCCAGGCTCATAAAGGGAGGTGTTTTGTGCACTTACCTGATGCAGACCATGCTGCACGCTTCAGGCCTCCCTGAGACCTGAAAGGGACTATTTTTTCATAGGGACTATTTTTTCACTCGGGCGTGGCCAGGGAAGGATACATACCTAGTTGGGGAAGGATACATACCTGGGACTTCTTTGGAGGCTATTTAAGCCACGCCCAGACAGCAGCTCATGCTTCGCGTTGTTCTGCTTCCTGCAGCTTAACGCTCACCGTGTCTGCTCCTGGACTACAGCCACGCCCGTCTTGAACCTGGAAGACCTGCAAGGAAGGAAGAGAAGAGAAAGGTGAAAACCAAGGATTATTTCAAGCTTCTTACCTGCATCCGGAATCTTCTCGCCAGCATCCCTGAAGGAAGACTTCAATTTAAAAGCATCGCGGTGCTCGCTGCAGCGCCACGCTTCACTCACCTGTCCTGTCCTCGAGACATCTCCCGGCTCCATCGCGGCTGTCAGCATCGGACGTCACATCTCTGCACCTAGGGGAGAGAGGAAGAAACAAAAGGTGAGCAGAAGGACACACAGAAGGAAAGCCTGATTAACAGCCATAATACTTACCGGCTTTTCTTCCACATTTCGGGTCGGCGCCGCCCCGTTGGCAGGTACCGTACCCCGGCACCTATGGGGAAAGGACTAGAGACATTTCAGAGGAATGATAAGGACATCTAGATGGATCGCCCTCATTACTACTCACCTCGGCAGGTTAACCCCCCGACGCATCGCCTTCATTCTGCACCTGAAATAAAGGACAGATCACAGGTTAGAAAGACAGCATAAAGGGGGCCTCACTTGAATTTTGAACTTTCATACTTACGGCGCATCGCTCAGGAAAGTCAAGTGGATTTTGCCAGCGCCATTCTGAAAATCAGTGAAGTAACTGGACGAAAGCGCGCCCCTGCACCAGAAGCAGGATGGAGAGTTCAACCTTCCAAACCAAAGGTGAGCTTACACCGGGTTTGGAGGAATAGAGAGGAACGGAGGGGGGAAGAGGCGAGCTAGCACACCATTCTGCAGACTGTTAATCCCCTTTCTCATCTGCAGAAGGATATTCCTACGGGCCAAGGAAGCACGATTTGGAGGTCCTGTCGAATCGGTGTTCCGGGTCCTGCGCATCTTGCTAGAAGAGGCCGCAGTAATCCAGACTAGATCAGCGCCCCCGTGGGAACCAGGTGGGCGTTACAGATTCATTTCCTGATGTCTCTGTTCAGCCAGAGTATTGAGTTTCTTGAACTCTAGTTCAAGTTTCATTTTCTCTAATTCGAGATATTGAGGACTTAGTGTGGTACTTGGTAAAGGCCCAGTAGGTACAGCAGGTAGGGCAGACAGAGGCCTAGGGGGGACAGTCACAGCAGCCTCACCCACCTCTTCTGACTCTTCCTCAAGATTATCAACATTTGGATCAATATCAATTTCTACACTATTATCTACATTTTCTGGCATGGTAGGTTCCTCAGACCCATCATCCAGACTTTGGTTAGCTAACGACCTTTCTATTCACTCCATTTTCTTGCCTTTAGTCAGGAGGTCTTTATGCTTACACAATACTCTTAAACAATCAGCAGTTTTTGTAGCAAGGGACTCTTGACTATAAGTTTCCATAGTTGACATGTTAAAAAGATTACTTTTTCAGTGCTAAGCTTTGTGGTTAGTTGTACTAAGGTATCCTCAAGCACTCTAAAGTGTATACTCATACCCGCTGTACACCAGTGTTAGGCAGAAACCTGTGCAGTTCCCTTAGGGACCACTGCAAAAGATTTAAGACTACAGGTGTTAGCAGTAAACCCACTTGGTAGCAGTCTGTACCACCCAGATTTACCTGGTAGCTGTGGCTGAGCAGTCAGACTTCCCTCAAGAAGAGTGAGGCAGTATGCAAAGTATACTCAATAGGCACTCAGATACAATAATACAAGCAAACACTGACCAGAGCTTTGGTGTCAAAGTATATAATTATTTATTTATAAACACACAGTTGAAACACTCCAGCACTCTTATTGTAAAATATTTTAAACACAGTTACTATTATGATATATACACCCCTTTTTCCCTTATTAGAAAATCACAGTAAGACACCACTTATTTTCATACAGAGGTGAGCGCTTAACTAGATTGCACTCTACTAAGGTTGTGAAAAAGGGAGGGAAAAAGACAGAATATGCAGGATTACACCACTCTACGATTCAGGAACACTATTAGCAAGGCAGAGAGCAAAATGTCACTGGTGAGCCAAAGTCCAAAGGCTGGGCCCACTCTTAGAGAGAGCAGAGCACAAATGCGCCCAAGATCACACAGTTACACTAGGCTTAGAAAGTCTTGCAGAGGGTTCAGAAAAGAGTTTAGAGAGGCTTAGAAAAGTTTAGCCAGGGTGTCCCAGGCTAACCCAGGTTCGAAAGCCGGGGGCTAAATCTACCCCGTACAGTCAGTTGCAAGGGAAGCCAGGCGGGACACGGTACCTTAAGTGGGAAGGATCCTCCAGCGGTGGCAGTTGTTCCTGGTAGTGGTTGCAAGTTGCGGCATCGTCCAGGGGAAGAGAAGATCTCGACGTGGAGGAAAGATGCAGGTCGTTGCACTACCAGGGCAGTAACCAGCCGCAGAGTTTTCCGGTAAGGTGGTACCTTTATCTCGCGGTCGTGGTAAAACGTGGTATCCCGGTTGCCGGGGTGCTTAGCACAGGCAAGGCGGCCATGAGATATGTCGGGAAAGCGAAAAGACGGTGAAACTGGTTATCCCCACCAGTGGTGATATCTCCGGCGGGAGATTTCCTTTGTCGTTGGCAAAAGTGGTGAGACGGTCCAGCAGGACTCCACCGGTCGTGGTGTCGTGGCAGGTCGGCTCAGCTTCTCCCTCGTCGGATTCTTAGGTCCTGTGGGGACTTCTGAAGTTCCAGTCCCCAAAGCCCTGCTTTTATGCAGCAAACCCCCATTCACTCAGCCTAGCTGTCACTCAAACATGCTAAGTGGTGAGCCGGCCGGCTCACCACTTGGGCCAATCAGGACAGAGTGCGACTTGAGTTGCCTAGGCAACTCAGTCCAGGGTGCCTAAATTCCCCTCCACCCCTTCTAAGTACCCCAGACATAGTGGCACTACTTTGGAGGGCTTCTGTGGAGAAGCCCGCCAAAAAGTGGAACAAAGGGCTCGACTTGGGTTGGAGTCACAGAAGAGAACACCATTTTAGAATCAAGTTTTGGCAAAAAATACCAACCGGAGAATTAATATTAATTAAATGAACCGGCGGTATGTTCGAGGCTACCTTAAATAATTAAATAAATATAGTAGGCTAAAACAATGGGAAATCCCATAGGAAAATATTCGCTGTTCAATATAAAAAGTAGTATCCACTGCCACCAGCCAAAACTCGATCAGGGGGGACGGAGACGTGCCCTCTCGACTAACAGACCCTGGGGCAATCGAATTGCCCCAGCCAGTACGTCCACAATATGATGATTTCTACTGGTTCTGTTCAGAATTTAAGACTAGTAAAGTCAATGGTGACTTTACATGCCCTGGGAGACAGCAGTCAGTCCCCGGGTATGGAGTCTATACTGGGGGGTCACTATGACACCCCTGTGTTACTGCACGGAGGGTGCTGTGTAACACACATCACAAAAACACATGAAATCCTATGGAGTAAAAGACCCCATATCCCATTAAACACATCTAGATTCAAAGAAACACACTCAAATCATGTCCAAGAGTGAGGGTAAAAGAGTCTCACTCTTGGCAGGAGAAAAAAATAAACCTCAAAAATCCAGCAAAGCTGCTGGGGGACTCACTAGGTTAGGAAATTCAGCCTAAACAGAGAATTCTCCCTAACAACCGACAGTCAGTATGCTTTTGGGGTGGTTCACAACTTCGGTAGACTTTGGAAAGAACAAGGTTTCTTGACCTCACATGGCACGAAAATTCACCATGGCACTTTAATAGTGCGATTACTTTCAGCGCTCGCACTCCCTGTTCAGTTAGCTATTATAAAATGTGCAGCACATCAAAAGGTTACAGATGATATAGGAAAAGGGAATGATTTTGCTGATCAGATAGCTAAGCAAACTGCCACTGATTTTTGTTTAGAAATGTATGCTGTAAGAGAAACTGTAAATATTTGCACTTTTGGTGAAAGTATCGATTCTGTAAAAGACATTTAAGCAGATGCTACTATAGAGGAAACCAAGAAATGGGTCGAGGGTGCAGGAAGATTGGATGATGATGGGTGTTGGGTGGACAATGTTGAAAGAAAATGGTTACTCCCTGGCGCCTACATTACAATGATGGTCATTATGGCTCATGGTCCGACACATGTCTGCGCGCGTAAATTGACTAAAATGCTACACAGTGTATGGGCCAATGATAAGATTTTCAAAACTGCGGAGTGCTTTGTCCAAGGGTGCATGGTCTGCTTGCAGCACAATGTAGGAAAAGGTACCTCGACTCCTAGAGGAAGTTTCGCTCCACCTTCTGTACCGTTTGAGGTTATTCACTTTGATTTTATTGAAATGGAATGTTGCAATAATCTTAAATAGGTGTTGGTTGTCATTTGTGCTTTTAGCAAGTGGGTTGAGGCTTTCCCTGTTAGAGATGCAACGGCCATAACCACAGCAAAAACTCTGTTGAAAGAGTTTTTTCCTAGGTTCGGGCTGCCGAGAGTCATCTGGTCGGATAATGGGCCACACTTTATCGCTGCTGTAATCCTACAAATATGCAAAGGATTACAGATTGATAAACGGTTCGGCCAGACATGCCCAAAGTGCCGGATTAGTGGGAAGGCATAACGGCATTATAAAGAACAAGCTCGCTAAGACGTGTGCTGGCACCAAGTTAAAATGGCCAGACGCCTTACCGATCGTGTTGCTGTCGATGAGAACAACCCCTAAGACTGGCCTCTCTCTCTTTGAGGTGGTAATGGGGAGACCTGCTAATATTTGGGTTATGCCAAAAAATCGCTTGATGCGGAATATAGAGAATGTGCTTATTTCAGATTACTGTAACCAGTTGACTAAAGATTTGTTTTCAATTTATCACCAGGTGTGTGAGGCATTACCTGTACGTTACAAGGGTCCTGGTCACAGTCTACGACCGGGGGACTGGATCCTCACAAACGTTTTCGAGAGGTCGTCTTGCCTTGCACCTCGGTGGAGGGGTCCCTACCAGGTCCTGCTAGTCACCCATACTGCTGTGCGGGTAGCGGGTCGTAAGAACTGGATCCACGCGACGCACACCAAACGGATCCCGCAGCCTGTGCCATACGATACAGAAGACACAGAATCCCTTTCCACTGCTGTAACCAACGTGCCCAAAACAGCAACAATTGACACAAGAGTATCGGAGACCGTTCCAGAATTCGCAAGGCCATACAAAACGGTCATCTTGTCTCTGCACTCTCCAACGGTGGTACTTCTGGATCAATCATTTTCTGATCCCATTTCTGTTCACTCGCCACCTCCAGTGGGAAGTGACGACATATTGCTATCTGATCCTTCGGCACCAGAAATTGTGAAATATAATTTACGTCCAAGGAAATAGACGTACAGCACGGTTTGACTGTGCGATTGAGGAAATAATTTGAGGGCTTGCCTTTTGGCCCGACTGTACGAAAGGATTCTGTTGGCTAAGGGTTGTGGGAACGACATTAAGAAGACGCGTGACTGGAGTCGCCAGCAAACGAACAATTGGTGTTTTTTCGATTGAAGACTACGATGCCTGCACCCGCTACTGCTCGTACCGAACTTTTAGATAAATATGTGACTAGCAGAGACAATGATCAAGCATGTAATGGGACCCCCAAAGTGTATTGTTGCCTTTTTGTAATAATAACTGGGTTTTTAGTAACTATTGGTTTTGGGTTATGGTATCTGGAGGAAGCATATCCGCTAGAGGACTTGTTACCTCTTGAAAATGTATGTGTTTTCCCCACTCCTTCCATGCAATTGCATACTTTATCGCCTAGAGATTCTTCGCATAGGCGGAACTATCAGAATAATACTCTTTTGTTAATAATGAATGCCACTCATGCAATTTTAAATAGGACCAATTGCTGGATCTGTTCACATCTACTGCAACATGGGGATAAGGGGCTAGGTTGCTATATTCATCCTTTACCTTTGACAACTGCTTGTTATGCTTCTCTTAGAGCATTTGGCCGATGGAATGACAGCATCTCAGGGAACTTTGATGGTACAAATTTGAACAGTTTTGAAAAACGAGTTTTGATGCCCCTGGGATGCTCGCTTTTTGCAAATAGGAGTAAGCCAAACGTTGCTTCTGTTAGGCCCTCTCATAGATTGTCTCGTCCTTTTCAGTCTTTGATCTCTTTCAAAATGGCTCCTATAGGCAATAAGGATGCCATGCCTCCATCTTATTCTGTTAACCATAGCCCCGATTCAGTATCCTTCTGCATACATATGAATGGAACACGGTCAATGGGTAATTTCAGAAAATGCGCCATTGTAGCGAATTTTACTAGTGATAACAGACCTCTGTACGTAGGCGAACCTGTCTATTTTGTTTGCGGTAATGTGGCATTTCCATGGTTGCCCAGGGATTGGCAAGGAACCTGCTATTTAGGGATTCTATTACCTGGGGTATTTATTGCCAGTACTGCAGAAATTTCGAAGACTCGTCCACGACGAGATGTGAAAGGGGATACTCCAGCGCAAACTCTAGGAGACATCATGAAATCCTTTGTGCCATTTTTTGGGCAAATTACGAATTCAGAAGATATCAGGGGACTAGCGAGAGTATTGGAAAGAACCATCAACCGGACCACTGACATACTCTATAATATGACGTTAGAACAGAAAGCAATAAGTTAGTAGCTCTTCAGAACCGGATGGCATTAGATGTCATTCTGGCGGATCGCGGAGGAATATGTAAATTAGTGGGGTCCGCTTGCTGCGTTTACGTACCAGACTGCTCTCCAACAATCTTTAGGGCTATCCAAAATCTACAAGCTCTTAGTTCGGAAGTAGATGTTCCTGAGAGAACCTGGGAATTTAGTACATGGTTTTGGGACCTCCTACGGTCGTGGGGATGGAAGTTGTTTTCAGCCCTGCTGATTATCTTGGGAAGTTTTATGTTCCTTTGTTGTTGTATACAGTGTCTCCCTGGTATATGTTCAGTATTAGGGGGGTGTTGCGCGCAAGCAACAAGTGTATTAGGGCATAAAATATATGCCCCATATAAGGTTTCCAAGGAGTATGTGTTGAAAGAAACTCTAGTGTCTGATCTAATGGCAATAGATATGTCTGACAATGATTCAGGGTGTATAGACGTTGAAATGTGGAGTTAGTAGCAAAGTGATCGAAGGTAGTTTAGCGCTTGGCATAGGCCAAAAGGAGGGTTTGTTAGAAATGATATAATATTGCTTCGTCTCGTTGTATATGTTGGCCTATGCCCAGTCGCTTTGCAAGGAAATCCGTATTGCAAGGTTGTGACCGCAAGTGAATCAAGCCTCCATTTTAGGTTAAAGCCGCCATTTTAGTTTATCGTACAAAGTCACCCTGATGCCTAAAATGGCCGTCTTGTGTTCTCTTGTTCTTGCTTTACCCTCTTCAACCTCTGTAGGAGAGTTAATGTCCAACCTGCCTTCAGGCTACATGTTAGGGTCTTGTAGACCTTGTTCTTTGTTGACCTCGGGATCAGGGGATTACTTGAATCGGCGATGTTAACCTACAAGTATACAAGAACAATAACGCTATCTAAACACGATATGTGAAACATTTGTTTGATCTGCATGAAAGCAATGTGTAAAGAGTGTAAAGTTAAACCTAGAGAATAATAGTGTTTGTTAGTGAATGTATTAAAAAGTAAACCGCATGCACGAGATATGTAAATTAGGAACGAACCTGGCATGACCCTAGCCCAGTACATGATTAACTTGTAAGAGGCTGGACATCGTTATAACTAAACTGTATAAATACGCTGATGTCCAGCTAGCAAATCCTGTTCACTGCTCACATTGAACCCTGCTGGTGGTCTCTGTGATGTACTGACGGCCAAATAGCTATTTGTGTACTTTGTTTGTAAACTGTACAGAATTGCAATAAAGATTCTGGGAATCTTTACAAGCCTGTGTCGGTGTATTTCTCTTTGCATGGTGTACAAGCCTTAATATTGTATTTTCTGATTTCACAATTGGATCTCAATTTTCCAATTCCTTGGAATAATTTTGCGAATTCCCTTTTCAGTTTCTGTAGATCCACGGTTTCTTCTATTATGGACCTTACAGTCTGAGGCTCCGATGGAATTCCTTGTATTTTTTCCGATTGATTGTAGCGTACGTCAATGAGACCTAAGTTAGTTGCAGTCATGCAACTGATGAGGCACCTGCCAATAACGGGGCTTTTAATGACATGTACCTTGGTTGGAATGCATTTTCCCATATGAATTAAATTGCATTGAAACAGTCCTATGTTCAGCAACAGCTGTTCCGCTCCCCACTGAAAAATTGTGGCTCTTGAGGCTTTCAGTGGGTATTTGTTTAGCTATTTTCCGGTATACTTCCTCACTCATAACGTTGACGGTGGCTCCCGTATCCACCAGGAATGGTATGTCCTCTCCATTCAAATTTACTATCACTCTTATTGCATTTTTATCACTTTCGTGGTTGCCTATTACCCTCACATATTCTCTGCTGTATCGGTCATATTCATATTCTCTTTGGTAGTTTATTGGTTCCACATCTTCCTCATATGTTATAGTTGGTATTGTTGGATTCTCATACGGGTCTCCAGGCTGTATTCTTTCTTGAGTTTGTGTTTCATCAGCGGCTATCACTCTCTGCGTCAAATCCTGTGTATTCTGATCAGCTCCTACAATCTGTAATTCATCTATGGCCCTAACGAACCCAGTTTGAGTCAATTCAACATTTCCTCTTGTCCCAGGATGAGATCTCATATCCCTTTCTGTAGGAATCCGCCCTCCAACACTTCTTTGGATGTTGTATCTTCTATTCGACGTGACTTGTGAATTATTGTTGAGAAGCAGCGCGTTTATCTTTTCCCTGCACATCGTCTGGAAATGGTTTTCTTGTCCACATCGTAGGCATATCTGGCCCATCGCAGGGCAAGGCCCTTTGTGGGGAAATTCAAAACCACACGGTAGCATTGTCTTTCACTGTTATTCCTGCGCACCAGATTAGGTGAACCTATTCCTGGAAGTCTCCTTTGCCACTGGACATTCTTATTCATGACAGCTATAGTGTCTATGTTCTTCGGGTTCTCTATATTTGCCGCTTATGCATCTACCCTCTCATATACTCTGGCTAGTTCCAGTACTTCTCTCATCGGTAGAGGCTTCTTCAACAGGTGTTTTCAAAAACTGTGATGATAGGCATCCTTCAATCACCCTCAGTCGTATTGCCTCATCATCATTGAAGTTGGTGAATTCACAGAATGTGGTTTTCTTTTGCAATCTGAGTACGAACTGGGCTATTGTTTCGTGAGGGCTCTGTTTGCACTGGTTAAAAACATATCTTTCATAGTCTCTATTTAAGGGGATTATTATCTGTGCATTGATTGCATTTATCAATTAGGGATAGGTCATTCTCTCTTGGGGAGGAATCGTCTTGATAATGATTTTTATTTCCTTTCCGACCAAATTTGTGAAAATGCCCATCTTATTTGGGGCATTTTGATCCCTTACAGCACTTAGTAACTCCTATAATTCCTCAATCCACTCTTGCCACCTCTGGCCCTGTGTCTCTTGTGGCTCCAGCATAAATGGGTTTGGCCTTATTAGATAGTTTAGTGGATTTGTTGACAATAATGTGTTAGCTGCCATCTGAGGCATGTACTGCTGTCCACTTGCATCCCCTGCAGAATGTGTATCTTCTTGCGTCATTTTTCACCTTTTTATTTCGTTGACTTCTGTGCTCTTTGCTGTGCTTTATAGCTATTCTCACTTTTTTGTTTGATTATGCATGTGCATTTTCACTTTCAATGTTGCTGTTTGTTTTTAATTGAAAGTCTCTTGTTGTTCACTTGTTTCAGCTGTGGTTTATTTTTTTTTCACAATTTTATTATGAAATGTTTGCAGCCCCTATTTGTACTGATCCGATTTCTCTTTGTTCCGGTTTTTATTTTTGTATCCACTTGAACTCCTGTATCATTGAATGCCCTTTTATGATTTCAGTTTGTTCATTCGTGCGGGCTGTATTCATGAAAAAAATTACGTTTCCAATATGGCGGCACATATTTTTACATCTGTGGGTTCTTTTCTCTAGTCCTTTTGTTACTTCCTTGTTATTGTATGCAATTTTGCGCTTGCGCGTCCCTCTTGTATGTCTATATCACTCACGCGTCAGCTCGCACATACAGGTACGTTGCTTCCCGGTTCAAAGGACGCCTTAGTATCCCAAAGTTATTTTGCTTAGCCCCACGAAGCGCGCGCTTCTCCTCTCTGCTCTCAGAGGCAGAAATTAGTTTATTAACATTCCTTCTACTTTGCGCTCTTGTGGTTAACACGCCGCGTTCCACTTGTGTACCTTGTCCTATCTTCACCTATGCAGTATCTTCGGCGCTCCTGTTTTTTATGATTTCTGTTCCACTTGCCTTCAGGAAAGTCTTGGTTTATGCTCGTCACCAAATTGTTATAGCCTTACTTCGTTATTTTATAATTACGAGGCACCAACGCTTGTGCTTCTTAACGCCACTTTATTCATACATCAATTGCCCTTTTTCCTTTTCCGTTCTAGAGTCCTCATGCTACTATTCTACTATTCTAAATTCTACCTAAGCTACAATTATGTTAAACTAATGCAGGTACAATACACAACAGAGGCTCTGGTGGACAACTTCTGTGATAGGTAAGCAATAGGTTGAGTACACCGACATATTCATTTAATCAACATCCACATTATCAGAGTTTTCAATGACAGCGTTTGCAGACAAAGCATTTACATCATGATCATTTGATAGTAAGTGGTGTTGGTCTGGCTTACCTTGAGGCGTTACTGGCTTTGGTGAAGGAGGGATGGGTTGGAGAGGTGAATTCTCTCCAAATTCAGAAAATCTAGGGAGCATTGTAAGAGATTTTTCAGGGCATAGTGTACTCAGGTCCTTTTCCTTGCCAAGGTTGGATACAAAAGCTTTTGATTTGGACTTGCTATTAGAATTATTTGGCATTGACATATTTTTTGATTTAAAAAAAAAAGAAATTTACAAATCAGACTGTTCAATTAGGTTGGAGGTCTGTTTTCAGTTTCTCTTTTTGTTTATTTTAGCTGTAATTCTGCACGGGCAGAAGACATCATAAAGAGGAGTTTTAGGGAATGAGTTTTCAGTTGGAGAAAATTCAGCAGGGACAGGGATAGAAGACTCAACAACTACACTGTCAGAGGAGTTTTGTTCAGCAGGGTGATCCAAGGATGGCAAATTCAGATCAATTACCTCATCCGTTCCCTCAACCTGTGCCTCCTCTTGATTGTTACTGCTGGAATTCAAACAAGCCGATTTCAGTAACTGCAGAAGGTTCCAGACCAGCCAGTGAAGTTTATTTGTGAGGGTAAATAAAGGAGATGTTTGGGCAGTGATCTTGTGGTCAACTCCTTCATTAAGTTTGGCCAAAGTGAAGATGCTTGTGTTGATTGCGACGAGTGCTGCGTCTAAGTTGATGGCATTCATTGAAGGAAACCCAAACAAGGGGCGAGAAGTTGGTTTGGAGAATGACACTACTAATGAGGACTCCAAGGCTGATTCATGATTATTGCTTTGTTCAACAGAAAATAAAGCAGGTGAGCCAGATAATCTCGATAAGGAGGCTTTGATATTTTTTTCAGCCGTAGCATCATCTGGGTGACCTATTGGTTGGAAAGGGTCAGAAGTGTGCTGATCATGGTTTGCCATAGGAACCATGGTAGAGGTGAGCCCCTGTTGAGCTATTTGAGAATACAGCGGCGGGAAAAGAGCTGAGTCAGATTGGTGGATCATTTCTGAAATATTTTGGTCAATTGGTTTGATGGCGAGTGGGGAGGGGTGAAAAAGGTATCATTAGCGTCTCTGCCAGCTTGGGTAGCAACGCATTTTTGCATTGTAAAATAAGAATGCAGATGAGGAGCGGCTTTTGCTCGGCTCGTCGTTTTTTAAGGAAGCTGAGCTGTCATACTGGCCTCATCTAGCACATGGGTGTCTTGCATGTGCGTTGACAGCAAGGGAGGTATCATGTTGAATTGAACAGCGGAGACTGAGCGCAGATGATTCTGGGGTGGAGTAGAGTTTGCGCGGCATACTGACGGGTGCTCGGTGGCTGACATTTTCGTATTTAAATGGGCAGACATCGGAAGGCGCTGGGAAAAAGGCATTCCCGATGTGAGCCAGTAAGACTTCATGAGTGGTTTACAAATAAAGGAGCCATGGTCTTGTTAAAAAAGGCAAGTTGTACAGATAGGAAACAGACAATGAGGCAAGCTTGACTTCTCAGTAAATTGCAATTGATTAACTGTTCAGAACAAATTCAGAGGCTTTCGTACCGAATAACTAGAGACCGATATGCAGAACTGCAGTGCTGCAGTCGGCAGTCTGCTACTCTACGGTACTCTTGCCGGTGCGCATGCGCTGGTGCGCGTGCCGGGCTGTTCATGAAGGGAAATGCTGGGAGGTGGGTGTGGTCAAGCAAACCAGAGGAAATAAAGTAAAATAAAGTTATACATCAGATGGATGAAGTTATTTGAAGTCCATTGTAGGTTGATTCCAAGAGTTTGCAATGCTGCAGACCTGAGGGTGAGAAAGTTCAGCAGTTGATTCGAAGTAGATGTCAAACGCAGAAATCAGACACAGGAGCACATAGAGTCCTGCAGGTCACAGTCTGGTACTCTACGGTACTCTTGCCCGTGTGCGTGCTAAGGCTATCTCTTCAGACACGACACTAAAGGAAATTCTTCTCACGCTCCAGTCAGAAAGCCTATGTTACCACCATTACTGCAGGCACACAACCCTGAGCTGAGCTACAGAGAATGGAAAGTGAGGAATCGAGGACTTTACACTGATATTTTATATGACCCCGTTTATAAAAGCATGCATAACACATACATCAGGTCATTTGAATTGATTTGTATAGTGGGTAAGGGCAGGGAATGTTATTTTCGATTCCACCACATCCACCAGCTCATTCTGTGTGCTGGTCGAAAGTCTATGGATTTCTATTGTGTATTCATCTGCTAAAAGCGATCAGATTCCATAGGAATCCATGTAACTGTCACCCCTAATGTACATACATTGAGGGCAGCATTTGTGTTTTTTTGCAGTATGAAATGCAAACATGCACAGAAACCTGAGACGTCTTGCACCGAAGTGCACACGTTTGGGGCCCCCTCTGTGCAATTTGCATGTCATTCAAAAATGAGGTCCCAGCATGTAAAAGCAGTGATGGTTCAGGGGCAAGGCAAATAACATGAGGAAGGGGCTCCAGCTTAATTCAGCAAACACATACAGCAAAGAAAATGAAGAGGAGACTTGTGACTGCCTATCAATGACATGAGTATTTTTGTTAAGCAGGTCTGCTGGGAATATTGTAATTATAATTGTAATTGTTTATTTGTAAAGCACTTATATACAAGTGAAGTGCTTCAAAGCGCTTCAAGGCGGGAGAGGAACAAGGGAATAAAGAGTAATTCTTAGGCCTTGGAGTTTCCGAATGATCGAACAAAAGATGATTAGCATAATGGTCTGACAGCATTACTACTAGTGAAGTGCACGACAGGCAGGAAGGCGAAAGGGGGAGGAGAGGGAGAAGACATACAATACATAGGCTACCATACTACGTCAGTGACGCTTCAGATAGTGCAAGTGCATGACAAAGAGTGAGGTGCTAGAGGAGGGGGGGAATGAGAGGAACATACAGAACAAAACTACCTTAATAGGGCAGGCGAACTAGGCCAGGTGCATTCTAGGTAATGTAAGTGCACAGACAGGAAGTGCAAAGAGGTGTAGGGGAACAAGTACCACAGTCAAGCAGTGCACTGGGTTAAGTGAAGAGAGGTTACTCTTCTCATGGAACGAGTTCCAGAATGTGCAAGTGGCGTACAGAGTGCAGAGGCCCTGGGGCAAGTGCAAAGACTGTTGGGGGAGTCTGGGACATGTGTGGTTCTGTAGGTGCACCAGGCGACCAGTCAGCAAAACAGACAGAGTTAGTGAATAGAAGGAGGAGGGAATAGAGATGGAGGTTAGCAGGGGAGAGGGAAAGAGAAGGAGAAACTAAGAGGAAGCTCTTGAGGAGTTTCCGGAACTTAATGAGATCAGGCTCAAGACGGAGAGGGACAGGGAGGTTGTTCCAGAGGGCAGTACCTGCAGAGGATAAAGATCTACGCTCAAATCTCTGTTTGGAAGAACGACTCACCCGCAGAGAGTTGGAAGAGGATCAGTGGAGGGCTCTAGAAGAAGAGTATTGAGGTAGAGAGAGTTGGAGGTGCAGGTCCCAGCTCTAGAAAACCTTGTGGATGATGCAGAGGGTCTTGAATTTGAACCTTGGAGCCACAGGGAGCCAGTGGAGGGATTTCAGTGCCAGAGAGATGCAGAGGAGTCAGAGAGTGAAAGAGTGGAAGTAGGCAGACTGAGAAAGAGACTGTTGCAATAGTCCAGTCTAAAGAGGACCAGGTCTCTGGAGACAGTAAGCCTATGGGGAAAGGTGAGAAAGGGTAGAATACCTCTGAAAGGGTGCAGCTGGTAGGGGGACTTTTAGAGATGTCTGAGATGTGAGAGAAGAAGGTGAGAATGGAGTCGAAGATGACCCCTAGATTTCTTTCCTCACTAGTGGGTGAGGGCGCAGTGTCAAGAGAGGCCGGCCAGAGAGTGGGAAATCGGCAGCAGGAGTCCCAATGAGGATTATCTCTGTCTTGCTGGCATTGAGGCAGATAGCTTTGCAGCACCCCATGAATGAACGGCAGACAGACAGTCAGGAATGAGCAAGGAGGAGGAGGCCGAGGGTAGCCTGAAAGAGAGCTGTGTGCAATCCACATAACACTGAAAGTTGGATGTGAAAGCAGAGATTCTGTTGGCCAGAGGGGGCATATAGGCATTAAAAAACCAGGGGGATAAGTTAGATCCCTGTGGGACACCACAAGTAGAGAGAGTGTGATACAAGAGAGAAAAGACCCAAGTTGCATCTGGGAAGGATGTTAAGAGAGAAAAGAGACAAGCCATGCCAGGGCCTGATCTGTTGTCAAGGAGACAGGAGATCAGGATGTTGTGGTTTACTGTATCGGAAGCAGAGGAGAGGTCAAGGAGAATGAGGACACAGGGAGAGTTAGAGTCAAGATTTGAGAGCAGGTCTTCACGGGTGTTCAGAAGAGCATTTTCCATGCCTCTGGATCCTCTGAAACCAGGCTTATGGTCATGGAAACAACCAACAGATTCAGTGTGGAGGGTAAGCTGAGAGATATCCAACTTCTCCAGGAGTTTTTCCAGGAAAGGAGTGATAGAGATCGGGCAGTAATTTGCTGGAATAGAAGGGATGGCAGAAGGTGTTTTGAGCAGAGGGTGCACAAGAGAGTGCTTGAGAGAAGTGGGGAAAACAACAGTGGCAAAGGAGAGGTTACAGAGGTTGCCAAGGCTGGAGTAAGAGTGTCAATGTTGTCCTTGATGGTTTTGGAAAGGCAGGGGGCCACCTGTTCGGAAGAGGATTTCATAGACCAGACTTGTCCAGAGACCTCATCAAGTGTGATACGGGAGATGGAGGAAAGAAGAGGGGGAGGGGTGGGGTAACAGAGGGGAGCCCAAGAGTTGTTGGTGCATGAGTGGGTGCGGAGGTGATGGAATTCAGGATGTCCTGTGTTTTGGCAGTGAAGTGTGCAGCCAAGCAGAGAGCCTAGCTGGGTGCAGTAGAGGATGAAACTGCAGTAGTATTGGCCAGTTCCTTGCAGACTTTGAATAGTTTGGTCATGTTGTTAGATGCAGTGGAGATGCAGAATTGAATATGGACTCTCTTTTTGGACCGGATGGAAAGTCTGTTTTGCCTTTGAAGAAGGCGGCAGGCCAGCTTGTCAGAGGGTGTACCTGAGGATCCCCATTTCCATTCTGCTGCTCTGCACTTGTGTTTAAGGGCAGCCAGATCAGAGTCATACCAAGAGTTGCACTTTTTGGCAGGCTTCAGTTGGACCCTCATGACAGGGGCAAGAATGTCGATAGTGTTGGTGATGGAGAGGAGAAAGTTAGAGAGGGCTGTATCAGGGTGGGAGTCAGCCGCAGGAGTCAAAGGAGGTGAGTAGGCGGAGGCAAAGGCAGCCACTGACACTCTTTTCATGGGTCGGAAGACCATGAAGGTGGTCGGCGGTGCAGGGTGTGCCAATGCTAAAGAAGAAGAGAGCTTCAAGTGTGAGGAGAGAAGAAAGTGATCAATCCAGGTGAGAGAGGTAGTGAGGGGGATAGAGAGAGGGATGTCTGTGGATATGAGAGCATCCAGGGTATGTCCTGCAGTGTGCATCCGGTCAGAAGGTGGAATGGAGAGAGAAAGGAGTCTGTGTCATTAATATATCACAACACAATAGTTAGAAATTATTGTATAATGAATGTCATTACACTAAATGTTAAGCGAAACCTTTAAAGATGGGACTTTTTATCATATTGACAATGATAATATCTTTCTTCAAACCATTCCTAATCCACAACCTGTCATGTTGAATAAGGGAATAATGCCGGTTGATAAATAAATAACAACAGGCAAGCAAAGCCAGGTTTTGGTGGCCATATGTCAAGTGCTGCCTCAAATACCACAATAAAGCCATCATGTACCTACCATAGTCACCATATGGTAAGTATAACCGCAGAAGTGCAGCTGGTGCCATCATTTTCCCAGGCCTATACTCAAATGCCCCCATAATGCAAATATAATCTTGCACAGACAAAACATCATTGTGTGTGTGTATGTTATTTTGATGAATACTCTATTTTGAAAATTGGGTCAAAATGGCCACTCACCTGACCTGTGTTTTTAATTGCCTTTTTTCGCAATATGGATTGCTTTATCATCTGCACCCCTGCACCCTTCTCCTGCTTTACCGATGTTCCCACCTTTATTAGAACAAAACTCATCAGATCACACTAAGAGGACTATGAAGAATCATTGAGTATGAAACAGATATTTCTTAGGACAGCATATAGCCAAACAATGTTACAACATGTTTCTGTGGCAGTGTGATTCTCAAATAGAAATGGCATGCTCATGCCTAAAGATCACATTACAGGTATAGGCATCGGGATCACATGCATCACATGGTATGGAACATCCTTAGCAGACACTGGCATTATATACAGTAAGATGAAGATTAACATGTACAGTGGGATCCAGACCAGAGATTACTTTCAATAGGTGACGTAATGTTAAGCAGATCTTGACATAAAGCCATTATGAAAATGAAAAGAAGCCAAAGGAATTAGGCAGCTGCTTAAGGAAGCCTAAATATCTCTATTCCTGTGGTAATTGTCATATCCTCAAATACAGCCTGAGTAATATTGAACTGGTCCTACTAATAATGGCCTAGCTGGAACATATAACATGGCAAACATGCTTTATAAGTCTCAATAAATATGTTATTGGCTGTAACTTGGAAAACATTTTATGTGCATGGATCTGTTCATGTGATATACACTGGTAGGGCACTTGGAAGGAGAAGAGTCTCTGAACACCTTAGATTTATGATGAATGCTGGACCCACTTACCGTGTTTTAATTCAGTGCTAACCTTTCATTACAAATCTTTGAAGTGTTAGCATGGTAGGCTTGGGTGTGATTCATTTCAATATATAAAGAGCTAAAAGGGAACATACATTAAGATAGCTGAGTTTCAGTATCAGACACCAGGTGGTCAGAATATCAAGGAAGCCCATCATATGTTTCTCTGAGTGCAGTATTATGTAGCTCGGTGATCCCCAATGTGTAGCTCAGCAGCAACATGTTGCTCACAGAACCCCAAAATGTTGCTCACCAGTTGCTCTGAGCCTCTTTGTGGAGACCAAGAAGGAGGAGGTCGTGGTAAAGTGATGTGACAGGAATGGCAGCGTAGGCTGAGCCAGGACAGATTGGGAAAGTTAGCCAATCAGCCTACCTTGGCAAATATAAATGATTACTTATTGTGGAGGCGTCATTAGAGTGGGCTCTAGGGCAGTGGTTGGGATAGTCTAATGGACTAAACCATAGACAACATTTTATTGCACCATACCATTGGGGGTAACATGGGTATGCACAGCAAAGGGGGCATGGTAGGAGGTGGCCTAAGTGAATCTTGAGGATAAATATTAGGCAGGACTCATGAAGACCTGACTGTTAAAACGCGAATAAATAACCACTTCCTGCAACACTGACAGTGTGAGTGTACAATGCAAATCTACCTAATGAGGGGGCTTTTTAGGAGAACCTGGGGCAGAAAACCAGGGCAAGTCCTGGGATGAATAATGCTATGGGTGTTGTAATCAGCAGCAAAACTGGTTGATTACGAAATAGCACCTACTCGGCCAGCCCACCATGGCAACACCACACAGCCTCTGGACTGCTTCACTTGGATCAGGAGCACTGGCTGTTCTGATTAGGCATGTATTTGAATCCTGATTATATGGTAGTTCTTAACAGGAAATTCATGAGTTTTTCAATGTGCTCCAGTTTCATAACATTATTCCTCTGGTGAGGCCATGTGCCATTACTTGCATAGGCAGCAGAGAGCCTCTCGTTGACTATTTAATGTAAGGTGCATTGACTTAAATATGAGATGTATACATGATGAATATACCGTCTGGAGCAACTTAAACAAGCACAAAAAGTGACAGAGCTGAGGGATTTACGGTACATTTAGTTTATGTATTAAATGTAGCATAACATATCCCTTTAAATAATAAAAAGGACGTTGGTGCCCTTGCTCTGTTAGTGTCCAAAACGGTTAGCAACTCTTTAGTTATGGTTTAGTAGGCCCTCCATAGGAAGAACACTTTTTAAAATGCTAATAAATATGATGCCATTTGATGAAACTGCAAAAAACATTGGTAAGATTTTGTGCCATTCTTGCCAGGGGTGCCTATGTTATAACAGGGGCCCCAACATTTGAATTTGATTGGGAAATCCTAATCTATCATATAAATCTGGCATGAGACGCTGGTCTTTGGTAAAAATGCGTCTAGTGGTACAAGGATGACTAGTCTCTAAACTGCCTACTTGGCCCTCACACTTCTACAAAGCAATAGTGATTGCGATCATATGAAAGAGGCAGAGTATAGAGATATACCTCCTTCTCCTTTTGTGGTAACGTGGACCAAGGGCAGGCTGTTCTATTAATCCAAACAGCAATAAGTACTACAGTCCAAAATAAAGGAACGCTCAATCAAGGAATTAAGCACACCAATATGAAATAATAACGGTCTATTAAAGCCCGCTGTGGAAAGAACACAGAATATGCAGAATGTAGATTCGCCATCCTTCTGGGTAATATAGCAGGGCTGAAAGGTAAGAAATCACAAACAAGGTCACCAAAAAGGTTGGCTCTTGTTGAAAAAGGTGCAAATTAGTGGCTTAGCCGTCACTAGGGCCTCAAAGGCTGACCAAGAGGGATGTGGCCACTCAACAGTACTTCACAAATTGTTGGCGGTTCAGCAGCATTGAACCAGTCTTCGGGATGCAATCATTGCAGGTTGAACCAGGTTCAGATTCAGCGAGTTGCAGTGATCCAGACAGCAAGTCGGCATCGAGTCGGGTTCGAGATGAAGCGCTGTGAGGTTCTATGCAGTATTCAAATGATGCAGCGTTTGAACGATGCAGGTTGATGATGCCCTCAGTGTCGGTATAATGGTTGAGCTTGGGTCTATGAGAAATATGCAAGGTGGTTCAAGGTCATGTTTGAGACGTGGCAGTTCAAAGGCTTCTACAATGGAGAGCTTCTTGTTGGAGACAGAACAGGTGAGGCACTCAGCTGGTGTGGTGTAGTGACTAAATGGTTTGATAAATGCAATGACAGCTTTTCGAATAAGCTAAAAGAAGAACAGTGAGGCTTCCTGTTGCCTCCCCACAGTGAAAAAAGAAATAAAAGCGTCCCCCAGGGAATGGCCTTGGGTGGCTGGGACAGCGGGTATGGATTGAGTATGTTCACCCGCTGTTCCAGTCACCTGATTGGCTGAGCACCCTTCCACTGGGTGCGAATAGCAAATCAGGTGACATTTTCTGTCTAGTACTATCCATACCAATAAGGATCCCTACTGCGTGTCTCCTGGGAGCCAAAACCTAAAATGACTATCACTTTTCAGAATGATAATTCCCTCCTATTGAATTTATGCAGATCAGGTTTACATGTGGGTGGTGCACAATTTCCATAGGCATATGGGGTGTGTGCAGCGGATAGGAAGGGGTACAAAAACGTTCATCTTTGGAACATACCAGATTTATAGCGTTTGTACCACTGTCCGCCCACCATTAAGATTAAAACCTAATGCGAAATACAAACAACACGGATTACAATATTCTAATTCACCTGCCCTATGGTTAGCCACCGCACTAGCTCCACTGACTGCATGGAAGCTGGTTTTATATCATCTTTATAAAAGATATTTTCGTTTAATGTGTTGTGCTTTTGAGTTACTTATGATCTCATTCGCGCTGATACCAAATAAAACCCAAAGAGCAAAGCGTGCGCTGCGGCCTTGATTCGCAAAGCACGCCAGAGTGACATTAATATTGCCGGCATTGTTTTACAGTTGGCAGTCTTAATCAGCTGCCTGCAGGTGGTCTCGGTTGACAGGCTCTCCTAGGTGCATCGTGGAGGCAATCTTAGAAGGCAGGTGACCTTCACCGGCACTTGTTCTTAAGTATTCCTTTCACATTATTTATTCTTTAAGTTCGCCTTTGTTTTCATTCAAATGTGATCTTGCAGCCACGGAGCGAGGTTTGAGCATCACGCGAATCATTTTCTCTCTTGTTGACAGTCCAGCGGAATGGTTGCTCTTGTGTGTTTCCAGTGAAATAACGTTAAATGGGCACAAACTTCATGTGTATGTAGCCATAGTCATTCCGGGTGTGCGTGGCCGGCAACACGCATACCTTCCAATCTAAGGTTATGCTACGTCCACATGATTCAGGAAGCAATCATACAACCAGCAGAGAAAAGAATTTCCATGGAAATTGCGTGGTGAAGGATAACTGCTTTGCATGAGTTCTTCACCGGTGTCATTCCCCTGACCGCTTAAACACCATTGCCCTCTGCACCTCTTCCACTATGATCTTTGCAGCCTAGTGAATTTGATCGCAAAATGGCCCATCCATCTATCCTTTGTCTTGCTTGCAGGCGAACAGAAACAGAAGCGAATGTCTTAACTCATTTAATTTATTTTAATTAATGTTCTCATTTCATTTGCAACATTTAGTGTTCTCACTCGAAATGTAATGTTTTCATTTTTCAAAGCCTCTCAGCTCAGTCTCCAAATATTCCCCCCTTGCTACACATCACAGTATCAATCATCAATACTTCCTCTCTGACCTTTCACTCACTCTCTTTCTGAAGGTTATAACTCCTCTTGCCAGTGGTCTCTCACACACTACTTCCCATGGCACTCACTCCCCATTTTCAGGCATTAATCCTACTTATCAAGGCTCCCTCTCTCCTAAAGGCTCCCATGCTCATGTGTTCATCCTTCAGTCCCCATCTTTGAGTAAGGGTTCTCCTTCTGATAGCTCTGCCTAGGCTTCATAAGCCTCTCACTTTCCTTCTCTAGGCTGTCACTCACCTATCGTCCGGAGGTCTCCCTCATCAGTCTCTTACTTTCATTCTCTGGGATCCTACTCTCTATCTCCATGTTCTCATTCTCCCTATCCACTATCTTGCTCCTCTTCTTCAGTGTCTGATTCTCCTTCTCCAGACTATCACAATCCCCTTCCTTGATTTTGCTCCTCTTTTCCAGAGTCTAACTCTCCTTCTCCAGGCTCCCCCACTCTCTATCCACGATCTTGCTCCTCTTCTACAGAGTCTGATTCTCCTTCTCGAGACTATCACAATCCCCTTCCTTGATTTTGCTCCTCTTTCCCAGAGTCTAACTCTCCTTCTCCAGGCTCCCCCACTCTCTATCCACGATCGTGCTCCTCTTCTACAGAGTCTGATTCTCCTTCTCCAGACTATCACAATCCCCTTCCTTGATTTTGCTCCTCTTTTCCAGAGTCTAACTCTCCTTCTCCAGGCTCCCCCACTCTCTATCCACGATCTTGCTCCTCTTCTACAGTGTCTGATTCTCCTTCTCCAGACTATCGCAATCCCTTTCCTTGATTTTGCTCCTCTTTTCCAGAGTCTAACTCTCCTTGTCCAGGCTCCCCCACTCTCTATCCACGATCTTGCTCCTTTTCTACAGTGTCTGATTCTCCTTCTCCAGACCATCACAACCCCTTCCCTTGATTTTGCCCCTCTTTTTTTTATTTTATTTTTTATTTATTTTAGTTACATATAGCAACTTTTCAAATATTTTTACTACAATAATACTAGTAATCCCAGAAAACAGAGACTAAACGAAAACAAGTTTAGAATCAGTTGTAACAAACCAACAACTAATATTACTACAATCGCTTTTAAAAACAGTAAAAAAACAAGAAATTCAAGATTGACAAAACACAGACATTAAAAATAAGACTAGAAGCGAGACCAGTATTAATCAACGCAATCTAACAGAATTACAGTAGGTCCCGATATAAGTGTTGTTTTCCCACATGAGGAGATTTAAGTTCCCTTGAGTCGCGGTAACACCATTTGTAAAAATTGCACTTTGAACCCTTATACGAGTGTTTTAGAACAGCAATTGCCAAATATCATCACTCTCCATATTATTATGTAATAAGATCACCTTATCGAAGCACCTTGCTCTAGCCCCATTTAAGGCTTTACATTCTACTATCAAATGTTGTAGTGTTTCTCTTTGTTGAAGCACACAACAATACCTACAGCAGTTTTGTTTTAACAGCAGTAGTTTCCTTTTACAAAGGACATCTCGTGTTGTCCACGGGTTAAGTCTAAACCTTAAATAATCCATACGAATCTTAGGCGATGGGCTTTTCACCAAATAGGACTCCATGATACCAAATCTTTTCATCCCAAAGGCTAAGGAGTTGAAATCTTTATATCTTGAACATCTTGATTCGTTCACAGCCCAGTCAACTAAATAGATTTTAACCTTTGCACGATCAGGGTTGGATAACAGCAACTCAATGGTTACATCAGACTCACCAAGCTTATCCATCACGTGATTCCGCCATGCCAAGGAAAATGTGTATCTGGATTTAATTAGGTTAAACGCAATAACCTCCATAATGCTAGCACTATCTAGACCCAACAGGCATTTACGGAAAAATGCACACTGTTTCCATAGTACCTGGGCATATACAGATACTAGCCAAAATTCATGACGTATAGGTTCAACATTCATTAGTATTCAACAGTGTATAGGTACACTGTTTGGTAGAGAAAGTATCTGTTTCCAATAGAACGGTTCCAGGAGATCCCAATACTCTCGTGTTTGCGGGAGACTTCCTTCCACACCATATAAAATGATGGGCAGCACCTTCATTTTATAAAACAACACTGTGTGTTTCAGAGATAATTTTCCATACTTATTAATTAATATACATGACTGGGAGATTAAGTGCAGACGTTTATTCCTAACTACTTCCCCATCATCTCTCTTTGACATCAGATTACCAATTGACACTCCTAGGTATTTATACTGGGTAACCTTTAGTAGTTTGGTGTCTTGTAACTTCCAAGAGTGAGCCTTAGTTATAGCACCAGAGCTAGGCTTACACATTATTATTTGCGATTTCTCTGTGTTAATCACCAGGTTGTTTACCTGTACATAATCCCCCAGGCGCAGCAGCATTCGTTGGAGACCCTGTGGCGTTTGTGACAACAAAACAAGATCATCCTCATATAGCAGGTATGGATTTTTCTGATCTCTGAGTCTCGGGGCGTCCCCATTGCAGTTTACAAATTCTCTACCTAGATCTATGATAAAAAAAAGTTGAACAAAAAGGCTGCCAATGCACACCCCTGTTCTAGCCCCCGTTTTGTGACAATTTCCGGTGATAGTTTACCGTCTAGGGTTAAACGGACTCTCATTGTTGTATTCGTATGGAAGAGAATTATTAATGGCATAAGTGAATGTGGGCAATCATACAGTTTTAGCTTCTTATATAACCAATGGCTATCCACAGAATCGAAAGCTGCTTTGAAGTCAATGAACACCATATACAGGGGCTGTCTTCTTTCGGCTTGCTGGACTTTAATCATCTTCAGGGTGATGATATTAGGTATGGTTCCTAGGCCTTTTACGAAGCCTGATTGCAGAGGGTCCATTAGATTTTTACTCCTTAGCCATAATTGTAGCTTATCCAGAATTAGACGGCAGAACAATTTCCCAAGCACGTCTAACAGTGATATGGGTCTATAGCTAATCGGGTTCCCTCTATATCCCTTTTTATAAATTGGAATCGTTATCACCTGAGTCCATGATTTAGGTAGAATCTGAGTCACATTCACAAGCGAGAAGATTTTATACAGGATTGAAGCCAATAATACAGGATGTTTTTTAAGTACATAAGTGGAAAGCCCATCTGGTGCTCTTGCCTTAGAATTGCTCGCCATACTGATAAGATGTGAGATATCAGATAGTTCAAACTCCAGATAAAAGGAGATTGAATACGACGGCTGTTCAATAGTTTTGTTACTCTTCGCTGGGGCAAAAAGTTTAGAAAAATGGGCGACCCATGTATGTGCTTGGACTGCAGTCGACTGAAGATCGACTTGCAGGGCTATTACAGAGTGGTTTATCGCGGTCTACATTTCTTATATATTTTTACTTGCCAAAATTGTTCAACATATCTGCACTATCTTGTTGGAACATCGCTGCACAATGCCCTTTAATTCAGTTTCTGTGACGAGTTCTCAACCCACTGGAAAGTTGCTTTCTAACAGCCTATGGTTGGTTATTCAGGAGTCTCAGATCAGTACGTAGCTGGGCTTTCCTTTCTTTGACTACCATATCATAGGTATGAAGATGGCATTTAGAGGGATTTATTTTAGCCTTTGGTTGCTGGAACACTTGAAAGAGGTCAGAGTATACATATCTAACGTTATCCAACATGTTGCCCCTATCACGGAGGCCCAGTCTTAACAGTTTCTCAAGTTGGATAACTTCCTTCTCCGACCATCATAGTTTGTTTCTTCCAGCATTCACAACACATGAACCTTTCAGAAAAACATGATCAGATCCCTTAGGAGTTACAGCATACCCCCATTCTGCCTTAAGCATGTTATACTCACTTACATTAGATTTTATCACTCTAAAGTTTATCATTGCCGGCCACAATGCCTGGTTCACATAAATATAGTCAATAATTGACTTACTTTCACCCTTTTGCCATGTCAACATAGGAGGACAATCAGATTCAAAAGCCCCGTTAAGCATAAACAGGCCTCTGGCCTTCACTAAAGCGAACCATCTTCGGTATCTTACTTTATTTCGATTGTCTAATTCAAGCAAGCAGTTTAAATTCAGATCGCCCGCCACCACCAGTGTTCTAACATTTTGGGCTTCTGCTACCAAATCTAAGATGAAATTTAGATCTTGAAAGAAGCTATCATCAGACATGGCAATTGGGCTCCAGTATACGTTCAGTATTGCATACCCTTCATTTCCCCGCATAACTCTGACCAGCAGCATATATTTATTTGGCAGGGCCCACAGTTCTGATGACAAACCTCTACCCATTTTAACCGCTGTTAGAATGCCTGAAATTGGATGGCCTAGTGGGGGTTTAAGAGCCGGGTTTAAGTGTAGCTCATGATTGTCCCAAATGGGAAGCGTAGTGAGCCAAGTCTCTTGGAGAAATACTAAATCCCATTTACTCAATTCACTGTTATCGTTATTGATAATGTGCTTAAATCCCCTAGTATTCCAGCTTACCAGTGTGATCCGTCACCCATCATCCTCCCCCTCACGTTAATTGTGTGTACAGGGGCATCGGCAGACAATGGGCATCTTGGGAGACTGTGGGTTGGCTGCTCTTGTACTTTCCCCTAGTGGCCCCTTCTGTCCAGACACATGGTCATTTGGCAACTTAGATAAGGAGATGGGGGCTGACTCCACCATAAGAACAAATCCCAATCTAAATAGTTAATCTTTCGACTGCCAGATTAGGTTTTGCGACACGCGTGATTTCAGCCAGAGTCTTATTGAATTTAGCTGCCGTTTTACAGTGAATTCTACCAATGCTATATCAGAGGATACAATGTCCTCTAATTGGGAAATTTCGGAGAAAATTGCCATTGCTGCTCTTCTATTTAGGTCATATTGCGTGGATGGTGGTTTCCTACAAGCTAAGACTAGGGAGTAGGCTGCTGGAGGTATCCTATGGGGATTCTTTTGGATTCCTACTTCAACGTGTTGGGATTTATCAGACGGGGCCAATTGTGGTCTTTGCTGGGTCTGTCCATGCATTTTATTTAACTCATTCTCTATTAAACACATAATGGCCCCAGACATCTCAGTTGATATACCACCCTTTTCCTTTTGTAGGAGGGATCCTTGAGGTTGCCTAGCGTCGCCATGTACCAAATTGTTGGATGACTCAGCTTGCCTCCTGTGTGCCTCTGTCACTTTCTTGGTTTGCCCTGTTAACACCCAATTTTTGTTAACCACCACAGCCACCTCGGCTCAATTAGGTTGTGAGTTACATTAGTCGGTTCTTGTGAGCTATATTCTCGTGGTGTTAAATTATTATTAATCGGGAGTCTTGATGATGCTTGGTTAGCTCTTAACATATATGCATCAAGTGCTTTTCGGATTTCCATCCTCTGGTCAGCCAATACTGCATCATTTGTAACATTAGCCTGGTTAGGCTGGCTGAGTACCTCCTTAGGCGGCACACTCCCTTTATTTATATTGTTTCCTGCTTCGCTATTATCTGTGCTTATAACCTCCACTAGATCATCCAACGGAGGGTTCCCCACTGCTTGAACAGCAGCAAAGTTAAGAGTTCCAATTTTCCCAACTTGCGCATGCTGCTGATATTTTTGTTTTATGGCCTCAGATGCCATAATAGTGTTCCGTTTCGGAATTGAGATGACTTTAAAAAACTGCTTCACCGAGGATTTCTCTATGTTTTTTGGTAATGGTTGTTTTTTTTGGTAATTCTTTTGACCCATTACTCACTTTTTTGTACTTTCGGTCCTCCGAACTGGAGGCTGTGGGCACTTTTTTATCGCCCTCTCGCACACATTGGGGATCTCTGAAAATAACTGAGGTTGATTTTTTCAGATTTAACTTTGCTGTTTTGTCTACACCCTCTGTTGCCTTGTCATAAATGATGTCTTTACTACATGGTAATACTGACTAGTTGTCATGCATTTGACCCATATCTTGGGGGACACTTTTGCAATCCCAATTAGTAGAGGGTGTGGGTTCTGTTTGACACGCCAGAGAGGGCATGTACTTCTTTGCCACCTCAATTTGCGCCCTTTTGTCAGAACATTTCTCACTTTTGGGGGCATTCACTGATTGCCAGAGAATAATTTTTTGCAAACTGTCACCATAAGCAAGTAATTTTTGTTCACATGTATTCAACGTCTTAGACATTGATAACATTGCCAAATTCATAGCTTGGAGCGAAATTTCCACCAGGCTATCTGACTGATGAATGACCAGTGATGTATTGGTACTATGATTATTAGTTATCACTTATATGGGCGATGGAGAGTCATTAAAGGAGAATGAGTTCCCACTACTGGAATCCGAAAACATCACTGGGGAGGCTGATAGGTGCTCAGACATCCAGTTATTAGAAAATACTGAGTCATTTATTTCAAGGGCAATTACTGCTACATCACCCATTCCCTCCGGAGAAACTGGTTCCCCCTTCTGGGCCAGCCATCTGTTTGGCACAGACTCCAGCATAGCCGTGTCTGATAAAGAGTGCGCCTCGCCATGGCAAGTTACTGGGGTTTCCTCAACTTGCCGAGGCGTTATTAGGTTGGTTATATGAGCCCCATCACAGTTCTGGACAAGTGGAGACAGATCGCTTGCTACCTTCCCCTTCTCTGTTGCCACTTGGCAGGAGTCCCCAGCTTTAGCTCGAAAAGCAGACAGAGAACCATTACAAACCTTTCGAATATCAGCATTTCCCAAGGAGCCATTAGTACTTGAACTCCATCTGGGGGGTGGTACTCACATGTAAGGCAAGTTTATTCTTCAATAAAGTCCCTACTTTCTCTTTTTTCAAGGGGCTTCGTGCCAGCACACCGATTTGCAGGGATTGCCGAGGCATAATTTTTCACTTGCAAGAGCTCAGATGCGATGAAATTCAGTAAAAGGGCCCGTGCCGCCCCAAAGCCTCGACGCCTCGGCAAAGAGGCAAAGAGGCACTTCGCAGGTACTTCCACAGGTGCGCGCGCAAGCTCGATTTTGTAGTTTCACTTCCTGTATGGGCATGGCTAAACGGTCGCCACAAATGTTATCTACAACAAAGTTGCAGAAATAGGTTAATTCTTAGTGCTCCACAAGTATCCTTAGTGTCTTTAATCCATAGATATGAAGTCTGGCAGTATAGCTGAAATACCGTTCGTTTAGTCTTTGCTGAAGATTGCTGAAAACGCTGAGGTAACAGCAACACAATCCGCTCCACGACCAGCCGGACAGGCAAAGAGGCACTTCACAGCTACTTCTGCAGGTGCGCTAGCGCAGGTGCGCGCGCAAGCTCGATTTTGTAGTTTCACTTCCTGTATGTCCGTGGCTAAAGGTTGCCACAAATGTTATCATTCGTTTAGTCTTTGCTGAAGCTTGCTGAAAACACTGAGGGAACAGCAACACAATCCGTTCCACCACCAGCCAAAGTCTAACTCTCCTTCTCCAGTCTCCCCCACTCTCTATGCATGATCTTGCTCCTCTTCTACAGCGTCTGATTCTCCTTCTCCAGACTATCACAATCCCTTTGGTTGATTTTGCTCCTCTTTTCCAGAGTCTACCTCTCCTTCTCCAGGCTTCTCCACTCTCTATCCATGGTCTTGCTTCTCTTCTACAGAGTCTGACCCTTCTTCAGGTACCCACTACTAGCTGTTTACAATTTTGCTTGTCTTCTCCAGAGTCTAAGACCCATTTTCCAGGGCATCACACCCCTTTTCCAGGCTCTCTTCTTTCCCAGATTATCATGGCTTGATGGTCTAGAAGCACTGGCTTTTTAAAAAAATGTTTTAAATGAATAAAATTATGTGAGAAATTCCAGCTAAGTAAGAGTAATCTATCTGCTAATGAGATTCCCCTTTCATAAACTCCATGCCAAAAGCATAGTGTACACCTGTGCCTTACTGGATCCGTATCCTGCTCTGCAGTGCCTGCTCTCCAGTGGCACAGAACAGGTTCAGGGGTCACAGATGCCTATTTGTCAGCTGCAGCAACAGCCACTGCATTTGAGATTTGTACCCCTGTTTCACAAACTACTTAACTATGAGAATGCTATCCTGGTGGCATGTTAAACTTTAAATATAAGCCATACCTAAGTTTGAGACATGGTGGCTAGCATCTACATCAATTTGATATCACACATGTGTCAGCCCTATGCGCCCGGCTCAGCTGTTGAAGAATTATGTGTATTCCTCCCAGCCAGGCTGTCCTTGCTGCTCCCAGCAAGACTGTAGCCCTGGGAGCTGCCTATCTGTGTTCCTTTGTGGGGGCCGGTAACACCCTACCCAATTAGACAGCCACTCCACCGGAAGCTTCTGGGAACAGAAATCAAAGGCAAAACCTATTCACAAAAGGAGTAGCCTCCCACGAGGGTGCTGCATATCAAAAAGTCTTTTGATTCTATTAAGAAGGGAAAGGAACAGGACTCCTTAAAGCTGGGGGAGGGATCCAGCATCTTGTTACACTGTGCCACTATTTTTCTTTCCTGTCCCCTCCACTCTTCCTGTAGCACAAAGCACTTTGGGGTTAATGCCATAAAACAAAGTCACTTGTCCTAATGACAGGATTGGAAACAGGAATTAGACCCATAAAGCAGACTCCAATCACCTGTGGGATTTTGACTTTCAAAGAAAGAGTCTCCCAGTGCTACTTTGATTCACTCGTTAACAAAAATCAGAGAAAGAATACATTGGATCTCTGTTGGGAGAGTGGAGTTTCCAAACCCTCTACTAGAGGTGAAGATAGAGTATCCAAGGCAGAATCAAGCTCTGCTCCCTACTTATGCCAAGACACATTGGGTTTGACCTGTTGCTGGAGCAAGACCTAGATCGCTGTCAGCCATACTCTTGTCCAGGACCCCATCATGTTGTAGGGCCCATGGAAGTGTGTGCCAGACTCTGCTGTGGTGGCAGCCTGAGAACAAGCACTTAATCTAGTCCTTGAGTCACTGGATTGGCACTCACAGCAATCTGTGAGTCAAGACAACCAGGATCCCTGTGTTATTGCCATCTAACCACTTCGAGCAATGATTCGAGTTTGTTTGATCCAGTCAAACCTTCAGGAGCTTCCTTTGGCACTCAACCGATCTTTGAGCCGCTGTGCTGCTCTCTCGAATTAGTTCACCGTAGCACCGCAGCAGCTGAGCACATTATTGCCCCGGCTTGAACTTGAATGTCATTGTTGCACTCGCCCCCTTCTAAATTCCTGCGTCTTCATCTCGAACCATGACCAGAGCCACTACAACTGCGCATCCAGTCACCAGCATATTCACCATCAAACCAATTGTCGAATCGACCCTTGTGACCCTCATGATCTGCACTTCTTCGAACTGCAACAAAACTTCAGTCTGTCCCCGAATCCACACCTACTCCCTTTCTGGAACAACGAGACTGGCAAATTTGAGCCTGATTCAAACTGTATGAACAGTACCGAGAAGCCTGGGTCGATGCAGTTGAATCGCCAACCACCACAGAAGGTAGTATTGTCTGCTAACTGCCCCCTTCATCCTTCTTTGGGACCTAGACACTGGTTAGGTCACCTTAAATCCCTTTTTACATACAACAAGAAGTCCTTTAAAGAACATTGAGGTTTTTAATTACCTTTCACCTTTGATTTATTACCCAGAGTGTTGGATCTTGCTATCTTTCCATATTCTGCGTTCTTTCCTCATGGATGTGTTTTATGTAGTGTTTTGATATTTAGTTATTTTTGCAGATGGTGTGTTTAGTTAAAGTGTATATATTTTGTATTAAACCGTCAATTGACATTTATTTTATTTTGGACTGTTGTACTATTGCTGTTTGGGTTCCTACTGGATCACATTCACACCCCTCTTTAGAGCATAGCCTTCCCACGTTACCACAAATGTTGGAGAAGGTATATCTATTAACTGTGCCCATTTTACCTTTATAATTGTGTACACTCTTGTTGTGTAGCAGTTTGTGAGTTGAGTAGGTGCTGAAGACACTTCTCACCCTCGTACTCCTGAGGGGTAAAAGTCATTTTGTCACACATGGCCTTTGTCCAGGGTCACACTTCTTCTACAGGCTCTCATGCCCCTCCTCCAAAGACTGAATATCTCTCTCCAGGCTCTCACTACCCTTCTGCAAGCTCCTCCTTTCCTTCATAGGGCTCTCACTCTCCTTCTCTTGCGCGCATTCTCTGGGCCATCATATTCTTTCCATGATCTCGTTCTTCTTCATACTGTAGAAGGGCATTGTTAAACAAAATGTGTATAAATGTGCATAGTTCAGCCTCCTTTAGTCAACCAATGCTCTGTTAACACAATCTATCCAGGGAAGCAGTCACCTGAAAAGTGTATTCCACAGGAGTTTGTTGAGCCTGTATGAACACATTCTTCTTTTCCAAACACTACTCTATTTATTTATTGGACATTTGTATGGTGCCTATATACAGTTGCTTCAAGGCGCCACGGGACATGGTTAGGGGGGCATGGGAATCAGAAAATAGAACAACAAAAATGGTAATATTCGCCTTGTGAAAATCCTACCATGCAAGTGCATGACAAGGTGATAAGTGCAAAGTGGGGTAAGGGAGAAGTGCAGGACTGGCGTACCCCAGGGGTGGGAGCGGGCAAGTGATGGGTAGGCCAAGGCAACAAGTGCCAGGAGAAGAGTAGGGGGATGGAAGGCTGAGTGCAGTGGCTAGGAGGACCAAAGTTGGGCTAGTGTGGGAAAGAGAGCCCGAGGGAAAGTGCTGGCAAAGGATGCTGGGGGACTGGTAGGGGGTGGTCTGGCCACTGTATGACTCAGAAGGGACCAGGCCCCAGTCGCGGAGGCAGATGGAGAGTTAGCACGGGAGGGGGAGAGGGAAGGAAGAGGAGAAGAGGAAAGTTTCTGGAACTTAACAAGATCCGGCTCAAGTCTTAAGGGCGAGGGAGGTTGTTCCAGAGAGAGAAGCCAGCCAAGGAAAGGGATCTACCTCCTACTCTCTGCTTGGAGAAACGTTTGACCTGCAGAGAGTTGGAGCCAGAAGTCTAAAGCACTCTGGGTGAGAGGTATTTTGGGAGGGAAAGCTGGATGAAAAGAGGCTCCAGGCCCTAGACAGCCGTGCAGATGATGCAAAGGGTCTTGAATTCGGTCCTTGCAGTCACCAGGAGCCAGTGGAGAGATTTTATAGCTAAAGAGATGGGGTCCCTGGGCTTGAGTCCTAGGATAAGTCCTGCAGTCCTATTCTGATTGGTTGAAGGGGGCGAAGGGAGGAAAGAGGCAGGTTGAGGAAGAGGCTATTGCAGTAGTCAAGCCTAGAGAGAACCAGGACTCTGGAGACATTGAGCTTCTGGGGTAAGGTGAGAAAAGGTAGAATGCCCCTGAGGGGATGAAGCTGAAAATTGGACTTCTTGGCAAGGTCCATGATGTGTGGAGAGAAAGAGAAAGAAAGGAGTCAAAGATGATCCCAAGGTTTTTTGCCTCACAAGTGGATGAGGGTATAGGACCAAGTCTGGCCAGAGAGTCTGGGGAGGAACATGGAGCAGGTGTCCCAATGAGAAGGATTTCTCTCTTACTGGTATTAAGACAGAGATCACTGATGGAGCACCATGCCTGAATAGCCGTCAGGGAGTCAGGTATGAGGAGGGAAGGGGTAGGGGAAGGCAGCTTGAAAGATAGCTGTGTCGTCTGCATAACACTGGAAATGAGGGAAGAAATTGGAGATCAGGTGTGCCAGAGGGGCCAGGTAGATTTTGAAAAGCCATGGACATACGTTAGAGACCTATGAGATGCCATAGGTAGAGAGTGGGGTGGTGGAGAGAAAATGACCCATTTGCACTTGAGAAGGTCTGTTAGAAAGGAAGGAGGTCAGCCATGCCAGTGCCCTGTCCTTGACACCTATGGTTTCACAGAGACAGTTTATGTGGATGGAGTGGTTAACTGTGTCTGGGAGAGAGAAGGAGAGGAGGACGCTCCGGTAGGATTGGCAAATTGCTTGCAGATTTTAAAGAGTTCAGTCGTGTTGTTGGTGGCTCCAGAGGTGCAGGATTGGACATGAGACCTCTAATTGGAGCAGGTAAAAGGCGGTATTGCCTTTGGAGTAGGCGGCAGGCCAGTTCATCAGGGGATGAGCTCGTAGTCTGCTACTTCTGCTCTGCAGCTTTGCACTTGCGTTTCAAAGCGATCAAGTTGGAGTCATATCAACAGTTGCATTTGGAGGCAGGCTTCATGGGGATCCTCATAACAGGGGCAAGGATGTGCAGGGTGTTATAGATAGAGAAATGGAGATTAGTTAGACCAGAATCAGAAGGAAAGTCCAATGAAGGGGGCAGAAGAGGGAGGAAGGAGGAGGCAAATGCAACGACTGACACACGCTTCATCAGTTGAATGACAGAGAAGGAGACTGGTAGTGCAGGCGGTAGAGTCTGGGGACAGGGGAGGTGAAGAGGGAAGAGAGGAGAGGGCGGTCAGACCAGGAGAGAGCAGTCGTGAGAGGGTTAGAGAGAGGGATGTCTGTTGAGATGAGAGTGTCCAAGGTGTGGGTTGGGGCAGAGGGAAGGATAGTGAGGGAAAGAGTGTTGCAGAGGTCACGGAACAAAACAGAGGCCACATCTAACAGATGGTGAAATCATTGCATGGTTCATTTAACTCTGAGATGTGTTCTCATTGCATTATGGGACTGGTAGTCCTGGCTCCTGTACTGTGACTCCACCAATCTCTTGATTACATTTCTTTCTTTACATCCGTCACCTACTGTCCAGTGCCCTGGGTGCCCTAGAAATTGTTAATCCAGATTGCATTCCCCTGCTGACACTAGCTGAGACTTTTAATTTGGGTTAGTTGCAAGTACGCGCCACGGAGTGCTCTGACGAAAAACAGCATATGCAATGAATGTTAAGACTACACAGCGTCACAAGTATCACCTAGGTTACAAATCCGAGGAGCTGGTTGGTGTGACCCTTTACACATGTAGCCGGCTCCATACTGCATACCAGGCGATTGGTCCCAGCATCATCTCTCCATCTTCTTCCACGTGGGGGCCTTCTTCTGTCATCATCAGATTCAAAAACTGTAATTGGCATTTGGATTGTACAAATCATTAGTTCCTAGCTCTACAGTGCACCTGGTACCAAGGACATGAGCAAGGCTGTTACTTTCGAAGTCGCAATAACTCTCTCAGAACTACATGCACCCTGCTCCTTTCTCAGACACATCAGCGTCTCCACGGCCTTCCCACCCATGGCATACATTTGTTACCTTGCCCCCTGGCACCTTGCAGCACAGCTCACACAGGCCACTAGTGGAGGCTGGCTGCCCCTGCTCTCCGATCTTCTTCATCGATTGATCACTTTACAGTTTTCAGGCCGGGGCCTTGGGCTGGTTAGGGTACTGGAATGTTTGCATCAGGGGCTTGGGGGACTCGGGCAGCTATAACTTTATATCTTGTAGAGGAGCAGGTGAATGCATCTTCTCTAGTCCTTGCCCCCTCACCACCATCCTATTGGAGTAGCAGACGAAGAGCTACAATTGGGAACCCATGCACGAGTTTATGTGATATGTCCATACAGCGTCGATTATATGAAAGAAGATATGCACTGAGACAACCATTCAGAAGATACCCTCACGTTGAGACAGTGGACGAATGTTACTAAGAAGGATGTCCACTACCAAAGTGGCAGAATGCGGCTATGGGAAATATGGATGAACTCCAAGCAAAAGTCTGACAACAACAGAATGATGTCATGAAGAAGATATATAAACCTGTACTGAAATGCTATGGAAATACTTAAGACTGACGATGTAACTAAAGCATTAAGAAAAACATTTACCTAAAGATGAAGTAATCGTGAAAATAAGAAGATGTAGTAACTTACTGACCAATAACTGTAAATACGCTGTAACGCAAGGTAGAAAAAGCAAAATGTGAGCATAGGATATCAAATTGAAAAACTGGTGAAAAATCTGTTTTCGTGTGCAGAATAAGGGAGTATCTTGGCCTGGGATCAAAGAGGCTATTTCTAGAGATGAGCGCAAGGCACAAAGGGAGTCAAATGAACAGACCATGGGCTTAAGACATATTTCGCCTAAGATTAGGAGAGACAAAGACATTTGCAGATGCCAAGTGTTGAACAACCACAAAGGAAAAAGCCTATGTGAGGTGGAGGTGGAGTGAGCAAGTCTCTAAAGGTCAGAAAGGGTAATGACACCCAGTTTAATAAAATCAAATAGCAGTAATTAAGAGGTTAAAATTGACAAAATCATGGTCTCCTAATACGTGATGAAGAACTCAAAACAGAGGCTATTCATTAGAGCTTCGAGGTAAGATAATGGTGTGCTCGCACTCGCTCGTAAATCCCAGAACAGTGAGCAGACTACAAGGTCAACTACAAACGATAACCTTTGGCTCAGAATTGGGTCAATGACATATTATGGACTAATTGATAAAACAGACAGCAAGTTGACGCAGTTCGAACACCTAGGTTTCATTTTCAATCACGTGCTGCTAGACGAGCTGAAAGTCCAAGGTTGGATAGGGTTGTCAACCAATCAAAAGGCCTGCCATGCACTTTCATATACAATGTTGCAGTTATTAGTCCGCTGCCATATTCTCTGCTGTAATCTGTATGAGACATACGTAGAAACAGCTCAGGGCCTGTCCTACAGACAAGGGGCAGCCAATGAGCTATTATCTCATATCATTCTATAAGTAGACATGTTCCCCTAATCAGTCCCTCGCAGTGATAGGTTTTATGAAATGCCATGTAGGATGACATCATAAATAATGTAAGTGAAAGTATATAAACTCTGTACAAGTAAATTGATGTGTGAATATTGAGCATCTACTTTGATAGCTGTCATATCTCCCTGCTTTCTTTCATTGAGATTAAAGCAGTATTTTACCATCTTCCTTTGGTCTGTCCAGTTATTTGGTCTGAGACGTTTACTAGTAATTCCATATAGCACAAAGATGCTTCAAGGTGCTAGAGCACATTCTGAACTGGTGAAGGCCTAAAGCCCTCACCCCCCTTCTCATTGGATACCTTTTGAACGATCCATTCAGGCCCTCTCTTGGCCTTGCAGGGCACATTCTTTTTGGGTTGCATGTACTACTGGTAAGGCTCAATAAAGGGCTGTGTGTGTCTTTTCGAGAAATTAACATTCTGCAGAGCTGCACTATGAGCAAAGAATGTACACCTACCTGTGTAACCCTCTGGACTAATTGTGAGCATACAAGCATAGCCGTGGCACTAGGCCTCAATTTCAAAATGGTACCTGCCTTCTAAAATGAGGTTTCGTTTACAAGTGATGCTACCACTGAAATCTGCTATATTTGTACTATAGTCAACTTCTATGGGTGACCCCCCCCCCGCCATTCTCCTGCTACAATCGCCTTGTCTGAAATCGCTGAGTGTCCTGAAACTTCCACCCCTGCTTCCCAACATTCCCCCTTTCGTTAACTCTAAAATAATTAACTCCCTTGCCATTCTCTCAGCCTCCTCATACCTCCATGTTCCTTTCTAGGGAACCTGTGCCCTACATACTGACCGCAAACCTTCTCTCGCCTTGGCGTACTGGTCTGGGGTGCAAGTGAGATATATACAACCCTGGCCTCCTTTTAGATCAGCCCTGTGCTACTCATAATTTACAGGGTCTGGCAGGGCTGTAGTAACTGTTCCTGGGGTATTACCCAAAAAGATTTAGGGCAAAAAGACTGAATATGGGATACCCCTTTTTACCGCATATACATATGTGGGGGTAAAGTTAATTAAATGGGTGGATGGGTAAGGGGGAGGCTGTGGGGGACTCCCCCCGCACATATATGCGGTCAAAGGGGGAGAGAAAAGAAATTCAGTCTTTTGGTATTCAGTTTTTTATTTTCTGACAAATCAATTTGTTCCAGGGGGATGAATGCTTTACTCTAATCTCAGCATGCAGGGCTTATTTGTGTCTCTGTTTGTGCTTGAAAGTAACAGATATAGGTGTCCAAAACTTGCGGACACTCCTGTCCCATGCACACCTATTCTACTGAAGAAAACTTCAGTCAGAACTGTTAAGGAAACTTTTATAAGATTCTAGGATACATAGTTCATGAATAACCTATTGAGCTCATTTGGAAATTTTTGAATGTAATCCAACTAAGATTTATTGTTATTTTACACCATGGCATAGCATGTCCTCACAGTTGACTTCCAAATAGCAACATTGTCTAATGAGCATATTGTGAAATTATTGAATGACAGACACTCAATGGCATTTTTAAAACAAAACTTTGAAGATCAAGGTCTAATGCATATCAATGTATATACTTGTACTTATAACACTGACATATTGTGATCAGGTTTTACAAATTATTGATTATGTACACTATACTAGTCCTAAGGAATTGGGGGCAGAATACATGCAGTCAGAGGATGCATCTAATCTACAACTGAAGACCCAATCTAGAGAGGCCTACATAAGACTACACTTGTTTAGTCATTACTAATGCAATCATTGGGACTTGAATTGTGCTATCATCGTTATTTTTTCTTATATACCAGCGTAATTGCAATAGACTGCAATATAGAATCATGGACACCGAACTAAAATAATCGTTATGATGTTGTTTCCTATTAGCATGTAATTGATAAAGTGAACTATTACCAACTTGACCCATAAAATCATTTAACATTCACGTTCTGACGTTTTCACTTGAAGTGCCTAAATCCGCTATATTGGAACGGCTCACCATTAAATAACTACAATTCCCATGAAACACGGAGCGTAACGGCCATGACTGCATCACGTCCTTCAAAACCTGTAACATTGCCTAGCAACGGTTGATGACTATATCCGAGCTATGCTCATGCTCATATGAAGACATTTTACTGTACTGTACACTGCCGCTCGCTCTCATCGAAAAACGTATACTTCTACAAATTACTATTAACTAATCTGACACATCCATTCAAACAAATTCCCATTTTTTTACAGCAAACAGGGTAACGCAGATATGACATGCAAACAACCATCTTTTACATCCATAAGTGTAACCGCATATCGATTCCACAGAAGCTACAGGAACTTGTAAGTAGTATTTTACTTACAATTATAAGACGCTCACATTAATCCCATATGTCCACTCAATGAGATTAATACTCCCCACAGGCAGAATGATGCAGATGGAATCCTGCTAACTCATGACTCTATGAGGATTGTACACTTTAGCGATAACAACAGCAAAGACATTTTAAATGCACATTCGACCTAAGAAGTATAATAACGTAAATCCTTTTCATCTCATCAGGCTTGGTAACATTTAACAGAAGCAAAATCCAGATTCAGAATTCTTTCATATGTGTCATTTACAGGTGACTTGCACAATAGTGTATCCCCACCGCGCAGATGCATTAGGCATTCACACAACTATTGTTCTGCATCACGCGAAATGATGAGGTGAAGTATTTAAACATCTACCATTTCTTGCAAAAAAGAAAATCAAAACGTATTATGAGGCAGAGGTACCTGACATTTTTCTTTCATATTTGTTTATAGATTGAATTCGTAGGAAATTGAAGAAAAGTTGATTTCTAGCTCCTGTAGAAGAGATTTCTATCTCGAAACACATAGAGCTCATTTTACATCTTATATATTTTCATTTGTATTTTTTCATTATTATGTTTTTCTCATGATGTTTTAAGAATGATATGATGTACTTATGAATGAAAAACTTGATTACTTTATCTACATGATTAGTAAATAAAATACTGACTGGACTCAGTATCTTTACAAAAGGTTGTTCATGACCTATGTATCCTAGAATCCTATAAAAAGTTTCCTCAACAGTTCTGACTGACGTTTTCTATAGGCAGAATAGGTGTGCATTGGACGGGAGTGTCACCAAGTTTTGGACACCTTTATCTGCTACTTTTGAGTGTGACTTGTTATGGCAGAGTCACTTATGTCTCCCGTGCACCCTAAATTTATTGAGCTTCCTCCCTCTTGGAAAACACTACAGTTATCCTTCTAATCAAAACATTACCTAGAATTAGTTGTGCTGGTCCTATCTCTATTCACTCTGTTTGTACTTGCCCATCTTTTGTACTGTGAGGTGCACTGCTTTCCCCAATTGAAACCATCATCATCGCAATATTAGGGATCGCCTTAGCACAGCATAGAATTCCCGACTGGCACATGCAGAAGATCACCAACACGAAGACCACCACTGGCACTAACACCTTCACAACTGTTCCCATCCACAATGGTGCCCAGGAAAAAAGGTAATCGAACCAATCACGCTTGTGAATCCCTGCTTCCATCTCAATATGTTCTCTGAGATTGTGTACGGCCTCTATTATTTTTGTAAGAGACTCGTTAGCAGCAACGTTTGGGAGCATGTAAGTACAGCAGGATAAATCCATTTGTTTACAAACGCCCCCTTCCATTGCTGTAAGCAGATTGAGCACATACCGGTTCTGCAGAATCATCAACCGGATAGCTCTTAGTTCAACTTTGAGGGCATTGAAACCTTGCTCAGTGTAATTTGCCAGCTGGTTCAGCTTCCATCTGACAATCTGCAGCCATTTGGCATTGGCTGCAGTTTGTACTCCCGGCAGTAACAGGGTAGCAAAATATTTCTCTTCTTTAATGTACAGTCTAAATTACAGTCTATATTGATCAGGTATTTCTTTAAGCAATTCCGCTGAGTTTTTTGACAGATAGTTGGACCTCATTTTCCTTTTTTAAAGTATGTTATCTTCTTTTTCTGGCAAGATCTCAAAGACACGAGGTTGTAGCAGTAATGAAGAGGAAGTGGGCTCTGGTGATGATGTAGGGATACCCAAGCTGCCCAGACTCATAATTAGATGTGCTTCAGGGACCACGAGGACCACCGAGTGCAGTATGGTCAACAAGCATGTGCCCCTCCATGATGGTGGGAGGTGCAAAAACACCTGCTGGCCGCAGACCCAATATGTATCCATCACTGCTCCTGTCCCTTTATTAAGGTCTGGAATGTCTATCGTTACGTTGCACTTGTCATTGGTACCCACTGAGACATCACCTGCATTGTAGAAGCACAATTGATATTTTTCTTGCTTCTGCACCTTCACTGTTTTCTTCTTTGCTTCGATCCATGAGAGCTTTGCCATGTGCATTTCCAAATATTCTTGACATACTTTGTTCACCCTCTGGATCACTTCTTTTTTATGCCCTATTAGTCCTCCTGCCATAGAGCTCATCACGGTTTCTTCCCATCGGTTGCTCAGGAACTACTGCATGGTCTTTGCAAGCACTGGAGGCTTCTGGCATTGCGGGCACACTGCTGTTCATCTGGATCCATCATCACAAGGCGTATGCTGTGCACCTGGAACATGCTTTGCAATTCACATAGTGGTAGATGGACAAGACATTGAGCATCCAAAAATGAAAACTCTTGCGGCATCAGCACCTTGGGTGCACCTGACACATGTGGTATTAAGGAGCAAATGAAACAACTCCCATTTACCCTCTGTTTCCCCACTGAGCTCATGTCTGCGTACCAATAGTTACTCATTTCTGGGTGGTGCATGTCCTCTGTCATATCAAAACCTAAACCTCTATACTCGTTGTATCTTTTCATCGTTTTTCTTCTAAAACGCTCTAATATGCCTACATCTGATAATATATTTATATACATTTTCTGTGCATCCATTTGATGTGTTATCACATTCCCATTTGCAGGTGTGCCACTATATATTTCCAGTATTGTATCATTGTCCCCATTCTGACATGCACATCCGCCCCTGGCACACCTGCCTCGTATATCCCATTCCTTTATGTGCTCCATCCATATAAAATCACACACCAAATACAATGTAAAGCCATACATAAAAATACAAAACATAGACAAAAACATGGTACCTCTAGATGTTTTCTTAGATTTATACTGTACTTTAGAAACAGATGCATCAATAGGCAATTTCCCTTACAACAAGGAAAAAGGAATAAAAATTAACCAATTAAAAATCAGATACCAACCAGAAATCAAAACGTTATGCAGGAAAAAATAATCAATGTGTGAGCTTGTAAATATAATTAAAAAACATATATACATCTGAAAATTGCTTTAAGACTATAAATTCACTCTCAATAAGCACTATTCATGTATTACAGTCATGCTCATCAGTGGGAGGTGCAGTATCGGGAGCCTTCTGAACATCAGAACGGTGTACCCAATATCGCAGCTCCCAGACCTGCGCCACAAATGGAGTGGCGTAGACAACAGCAAAAGGGCTGTTATATCTTGGTTCACTCCATCTGCGCACAAAGTTTCTTACAAAGACACATTCACCAGGTGACAGTTGGAGAGGCTGTGAAGTTGTTGTTGAAGCAGGTGCAGCGTTTGTTGGTTCTTCAGATCGCAGTGATGCCATCTGTTGAGAAATGCATGTGATGGCTCTAGTCAAGGTGGTCAGGTACTGATTAAATTCCTCATCCAACACGGATGCTGCCCTGTGAGCATCAGAAGCCTTCCTTATGGGAGATAAAGTTGTATGCATGTGTCTGCCTGTTACTACCTTATGTGGTGATAAATGATTATCCCTACAGTACTGCGGGCACAAACTGAACAAAGCAAGGGGGAGACAGTGCACCCAAGTTCCCTGCAAGGTGACACATAGCTTAGAGAGTTTGGCTTTTAGTAATACGTTGATGCTCTCTACAACCTTGTTGGACTGGGGGAGGTAAATTGTGCACATCCGATGCTTGATCCTTACCATTGCAGTCACTTCCTTAAAAAGTTAAATAAAGAAATGGGTGCCGTTGTCCGACCTCTGCACATCACAATCACCCCAGCGAGGAAACACCTTTCTCACTAATGATTTGGCGGCACTTTTACAGCATCTGGATGTGCACAAGGACCCGCATAAACCCACCAGGAAAAGGGGCATACAACAACAATTAAGTATCTATACCCATTGTATCTCTCTCCCACATCTACGTAATCAATGTGGAGCTCCGGAAAAGGCCAAGTAAGGCAAGGTAATGTACCTCACATTGTTCTCAAAGTATGACCAGTTGTGATTAATCAACTTCTGCGGCACCAATGGTCCAGTGATTAATATTGGTTTCTAAACCATCAATCAACCCCACACCTCTAGTACATCAGGAGGGATCCAAACAGACTGGAATACAAGTGAATTATAAGACGTCCTTGTCCAATTTTTGGTAACATGGCCATAACGGCAGGGTTATCATTGAACGGTCGTGGATCGTTGGTTAGTTGCAACACAGCAGAAATCCAATAATAACCCAATGATAAAAGGGACTGTCCAGTCAAGGTTGTATACAAATATCTACTTTATTATTACTACAACAGAAAGTTCTAGCACACTACAAGTACAACTCACACTGTAAAGGAACACAGAGGACAGACAGTTTCCCAAAACAAAGGGATGCACTCTGGATACCTACAGGAGGGTAGTTGGTAAAGCAATCAGTCTTACTCTTCAAGGTTATCTGGTTTCAACACCAAAGGGGCAAAAGGTTGTAACTGTCTCTAGGGTCCTTCATAGAAGGACCAGGGAGGCAGAATCACAATGTACCTGATGCTGAAGAATTTCTTGGTGCTTGACCATGTCGAGGCAGTTCCAGGGCCCTTCACAGCCTGTAAGACAAAGTTAGTGGTGGTAGACAGCTGCGGGTGGCAGGGGGCAGGCAAACGAGGCTTGACGGACTTCTGTAGGATGTCCGGGGTAGCAGCTCGCGCCGAGAATCATTGTCTCTGTGCTGGTTGGTGGATCTGGAATGCTGGTTGAGGTGTCTCAGACAGCTTTGGTGACTGCTGCATGACAACGGTCAGTGGTGCAGTGGAATGAGGTTCGAGGACTTGACTGTCTTAAAACTGTCCTTAAAAAGATGGACAGTGGATGATGCTTGTGTGGCACTCCTCCTAGCTTCTTCGCAGGGCTTGTGTCCTTTCAAGGCAGGCGGCCCAAAGCTCAGGAGGGTGTTAGCAGGCAACGGCCTTGTCCTTTGTCCAGAGACTCTCCGGCACTTCCCACCTAGGAAACTTGCTGTCAGAACCTAGCAGGGCACACTGTGTGCTGGCTGGGTACCGGTTCTGGAGCTGCTGGATGGGTCCTCTATGTCTGGTATCTTCCTCTGTTCCCAGGAAGTTGTTTAGGGGAGGGGTCTTGCTTCCCTCCTGAAACTCCTGGCCTTCCTTCACTGGCCAATGTAAGGCAGACTGTACCTTCAGCTCGGGACCAAATGAGTCCTTCTTCTTACTCTTTGTGAAGTCTTCAGATGATCTGTGCTATGGGAAGTGACGTGTAGGGTGCTGGCAACTGCTTTAGTGCCTGCTGTGGCGGGCGCAAAACGTTGTCTGTGTCATTAGTATGGCCGGTGCAGTTGGCCACCACCGTCATGGAGGGCTGTGAAAGCGCTTCGATCAGTCTGTCCAATGATGCTGCACATTGTACTGGAGACCCATCAGCCCTCCTAAACGATCTCCTCTTCCACTGTGCAAGCAATGAACATTGTGGTGACATGGGCTGAGTCAGAGTAAATAGTCATGCTGCACCCATGAGATGCCAAGCGCTTCAATAAGTGCTCTGGGCTCTGCTGCTTGACCTGAATAATGGATTGGCACTCTTTTGCACCACCACCTCATACTCTCCATCTACTAGCCGGACAACTGCTGCACCAGTTTGCCTCAGGCCTGTCCACTGGTCAAAAGTTGCTGACCTGTCAACAAAAAGGGCCTCCCCACTTCAAGTGGGCTGTCTTTTGCTTTTGGTATATGCTCTTCCTCTCCCTCAAATGTTACACAGTCTTGCCACGTGAGATCTTCTTCAGTACACAGTTCTGTCAGAAAAGTAGCAGGGTTTACTGTCATGCACCGCACTATGTGAATGTTTGGGCTAGACAAAATGACCTCATTTGCGGATGCCCGCTGTGTGGTTCACATTGATTTAGACCATTCTAAAATGGTGAACACTGCATGCTCCACGTACAATGTTATGAAACAACTACATGGTGTATTTGGAGATTTCCTTAATTGTGAATGCAGCAGCGGCAGCGCCTGCTCGCAAGGGAACTGTCCCTGCATTACTGAGTGAAGCACTCCACTGTAATAGGCCAATGGCTATGGCCCATAGTGGTGCTCTGGGTAAGTACTGTGGTCATCATCTGGCCATTTGAATGGGAAAACAAATAGAACTCTTGGGTGTAGTTAAGAGTTGCTAACACTAAGCAGTGGAAATTACCTCTTTCAATTTGTTAAATATTGTGTGCATGTCCTCTGTCCATTTCATCTTGTCAGTCTTTTGGCCTCTTTAAGGCCTTGCAGCAAGGGCCTTGTGTACACAGCATAATCTAGGATTCACTTGCTACAGTAATTGCATTGTCCAAAGAACCTTTGCATTTCTTTGACAGTTTTGGGCTGGGGAGTGTGGTGCACAGATGCAGTGCATTCTGGTATTATTTTCTTACCATGGACAGATATACATTGTCCCAGATAGAGGCATTCCTGGAGGCAGTATTGTAACTTTGCTTTGTCTACCTTGTATCCTTTTTATTCTAACAGCTGCAAGAGTGTGGCAGAGTCTCTTCTGCACTGTTGTTCATCGTAGCTCATCCACATATTGGATAATAGTACTGGGTACTTGGATGTTTCCTAAATTTACATGTAATATTTGATTAAATATACTAGGGGATTCGCAATAACCCTGTGGTAATCTTGCATGCTTGGACCACCTTCCACCAATGTGTAAACGTGGTGAGGTATTGAGAGTCTGGGTGCAAGGTTATGGAAAATAAGGCGTTCGTCAAATCCACAGAAGAGGTAACAGGAGGAAGAGCCCAGCACAGGGACAGGACTATGGGCTAACAAAAGCTGAAAACAGGGAGGGGTCCTATATTGATTAGACCTTTACTAGGAGAATACATACATATAAAAAGACAAAGAACTACACAAAGCTCCAGTGTTGGTCAAAGACATTACCTAACAGCATCTGTTTCTCAATGTGAGGTGTAAATTTGTGTGCACCTTTTCCATTCCGACACCTGTGACTTTGCTTTGTATGCATTTACAATGTTCTACAACGTATGCCTTTTGGGAATTTTCTTCCTTTATGTTTATAACATTGTAACTATCTGTACCTCTTGAACCATGGTACACCTTGCACTGTGATCTGTGAATCTCCTCTTGTCTTTGTTTACGATGTTCACAGTCGTTCACGTTTATGTTTATACACAAAAAAGTTTAAAATAGTGTCAGCAATAAGATAAACGCACCCACCTTAACTATACTGAGTGTCTAGTTGTATTATACACAGCAGCGTATGACATGGTAGCAAAATAGTATACCACCTGTTTGCCATATATATTTTTGACTAAACCTGCACCTGAATGAGTTGCAATTGAAAATAATTTTTTACAGGCAGGACTCCTCCCTGTTTCAAGTTCTTCAAATCTACAACAATGAAATGTGTTTCTTGCTTAGGGATGCTGCACAAAATGGTTGCAGGGATAGGAACTACTGGAAATTCTGCCTGTACAATGTCACTGAAGGGCCCGAGATCCTGGATCATTCTTCGACTTGCCCCTTTCACCTTTTTTATCAGATATATAGCTGTGTTGCATGGGGAGTTGGAGGGCACAATAATCCCTTGAATTTGGAGTGCAAGGATGGTGTCTCGTATTCCCTTCTCTGCTTCTTTGAACAGTGGATATTGTTTCACATGGGTTAACACTGTCCCTGATTTGATTGTTATTTGTATGGGTGCCTCTCCCTGCAATGGCTCTTCATCGTGGGAACTGGTTGTCCATAATCTCTCAGAGGCCTGCTCTAGATCTGTCTCAGTGAAGGAGGGCGGAGTGACAAGGGCCATCAGTTAACTTTGCACCCTACGGTATTGCACAATAATCTCATAGGGGATGCAAATTTCCAGCACTATTTCGCTATCATCAACCAAATCCTCAAACAATTCTGCATCTGTTACTTCATTTAGGGGTACTGATGGCTCAATACACAATGCATTGCATCACTCACTCCCATCTGAATCCGTTTCAACTACAACAATCCTTTTGCTGACACCACCAGCCCTTGCAGATCCAGTGAGAGTCTTGTCCCTGCCACAAGCTCTGGGGTCACAACAGGCCTGAAGATGAAATCAGATGGTATCCACCAACATACCTTACCAATTTGGGGCACAGCATCAAGTAAAACTGTGATTCCATACACAAGCATATCAGGGTCAACAGGAAGGCTTTGAACCACCAGCTTCCCCAGCCTGTATTATCACCATCGCAATCATAATACCCATTCTTGGGGTGGCACATATTATTTCCCGATATGCAAAGGAAATGGTCATGTTTAATTTGCTCAAGAGGTCGCGCCCTAACAAATTTACTGGGGGGGCTTATGGATATAATAGAGGTGCACACACAACTTTTTCTCCTATTTTGATGGCTACATCTTCTGTAAACCGAACCGTTGCCACAGCACCAGTGAAGTCTTGCGTGTTGAGAGTTTCACCTAATAACGGGAAATTTCCTTCACTAATGCATGATTTAGTGGCACCTGTGTCAACCAAAAAGATGAATTGTTTGTTTCTTATTTGAGTGCCCACCGAGGGTTCCTCATCGGGGTGGGTAGTCACGGACAGGACTGGGCACACAAGAGCTTTCTGTGGGCTGTCCTAGTCAGGCTATGTATTGGTGCCCGAGAACATGAAAGGGTTACCTCCCAGCACACTAACCATCCAATAAGGTGTCACTGTCGCATTTGGGACGGTATTGTTTCTGGGCATTGAAACACTGTATGAATAGTTCAGCTGTGCCACTTGCGTTAGGGTGCCAGACTGGCCAGGCAATTGCTGCCCTCCTCCTGGCCAGAACACTGCTATTCTCGCGTCTGTTCTGCTGTCTGCTCCACTGACTCCATTTGAGTAACTGCCGTTACCGCCCCTTTGACTGCTATTTTCACCAATTGTTTCTGTACTCATTTCACTTCCTCAGCCTGCAACCTTTGTGCTGTTTCCTTTTCTCTTTCTTTGATCCGCTTACAGTGGTGTATAATTATAGTCTGTGTTTTGGCTCACCCTTTGGCTTCTATGCCCACGATCTTCTCGAAGGCTTTCTGTATCTCCTTGGGTAATCCCATTTTGATAACAAAATAGAAAAGCAGAACTGATCGGTCCCACTGTTTCCCCGTCTCTGCTCTCCATAGCTCCTGTATTTTCAAAATACACTGAGCTGGGTCTTCATCATCCCCCATCGTATATTGCATTATGGACTGCAAGTCCTCTGTATTGGGGTATGCCCGCCACAGTGCATCCCACACCTGTGTTCTGATATCATTAAAATGTGCCCCATCATGTGTGTCATCATCTATTTTCACTCACAGCTATCCAGCCTTAACCAGAACATCCCATAAAAACGTAAGGAAGACTGTACCTTCAGCCTGGGTCCAGTGATGAGTTCTTTTTGCTACCCTTTGCAAAGTCTTCAGATGATCTTCCCAAAAGGGGGGATCAGCATTCTTTTAAAGTCAAATGTACTACAGGTATTGGTGTAAGCTCAGCCTACCTTAATGAACCAATCCTGGGTCTCCACCAAGAATCTCTCGTATGCATGAGGTCATAACCAGAGCGCTTTGCAACAGAAAAGGTATAAAGGCGTGAAAATGTATAATACTAAGTCCCAATCATCTTCCTGTCTGCTGTGGATCAAAGGGTCTCTCTGTTCAATGGAGCACTCTGTGGTTCCTGATAAAAGCGGCATGTCTCCCTTGAAGCTGCGGCAAGATCAGACTTTCTGGTGCTGTCTATACACATACTCAAACCTTCTGAATGGGGTCCCCCTGCAGGGATGACTACTGTACTACACACAGTCTCGACATGACATTTTAGTCAATCAATACTAAGGGTGTGAGCTGGCTTCAGGTTGACCCAGTGCATATCAAAGGGTGTTGGGGGTGTCCTGTCTCCTTTGTTAGCCTCTACAGCCAGGCCCCATGTGGGCCTGTTTGAATTAAACTCTGATCATTATGTGAATGCTGCCACCAGCTACAAAGCTACACAAAAGGACAGGGTGGATCCATGGAGCCGTTGTTCGTTAATTAGACTGACCATGGCTGAGTGAAGATTTGGCCCTCCCCCCTCTGAGATGACATGAGATGTCATTACGACCCTGGCACTAAGGGGTTAACGGCGCCGTTAAAGGCTGCGGCGCCGTTAACCCCTTAGTTCCTTACTACGAGGTCCCTTGCGGGACCCGACCTGAACGGCTGATCTGGACCAGCCGTTAAAGTAGGGACCCGCAAAGGGACCTTGATGGCAATTACGGTACCGTAATTGCCGCCTTCCCCATTCCCATTGAGCCCTATGGGGCTAAAATGGGAATGGGGAAGGGCCATGGAGAAAGGGGGAATTACCGCCCCGCCAACCTTGGAATGGGGTGGTAATTCCCCCTTTCCCCGTGGCAGACTCTGGCATGGACCATCGTGCTAGTAGCACCATGGTTTAGCGCCGGAGTCCTAATGAGGGCCATGGTGTACTCATGGCTGTCATATCCTAAATAAATATGACAGAGGGGACTGTGCCTGTAGGCTGTGTCCACCCAGAGTACACAGGTCTATGTGTATGTTGTGCAATGAGCATAGGAAAATGTGTGCGAATTAGCCCCACACATTTTGCGGAGGTTGATCTACCATCATTCAATTTCATATAAAATTTCAAAAAAGCCCAGGTGAGCTCCCACTCATTGTTTGGATGGTCGAATTCCTCACAGCTTGTTACTAAGCCAAACATTCATCTGTACCTTTTGCAATCCATACCCTTAGCTGGAGGAATATAACAGAGTGCCAGGCCAGACCACAGTGGGGCAGTGGTCGCTGAGTGCATGGCTAATGGTTGAAATTTGGTTAATCCGTCCTACTGTGTCCAAACCGAGTAAAAGGAAAACATAATATTCTGGGGCTTAAATAAGTCAGATAATTGCAAGAAAAAATGATTATATATGTATAATATTTATCCACAGCGATCTACTTAGTACTACTATCAATACAGAATGTGAACGTGTTTTAATGGGTCACAATGAATGGCACGTATATAAATCAATGTTTACACGGCGGTACCAGGGTGAGTATTTTAGGAATTGGCTGTGCAGTATCTCTGAGTAAAGTTTACCTCACAGTTTTACACCAGGTTAGAAGTGCGGCGAGTGCAGAAAAAACAAAGAATGCGTCTCTCCACAAGGGCAACCTATAGTTATCGCAGCCAAGCCCGTGTGTCAGGTGATGGTGTGAGTTGTCAAAATTAGGGGTGGGGCGCCAGGGGCCAAGCAAGAGCAGTAACCCACAGACCTTGACTCCAGAAATATAGATCGCACGCAGTCACTGGCGGGGCTGCTTGAAGAATGATGTAGCTGTTCGCCTGACAAACAGAATTAAGCGTGCCCTTGTGTACCGGGCGATGTTTCCAGCGGGGATATCGATGCTTACATTAAGGTCAAGGGGTGAGGCTCGGAGACAGAATACCCCGTGACATCCCCACAGGGACGCGCCCAAGCAGGCAGCTCATTTATCTGGATGAGAATCCCTCCGTTTCCTGCGCCTCGCGTACCCATGCGTGGGAGGCCTACATCATTTCGAGGCAGTTTAATAGTGATTTCTCAGCCTTTCAGACGTGTAAACTGCGCTTCTCCCCGTCCGAGTCCCGGAGCGCGGAAGTCCCACGGTATTCATAAAAAGTGAGCTCCCCAGCCTTGCGTGTCACCCACCCCCTCACGGGCCCGATCAAGCTTACCCATGGCACGGCTCTCTGGGAGCGGACTGCCGGTTTTCTCCAGCGCGACTCGGGGGTGTGATGGTGGAAGCGAACAGAAGCATCACAAGTTCAAAATGGTTCAACTCCAAACACCTATGCGCCCCGTTTCCTTGAAGACGTTAGAATGTGTTTTATTTTCTTTAAAAATAAAACGTTTCCGCTGAATGTTCGCCGTGTACCCTTACTGGGAAACGGATGGAGGAAAATATTCTATATTACGGGTTTACATTTTGCCGTTAACCTATTAATGATGATTACATGGGGACAGGGAATGGGAAACGTTTTTCAGAAACAACCGAGAGCAACACCTACTCTGGATGGTCCAACACAACAACATCCACTCTGCTGCCGCGAACACGCAGACTCTGACGAGCCAGTATTTGCTAGAGCTGGGGGAGCCAGGGATTTCTTGGGTAGGGCCGAGCCTGGGGGTCAGGCCTGGCACTAGGAGCGCACCACGTGCCGAGCCCATGAAATCCCTGGCTCCCCCAGAAAAAGGAGAACCCCCATCACCACGCAGCGCAGGCAAAATGGAAAGAAAAGCTCCTTTTTGAACTACTGGGCTGCCATGGTGGAGCACGTGGTGGACCCGTGCCAGGGCAGTGGCATCCGGGGGTACCGGCCCTAAAGGAGGGTCAGGCTTGAGTCCCCGTTGGAGCCTGGGCCTGGCTCGCCCGGGCCTCGCCAGGCTCGCCCACCTCTAGTATTTGCCACAGCTGCTCCTTCGTAAAGTAACCACCACGGCCAGCGGGTATTTACGACAGCTCCGGTTTTAACGGTCACCCCCATGCTAGCTGGAAACTGGAACAGCGAGTCTCCAGTAACCACTCTTGGTGTATATGGAAGAGCACAAAAACAGCTCTCTTGCAGGAACACAGGAAAAAGGGGCTCCTGCTTAAGTAATCGCTGCGGACAGCAGATATTTGGAGCAGTATGTACTGCTTATAGTAACCAATATGTCCAACAGCAGTGCTTTAAGTGGGGTAAGAAATTGAGTGGTGACCCTCATTTAGGGGCGTGGTTTGCCTAATGGGTGTGGTCTAAGACTTGAAGGGCGTGGCCTAAAGAAGAACATGTAAAAATGCACAGGGGTGGTCTGGCCTGCATAACTAGGTGCATACTGCAAAACTGTGTGCTTAGAACAACCAAAGTGTGTGATCTTGGGCAAATGTTGTAATTGCACTGTGCTTTATTTGCAGCACTTAAAGTCCTGGTGTAGTCAGAAGTGAAGTAGGGTGCAATATAGTGCTACAGTATACAGCAGTGTAGCCCCACAGCGTACAGTAGCGCCACCTCCCTGTGAGATTATCTTGAGAGTCCCCACCTGTGAATCATACAATCCAGTAGTGGCTCGTCATTTCATACCTGAAATGGGACAGGTTGAGTTTTTGATAGCCGTTCAGACCCTCTGCAAAAGAGTGTTATAAATCCCCCAACATGTTCTAATCATTGTTTGGTGTACAATTGTTATGCAGTTAAAGAAAATAAACAGTCTAAGAAGGAAATGTGTTTTTTTAACTTGTGAAACAAGCATATATCCCGGGAATGGACGAGTCGGTGTAGAACTTGTAGGAGATAGGCTTTCTGCGAAGTGGTGGACATTTTTGCTTTGAGAAGCTACTGTCTCCACCATGGGATTAATGGCTCAAACATTATCACCCTTTTGTCTCCACTGCCTGTTCTGCCTGTAACAGTGCACGGCTGAGAGTGAAGGTGACGACGAGGGCACCACAAAATGGAGGAGGCACCCCCGATAACCCGGGCAGTGTCTCTCGCCTGACCTCCCCCTCTCTGGGGAAGGGGGAGGCGCCGTGCTCAGCGCAGCAAAAGGCGGGCAAAGCCCGCGAAACTGGGAAGCGCGGCAAAACCCAGGGAAAGCCTGCAAAGGCTGGACAATGGAAAGGGGGAGGGGTCTCCCTCTTTATAAGAGGCCGGAGCTGCAAGGGAAGCAGCATCCAGCCCCGTCGCAAAGGACACTCACCCGTGATCATGGAAGGAGCTTTTCTTTTTAGTTTACCGTTGCGCTTTTCGTTTGCTTCAGCGTAAGTAAGGAGGACCTTTGCTGCCAGACGACACCAACAGGAAGAAAGGTGCGGTCGGGACGAAGGAGCAGTGGAAAGAGCACCGTGTTGCTCCAAAGAAGGAGACAGCAGGAGAAGATTCCCGGGACACCTCAACGCTGCAAGGGATCACTGCGGCAAGGGCGATAAGCCGCGAAGCACCGGCAGGAGGCAGGTTGAACGGTGAGTCACGGCATCGCCGGAGAGCACAGCTGTTCCAATGACAGCAACAGGAGCGGCGCTGTGAAGCCGCATCGCCTCACGGAGTGGAACGCTCAGTGGCCGCCAAGAGCAGTGGCAGGAGGCGGGACGAGTGGGGAAACGTGGCAACACCGGAGAGCGCAGCTGTTCCTACGTCAGCAGTAGGAACTGCACTGTGGAGCCGCGGCACCTCATGGAACGCCTGACCACTGCTGGAGGGTGAGCAGAGCACATTAGGATGAAGCGGCCAGGGCCCAGCAAGACACCCGGCAAGGAGCTGCTCTCACCGCTCATTTGACGGAGTGGTAACCGTGGGTCACTAAATAACTTTTGAACATATTTTGGACTGCCTCACGAGCGGCGGAGCACCCGCCGGACAGCAAGAACATGTGTGCAACAAGGGCATCCTTACACGAGCAAACCCAGAAGGGACAGGCAAGCTTCGCCTTCAGCAGCCCTTAACAAGACAGCCAGCAACAAGCATGGATCTAGAAGCCTTTATCTCTATGGCCAAACTGGTGGTGGCCAAACACGGCTGCAATTGGATGGAGGGGCTCGATACACAGCCAGAAGAGGAGCAGCCGGGGACAAGCGAGTGCCCGGAATCCCCATTGATGTTTCAAAATGAGGAAGATATGCAGGAACTGGAAGGAGAGGGACACGAGGAGGAGGAAGAGGTGCCAACAGGAAAGAGGAGGAGAGTGATGACTCAAAGGGCCTTGGCGAGCAAGGAGCAGGCGGCCAAGAGCAAGAAAGCGAAAGTGGTCGGGGCAAGAAGCACGGGAAGGGCACAGGAGGCTGTGGCCATTCCGGCGCCTGAACCTGTGGAGGCGCCAAGGGGACAGGGAGCACCAGCATGCCTGTAACCAGACCGGTGGCTGCGAGGGAAGAAGGTCCCACGTCCATGGAGGCTGTGAAAGGTATGGTGATGCAATGTATGCAAGCCTGGGGGAGTGGGGGCAATGGTCAATTGTTGAATGTCAATGCATTTAACCAATTGGGAAATGGGGCTGCTGTATTACAGCAAATCGGTTTGGCAATGGGTCCGGGGGTTGTGGGGCCTGGGGGTTGTCAGCAGCCAGGGAACCTCTCCAGCAGGGAGGTTCCAGGGTCAGGGAGCCAGGGGCTAGGAGCCTGGCCAGCATCAGCAAGCCTCTCTAACATGGGGGTCCCTGGGCTAGGGTACCAGGGGCTGGGTATGTGGCCAGCACCTGCAACGGTGAACTGAACGGGGGAGTACAGCAGCCAAGCAATCAAGGGGTCAGCACGGTGGCTAATAACAATACTGGGGGTCCCATTTCTTCACAGACTGCGCAAGTACAACAGCCCATACCAGTGACCGGCACAGGTTCAGTAATTGGGGGGGACCTGGGAGTCATTTGGGTATAGCTGTGGGGGGGGGCAGCTCAGCCTCCCACATGGTGGGGGCAGGGTGTGACTAACACAGGGTTACCTCCGGGGCCTAGTCCCATGGTCGGCCAGGACGGAGTGTGGGGTACAATGACACAATATGGGAGAACAATGCCGGGGTTTGCCCCGGTGAGAGTGGCAGTCAATTCTTTATCTTGGCATATACCATTGTCAATCAAGGAGAGGGTATGGAGGAAGGAATTCATAGAAATCCTGGAACTAGGGGGATGGAGCCTCTGGGAAACAGGTTAAAAGAACTATCAGAGAAAGAAAAGGAAATGCGGGACAAGGAAACACCCAAAACAGAGGCTACCATGCATAACTGGTTAAAGGCTTTTTTAGTATATAATTCAATAATGATAGAGAAATACCCGCAGGATGCCTTAGCAATGCTAGCATATGGTAATTACATCCAGGATATTTATTTGAAGCAAGAAGGTGAAGGGTGGCTACAATATGATTGTGCATTCTGCTTAAAAATGCAGGTATGGCCAGCCCTATCTTGGGATGAAATGGATGTGGGTGGTATTGTGGATAAATTGGTACTCACAAGGTTTGGAGGGGCAGGAGGGGAGGGCGTCCTTTCGCGAGCACTCCTCCTGGAACAGCAGGAGCAGCTACCAGGGGGAGCAAGCTGAATGCTGGAGGGTCAATTCGGAAGAGGGTTGCCCCTTTGGGAAATCTTGTAGATTTAGGCACCCTCGCGGAGGCAGCAGCAAAGATCGCAGCGCCGCCTCTTTTGAGCGAAAGCGCAGAGCAGTCCAAAAGGGAAAGATAAGGTCAAAAAAGAATGAGGTGGAAATAAGGAGGTTTGAACCGACTCTGAAATTAAGATGCAATGGTCTGATTAAAATTGGGTTACCAACCCCAATCAATTTGCAAGCAATGACTCCGTGGTTAAATGTCTATCATAACTGTAGTGATGCCAGAATGTTGTGGGAAGGTTTCAGGTGGGGGTTCAGGATCCCATGCACAGATGTAAGGAAGGGCACAGAGGCGCGCAACCAGCGCTCGGCTCTAGGGATGCCGGAAGTGGTGGACAAGAAAGTGACCAAAGAAGTATCCCTAGGCAGAGTGGCGGGTCCTTTCAAGCAACCACCAATGCCAAACCTGGTGGTATCACCACTGGGCCTGGTGCCCAAGAAGGAAGAGGGGCAGTACCGGTTGATCCATCATCTCTCCTTTCCTGAGGGGGAGTCAGTCAATGACGGGATTAGCGAGGAAAGGTCCAGAGTGCAGTATACTTCTTTTGAGGATGCAGTGGAGGTGGTGAAAGCGGCTGGGAAGGGAGCCCTTATGGGGAAGTCTGACATTGAATCAGCATTTCGGTTACTACCCATTCATGCTGAAAGCCAACATTTGTTGGGGTTTAAAGTGCAAAATCTTTATTACTATGACAAGTGTCTACCGATGGGGTGCGCCATCTCCTGTGCTTATTTTGAAGCTTTTAGATCCTTTCTGGAGTTCACAGTGAAGCAAGAATGCCCGGTAGGGTCTGTGGTCCATTACCTCGATGATTTTCTGTTTATCGGGAAGGAAGGGTCTAAAGAGTGTGAAAGCCTCATGGGTATATTTGAGAGGATGATGAAGGAAATGGGGGTCCCCCTAGCCAAGGAGAAAACCGTGGGTCCAGTCACTTGCCTTACCTTTTTGGGAATTGAGATTGATTCTGTGAAAGGGGAATGCAGGCTTCCACAGGACAAAGTGGTGAAGCTTAAGGGGATCATCAAAGATCTAAAGGGGAAGAAAAAGGCGACCTTGAGGGAACTCCAGGTTCTGGCAGGCTCCCTCAATTTCACAGGAAAAGTCATCCCGGTGGGCAGAACGTTCGCTAGGAGTGTGGAACTGAAAACAGTCGGCCTGCAGCATGCAGGACAACACGTCAGGCTTGGGTCTGAGGTGCGGGATGATCTGGACATGTGGGACTCTTTTTTGGGTGACTTTAATGGGGTGTTGATATGGCGTAACAAAGCTTGCAGTGTGGACAGGCGCAAATTGTGTACAGACTCATCTGGAGCTAGGGGTTTCGGGGCAATCCTGGACAACAAGTGGTGTGGGGTGGCATGGCCGGAGGAATGGCAGAGGAAAGGTGTCACTAAGGACATCACGCTGCTGGAACTCTTCCCCATCGTGGTGGCATTTAAACTATGGGGGGAACAACTGGCGAACAGTAGAATCATGCTCTGGTCGGACAATTTAGCGGTACTCCAAATCATTAACCAAGGTTCTGCCAGTGGCAGGAGGGTTTTGCGGCTGCTAAGGGAGCTTCAGAGATGCATGCTAGTGAGAAATATAGAAGTGCGAGCCAGGCACATCCCGGGGGTACTGAACACAGCAGCTGATGTTCTCTCTCGTTTACAGTGGGGAAAATTCCGAGAGAGTTGCCCGGGAGCAGAGAAGGTGAGGTCCCCGTTCAAGACTCGGTGGTGGGACATGATTGGGTTAATCTGAGTGCCCTCATCCAGACAGCTCTGGCACCAGGCACAACAAGGAGATATAAGGCGTGCTGGGAACGGTACCTGAATTTCAAACGAGAGGTGCTAAGAGTATACCAGAAAGAGTCGCCAGTTAGGGCCTTTGTGGGTTGGGGCTGGCGTGAAGGGAAAACCAGGTCTTGGATGGCTCACCATCTAGCTGCTATCGCCCACTTGTGTAAACTAGCGGGGGAGAACGACCCTACTAAAGAACACTATATTTGTATGGCGATGAAAGGGTGGGCTAAACAGGTAAAATCTAAAGGGGATGAAAGGAGGCCCATTGATGTGGTCAAGCTACAGAAGGTGGTGGTGTGTCTAGGGCAAATCTGCCACGGGGAGTACGAAGCTGCATTATTTAGAGCTGCTTTTACCTTAGCTTTCTTTGGGGCATTCAGGGTGGGGGGCTGGTACCAGAGAACAAAGGTGCAAAGGAGACAAGATTCTTACAAATACAGGATGTGCACTGTTCAGAGCTTCAAGTGACGGTATGGCTAAAAAGCTCAAAGACAGACCAGGAAGGCAAAGGGTGCACGGTGTCTTTGCAACTCTTCACAGGGAGCGTGATATGTCCAGTCAGGTCAGTGTCGGGTTGTCTCAAGCTAAGACCCCCTTCGGTAAAGGAGGCCCACTGCTCATCCACCATGATGGTTTAGCGCTAAGTCGCTTCCAGTTCAAGAAGGTGATGGAGTTGGCTTTAGAAGGAATTGGGGAGACGGCAGGGGTCTTTGGGACACACTCCTTCCAGATAGGGGCGGCCACCTCTTCAGCATCTGTTGGCATGGGGGAAGTGGCAATCACGCAGATTGGGAGATGGAAATCTGGTTGTTTCAAGAGATATATCAGGCCTGATAAAATGTGAGGTTTAAATGTTTCCCTTCTTTTTTCACCAGCGCCTGCTAGAAGAAGGAAGAGATCAGTATGGGTGGTAGGACACTCTTTTGTGTCTAGAGCAGGGGCAAGCTGGACAGAGGAACAAGAAAAACTGACGGCGGGCGAGTTCAGGAGAGGTTGGCACGGGGTGCCAGGGATGAAATGGGCTCAATTACACAGACAGGTGCATAAATTGTTGAACAGCGAAGAAAAACCAGACATATTAGTTATTCATTTAGGGGGTAACGATCTCATAAGCTTAGGGAGGGGGGCTTTGATGCGTGAAATGATGTTGTCATTACAAGAACTAGCAGGACAACTGGGGGAAACAGAAATTGTGTGGTCTGAAATCATACCGGGACCGGTATGGCGAGGTGCAGATAATCACGTGGCAGTGGAGAAATCCAGGAGGAAGCTGGACTGCGCAATGGAAAAGTTCTGCAGGGGCAGGGGCTTTGGGCAAATTAGGCATGGTCTGATCAATCTGAAATCCCCAGAGTACTTCCACATGGATGGGGTGCACTTGACCCCCTTGGGCATGGAGCTGTTCTTCTGTTTTTGGAATATCTGCACAAAAATCCTGGAGTTATAAGAGGAAGGGGGGAGCCACGGTGGGTGGTAACCCACTCGTGGCGCAGCGGTGTTTGGCCAGACAAACACATGAGACAGACTCAAGAAGAGCCAGGAGAAAGCAAGAAGGGTCTTCGCTCTTCTTAGACCCAGCACAACTTGGGAGCCTAAGCGGCAGGGGCGTATGGGAGGAACAACTAGGGCTCAGCTTCCCCCAAGGAAACGGCACTCTCCCTACCCAGGAGCACCTGCAGGGGCAGGAGAGGCTCAGACGCAAAGGTTGGGAGAGTTGGGCCTATTCGGAACACTTGGGAAGGAAAGGGGGAAGCAAGCCGCATCTTATGAGTAATTTTTTCCACAAATGTGTGCAGTGTGATTTTGGTTTGGGGTTATTGTGTAATAAATCTGCGGCTCTTTATGCCAAAAAACAAACAGGTCTCATTTTACACTTTTCTGGGGGAAAAAGGAAATTAACTATGGGTATGTTTAGATACGAATGGACGGATGCCAGGGTTATAAGAATTCCATCCTCGAATAAACGTGAACGATAATGTTCTTATTACCGGCTAGTTATGACATCACCTACTGACCTGCAATATATGGGATAATGTACGCCCTATTGAACATTATCAGGATATTACAAGTCACTGCGCCCCTCCTCCCCCCACACACAGACCCACCTTGGAGACCGTGGGCTCCACAGCTTCCAAGGTGGTTCTGTGGGGGAAGAGGGATGCCGGTGAACCAGCAAAGTTGTGCTCTGGTCCCACCCCAGGGGATGGGGACTAGGGTGCCACTTTGCTGGTCTCCCTGTGCCACTCTTCCTCCACAGATAAACCATTGTTTTGTTTTTTGTTAGTGCTTTTTGTGTGCCCCTGCTCCCCTCCTCCCTCCTCCCTCCACAGACCCACCTTGGAGGCCGGGGGCTCGACAGCTTCCAGGTTGGGTCTGTGCGGGTAGAGGGGTGCAGGGGGTGGGGACCAGGGAGCCACTTTGCTGCTTTCTGTGTGCCCCTCTCCTTCTACGGACCCACCTTGGAGGCCGCAGGGGGAGAGGAGGTGAGCTGCACTCCACCATTGTTTTTTAGTATGCTTTTTGTGGTGCTTTTTGGATGCCCATCCACCCCACCCCCGCAGACCCACCGTGGAGGCCGTGGGCACACAAGCTTCCACGATGGGTCTGTGGGAGGGAGAGGGTTGCAGGTGGACCAGCAATGTTGTGCTCTGGTTCCCACCCCCAGGGTGTGGGGACCAAGTAGCCATTTTACTGGTCTCCCTGTGACCCTCTCCCTCCACAGACCCACCCTGAAGGCTGTGGGGGGAGAGGAGATGAGCTGTACTCCATCATTGTTTTTGTGGGTGATTTTTGGGAGCCCCTGCACCCCTGCCCCCCACATCCCCTCTTGGAGACTGTGGGGGGAGAGGAGGCAAGCAGGACCACATCATTGTTTTTTGGGTGCCCCTGCAGCCCACTTCCCCCACAGAGCACAGATTGAAAGTAAGCTAGGATGAGCATGAGCTAAAAGCAGCTCCTGGGTAGACAGCATTATCCTGTCCCCAGGTGCTACCACTGGGGAACGAGGAGATAGCACATGGCGTTCAGCAAAACTTACTTCCACATAAGATGCACACTTCTCATTGTGTCCATTATTTATGCCCACTTATGCTTCCAATGTCATATAGATATTCCCCGGATGTAGTGTGTTCTACCACACAGAGTTTCATTCACATAGATGTGTTTTGTTCCTTGTCAATGGGCCTGGGGGTCCACAAGTAACTCACAGCAGCTTTTGGTGTCAAGCAAACCAGGCACTTCTAGGCTATGTGCAGTTGTTAAATGGGTCCTAGCTCCCCTCAGTTTCGAATCCTGCAGTCTCTCTCACCTTGGAAGCCATTGTTAAACACAGCTTCCAAGGTGGGTCAGGGAAGGGGGGGCACTGGGGGCATGGTGGTGATCCGCTTTGCTTAACTGTGTACTGGATGTGCCCTAATTTGCCTGTATTAACATTTTCAACTACCAATATCACGTATGAATGTTTGTAAGGCACCAGCTGGTATGGGGAGCTAAAAGTAGCTCCTGGTAACTTTTGGTTTCACGCTAATTAGACACTCCTAGACTTAAAGAAGGAGCTAAACAGCTCACAGCAATTTATAATTTGGCCACAATACCTGCAGATGCTTTGAATGCTTCTTACCACATTGCATACTATCTGGGCAAAAACAAAAAGCCTTTTACAGATGAAGATAAAGAGATTCTCCCAACAATTCTTGCTGTGAACCGGTTAATGCTTGATGACAGTGCATCAGAGAAATGCACAAGTATCCCTACTTTTTTTCTACAGTGGCTTTCTTGAAATGATTTTATCTGTTTCTTTTTATATTATAAATTTTGTATTTAAATGTATATTTTTTAATGCTGCTGTATTTATTTGTGCAAGAGGTTATCTTCCTAACCATCTGCACATAATACATTAATAAAAAAAAGTATCCCTATATCAGACACCACAATTTGCAGCTGCATCACTGACCTGTCCTCTGAGATCAGTACAGAATTGATATCATGCTTGAAATGCAATCAGTTTGCCCTACAGATGGATCAGGCCACTGACATTTCAAAAGAAGCTAATTTGATTCCTTATGTGAGGTATTGCTATGGAAAATAAATAATGGAGCATTCCTTATTTTGTAAACCAACCCAGGACAAAACAACTACATCTGTACTCTTTGAAATTCTTTACAACTTCCTAAGTTTCCACTGCTTAAAGTGAGATGCCTGTGTTGGTATTTGCACAGGCGGTGCTAGGGCTGGGTTAAAAGCAAACGTGTTGGCAGTAGCTAAACATATTGTGTGGACACACTGCATGATACACCGGGAAGCTTTGGCTGTGCAACATGCGGGCATGAACTCACAGTGGTGCTTAAAGATTGTACATTTTATTTAGATGCACTCCACAAGAGCCATCTGTTTGCCACATTATGTGCAGAAATGGGAACAGAACATGATGCCTTAGTCCACAAGGGATCCTTTGTGCCCGATAGTACTGTGCCATTGTAGTCGCATGGAGCTTTTATAATATTTCTCTCCTAATAACTCTGTCAAGCTGTAGAATGAGTTTCTATGGATTTGATGCTGTCAATATACTACTTTTGATCTCCTTTATACCTCCCAGAATGCGATTTGCTTCTTTTTCATCAAACGCAAGTGTTGTTGCGTGTATATCTGTTATGCTGTTTATTTTCGAGAAAGACATCACCTTTCCTCTTCTCGTGTGGGTGCTACGTAGGTTATTGTGTCACTCCCTATTGCTAGGGGATATACAGCAGACCTATTTATCCAAAAGCTAGGAGCAAACCCTAACTTCTTGTTTACTCTTCGAATTTTAAAGATAGATTGTGGGGTGCAAGGGAGATTAACCAACACTGACACTAGGTGTTATCAACAATGAAGAACCAGCAGATGTCCACACTCTTATGGAACCCGTCCCTTCCACACCCAATATGTGTTGTGAAAACAACCAATGAATTTACTGTTTACTATATAAAATTATCACACCAAACTAATTCCTTAAAAAAACAATTTTACTACTTTTTGTATATCAATTTATCATATGGATTATTACCAATTATATAGACCAAACTGCATTTGCTCTTTTAGCATAAGTCAAATGCAAAATTCAAAACATGTAATAAATTGAAATGTCATTATTGTATCAGTCAGTGTATGAGAAAACACAGTAATTAGTCCAGTCAATCACAAATGAATCCTGCACAGTGTATCTAATTTACTGATTTTTAGTAACCGCAGTTTCTTGATTTCATGTACTGTTGCTCTACGGGTTTCGGGAATATATTCCCTTCTTCGGGAGCTGTTGATTTGTTGTGATTCTAATGCTTTTCTGTTCTGGGATTAATGATATATAATCCTATATTAGTAATCAATCTTTTTCACAGTCAATAACAACAATGCTGTCTGTCATGTACCCTTAGAGATAAATAGTCGCCTGGATGACGCTGTGTTAACCAGGAATGTTAGTCAAATATTCATAACTTCCTTGCCTTTCAATTTCATTCGGTAAGTCAATTTTCTCCTACCGATAGAGAGGTTTAAAAGAAAAGGACTATATCATTCCTATTTTTAAAAAAGGAGCTACAAGCTACTAATGTGGAAGTAGCTTATGGCTATTAAGAGAGTTCAATCACATTTTAATATACCTGTCAATTGCTGTAACAAGATCCTGCTGTATTTTTGGCAAAGAATGGCTTGGTTATATTACTGTTGAACTGGTTGACCCTAGCCCTTTAAGATGAGGTAGCAATACCCTTGAGATGGATGGGGATGCAGAAGTTACTCAAACATCAATAATCAAAACGACTCAGGTAGTTGGAAAAAAGATAACTGTTTTAATATCAATTATCTAAATCAGGGAGTACAACGGACATCAACGGATATCTCAGCGCATGGTTTCTCAATGCATTTTTAAAAAAAGCATTCTTTTATAGCAAAAAGTCATCATTGATGACATCAACCTACGTATTTCCTATCAGCATCCTGCGTGGCTAAATACAAAACCTAGTAGCTATTGGGATTGGGTCTAGAGGAACATCTAAGTATATGATCCATACTAGTCTAAGAAAGTGAAGAAAAGTGATAGGTTTCTTAACATCAGGTGGGGCAACAAAGCCCTCCCCTTAAACAGGTCGCTATGAACATCACTAAATACACAAAGTCCCACCCGGCCCCCTACAATTGGTTGACACTCTAACCTCCATCAGTACCTTTCCACCTATGTTAGCAGCACGCAGGCTGGTCTTCCAGGTGCTGGTGAGCTAGTCTTAACCATAGCGTCCGACCAATTAGCATAATCATCTATCATTATCTCAGTAGTCTGCTGTCAATTAAAGCTTTAAACTTGTCTTGGGAGTGTTCTTTGCTCTGGAGAATTCAGGGGACTGGAGGCACGCTCTGCCCTCATGCGTAGGTGTGGTCCTCATGTTCGCCAACTTCATCCTTCCACGTGACTGAAGACCACAAAATCGATTTTCTGGTGTATTTAAAATACTATTTTCTAATAGACCGCTGATGTCTTCCTTGTTTTTGTCCGTGTCTTCTGAACAGGAGTTTCATTCTTTCACACGATTTGTATCCAATGTCTGCTCACCCCAGCCTGATACAGCCTTGGCTACTTGGGGCTCGTCCAGCCTTGCCTCTCTGAAATTCACTTTGTAATTCAATTTGCTTTTTAACTGTGACACACTGAAAAGGATGCCTTCCTTTTTTTTAGTCCAGCTCCGCTATAATATGTAGTGGAAACATCCATTCTTTACACACTTCAATATATGTATATGTTGGCGCATGCCACCATCTATTCACTATAAATCTTGCCTCAAGAATACCTCTTCTGCTTACATTTCTTTGCATCTATACATGTGTAAAATGACTTGATAATCTTCATCGTTCTGTAGTATAGGTTTCGTCATCTTGATCCCAAGATGTAACTTATCTTTGATACTTTATTGATGACTTATAGAATATCTTCATTCTCTTCATCTCTTCTATGTACGTAAGCTTGCTTCGTGAGTGACAGTGATGTCACCATTCTTCTCTACCATTTATTTGCTCTGCTTCTTCTGGAATTTAATTCAAATGACCATCATACTGGCGTATATGCAGGTATGGCTTTCTCAATGGAAACCTTGCTTCCACGATTCTTCTCGGTATCTGTATTTTCACTGGTACCGCACATGTCTTACACTCTGGTTCCCAACATATAGGCAATATTGGCGAAGTGGTTGAGGTGGGGGTACTTGGCTCTGTACACTGTAGATCTTCCACTCTCACAATCCTATAGATTAACTTCCATTTTCCTCCTTTAAAATAGGTGAGGAAGCCATGTCATCGACTCTGCAACACTTTTTACAAAGTCATTTTAAAAGAGAAGTATTGGGTCCAATGTTATCTTTTGAATTCTCAGCGCCCGCGCCACCATTTACAACGCATACTCGCCGCCTCCGCCAGACGGACAGCGTTCTTCCCTGCGCGCGGCTGGAATGCCTGAGCCGCTCACAAAGGTAATCTAACTCCCAGCTTTTTTGAGTTCGCCTGCTTGTGAACCGATACACATCGGGTGAAATATTTGGCCACAGCTCACTCAAGCTATAATCTGCACTTTCAGCATACGGTCACGAACGTTCGGCTTGCAAGTACCAAAAGGACGTCAGGGGATAGCTTGATTCCCTCTTTTTTCAGACCATGACGCGCACGTCATTAGTGTCTGTTGTTAGTCCTTCACTGATAACACGACCATGGTGCAATCTCTCGCCATGCATTCATGTTCCCTCCACACAGCACGGCTAGTGCATGTTACTCACACTTCAACCATTCGTTTGATAGTCAGCCATGGTTTCCCACCTTACCTTGGGTTTTTCTTCTCCTTCTTTGTCCCGGATTTCCCTAGGACTAATTTCAGCAAATACGCCTGATGCTTATGAAGAATTTCTACGCTTCAACCTTAATTTACCCATCACTCAGTGACCCATCACCTTTCAACCTGCAGGTACCTACCTTATGTATTTGTTTAACCGCTCAATGGTCTTTGCCCGCAAGATACTGTAGCCAGCAGTGAGGTACACACAACAGGCCTCATTATATCACTCCATTATATCACTCCAATCTCCATTTTGTCCCCCGCGCAAAATAACGTTGCAGACCACGACTACTACCTTGGGCCCGCACACCCTCCAGCAGGACCCATTTGAGAACCCTCCTTGCTCAGCCCCATGCCCTTCGGTGATTGAAGACCTAGTTTTTGGGATTACAGCACCCGCAGGTAAGCCGCCGACACGGTGCTTGTGAGAATATGTATATTGTCATTTATGCCCAACGACCATTGGCATTCATCTAAATTACTCACTGTAGCTCTTTATACACATTGCAGGGTCACCCCTACGGAGCCCTGATGAAGGCGGACGCTACCTCACTGCACATCCGCGGAAACGTGTCAATCCGGGAACAGCTGAGTGTAGTGGTTCCCGTTTGAACCAGACTCTGTTTATTCAGTTTCTGCTACGTTGGCTTTAAAATATATCTTATTCTCCATGGGACCCTGGAACATATATTGTTGAAACTAGAAATAACACTGAAAGGAAACTAGGAAACTGACTAAGAAACTTTCCATCAATTAGGACACCCTTATGAAATTGGGCGATGATATAGCCTCTTTCGCCTTTATTTTCTGGCCTTGGGATTCATTTACAAAGGACCTATGTGTCCAAACGAATAGATACATTATTATGCAATAATGAAATATTTGTTCAGATTTATCTGTATACTAAATAATACAGTATATTTTTTTGTTCACTTTGTTGTAAATATTTCACTTTTCTCTTTTTTGTTAAATTGATGGTATCATTCATTGTTATTACTCTTTGTTTATGTATTTTGCACCTCCCAACATCCTCTCTCAAGTTTCTTATATACTAAATGCCTGTTTGTATGACTAGCAAATAAATATTTGCTTGCTACTCTCTGTATTTTTCAGCTCAGTGAGCGGTTAGCACACCTTTGACCTCAGGTTTGGATCTGCTACTTAGCCGGCCAACCTTGACACTAATTTGCGGACAGGCCCATAACCCTGTTTCTATATAGCATAATTGCCTTGAGCTTTGTCCACTAGGAAGGGTACATTTCTTTGTTTACATCTTTTGAATTATTACCTAGTGGTAGTCTGTATGTTAAAGAAGGTCTAAAGTAATAGAACTAAGCCGTTCTTTGCCAAAAATACAGCAGGATCTTGTTACAACAATTGACAGGTATATTAAAATGTGATTGAACTCTCTTAATAGCTATAGGCTATTTCCACATTAGTAGCTTGCAGCTCCTTTAAAAAAATAGGAATGATATAGTCCATTTCTTTTAAACCTCTCTATCGGTAGGAGAAAGCTGATTTACCGTATGAAATTGAAACGCAAGGAAGTTGTGAATATTTCAATAACATTCCTGGTTAACACAGCATTATCCAGGTTACTAAATATCTCTAAGGGTACATGACAGAGGGAATTGTTGTTATTGACTCTGAAATAGATTGATGACTAATATATGATCACATACAATTAATCCCAGAACAGAAAAGCATTAGAATCACAATGAATCAGCAGCTTCTGAAGAAGGGAAGATTTTCCAGAAATGCCTAGAGCTACAGTACATGAAATCAGGAAACTGTGGTTACTATAAATCAGTCAATTGGATAAACTGTACAGGATTAATTTGTGATTGACTGGACCAATTACTGTGTTTTCTCATACACTGAGTGATACAATAATGACATTTCAAAGTATTAAATGTTTTGAATTTTGCATCTGACATGCTAAAAAAACAAATATAGTTTGATCCATATGATTGGTAATACTCCATATGATAAATTGATATACAAAAAGTAGTAAAAATGCTTTTTTAAGGAATGTGTTGTAAGCGGATTCAATTCAACACTACAGCTAAGTCAATGCCTAGGCTGGGATGCTGAGGGAAACCCTTATTGATATATTTTTATGTCCAGTTCGTTTACTCTGGATGACAACGTTTTTTTTTGCAAACTAAAAGGTTTATTTGAAAATTAAACAATATATATATATATATATATATATATATATATATATATATATATATATATATATATCACACTTTTATAACAAATTAATGTTTGATAGCACACTTGTGAAGATGATAGTGATCAACAATGGATAATGTTACAGTGGTACACTCTTTTTGATGGCTTATAAGTGATATAGAGAGGATAAAGTAGCTGAGAATGCTTTTATGGCTTCAAGGACAATGCAATGATGAATGAAAATGCAGTACAGGAAATAAACTTGATATGACTTCAACAAAAGACAATGTAATCACTTTTCTTTGACAATTCACCCTACCCCCCTTCATGCAAGGTAAAGAGATGGAAGGAAAGCACACAGTTCTCAGGAATGCAATCAAATATAATTCATTTGCCCCCTAGCAATCTTAGAGGAAAACAGGTAGGAGTTTTAAACACAGGCAATATAATTTGATGTGGTATGCAAAGAAGTGAAAAATATGCTAAAAAGGCTTTTAATTCCCTATAGGAGGTTCAGGGTGAGTGAGAGATACTTTAAATGAATTCAGGATCACTTTAGCAATGCTCTATGAATGATTTTCAGGTTGCACGTGAATTTCAGCAAGGAAAGCCAGGACAAATATTTTTATACGTGGCTGAAATGAAGCAAATGTCAAATCGTGGCAAATGTAGTCGTGTGCGTCGAGCGCAATTACGGAGGCATTATAAGGAGAAGAAAGTCGGTTCTAGGCTCGTTGGAAAGCTTAGCGTTAAGATGGCAGTTAAAACTAGATCCTAGCACAAACGGTTCTGGAGATACGGCCGATTTAGTAAAGGTAGTTTTTCAGATTTTAAATTTTAAAGCTCAGAATGACAGATGACAGTTTTCAGTTTTACAGATGACAGAATGACACGATTCTAGGAGGCAGTTCTAATAGGCTAAAATAGTTTGGATTAGATTATTTTTACTAAGAGATTGGTTTTGGCACAGTGCGAGCTAGGTACTCACACTAGATTTTGGACAGGAATGTGACTTTGTCACCGATCGGGTCAGGATTGGCTGGACTTCTGCTAGCAGTTCTTCACAGCGATCTGGTCTCTGGTTCTCTCTGGTTCCGGATACAGCACTGCTTTCTGGATACCGCTACAGGTTCTTGCAAAAGTTCTTGGCAAAGAATTCAAGCTCGCCCGGCTGTTGAATAGTTTGGTTGGTTTTGAGGCCTGCTGAAGAGGATTCAGCTTGTGGATTCAGGCTTCTCTGCTATACATTCTGGAGTTAATTTCTGGTCTCTGGAGATTGATGGATTTGAAGTCTCGATCCCTGGATGTGAAGTCTGAAGTCTCCCGGCAAAGCGTCCCACAAGAAAGTGGAAAGTGAATGTCTCTACCTGGGTTTCAATGTTCCTTTTATGTGTTTTGAAAATGGGTGTGTGCCTGGGCCTAGCTAAGCCTGCCCCTCTCACTTATCATTGGCCAAGCTTTCCTCTCTCCCTTGATTGGGGGAAAGATATGGAGTGTCAGAGTGATGCTGTAGGTTTTATGGTCAGAGATGTCCCCTTGTCAAATTGCACACAAATCTATTTCTGACCCAAATACATATTTATCTATGTACCATTTTTCTGATATTATAGGTCCAGTTCACATATTTTCTGCAGCACCAAACCATCTGATCCCTGTCTTTGTACGATGTTGTGTCCACTTATGACAGAATTCTCCCCTTTTCATCCAGATAACGACCTCTAAATCTTTCCAGATTTTACACAAATGTGCACCAGGGATATGGGTTTCAGATGATAAAGTGTCAGATTTTTAACATGCATACATTTGGAGTAACAACCTTTTTTCCGCTACTATCCCCAAGAACATACCACAGGGTCCTAACACCTCTTAAAATGTGCACAGAAAATCATGCTCTTGCCCCAAAGGGGTGTGGTTTTCCAAAGCACGGTAGAAATTCTGGTTTATCCACTTCCCCCAAGCTCAGCTTGCTCTCACAGGCACTGCCCCTCCCAGTTTCTCCCAAGAGGAAGCCATTGTACGACCCCCCCAATATAACATTTGCCTGAGTCCAGGACAGTGCTTTGTTTAGTTTCCTGTAGTCCCCAGGTGTCACTCCCCTAATTCAATCAGAGAGGTGTCATCTCCTTTTGGCAGGGGAAGCAGGATGCACCCAGGCCTGGGAAGAGTTGTTGAGCCAGCTCAACTCCTGTCGGGGGTAGTTGTCAGGCAGAATTCAGCTAAATGTCACTTTAGTTCCCAGTTTTCTACATTCAAATCACACTGACATTTTTTACACATGCAGCTAGAATGCTGATTCTAAGTTCAAAACTATGACAATAAACAATTGCAACCTATGTGACTCTCACAAGTAGGTCACTCATTTATTTTAAACATTTCGATTTTAGTGGCTTTAAACCCAAATTCACTTAAGCTGCTGACATCCCCAGCTATTTTTTATATATACATTAAATAATTACTTCCTTCAAGTCATTTCAGAATATAGTTTTACATTGTATCCACCTCTTAGCAAGTCTTTCCTTGGCCTGGTTTGGGTTCATTTGTTCAGTTTGACACAAAAGTCTGGTAGTTTTAAAACGCCGGCTTTCTGATAGTGGTGAGCACCAGTATTGCATCCATTTTTGACATTAAGAAAATGAATTCCCCACAGTTCTGGGTTGCTTTTGGCAATCAGCATTGCCATTCCCAATGGTTTCAGGCTACTGTGTGTGTAGCCCAATGGTGGTTTTAGGCAGTGCCCTCCTGTGCTCACAACATAGGCAAAAATGGGTGGCAGCCTATTCTTCATGTTTTCTCTGTGCTCTCTCTGGGGAGTTCTGGCCATCATGATGTTTTCAATGCCAGTAATGCACAGTTTTATGTTAGGGCTTGGATGCATGGGTAAAAACATCCCACAAGCCCCCCTCTTGCGATGGCCATTCTGATCTTTCACTGATGGAACTCGCAAGATCTGGGATGTTCGCCTCATCTTCTTCCAATTCTGTATTTGGCACAGTTCAGCATCTTTTCCTCCATCCGGTTGGATCGATCGGTTCTCCTTGCCGGTCCTGATGGGAATAGTGGGCGGTACCCTGGGCCCCTTGGATCTTTGCTCCCGGTCTCCGGGTCGTTCTCCTGGGTCAGTCTCCGTGGTTTCATCTCTCCTAGGATGATAAAGCAAAAGCGGCAATACCTATTCGTAGACATTTCTCCACCACTATTACTGGCGTGGTGAACACATACATTTTATACATCTGGTTACATTTTTCAGTCTTGTTTTAAAAACCAAGATAGAACGGGAAGCATTTTTACAAGAATCATAATATTTTAGAGACTATCTGTGGGATATTTTAGGTTGGAACTGGATTAATCTGGAGCGGTCCCCTCTGGGATTCCCGAGGATTCCTCCAGTTGTTGCAGAGTGTGCCTGGGATGGCAACACTTTAGCTGATTAATATGGACCCACTTGTCTTCCCCTTCCGCCAGACTATCTTTGGGGATGCGGATCTTATAGGCTAAAGGGGAGATTTTGTCTATAATTTCAAACGGTCCCTTCCATGTAGGCAAAAATGTTCGCTGTTTGGCCTGGTTCCTTTGGAAATTGTATAGATAGACCCGGTCTCCCACAGTATATTCCTTCCTGGTGGTCTTCAGGTCGTAGTGGGTTTTCATGCCATCAGCTGATCTTTCTAGATTCCGCTGAGCATAGGCAAAAGCATGCTGATGGTGTTTCCTTAAATTCTCCACATACTCATGAGTTGTGGAGGCATTTATCAGTGTCTGCTCTTGGGTCCTGTAGAGCAAATGCTGGGGAAGCACCATCTTGCGTCCGGTCATCAACTCAAATGGTGACATTTTAGTTGCAGATGAAGGGGTAGATCTGATGGCCATTAGGACCAGAGGTAATCGGATATCCCAACTTGGCCCAGAATCTGCCATAAACTTTTTTAATATGCTCACAATTGTTCGGTTGTATCTCTCTGCTGCTCCAGAAGAAGCTGACCGGTAAGCAATATGTAGCTTCCTTTTGACCACCAGTATCTCCCACATCTTTGTCATTACCTCGCTGGTGAAATGGCTACCTCTGTCTGACTCAATCCTTTGAGGTAGACCAAAACGGGAAAAGATGTGGTTAATCGTCAGGGCAGCTGCTGTTTCTGCCTTGCAGTTTAGGGCCGGGAGACATTTCACCTACTTGGTAAACAAGCATGTGACGGACAACATGTACTTGTTTCCTCTAGACGAGCGAATTACAGGGCCTACGAAGTCGATTTGCAAATCTGACCATGGCAGTGTCATCCCCCTCTTTTGGAGAGGTGCCCGGTGTGTGAGGGATGATGGCTGAAATTGTGCACACACCAGACACCCCTTCAAGTATTGGTCGAGTTCCTGCCCCATGTGTGGCCAGTATGCAACCTCTCTTAAGATCTCAAGTGTTGTGTGAAACCCCCTATGACCGGCGGTGGCCGCATCATGGGTGTGACTTAACATCAGGCTTCAGAATTAGGTCGGGACCACCCACTGATCATGGCCAGCTTTGGATTTCCTTACCAACAAACCGTCTTGGATTCGGAACGTCTTTGGACATTTCATCAACACTCTAAGGTCCTCCTTCCCAATGTAATCAGTATCCATCAGGGGAAAGTTCTCAGGGTCCTGAATGTGTTGGTAAAACTTACCAATTATTGGATCCCCCTTTTGAGCCGTAATTAAATCAGCATCAGGGGTCTCCTTACTCCATTGTACAGTTGAAAGATCATTGTGAGCATTTGTCTGGGACCTAGTGATAGCAGTGACCTGGATTTCCCCCAACAGGGACTCTATTTCTATTCGATCCCCTTGGATGGCCCTGGTTCTGTCCAGCTGATCAGCTAAGTCATTTCCAGTTTTGTCTGGTCCCTCTACTTTGGAATGACCCTTGATCTTTTTCCAGTAGATGGTCATCCCATTCGAGGTGACCAGATCATCAATGTTTTGGATTAACTTACCATGTTTCAAGGGTTTCTTATTAGCACATAACATGCCCCTGGTTTTCCAATTAACCAGGTGCTCCACAAACCCATTCTGTACATAATCCGAATCTGTGATTATGACCAGTTCGTGGAGTTGATGTTGGACAGCAGTGAGGATGGCCTGATGCACAGCCATCAATTCTGCCACCTGACTACTTCGGGGACCAATTTTGTATCCAGCGGAGGGTTCTGGGGACTCATTCACCCATGCGTTCCCTACGCCGGCCACAAATTCTTTTTTCCCGTTGTTGTCAACATGGTAAGAGCATCCATCCACATAGACAGTGGGCATTCCCTCACACTTGTCTTCTTCAAAGACTTTGTGTGGGGAATTAAGGTATGCCTCCATGTTGTCCTTGATTTTTAGACTTTCGTCCTTGAGACAGTTTTCTCTGGCACAATCATGCAAGTCAGCCAGACCTTGCGCGAGGGGACTCTTCTTGTTTTGGCCATATCTGACCTCCACAGGAAAGCCTTGCATTGACAGAATCCAGGAAGTAATTCGGGAATTACTCACATTTCCGGCCCGGATTCTGTCACTTTGGAGGTATTGCAAAGGCTGGTGTGGAGTCTGCACTATGATGTGTTCCCCCTGGATGAACGGGCGGTAATTCTTCAATGCCCACACCGTTGCCAGGAGTGCCTTCTCACAATCGTTGAATTTTTCCTCCACAGAGGATAAAGTTTTGCTTGCATAGGAGATTACTTTATTGACCTTGTCATGCTTTTGGTATAACACTGCCGTCAAGCACGTATTAGAGAACCCTGTCTCCAGGAAGAACTCCTTGTTTCTGACAGGGTAAGCTAGGCAAGGCGCTTGTGAGAGGCTTCTTTTGAGTTGTCTTACTGCCTCGGATTGTTCTGGACCCCATTCCCACTTGACCCCCCCTTCAGGAGATGAATCAGGGGTCTAGTGATCTCTGCGTAGCCCTCAATGAACTTTCTGCTGTAATTAGTCAGTCCAAGGAGGCTCCTTAGTTCCCGCAGAGTTGTGGGATCCTTCAGTTTCTGGAGTGCTTCCACTTTCTTTTCTTGGGGACAGAGACCCTGAGGAGTAATCTCAGGCCCCAAGAAATTAACACAGGTTCTACACCACTGTGCTTTCTGGAAGGAAAGTTTTGCTCCGGCGGCCCTCAACTGTGTCAGAACATAACAGATCTCCGTATGTGTTCTTCCACAGATTAACTTTTGATAAGCCAGGTTACCCCTCGCACCCAGGTCGGGCATGGCCTTATGTAGGAAAATGTTGAATTCATTGCCGGAGTTGAGGTATCCGAAGGGAGTTCGGGTCCATGTGTACTGCTGGCCCCCAAAGGTGAAAGCCAGTTTGTATTGGACCTCCCTACTGAAAGACACGGTCCAGTATCCATTGGTCAGGTCTATTGCAGTGAATACCTGTGACCCCTGAATCTGGGCCAGCCCTTGGTCAATGTAGGGCAGAGGCCATCAGGAAGTATGGACCCGTTTGTTGAGCTCCCTAAGTCGGCGCAGAGCCTCCACTGGCCGTTTGGCTTCAATATTCCCAGCACCGGATTATTGAAAGTGCTGTGGACTGGACGGATTAATCCCCGGGACTCAAGGTTCTTAAATATTTCAGTAAGGGACTCCATGGATGCGAGAGGCAAACGATATTGCTTCACAAACACTGGAGTCATTCCAGGGTCCGTGGGAATTGTTGTTGTGTGGATGTCGGTGCAACCACAGTCATATGAGTCTACTGCAAAGAGATCTTGGAAATCCAAGATAACTTGTTTCAACTTTTGCTTCTGTTCCAGAGTCACACAGGCATCAGCTAGGTTGACTCTCTCTTCCACCATCTGCCTGGAGCCTGGAAAGACTTCTGGTTTTCCTATCTCAGTGGCCTCCTCCAGCTGGGTGGAGAAGTCCCTGGTCAGAGTGCTGATTTGGACTGGAGGCTTCAGGTGGGAAAGGCCGTCCTCATGGACCTGGAAAATCACCTCATCCCTCCTGAAGTCACAAGTCACATCTTCCTTACCATAAGGGCAAGAAGTGCACAGAAGGAAGTTCCCCCCATGCCGGCTGAAAATCCTGTCTGGTGTTGTATTGTCATCACTGTCACTGTCAAAACAGTCCTTGGGGATTGGTCCTAACAGTTCATTTCCTAAATCAATGGAGAAATGTCGGTCATCAACCGCCATTCCAATAATGGTGCCTGCGGCTAGAGTAATACTCTTTAAGTCGCTGTTATCCACCTCTATTGGAATGGTGTCATGTTCTATGTTGACTAATGGTGTTGGGTTTACCGCTAATCCTTGCTGTTGGCGAGAAGCATTTAGATGAATATACGCATCAGGGTTTTTCAATTTTTGTCCTCTTTTAACTTTCACTTCAAGGGAGAATTGTCGGGTCCTTTCTGGGATGGTGACTTCCTCTTTAATCTGAATTTCAACTGCATAAGGTAGCAATTGAGCTGACCTAAATTCTTTTTCTGAATCATCAAAGCCCATGGGATTATCCGCTAATCGGGACCAAGCTTTGAAGTTTATTAGGTCCAAATTAATGGCAAAGCGATTGAGAATGTCACTGCCTAAGTAAAAGGCGGCAGTGACGTCTCGCACGACCAAACAATTATGGACTATGCTCTTGTTGCCAATGGAGATTTTGAGCATACACCTGCTTGGCAGGAGATGTTTGGAATTGGGTGCTTCCAGGTCCATTTCCCATTTGTCTATCAGTTTGAATGTGGGAATGGCTGGATCTTTTGGGAGTTGGCGGAACATGGCTTCGCTGATGAAGCTCTTACCGTTGTTCACACACACTCGGGCGAGAACAGAGTCCTTCCCATCATTTAACTGAACAGGGATGAACAACTGCTCTCCAATTTGCTGAATATCAGCCAGGCTATGAGCTGATTTCACATCTTTCAGAACTATAGGAATGGGAGTGTCTGATTGTGGATTGGTAAAGAATTTCAGAGTGTTTCCTTCCAGTGTGGAATACCACCTTAAACTGGAAGGAAGGTTGATTTTCAGAAATAGAGAGGACCCCCATCACCAGTCTGTTGTCCTACTGCTATTACTGTCACATCTGGAATTTGGTTGTTCTGGAAGTGGAAATCTACTTGGTCAGATTTTTGTTCAACCATGTGGCAGGTGCCATTTAAACTAACATGGTTGACACTCAGTTTTAATTTTATTGGTCGGCTAGTCTGGGTCCAGAGGACCTTGTTTACGCAATCTATTAGGGGTGACAACCTTCTCAGGAGGTCATTCCCTAGTAAACAAGGGGTGCCCTCTGGAGTCACTACTATGACCGGGTGTTTCACCTTGTGTCCCCAATTTTAATGTCCAAATGTGCAGTCCCCTCGACAGGAATTTCCATCCCGTCAAAGTTCTGCAGTTGTCCAGGAAGAGAGGTGAGAGGAATACGGTAATTCTCCCCCCTTCCTGCATTTAGTTACTCAAAGGCCCTTTTGGACAGAAGGGTAGCTTGGGATCCAGTGTCCACCAGCGCCAAGATTGTACCCTGCCCCTGTACTTGTACCGGGGCATAGTATCTTCCCTCCTTCTCCTCAAGGGAGCACAGATAATGCACATTTTTGGACAACTGGTGGGCTAACTTTCTGGTTTTGGACATGGCGAAAGAAGAGATTTGGGCAGAATTCTGTGAAGAGCCTGGGGAATCTGAAAGAAAAAGTTGGCAACTGGAAATGGTTTCAGGTTCTGGGCCGCCCCCCCTTTTTGGAGGCAGTCATCAGGATGGGTTTGACCCATGGGATTTTGGTATTGTTGGTTCTGGGATAGAATGATGGGTGGCGACAGCTCAATCCCCACATCTACCCAGTCTGTTGATTCGGTTTTAGGTACCCCTGGTTCCGGTTCTGGGCCGCGCCTGCCTTTTTGGAGGCAGTCACCAGGATGGGTTTGAACCAGGGGTTTTTGGTTTTGTTGGTTCTGGGATAGAATGATGGGCGGCGACAGCTCAATCCCCACATCTACCCAGTCTGGATTGGAATCTCTTGGGACCCATTTTTTCTTGGGAGGAGTTCCCCCATCTCTGAAAGAGAAGATCCTTTTCCCAGGATCCTCTGAGGATCCCTCTCCCTAAAATTGGAAGACATGTACCTCCTCCACAAAGTGGGTCTGTTTGGGTCCTTTGTTTCTCCTACCCCCCTCTGCTCCTTGGGAGGCAGACTTTCAGGGGTAGGAGATTTTGTTTCCGGTTCCTGGTTTTCTTGGGGCTGTTTACAAGTTGGGAAGGAGGCGTCCCCCAAGGCTTTACACCTCCCTTCCCCTTGTGCCTCCTCCCTGTGAACCAGTGGGTTATCTGGGTGCTGCCCCGTCATTGTTCTGGAGCACTAGGTCCAGAGTTTGTGGCATTCTGTGCCGGCATGCTCATCTGAGGGTTCTGTTGGGCCCTCAGCATGCGGCCCAAATCCTGTGCCATGTTCTGAACCTGGCGTTCTAACTGGGAAACCCACTCAGGCTGATGCGAGGCTCTATTTTCTCCCCTGGGCTGATCCCGGGAAGGGTAGCTATCCCTTCTCTGGTAATACCCTGGGTTGGGAAGATTTTGGTACCCCTCCACCCTTGGCCTCCCCTCTCCGGATTATGTTGTCTGGGCTCAGGGAATTGGGGAAAGAAGGATGGATGGTTTTGGGGTTGGAAATTGGGTGGATACCTGGGGAAAAAGTTCGGCCCAGGGTTTGGTGAATTTCTGCCCTCCTGTGGGAATTTTGGAGGGAAGTTCTCTGGGTTAGGTGCTTGACTGGATCCCCCCCTTGGGCTGGAGGAGTCCACACATAACCCAGGATGGGTCGGTTTCCCTTGTAGCGGGGACTTACATAATCAGGGGAGCGAGGGACCTCTCGACTCCCTGTCTGTGACTGGCCCGAGGGCCTTCTGGGCTGTGAATTATTTGGCACAGGCAGGTTTTTAGGCTCCCCATCTCCAAATCCAAAATGGGGGCAACCTTTACCTCTGCCACCTTGGCAGCAGCAGGGGTGCTGTTGGTTTTGGCTTTTTTCTGCGCATTACTTTTATTTTCTATGGGCTTCTTCACCTCATAGATCCGGGTGGCTTGCACAATGACCCAGTCTAAAGATCTTTTCTCGTGAAAATCTCTCACGAGCTGGGTCATCATGTACTTGGGAAGAGCATGGAAAAATGTGCTGATGAATTCTCTGCTGTCCGTGCGCACCCTTCTGGTGGTCTGCGCAAAGGCACGCTTCAATTCTTGCACAAATTCTTGTGGGGCCTGATCCTCCCCACATTGCAAATTGTAGGCTGCCTTGCGAGCCTCTTGGAGTTCTATGTACAGAAAAATGTTTCAAGATGGCCGCCCTATGTGTGGACCATCTTGAATGGCTTTGGTCCTCCAGCCCTGCAAAGAAACTGGAGTATTCAGGGGAGAATGTCCATTTGATGTACTGGATGCAGCTACTGCTGTCCTTCAAATGGAAAGTCTCCATCATTTTCTCATAGAGCTCCAAGTGTTCCCAAACAGAATACTTGGCGTTCTTATGATAAGGCGTGATGACACTCCTGATTGCCTTAATCTGTTTTAAGGGGTCCTTAAGCAAGGCCCTTTTCACCTTATTGGCCTTTTTGGTTCGGGTAACCCTGGTCCATTCATCCTCTGATTCAGGAGCACTGCTCCCAGAGGTGCCCGTCTGATCTTCCAGGTTTTCCTGGATTCTGCGAGCCTGGGAATAGCTGGCAGAATGTGGGGACCTGGTCTCCTGTGTCCTGTGACGCTCAGAGGAGTCTTCAGATCCCTCCTTGCTACCAGGATTTGATGGGTACCCCCCCCCAGTGACCTAACTGGGCAGAGGTTTTTAGGATGCCCTTAGGGGGCCTAATTTCCTGGGGTTCCCCACTAAATTGCACTGTACTTAGGTGCCCATACCCGGGTGCCTGCGCATCCATTTCTGGGTGGTACTGGCCTATGAGCCCCATACATTTGGCTGGATAGTAATCTGCTGTTGAAATTGATCTGTTGCTCCAGCTTTTTCTGGCTCTGCAGTAAGGAGTCCAAACTGTCTTGGTGCTCCTTCTGCAAAACCAGCATTCTGGTATCCTGGTCTGTCCTTTCCTGTTGCAGTATATCCATGTCCTCTTTTATTTTAATGATATACTGCCTACTATAATTTTCTGACTCCTGGCTCCTCGGCAGCCTCTGCTCAGAAGAGACCAGGTCGGATTGGGCCTTCTCTAATGCCAACAGTTGCCTACTTGCCAGATCTTGGCCTTCAGCACATTTGTCCTGCATGGCTCCCATATATAGATACAAATATGCTGCTATCCTAACCATCTTGTCGTGTTCATCTTTAGCTTTAGGAGCCATGTATAGTTCACTCAGGGCCACATGTAAGGGACCCTGATCTCTCCAGATATCTAACCCAGTTGAAGTGACCTGTCGTGTGATTGCCTGCAACCACGCATCCTGGCCCTCCTCAGTCCATTCACTTCTCACAAATAGCTTATGTAAGAAGTGCTCTCTGGCTATTTTGATGTCTACCAGTGTCGTCATTCTGGAATTTGAGTTCCTTCCTGACTTACAGAAGTTTGTATTTTATTTTGCAAAACAGACCGATTCCTTAGAGCGTTCCTTTGAGGGGTGCTTTCACAGTGTAAAACAGCGTGGTAATCTAACCAGATATGTGTATCTGGTCAGTTGACACACTGTATTAAGCTGCACAAGTGGTAAATCTAATACAGAATATCCCGGCTACGAGCCGCCACTTTGTAAGCGGATTCAATTCAACACTACAGCTAAGTCAATGCCTAGTCTGGGATGCTGAAGGAAACCCTTATTGATATATTTTTATGTCCAGTTTGTTTACTCTGGATGCCAACCCTTATATAACACCCCTCTCTTAGAATCCCCCTGACCCCACTGAGCCAAGAAGTAGGTTTGTTTTGCAAATTAAAAGGTTTATTTGAAAATTAAACAATATATATATATATATGACTTTTATAACAAATGAATGTTTGATAGCACACTTGTGAAGATGATAGTGATCAACAATGAATAATGTTACAGTGGTATACTCTTTTTGATGGATTAGAAGTGATATCGAGAGGATAAAGTAGCTGAGAATGCTTTTATGGCTTCAAGGACAATGCAATGATGAATGAAAATGCAGTACAGGAAATAAACTTGATATGACTTCAACAAAAGACAATGTCATCACTTTTCTTTGACAATTCACCCCCCCCCTTTATGCAAGGTAAAGAGATGGAAGGAAAGCACACAGTTCTCAGGAATGCAATCAAATATAATTCAGTTCCCCCCTAGCAAGCTTAGAGGAAAACAGGTAGGAGTTTTAAACACAGGCAATATACTTTGATGGGGTATGCAAAGAAGTGAAAAATATGCTAAAAAGGCTTTTAATTCCCTATAGGAGTTTCAGGGTGAGTGAGAGATACTTTAAATGAATTCAGGATCACTTTAGCAATGCTCTATGAATGATTGTCAGGTTGCACACGAATTTCAGCAAGGAAAGCCAGGACAAATATTTTTACACGTGGCTGAAATTAAGCAAATGTCAAATCGTGGCAAATTTAGTCGCGTGCGTCTAGCGCAATTACGGAGGCACTATAAGGAGTAGATTTAGTAAAGGTAGTTTTTCAGATTTGAAATTTTAAAGCTCAGAATGACAGATGACAGTTTTCAGTTTTACAGATGACAGAATGACACGATTCTAGGAGGCAGTTTTAATAGGCTAAACTAGTTTGGATTAGATTATCTTAACTAAGAGATTGGTTTTGGCACAGTGCTAGCTGGGTACTCACACTAGATTTTGGACAGGAATGCGACTTCATCACCGATCGGGTTCGGATTGGCTGGACTTCTGCTAGCAATTCTTCACAGCGATCTGGTCTCTGGTTCTCTCTGGTTCCGGATACAGCACTGCTTTCTGGATACTGCTACAGGTTCTTGCAAAAGTTCTTGGCAAAGAATTCAAACAGCTCGCCCGGCTGTTGAATAGTTTGGTTGGTTTTGAGGCCTGCTGAAGAGGATTCAGCTTGTGGATTCAGGCCTCTCTGCTACAAATTCTGGAGTTAATTTCTGGTCTCTGGAGATTGATGGATTTGAAGTCTGGATCTCTGGATGTGAAGCCTGAAGTCTCCCGGCAAAGCGTCCCACAAGAAAGTGGAAAGTGAATGTCTCTACCTGGGTTTCAATGTTCCTTTTATGTGTTTTGAAAATGGGTGTGTGCCTGGGCCTAGCTAATCCTGCCCCTCTCACTTATCATTGGCCAAGCTTTCCTCTCTCCCTTGATTGGGGGAAAGAAATTGAGTGTCAGAGTGATGCTGTAGGTTTTATGGTCAGAGGAACCTCCCCTTGTCAAATTGCACACAAATCTATTTCTGACCCAAATACATATTTATCTATGTACCATTTTTCTAATATTATAGGTCCAGTTCACATATTTTCTGTAGCACCAAACCATCCGGGTTTCAGATGATAAAGTGTCAGATTTTTAACATGCATACATTTGGAGTAACAACCTTTTTTCCGCTACTATCCCCAAGAACATACCACAGGGTCCTAACACCTCTTAAAATGTGCACAGAAAAATCACACGAATGATGATGTTATTTATATAATTTTTACAAGTCTGCACTATGAATTATCCATCTTTTTAAAATCATGCTCTGGCCCCAAAGGGATGTCGTTTTCCAAAGCACATGGTGGAATTTCTGGTTTATCCACTTCCCCCAAGCTCAGCTTGCTCTCACAGGCACTGCCCCTCCCAGTTTCTCCCAAGAGGAAGCCATTTTACGACCCCCCCCCAATATAATATTTGTCTGAGTCCAGGACAGTGCTTTGTTTAGTTTCCTGTAGTCCCCAGGTGCCACTCCCCTAATTCAATCAGAGAGGTGTCATCTCCTTTTGGCAGGGCAGCAGGATGCAGCCAGGCCTGGGAAGAGTTGTTAAGCCAGTTCAACTCCTGTCGGGGGTAGTTGTCAGGCAGAATTCAGTTAAATGTCACTTTAGTTCCCAGTTTTCTACATTCAAATAACATTGACAATTTTTACACATGCAGCTAGAACGCTGTTTTTAAGTTCAAAACTGTGACATTTAAACAATTGCAACCTATGTGACACTCACAAGTAGGTCACTCATTTATTTTAAACATTTCGTTTTTAGTGGCTTTAAACCCAAATTCACTTAAGCTGCTGACATCCCCAGCTATTTTTTGTATATACATTAAATAATTGCTTCCTTCAAGTCATTTCAGAATATAGTTTTACATTGTATCCACCTCTTAGCAAGTCTTTCCTTGGCCTGGTTTGGGTTCATTTGTTCAGTTTGACACAAAAGTCTGGTGGTTTTAAAATGCCGGCTTTCTGATAGTGGTGAGCACCAGTATTGCATCCATTTTTGACATTAAGAAAATGAATTCCTCACAGTTCTGGGTTGCTTTTGGCAATCAGCATTGCCATTCCCAATGGTTTCAGGCTACTGTGTGTGTAGCCCAATGGTGGTTTTAGGCAGTGCCCTCCTGTGCTCACAACATAGGCAAACATGGGTGGCAGCCTATTCTTCATGTTTTCTCTGTGCACTCTCTGGGGAGTTCTGGCCATCATGATGTTTTCAATGCCAGTAATGCACAGTTTTATGGTAGGGCTTAGATGCATGGGTAAAAACATCCCACAGTGTTCGGTGTGATAATTTTATATAGTAAACAGTAAATTCATTGGTTGTTTTCAAAACACACATTGGGTGTGCAAGGGACAGGAGGGTTCCTCAAGAGTGTGGACATCTGCTGGTTCTTCTCAGTCAATGTATTGTTACCTTTCTGCATCTCGCACCTTTGCAAGATTTGATTCTCAACACTTTAGGCCTAAAGACAAAATAACCGTCAAAGCTGGAGGTGGAAGAAAACATGTGGTTGGGTGTTGCAAAAATTGAACCCAATATTGACAGGCTGGCTGCTGAAAGACATGCCCACCCTTCACGCTAGTTCTCCAATATGCCACTGTCAAATGCGCAAGTGACTGCATTGGTGGCAATCTCAAAATTGTTGCACTTGAGAAAAGAATTGTAACATCACTTGGATGTCAAATGTTACTCTAGAACAGCAATCTTAGCTGTTTGTTTTGTGGATAATACATTTTCAGTATGATTTTTAGTCAAGTCCTCTGTAATCTAGCAAAAAAATCTGAACGTTGTGTTCAAAGACATTTGTCCTCTAATCTAATTTAAGTTGTTGCAAGCACTATTATTGTAAAAGAAGTTAGTGTTTGTGGCCCACACCTCCATTTGGGGCTCCATTTTACACCAGCGCAAGATAACCATTGCCATTCGAGTTCAATTTTGGAGTCCATGTGTATAGGAGGATCCCAAGCCTAGTACATTTTACTTAGGGGGGGCCCCGGGTCAAAATGTTTGAAGACAGCTGATTTAATATAAGCGATCTTCCATTTGCTGACCCATATAGAATCTGTTTGATTTAAAAAAAAAAAACTGCAGCTCCTAATGTGTTGCAGAAAAATAGTTCATTCAGTTGAATGAAATGTATTGAAAAAACATACATTTGATGCTCTAAAATAAGTAATAACATGCAGATTCCTGCTCGCACGAGTTAACGTCGGCAGTGCACATATTAAACCTTCTAGAATAAACAGTTCCCTGTCAATTACCAGCAACAATGTGTCACAGAAAACGACTCTACAGGCAAGGAGTTATAAAAGCTTTACACAGCTATAATAAAGTGCTGCAGTGACAGCACTTAAAGCTCTGCTGGCTCAAGCAGGAGGCATTTTGACGTCTTGACTGATTACAGAACAGTTGTTATGCAATGTTCTTAATACAGAGCAGTTGTGATGTCACAACTAGCCTGCAATAAGATAATTATTTCCAGCCTTTAATAAAGATATTGCAGGGTGCCATTTATTATAATGAAATGACATCACTACTGCCCTGTAATCATTAATTACGCTTCAGTTGTGAAGGTACAATGCTGCTTCTTGAGAAACAAAGAGCAGAATTCCATCTGACGCTGCAGCACTTACATTTAAGTTGTGGCAAGTATTTCAGATTTCTTTATTCTTTTTATTTTTTTTTATTTATACTTGATTTAACTGTGTTACCAGTTTTTACAAGTGCGTAACAAACAGACTAGCGGTCCGTTTGACCTCTGTATCTTTAAAAACAACTTCCTTGTTCAAAAGTTCCATAGAAATGATAAAAGATAAAGAAGGAGCTATGCGTCAGTGTCATCCAACCCTTATTTGATTCCTCTCTCTTTTTTGTCCTTTATTGTAAAATAGCTTACTGTGAGTGACACTTTATTCCCAAAAACGAATAAGGATTTATTGATGATAAAATGTTTAATTTGTGCATAATGGACTTTAACAAATGAGAGAAGAATCTACAATTTTTATTTGAGAGCACAAAACTAAAACGCTTTAGATGACTTTTATTAAACGGCTTAAACAATTTTTCTACAATACATTAAAGACTGCATATTAGCTTGTTTTGTACCCAGATTCTACATTTAATGCATAATAACAAATGGAAGATTTCTTAGGGTATATTAAGCAAGAGGTCAGGTATTAAGGGGGATGAGAGTGTATAGCCATTTATTTATAAGGAATAAAATATCCCCTATTGTATGTAGAAAGATATTTCAAGTCACCTCACAGGTCCGTGGCTTTAAAGAGGAACTCAGCCTTCAGCCTAATTCCTCTATTTGGTCACAGAACTTCTCAGTGACTTGCAATATCCTTATAACATACGGTGGGCGGTACTGTATCCCATATATAATTAATGGCACCTGCAATACCAGTATAAAGGCTTGTAAATAAAGTTCTTATGACAGGCTAATTGAGACATCACTATTTACCTGTAATAAGATTGTAATAAGAACATTACATCAATACTGCTCTGTAATCAGTTATTACACTTCAGTTCTGACGTTACAATGCCTACAGCTTGAGCCAGCCCAGAATTCCAGCTGCCACCACAACACTTAATTAAAGCCTTGAGATGCTTTGCATAGTATTTTCATGTAAAATCAATTTCTGTGCACTTTACAACCATAAACTGATAAGGAACTGTTTTTGGTAGTATGCTCATTTTTTGCACTGCTAGAGTTGAACCCAAGTGAGCAAGAAATTGCATGGCATTGCTTATGTTTAAGCAAAAATCCAAAATGTTTTAGATGCATTTCATTAAACTGCTTTATCTATTTTTCTGCAACACATTATAAGTTGCACTTTATTTGTTTTTTAATGGAGATTTTACATTGATTATATGTATAAGCAACTGGAAAATGTCTTACAGTGCATTAATCAAGAAGTGTGTTATTAAGGAGATAACAGTATATCGCCATGTACAATACGGAATAAAATATTCCCTAGTGTATGTAAAAAGGATTTTGCAAGTCACCTCGGAGCTTCGGGATCTTAAAAAAGAACTCAGCCTTCAGCCTCATTCCTCTAGTTGCTGAGAGAACTCCTCTGTGACTTGCAATATCCTTATACAGGACATCAGGGGGTACTTTATCCGATGTATACCAAGGCAAAAAGAGTACAACCACGTTATTAGCCTACCAATAAAATAAAATTATTGTGCAAACTGCACAGTATTTCAACTTGATACTATTATTAATCGGGTTTTACAAAATTGCATAATACTATAATAACAATCAAGTGCAAAATAGTACCTATGCGGCATTGTGTTTCCACCTTGAAGTCGGGAAAAACTCTACATATGTATGTACTGTCCGCATTCCAACCTTGTCTATGTAAATTACTCAAAATTGGTATGAAAAAATAATTTCAGAACTTTGCATACTATTATACAACTGCCAGGGCTGAGGGTCTCACGGGCAATCTTAAAGATGAAGCTCCTGGTGTAATGCAATACTGTCCTATCATTGGCCCTAAGTATATGTTGTGGGCCCCTTTCACCTCAGCACGGATACAAAGACATGTTTCTGATGCTTTGTCCTCCCACATCCCAGCAGAGTCTGCACATTGAAGCTCCTCCCGGGTTAAGGCACTCCAGCATGGATGTATGGAACTGCGACTCCAGCCTGGTCTAACACTCATACAGGAACCACAGCTCTTCTGTAGAGCAGCAACCCCAGAGGACACTGGCTGTTACTCCATGCCCCTGTGCAATAGCCAGTCAGGCAGGCAAAAATGGCTTAGTCACTCCCAGTGCAATATTAAGATGAGAAGCGGAATTGACATGAACAGCCCCTCTCTGACCTACATGCCCTAGCAGCATAAGCCGGTCAGATTGCTCAGCAGGTTGAGCGCTCATTGCTGTGATCTGTGTGTGAACTGTATGTCACAGGTTGAAATCCCTGCAAGGCCAATTTAACCTTTCATCCTTCTGAGGTCAATACATGAGTACCGACTCTGGTTGGGTGATATTGTATGCATATGTGTTCTATGTAAAGCGCTTAGGCATAAGCATTATATAACTAACACATCATTATCATTATAGATAAGCATGCCATCTGGTAACTAGCCACCCTCCCCACCCCCAACACAAATATGGGGATCTGAAGATCCTCTCTGGACAAAGGAGGAAGAAAGGGATAAGATAATCAACATAAAACTAAAGCAAACTAGACCCAACACCAAAATGCCACAGCAGAAGTCAGATTCTGGCTGGACAAGACACACTGCAACTAGCATTAGGTAGTGTCCTTCGCCAGACTCACTTTAATCTGCTGGTTATTTCTTGAAGTGTCAGGTCAGCATCAATGAAGGGAGGATGGGCTTTAAAACAAGCTCAGCCGTTTCCCTAGAAGCTGGGGTTCCTGTCCCAGCCACCCACAATATTAACCTCACTATAGCAGGGGCAGAAAATCTGCTCACATCTTTATCTGCCACACTACTGTTACAAGGGTTGTCAGGCCCTTATCGGCATCAATCCACACCAGGGTCACCTTCAGTGGCCACACACGAACCTGATGACTTGCTTTGTGTAGTTACAAATGCATTTGAATGCAGTGAATTTCAATGTAACCCATTTAACCAGTTGTCAATTGCTGTCTTGAAACTTGGTCTGGTTGAAGCTTTCAAGGGCCGGCCTTCTTTTCAGAACCATGAATACTAGTAGCACCAGCAGAACTGAGATGAGCAGCTAACCCGGGAGGGTTGTCTCGGGAGGATAGCTCAACGGCAACGTGCTTGCCTTGGAAGCAAGATGACACGAAGCAACATGGGTTTGATCCCCGGGTCCGCGCTTAGAAACCTCTGGGTATTAAGCGCATTATAAATAACCTATCATATCATATCATATCAACCCTTGAACGCAGCCCAGCAGCACTGCCTTGCCCTGCCTATCTCTCCAAACTGCCCACACCAGCTGCACCGCTGGTATCTTTCTGCAGTCCCACTGGCATCATCATCGAATTGTCTTTTGCACCAACACCAGCCAAAGAAACATTATCCACATGAGGGGTTCAGGTGAATCACTGACAGAAGCACCAGCTGCAAAAGGCCACTAGAGCCACGAGGAGTGTGGCCGCACAGGGCACATCTGCACCAGTCATTGGTGCATTATTGGAACCAGCCACACCACCAACTGCATTACCATTACTAGAGCCAATAGGTCTTCTGGATCACTCACACCAGCATCAGAAGACTAAGCATTAGAAGGCCTGGGGGGTGAGGGGGGGCAAGCAAACACCCATGTCAGCTGCAATTCCATTACCAAAATCAGCAAGTCTGCTTCACCACTCATGTCAGCTGGACAGCAAGGACAGCACCAAGAGCATGAGGGTCATTAGACCTAGGATGTCCACTTAACCAGTCATAACAATTGCACAACCATTACTAGAGCCAGGGGTTCTGCTTAACCAGGAGCATGAGCATTACTAGAAGCAGGGCTTTTAATGTCTCACGGGCACCAGTCACAGCAGCATTCCCCAGATCGGGAGCTCTTTTGAACCACTCACAGCAGCTCCAGGTTCATGCCCATTACCAAGATCGACGAAGTGTTGAACCTCTCATGCCAGCTGTACACACATTACTAAAGCAGGTGGTCTGCTACACCACCCATGTCAGCACCAGAAACAAGAGTTGTATTAGAACTGGTAGATATTCTTAACCAATCAAAGCAACTGCAAAATCATTACAAGAACCAAGATTTCCACTAAAGCACTCACTTCAGCACCAACTGCTTGAGCATGACCGGAATGAGAGCTTCGTGTGAATCACAGAAACCAGTCACTTCCGCATTGCCAGAATCAGGGGCTCTGTTGAACCACCCACACCGGCTACAGTTGCACAATCATCACCAGGATCGGGTCTCCTAATGAGTCACTGTCACCTGCCACATGGACATAACTAAAAAGTGAGTTCTCTCGGACTGGCTTCAGCTTCACCATCCATATGAGCACTTCAGGAGAAATAACAGAACCAGGGGCTCTGCAGAGCCACCCAAAGAATCTCCACCTGAACGAGCGTAATTGGAACCAGCCTTGTAGCGGCACTATGCTCAGGAACGCCAACCCTAGAATCCTTACCAGAGATAGAGCTTACGTTGAACCACCTCACCAGCACCTGATCTGCAGGAGCACAAAAACAAACTGCACAACAATTACAAGAACCAGGAGTTCTGTTAAAGCTGTTAAAGCACATGAACTAACACCATCTGCATGAGCAGAACAAGGGCTTCGAAATAGGCTTTGCCACTGGTCACTGCAGCTTTACCAGAATCAGGACACCACCACCACCAGCTGCACAAGCATCACCAGGACCATGGCTTTGAGTGAGGCACTAGCACAAGCCACAAGTTTGCAAGAAGAACCAGGAGTTTTGTTGAACATCTCACAGGTGCACCACTACAGGATATTACAAGAACCAGGACTTCTAATGAGTCACTGACACTATGCACTTGAGATTTACAAGAACCAGGAATTCTGCTGAACCACTCACAGCATCACCAGCCACATGAGCATAAATGGAGCCAGGAGGTCTGCTGAACCATACCATGTCATCGCCAGTCAAAAGATCATAGATGGCACCATGAGTCTTGCCAAAGCTCCCAAACCAGCCACAAAGGTGCAACCAGAACCAGGAGCTCCGTTGATTCGCCCACACCAGCAGCAGCTGCAAGATAATTCACAGAAGCAGGAGTTCTGCTGAACCAACAACAATACCAGCGACCAAAGTATACTGGAACTAGGATATCCGTTGAACCACCAGATCCGTCACATGAGAAATCCAACAACCAGGAGAGTTGCCAAACCACCTGCACTAGATGCAGAAGCATGGCTAGATCCACGAGTGATGGGTGCCCATCAGCACGCGCAGTCTCGGTAGCTGGTGCTGGTGGTGATGGGCATCCTCGGTGTCTGCCTCGGTATTGAACATTACCAGAACTAGGATTTCTTTTGAACCAATAACTAAAGCACCATCCACAGGAGCATTACTAGACCCGGTGGTTCCACTTAACCACCCTCGCCAGCACCAGCCACAAGAGAATGACTAGAACCATACTTTCAGCTGATCTGCTTACAAAGACTCCAGCCACAAGACCATTACATTACAAGAGCCAGAGGATCTGTTGAAATGCCTATGCCCACACCAGTGAAAGGAAAAACCCCAGGCAGCACCAACCAGACGTTCTCGTGAACTAACTACACAGGTACCGCCCGCAGAGGTTTTGCTAGAACCAGGAGCTCTTGTTGCAATCATTGGTATAATTAAGAGTCATACTGTGCCAACAACACCAGGCACAGACGCACTGCCAGATCCAAATGTTCTACTCATCAGAAATATTGACTGTAATCCATGCTGTAATCATGTGTGAATAGTTATACTGCTGCACACACTACACGCATCAAACACAATATGAATGGCCTTTGTGCCATCATTTACGGTTTGCCGGAACTATTTACAGTACACCAAAACCACATTAGGCAAAGGCGGAAAACGTCTTTATGCTTGTTTTTTCACAACGCGTCACGGGAAGCACGGCCACTTACAAGTGAGTTTATGGAAGCAATAGGAATTGTAGGATACATTAACACTGAGATTAACATTGAGGGACATCACTACATATGTATTACCATATTATAGGGCAAAGAAGAAAGAAAGATAAGATCTTCTTTCAAGCTGGTATAGTAGGGACTCATCGCCATTCCAACCAGGGGAGGCCACGGATTGAACATATACATTGGACATATGCAAGGCATAATGGCAGATTAAATTAAATAGGGAATGGAAATCAGAAACATGTTTATTATACCTGTATTTTAGATCACAATCATAAAGTGCTACCTGATCACAGAGAGAACGAAGACCGAGAAAAATGTATAACACAAATCCCCACCAGACATTGGGTCACGCTTTTATTCACATACTTACAAAAGTGTACAGGCACGTAAACTGATAGGAATGTTTTTTTGGTATGTTAACATATATGAGCATTTGATGAATGTCAGATTCTGTTAAAGGAAACATGTGATATCATCACTGCAGTGTAACGGGGAATCATACAGAAAAGACGCAGTAATGACTGTATTTGAACTTCAAGAACTGACATGTTTATTAAATGAATGTTCGTTGATTAAAACAATGCATGTTGTTACATTTAAAGAAATGTAATGAAAAGTGTATTCACATAAATGGACGCTTCCGGAAGTAATCAGAAATTAGAAAAAAATATTACTTTTTGGAGAAAAAAATGGCATTGCAAAGTAATATTTGAATCAATTTCTAAATATATATATGGACGGATTTAATTCCAAGGAAGGGTGCAGCATCCCACCATAATCTGGTTGATGGATTTATAAAGATTCTGCTAATCAGCCCAGGCCATTAGCAGACAAAGAATGATTCCTGTACATTACCGGAATGAGAGGTGCTGCTAAACCAGGCAGACCAAGAGCAGCGCCAGAGAGAGCCACACAACTAGCACCAGCCACACAGGCACCACCAGAACCGACAGTTCTGCTGCGGTACTCTTTCCAGCATGAGCCACCGGAGGATCAGCAGCACCCTGAGCTCTTCTGGGGTATCCACAGCAGCAGCAGGTCAGTGAGCATTGCTGGAATCAGGAGGTCCATTGAACCACCCTCACCGGAACCGACAGTTCTGCTGCGGTACTCTTTCCAGCATGAGCCACCGGAGGATCAGCAGCACCCTGAGCTCTTCTGGGGTATCCACAGCAGCAGCAGGTCAGTGAGCATTGCTGGAATCAGGAGGTCCATTGAACCACCCTCACCGGAACCGACAGTTCTGCTGCGGTACTCTTTCCAGCATGAGCCACCGGAGGATCAGCAGCACCCTGAGCTCTTCTGGGGTATCCACAGCAGCACCAGGTCAGTGAGCATTGCTGGAATCAGGAGGTCCATTGAACCACCCTCACCGGAATCGAGAGTTCTGCTGATCAGCAGCTGTGTGCGCATTAGCAGAAGCATGTCTGCTGCACCAACCCCTCTAGCCCTCGGCACAGGAGCATTGGAAGAACGAGAGGCTCCGCAATGTCATCTACATCGCCTACAGGAACTAACCATTCACACTAGCATTTCTGTAACCAGGAGTTCGGCTACACCAACCCCACCACCATCAGTTGATAGGCCGTAAAGAGAACCAGGACTACTGCTTAACCACTCTTACCAGTGCCAGCCACAACAGTGTCCCAAGTATAGTTAACCTAAACACCAGTCACAGGAGCATTGCCTGAACTGGAACCCTGCAAACCCAACACTAAACCACCAGCACCTGCCTGAGACTCGCTAACAGGACCAAAATATCTGCTGAACAACCCCGGCTAGCACCTGTCACATAGGTGCATTACTTCTGAACCACCTAAATTTGCATTAGACTCGGGAATGTTTTCCCAAACTAGAATTTCTACAGATAGGAGCACCAAATATAGAAGAACTACTTCAACAAGAAGTTCTGTTACATTGCTCGCACTAGCCATAGGAGTATTGAAAGAACGAGGGCTCGGCGAAGTCCCACACAACGACATCAGCCACAGGGGAGATTCTACAACCATAAGGTCTGTATTACTACCCATCCCAGCATCAGTCAAAGAAGGATTGCCACAACCAGGTGTCCTACTAAACCAATCACCTAAGCACTTATCTGAGTCGCATTATCAGAACTGATACATCTGCTTAGCCATGCACACAGGAGAAAGATCAAATGCAGAGAACTTCTGCTAAACGTCTCAGGAGGATTACTAGAGCCAGGAGATCTGCAAAACCACCACTAACCACAGAGGCATTGCCGTAGCCGGGAGTTCTGCTGGACCAGCCACACCAACACCAGTCAAACAGGCATATCCAGGAGTAATGCCAAACCACTTACAATCGCAACAGCCTCTGGAGGAATATCAGAACCAGGAGTTCTGCTGTACCACTCATCCCAGCATCAGTCAAAGAAGGATTGCCACAACCAGGTGTCCTACTAAACCACCCAACTAAGCCCTGATCTGAATCGCATTACCAGAACAGATACATCAGCTTAACCGTGCATGCCAGCACTACCCACAGGAGAATAATCAAACGACCCACACCGGCCTCAGGAGGATTACTAGAGCCAGGAGATCTGCAAAACCAGCAATAACCACAGAAGCATTGCCATATCCGGGAGTTCTGCTGGATCAGCCACGCCAACACCGGTCACATAGGCATATCCAGGTGTAATGCCAAACCACCTACAATGGCACCAGCCACCAAAGCATTAACAGAATAGGGAGTTCTGCACAAGCGTTACTCGAATAAGAAGTTGTGTTAAGCCCCCCAAACCAGCCCCTATGAGCATTACTGGAGCCACAAGGTTTGTGAAACCTTCACATCAGCAAACGCCACATGAGCATTACCACAACTAGAAATTCTGCAAAGAAAACCTCAGGAGGTCTTAAAAACGTTTCACTGACAGGATCATTGCCAGAACCAGGAGGTCTGCTAAACCACCGACACCGGCACCAGCTTCGGGAGGATTGTCAGAACCAGGAGGTTCACTGAACTACTCATGCAGTCATCAGTCACAGGGGCATTGCCTTGGGAAACCACGAGCCACAAGAGCAGGACCACAAAAGGAGTTCAGCTGAAACACCCATGCAAGCATCAGTCACAGCGGCATTGCCAAAACCGGGTGTCCTTGAAAACCACCAAACCAGAAACAGTTCCAGGAGCATTATCAAAACCGGAGTCCTGCTAATCCAACCATTCCAGCACGAGCCACAAGAGCAGGACCACAAAAGGAGTTCAGCTGAACCACCCATGCAAGCATCAGTCACAGGGGCATTGCCTTGGAAAACCACGAGCCACAAGAGCATGACCACAAACGGAGTTCAACTGAGCCACCCATGCAAGCATCACTCACAGGGGCATTGCCAAAGCCGGGTGTCCTTGAAAACCACCAAACCAGCACCAGTCCCAGGAGCATTAGAAAAAACCGGAGTCCTGCTAATCCAACTATTAAAGCACGAGCCACAAGAGCAGGACCACAAAAGGAGTTCAGCTGAACCACCCATGCAAGCATCAGTCACAGAGGCATTGCCTTGGAAAACCACGAGCCACAAGAGCATGACCACAAACGGAGTTCAACTGAGCCACCCATGCAAGCATCACTCACAGGGGCATTGCCAAAGCCGGGTGTCCTTGAAAACCACCAAACCAGCACCAGTCCCAGGAGCATTATCAAAACCGGAGTCCTGCTAATCCAACTATTAAAGCACGAGCCACAAGAGCAGGACCACAAAAGGAGTTCAGCTGAACCACCCATGCAAGCATCAGTCACAGGGGCATTGCCTTGGAAAACCACGAGCCACAAGAGCATGACCACAAACGGAGTTCAACTGAGCCACCCATGCAAGCATCACTCACAGGGGCATTGCCAAAGCCCGGTGTCCTTGAAAACCACCAAACCAGCACTAGTCCCAGGAGCATTAGAAAAAACCGGAGTCATGCTAATCCAACTATTAAAGCACGAGCCACAAGAGCAGGACCACAAACGGAGTTCAGCTGAGCCACCCATTCAAGCATCACTCACAGGGTCATTGCCTTGGAAAACCACGAGCCACAAGAGCAGGACCACAAAAGGAGTTCAGCTGAAACACCCATGCAAGCATCAGTCACAGCGGCATTGCCAAAACCGGGTGTCCTTGAAAACCACCAAACCAGAAGCAGTTCCAGGAGCATTATCAAAACCGGAGTCCTGCTAATCCAACCATTCCAGCACGAGCCACAAGAGCAGGACCACAAAAGGAGTTCAGCTGAACCACCCATGCAAGCATCAGTCACAGGGGCATTGCCTTGGAAAACCACGAGCCACAAGAGCATGACCACAAACGGAGTTCAACTGAGCCACCCATGCAAGCATCACTCACAGGGGCATTGCCAAAGCCGGGTGTCCTTGAAAACCACCAAACCAGCACCAGTCCCAGGAGCATTAGAAAAAACCGGAGTCCTGCTAATCCAACTATTAAAGCACGAGCCACAAGAGCAGGACCACAAAAGGAGTTCAGCTGAACCACCCATGCAAGCATCAGTCACAGAGGCATTGCCTTGGAAAACCACGAGCCACAAGAGCATGACCACAAACGGAGTTCAACTGAGCCACCCATGCAAGCATCACTCACAGGGGCATTGCCAAAGCCGGGTGTCCTTGAAAACCACCAAACCAGCACCAGTCCCAGGAGCATTATCAAAACCGGAGTCCTGCTAATCCAACTATTAAAGCACGAGCCACAAGAGCAGGACCACAAAAGGAGTTCAGCTGAACCACCCATGCAAGCATCAGTCACAGGGGCATTGCCTTGGAAAACCACGAGCCACAAGAGCATGACCACAAACGGAGTTCAACTGAGCCACCCATGCAAGCATCACTCACAGGGGCATTGCCAAAGCCCGGTGTCCTTGAAAACCACCAAACCAGCACTAGTCCCAGGAGCATTAGAAAAAACCGGAGTCCTGCTAATCCAACTATTAAAGCACGAGCCACAAGAGCAGGACCACAAACGGAGTTCAGCTGAGCCACCCATTCAAGCATCACTCACAGGGTCATTGCCTTGGAAAACCACGAGCCACAATAGTAGGACCACAAACTGAGTTCAGCTGAGCCACCCATGCAAGCATTAGTCACAGGGATGCCTTGGTGAACCGCCACACCGTCACGAGACACAGGGTAGTGCCAGAAACCATCCACACCAGCAATACAAGAGCCAATGGCTCGTGGGAACCCTCCATACAGGCCAGCATCAGCAAGGCGATCGTCCATGGGCAGCTGTCAGCAGCAGCAAACCTCGGCTTTTTCCAGGGACCCTGATAGCCACGCGGAGCCGCCTCGCCGTGCCCTGGAGCCTTTCTCGGCACCGCCACACATACCATGCTCCCGTGTGGACCGCTCCAGAGAGTCACCCATGGAAACTCTGAAGTGGCAGGAGCAGTGCCGCCGTCGCAGCAACTCCTACCAGCCTGCCACCCAACTCCCGCTCTTTACCTCAAAAGTCTATGTGCTCTATGGGTTGTGATGAATTCATAACGGGTTCCGTCAGGCTGGGCCGCGGTGTCGGGGGAAAGCAATGCAAGTTCGCACCGCGCTAATGTGCTGCCTGAAAAATCAGCCCCGCTGAACGGCCGTGCACCAAAAGGTGCCTTTCCTAGACTACTGTCGCCACCCCCATCCTATCCACTCCAGACACCCTACCACAGACACTTTGGAGCTGCGCGTAGAAAGCAGCCAAACTATCGTCTGGAGGATCTTAGTACTGCAGCTTCTCGGCGCTAGGTGCAATGCCGGGAGAGAGCGATTTGCAGACACTCGCGGAACCCATTCAAGGTGACCCCCGCGGACACGTCCATCTATATCTCTGTAACGTCACGCGATCGAGGTACATGGGATGGCGGGCGCGGGCAGGCTCGGACTGTCCTGTGGGCAATGCCTGAACCAAAAACGCAAAATTCTAGTGTGTACCCGTTTTTTGGGGTCAAAGTGAGCCACTTTTTTTGTGCCCTTGTGGGCCAGTTTCATAAATGACTGCACCCTGCAGCTAGTAGTTTTGACCAGTGTTACTGAATGAATATTCTTTAAAATTCGCTTCTCATTTTATCTAAAACTTCCCCCTACTCGAACTGTGTCAGAAAAGGAATTAATTGCCATGTTCAACTGTGGGCCCCACGTTCAGACAGTGTTATGCCCCGGTGAGACCCTGGGCGCGGGACGATTGCCCATTCCCATCGCCTCTCCCGCTCGCCCGCTTCACCGATAGGAGCGAACACACGGCATCCGCTCACAGCACCGTGCACAGGACGGCGCGCCGGCAGAATAGCCGCTTCGCTCGGCGGGTTCGCCCCGTGCAATGACACAGAGCGAGTCGCTCTGCAAGGCGCTCGTCACACACGGTACACACTGCAGCGCGCACCAGATGTTCGGGACTGCGGGGACACAAAACGCTCAGGGGTGCACTTACCTGGAGGCGGGGGCGTGGAGCTCTGGACCCCGCGGAAGCGGTGGCTCCTCAGGGCATCACTTCAGGCCGACTCCGGGGGTGGGTTTGATTAATATGAAACTGACCGGCCACACAGATCCAAGCGAGCAGCCGCCGGTCCTTCTTTGAATGGGAAGCGGTAGGTGATCTGGGAAGCCTCCAGCAGGGGTGACCGGGTGGGATGGGAGTGCGCGAATAAAAGCCTTGGCGCAGCACCTGTACCGGTGGCAGAGAGCCCGCTGGCAGTGCACTCTGTCTGGGGCAAATGTCCAGCAAAGGCGGCTAAGAGGGTCCACGTGGGCAAGCCTTGGTCCAGCACCAAGAGGGGAGGCAGAGGGCGCGCTGCCAGTGCACTGTGTGTGGGCAGCACCAGTAGAGGCGGGACGGGAGGGCTCGCGGGCTCTATGGGGGCCAGAGGATGCGTTGTCCCAAGTTGCGGATTCGGGGGCCCGCGGTAGTGACCCTTGGTCCCCCCGCCTCTAATAGCAGTGTAGAGTGTGTGGCCAAGATCACGGGGTCCTCGTGGGCAAGGCTCACTCCAGAACCTCGGGAAGCAGGCGGTCCGCTGTCAGTGAGCTGTGCGTAAGAAATCCCGGGCAGAGGGGCTCAGGTGGTCCTCGTGCGCTGGTCTTGTCCGGCAGCTGTACAGGATGCAGAGGTCGCACGGTGCGTGCAGAGTGTGCGGCTGACCCGAGACGAGGCAGCTCAGTGAGTCATGCTCTGCGCGCTCAAGAAGAACATCGGAAGACTTCGCAGCCACTCCAGACGGCAGACCCCGCCTCCCTCCAAGGAAGGTCTCCCGCAGCAGAAAAGTTGCGAAGTTCTCGCGCCTGAGGGACGCGTCGGGGAACAGAAATAGTGCGTGCGCTGCATACAGGACACTTATTGTGGTCCCTGAGATTAGCTTGGAGGAACCTGGCCTTTTGGATCATACAACTCGATGGTCTTTTCATATGCCCTATCTATGGTGTCTGATATCACCCTCCTGGTGTCTGCTCGCACAGATCATGTACCATTGAAGGCACATCAGATGTCCCTTAGGAGTCCCTTAAATCAGCTCTCGGAACAGTTCTTACAGCCCGTGGCCTCTCTCGGGCCCCTGAGAACGATTCCTAGGTGTCTGCGCGCCCAGACCTCAGCTCCGGAGATCAGTCCCAAGTGTTGTGCACACAGACCTCAAATGCCCATTGAGGGGGTCCGTGAGAAGAGCTCTGCCCGGCGTCCCTGAGATCTCCCAGGCACCTGTACGTCCACGCGCCACAGGACTCCGGCGGCTTCGGAGACCCGGCAGCGCTCAGCCCAGAAACGCTTTGCTGTGTAAGAAGAGCGGCTCCGGAGATGCTCCTCGGCTCGTGCTGCCCATTGGACGGCAGCGAGATGGGCCTGCCCTCCCACCCCTGGCGTGAGGCGTGACTGCCCAGAGGAGGCGCTGCGAGCGCCTGCCGATGGCACCGTCCCCTGCTGCGAGGTCAGGCTTCTGCACAGGACCCTCGGTCATACTGCAAGTTGACAAGGCGGGCAACCTACTGCAAACCGTGACCAGGGGTTCATGCACATTTTATCAACTTATTCGTTGTTCTATCCCCACAGAACTGCAGTGAAAGTGATAAACTGTAGGGCGCACACATTAACGGCCCGAAATACAAATATGAATGTACAGTGAAACCCACAGCCCCCGTCTTCACTGATTATAGCCCCCCCCCGCCCCTCCAAGCTCTGGCTGTGACGTTGCAGGCTCTTCATTGCCCTCAGCAGCAGGCCCATGATATAAACCAGGTCAGTGTTCTTAAAGTGGGATTGGGGGGGGGGTGTTTATGGAGGGGCGCTTTAATAAGGGCCCTGGCTTGAATGTTGCCTGTGTCTTAAATCGAGATAGGCGTGGCCTAAAGGGCGCCCCTGATCCAAACAATACACCACAGGACCCTCTAAACATGTGCCTTGTGTCACTCAGGGTGGTCGCAGATGCTATTGTTGGCATCCGGTCTGCAAACTTTAAAATGATGTCCTTTCTTAGTTGTGTGCCTATTGCAATCGTTCCGCATGAACTTGGCTCTCTCTCTGGAAGACTGGCTCAAGTGGAACGTTTTACTATAAATGAAGGGCCTGATCCACAGGAGCGTTTTATAATGGCGCAGTCCCATAGGAAAATGCTCTGTGAATCAGTGCCTCATTGTTACTCCTCCCTTGAGTTCTATTTTTAGTGACTTTCAAAAAAAATCATGAATGAGGGAAAATCAGAGGCAATTTTAAATAATATGCAGAAATGTGAAGGCATATGACTGACTACGTCTACCGACTTTTTGGGCCAATAATCCAAAAGAAGTGACAGTAACACTTTAAAAATGGATTGGCGCCATACTATTGAATTTACCAAGAGGCATACATTGTACAGAACTTGCACTCTAGGAGATAAGCTCCCGCGGTACCCACCAGACATTTCCAAATGCTTACTGAGATGCCAACTTCTTCGCTTCAGGCTGAATTGATGCCCACGGGCGAGATTATTAACCTCCCTTCCCAAACTCTTGTCCTAGAGACCACTTGTTCTTTCTGCAAACTGCCAGACGCTACTGAATCTCGATATCATTTGTTGATGTAATTTCCACCAGTGAGAAATTGAAGGATTACTACGTTTGGAAAGTTTGTACACGACTGTGACTGGCTTTTAACCTGTACACTTTGGCAATCAAGTTCCCTTATCAATTGCACTAATCATAATTTTATATCAATTTAACATGCTTACTCTGAGATGGTAATAATGCACTTGAAGTCAGTTTAAGATTGTATTTCTAAATGGTTGTTCTACTTATCTTTTAACCGTTATCATTTTTAGTTTCTTCTGTTTTTACTGTACTTCAGACATGTTTTAATTCTGTATGATGTATACATTGTGTAAGGTTTACTTTGATGAACACATTTTAAATAAATAAATAATTAGCCTCTATAGGGTGTAAATGAATCCCTCTTTCACTCAGTATTTAACAATTCAATGGAGACCACCAAGAGGCACAGGCAAAATGGCTGCCTGATAGATAGACACCCGGATCAGCGGCGTATATTTAGAGGATCCCCATTCTCAGAAGCCACCTTGGGACCCGAGACTACCTAGGTAGTTGGGAGTAAAGCTAAATCGGCAGAGCAGTGCCAAAGCTGGACAGACCTGCACCGCGCAGTGAGGTGCGAGGAGCCCCCTCTCCCACTGCAATGCCAAATGGGGAGATCTGTGAAGCGCAAGAGCTAGCTGCTGAGGCCCAGAGGCAGCTGTATCAGTGACGGCAGAGAAGTCATGGGTGAGCAGAGCCCAGGGGCGGAAGAACCACACCCAACAGAGCAACCTTGGTTGAAGCTGCGAGAACACAGCAGATGCGGCCTTGAGCCAGCGAGATAAGAGGCAGCACCAGTTCTGTAAGTAGGCCACCGGAAGGGGACCCGGAGCTCTGTGAGGAGCTAGAGTGCAGGCAGAGTGCAGTAGATTGGAGAATGCAACATTTTCTCGCTGACAGCCCTCAGTAGGTGCTGGGGGAGGGAGAATGGTGCTGCCGCTCCCAACGGATCCCAGGTTGGGCCCTGACTTGATGTTGGGGAGGCAGCGCTGGCAATTACAAAGAACACGGACCATGTTTCATCGGCCCACTGAAGCGAAGGCTTTGACCACCGAGCAGGAACTGTCAAGAGGGAACTCCATGCTGGCGGCACCCAACCACCGCTGCACAGGTGCTAGGGAAAAGGAAAGATGGGAACGGTCTAGAGGTGGCTCATGCACACCAGCACTTAGGGAACATCAAAGGACGTGGAGGCAGGGACGATGCAGAGGAGTGGGTTATAGCCAAGGGAGACTGTTCTGGACTGTGGATGGTGAGGAGAAAGGAGGTGGAAGAGAGTGGGTTCCTGACAGAAGTGGCAGGATTGATTGATTGATTTGTTATTTATTATGCGTCTATACACAAGTGTTTCAAGGTGCAACAAGGCAAGGGAAGGGGAACAGAGGGAGGACAAGACAAATAATCTAACTAGGCCTAGTGGCACTGAGATTGTGCAAGTGCGCAACAAGAAGTGGAAGGGAGAGGGTACAGGGAGAAGTGCACCCAGAGCAGCAGAGCCCTGAGTTAAGTGCTGGGAGGCTGCGACTAGAAGGGGCAATCCCAGCGCAGAAGTTCAAGGTTGTCCAGGAGGCAGTGCAAGTAAGGGCAGGTGGCAAGTGCAGGGGGACTGGTTGAGGCAGCGTTGGTGTCCTGTAAGGCTCAGAAGACAGCCAAGCAGCCAGTCAGCAGACGCAGTAGGTACAAGGGAAGGTTAGCAGGGTAGAGGCAGAGAGAAAGAAGAGGAGAAAAGGTAGGTATTGAGGAGTTTCTGGAATGTAAGGAGGTCCAGTTCAAGGTTGAGAGAGGCAGGGAGGCTATTCCAGAGGGAGGCACCTGCAGAGGAGCGGATGCTTCCCCTCCAATCTCTGCTTGAGAAGCAACTCACTGGCAGAGAGTTAGAGGAAGATGAGGGAAGGGCTTTAGGAGGAAGGTACTTAAGAAGAGAGAGTTGATGGTAGTAAGGGCCGCTGCCCAAAAAAGCCTTGTGGATGATGCAGAGGGTCTTGAACTTGATCCTTGTAGCCACCGGGAGCCAGTGGAGGGATTTCAGGGCTGGAGAGATGCAGTCCCTGGGCTTGAGGCTAAGGTTAAGTCTCACAGTCCAGTTCTGGATGAGTTAAAGAGGGTGAAGATTAGAGGTAGGCATATTGAGAAAGGCTGTTGCAGTAGTCCAGCCTTGAGATAACCGGAGCTCTGGGGACAGCGAGCTTCTGGGGGAAGGTGAGAAAAGAAAGAATACCTTTGAGGAGGTGCAGCTGGAAGTGGGCATTCTTGGCAAGGTCTGTGATGTGAGGAGAGAAGGAGAGAGTGGAGTCGAAAATCACTCCAAGGTTTTTTGCCTCACCAGAGGGTGAAGGCAGAGGGCCCAAGAAGGGTAGCCAGAGTGAGAGATGGAAAGTGGGAGCAGGGGTCCCAAATGAGAAGGATCTCAGTCATGCTGGCATTGATTCAGAGATCGTCAGAGGCACACCATGACTCAATAGCAGATAGACAGTCAGGGATGAGCGAGGAAGAGGCTGAGGGTAGTCTGATGGAGAGCTGTGAGTCATCCGCATAACACTGAAAGTTAGAGGTGAAGGTGGAAATTGTGAGGTCTAAAGGGGCCATATAGATGTTGAAGAGCCAGGGGGAGCGGATAGAGCCCTGGGGAACACCACATGTAGAGAGAGAGATGGTGGACAGATAAAGACCCAGCTGGACCTGGTAAGGTCGGTCCATGAGGAAGGAGGTCAGCCACGCAAGAGCCTGTTCCGATATGCAAAGGGTCCCACAGAGACGAGTAATCATAATTTAGTGGTTGACTGTGTCAAACGCAGAGGAAAGGTGGTGGAGAATGAGGAAAGAGGGACATTGCAATAGATAACGCTGCAGATGCGGAGGGGACAGGCAGTAACAGAGCACCTCCCAACTGCAAGGGGGAGGGAAGCTTGGACAGCGTCTGCTCGCAGCACAAGCTGTTCAGGCGCTGCATCTGGGGCGAGTACAATCTCATAGGGGAGCGGAGGGGGGCACGCTCACCAAGGTGGACCTTTACTCAGAAGGAGGAGCAGCAGAAAATAGCCCACAATGATCACAATGGAGATGGCAACCAAGGACAATGTACTCATTATCCTGCAGGAAATAAAATTGCTGCAAATAGACATTCATGTCTCTTTAGGGGTACTGAAGGGGAGAGTGGATAGAGTTGAGGAAAAAGTAGAGTCCCTAGAGAACAATCACTTCTCAGTGGATGTGTTGGAGGTAATTCAATTAGTCACCATTAAAGAGCTCGAAAAGAGGGACATAGAAACATCTCTAAAGCTTGAGGACTTGGAGAAAAGGGAACGATGGAACAATGTTACTGGTAGTCTCTCAATTGCAAGGCGAGTCAATCAAGAACCTTGAGATAACTGTTGAACCCATATGCAGCAGACTTACATATGTTGTTGTGCAGTATGTGCGTCATGCCTTACAGCCCTTGCTCCCCCCCATGAAAGATTACACCACAACAATTTGGTCAAGTGTTGGAAATAAAAGGCCGTAGGTTTTTATTGATACAGGTATGGTTATGGGAACATAAACAATACACGTAATCATAATAATATCATCCTTTTGGGCACCAGGTCCAGAGGTAGCCCCCTCTGGCCTGTGCCGCCACGCACGGGCAGGTTCCCAGCTGTCCGTGTTCCCCCAAAAGTTCACCTATTTGAGCCCCTGATAGCTAAAGGGGAGGAGATTTCTCTAAAGAAATGTTCCATGCCTTGTTCTGAGAAAAGGTCGGGGTCCCCCAATGTTATGGATGGGTGTTTTATAAACCCCAGTCCCTTGGCTAAGCAGAATTTCTCTGACCCTCTGTTCAATTTCCTTCTGGAAATGTCCACAGCCTTGTAACTGGTGGCCCCCTGCCATTTTCTTCTAGGCAGGATTGAAGAAAAATAGATTTCTGTGTCCCTCCAGGTGTGGGAAATGCCTGATAATGAGGCGCAAATTTCGTCGTATATGTTTTTTCTTCCTACGGACACCAGATCGTTGCCCTCTAGGTGTAATATCAGGAATTCCGGCGGGTCTCTGTATGCAACCAGGTCAGCTAGTTTGTCATGGATGTCTGCCCACAGGAGGCCTCTGTAACCCCACCAGGATGCAATGGTGTTTCTAAATGGAGAGCCCTCCTTGGTTTCTTCAACCCATCGCCCTGTCCTGAACACGAACGAATGTCCAACTATCCATGCTGATCGCAGTGGGGTCTTCCCTCCATCTGGTGTCTGTGAGGGTTGAGGGGAAGAGAAAAAGAGGGGGGGGGGACTAGATTAGTTCTGGTCTGATGTATCTTTTGTAGCAATCTGACTTCTAACCCCCTATGCTCTTGTAGAGGAGGTCCTGAGCATGGCCTGCACCCCTGCCCCCCAGTTCGAGGTACCAAGAGCATACTCGCCAAGGTATGTGACGTATGAAGAGCAAATGAACCAACAGAGAGCCGCGCTGGGACTCTGCCCAGTGTATATCAGAAGAGCCATACCTGTTGAAGCACCCATAACCAGACAGCCATGGGCTGCACGATACCCTCTTAAGCAACCATATCAGCAACTGAGACGAAATGAAGAGTACCTACAGACGGTCCACGAAGAAACCCAAAGAGCCTTAATGGAGGGCCAGTGGAAATGACACAAGGGACTGGACAGACTCGCGAATGAACAAAACCGACTAACAAGGATGGCATGCCAGTGCGAGCAGCGATGAAAGTAGTTGGAATGGACACAGGAAAAGAGGCCAGGTTTCATATTCCAGCTGAAGCCAGAAAGGAGAGCGGAATCGAAACTCAACAAAGAGCAGCTCATCCCTGGGAAGTCGCGGTCAACCCAAGGAAAGGGGGAGAGCGGCAATGCTGGAGAATCGAAACTTCAGAGCATACCAGCCTGCCCCATGAAGGTCAAGATAAGAGGGGCCCAGGCAGGTGGTGAGACTGTTACGAGTCAGCGTGACTGATCGACAGGCTTGGGAATGACTTACCCTTAAGTGCCAAGGACGAGTATGCTCGTCTTTTTTGCATAGACTAGCTTAATATCCTGGAAGTTATGCATGGTTGCCATTTCTTTCCCACAAAGAACAGATTGATGTTGGAGACTTTATTTAATATCCCAATTGAAAGCCACCCGAACAAAACATAACACTCTTGGGCCCTAAAGGGGTTTAACCTATGATCTAAAGGCATGGAAACACTCACACGCTTATCACCAGAGGAGACTTTAAAGAAATGGATTAGTCACTACTGTTATTTTTATGTGTAAAAAAGCAGACACATAATTGGTCCACTTTAAGTGCATGTTAACTGAAGTTTGATTTGTGGAGAAATAAAAGCAGAGCATTCTTTAAGTTAAGACTATTTAGCATTTAGAATTGTCTCTACTTATTTAGTATTTACTGCTCTAAATATACAGAATACATATGTGTAAAGGAGAGAATGCCGACTTTCAGACAGTATACTTCTTAAGTAAATGAGAAGACAGTTCTGCACAGAAAAAGGTGTTTTAGGAAAGCCACAGTTCCCAGTGACATGGGAACACCAGAATCATGTCTGTTTCACCCTCTTGAAATCACAAATAAAATATTGCTAGGTGGAAGATAGTAAAGTATTTACAAAGTATGTTTATTACGCATGATCGTTATTTCAACAAAACTGTCCTCTTGTTGATGCCAGTATACAAAGGGAATGGAGAAAATCAGCACGTGACCACTCATCCATGGAAAAGGAAGGGTTTTGAGAGAAACAACTGACTACAAACAATGCTCGTGCCCTAAGCATGTCAGAACCTAGTTATGATGTTCAGCCAATTAGGATTATCACACATAACCTTACCTCAGGAGGGGTACACGTGGAGGGTTTACATATACCCAGACCCTATTGGATTTACAGGTGAGAACCTGAAATACAGACAGGAGACTCCATTTCATAGGGAAGAAAAGGAAAGGGGTAGTTCTGGAGCTGGAAACTGGAACCATTTATGAAGATCCCAATTCAGATATCAAGAAACACAGACGGAATCCAGACTCTATATGAAAAGACAGGGACTAAAGGACGTGTATTTGGCTTTTAATGTTCTATAGTTTTCCCCTATTAATGTTCCAGGCAGAGGGGATAGATTAACCTTAGGGAGTGGACCAGATTGACCAGTCTGAATAGAGCCCCACTGTACTGTGTCCACTAAAGAAACTCGAGTATATTTAACCAGAGGCCCCTAAAAAGATGTAACAATTGCATCCCTGAAGGTCCAACAATGTATTGGAGGAGATAGTTATATCTACACATTAGAAATTAATCAATTGGTTCCACAGGCCATCACTGAATCAAAGCATCTAGCTGAATCTGCAACCTCTGAGAGTACAGCACATTTCACAGATTGAGAGTTAAACTAGATCTGTTCTCCCATAAAATGCGTAGGGCCTGATTCACAGACACGTTTTATAATGGCTTTGGAAAACGCTCTGTGAATCAGGCCCTTAGTGTAATAAAGTTCCTGTAAGAATATAATTCTGAAATTTACGGAAGAACTGAGTGAGGCACAGTTTGAAGGTATAGGTTCCGGGAATCTAGTGGATTCAGTCATATTCTCCATTTAATTTGTTCTAGACCAATTTTCATTTTCAAACGACACTTTTAATTTGTTCTGAAGGTGTAAGCATTGCCGAAATAGACGTGGACCATATGTTAACGCCCAAGTCCAATACTGAGTGTTTTTCAAATTCTTTACTATTTTGAATTTTCCTAACATGATATGTCCCCTTCTAACATTTTTAAATGCAATTTTGCATTTGCTATTTCATGCAATTGTTGCTATTTAATTACAAATTATGTCAACTCGATTCTGCATAGTTTATACTATTCGATAAATCCAGAACTTTACTGTGTCTGGTGTGTATATTGTTGTATGCTTGGTTGTCCCAACGATGTGAGAAGGGGATCATCTATGAATTACATCATTCTATGTTTTAAATAAAATGAAATAATATAACACAACTGTTTGGTTTTGTCACACAGAGTGGGAGCAGGATTTTCGTACTTGTAGTCCATTAAATTGGAGCCGCGCTTGTCTATGCAAAGGGCTCATCTATATCGTTGTGCAGATGTCGTTTTTGGGTTGGTTGTTCAATTACCCTGAGCAGGTGGCATCTAACTAAAGTGCTATTACAGACTGGGGACTAGATTGCCCGGATCCTGTCAGCAGAGAGAACTAGTGCCATTAGGGCAGAAGCACTTTCTTTAGTGCAGATTTGTGCAGACAATATCACAGGTTGTTGTTGCAATGTTTGGTGTGGTCAGATGGTCCAATGGATAATATAACAAACGTTACAAACTATGTTGTAATAAAGCCACAAAGAGGAGAATGTACAAAGTAAGTGATTTTTGGAGAATGTACAAAGTAAGTGATTTTTGGAGAATGTACAAAGTAAGTGATTTTTGTTATTAATTAGTTTGAGTTTAGAAGTATTGTTTTGTGCAAATAGCTATATTTTATATTGATGGTGTGTGCTTATGCAGAATAACTGATTTTGTACTGAAAGCCTTCATTAATGAAATAATGAAGGAATTATTATGATAGAAAGTTTGAAACTTTTTATTAAACACGTCTCGTCCAACTGGTCTTTAGTGAATCAGATTTCCAAATATCAGTGCATACAAACAAGAGAAAGAAAAAACAGAAAGAGACAAACAATATTAACACACTTTACATTTAGAATAAATATAAGGGTAACTGAGCAATGTACGCTCTTTACACTCTTTGCAGTCCTGCTAGACAGTAGTTTAATCCAAAACAAATAGGCTATAATGAATGGTTTAAAAAATCAAACAGTATGACAAAACTGAACCATAAAAACACACTTGGGGAAAAAACATGCAGCAAGTAAACGTCAATCGCAGTAAGAAAACAAGCATTGGCAAAGACAACAGTTTTGGCGTTCACTGTCGTTCTTTGCATTTTGCATTTATAGGCACCAGGGTGGAAGGAGGAGGGTGCAACGTTTCAGAGGAGGATGCAATAAGGTGTATGGGTGTGCAAGAGCATGAGTTGGATAAAAGAGCAAGAGAGGAAGCAATTGAGAGAGAATGGCATCAATGATGAGCAAGAGGAAATATAAACAAGAAAGGGTGAGAGTGAAAGGGTATGAAATAAATTGAGAGTCTGAGAGGAAGTATGAGATGGGGTAGAGAAAGGGGATAGGATGGGTGGGTGAGGAAATAAAAGGGGTATGGTGGTGTAGGGTGGGTGGGCGTTGGAATATAGGTCTTAGAATGGATTGGGCTTGAGAGAGATCGGTTAGGGTGGGAGTAAGGAGAGAGGGGGTTGGGTTAAGTAAAGAGAGGGGGGGTAGGGTGGGTGGCGATAGGGAGTGGGGTGTTAGGGGTGGGTGGATGTGTGTAGAGAGAGAGGGTAAGGTGGCTGGGGGTAGAGTTAGTGGGGGTGTGGTGGTTAGGGATACGAAGAGTGTGCTTAAGGTGGCTGGGTTTGGGTAGAGACAGTTAGGGTACAGAGGGTGGGGTTAGAGAGCATGTGTGTAGGGTGGGTGGGGGTAGAGAGAGCAGGGGTAAGGTGGCAGTAGAGACAGTGGGGGTGGGATTGGTGGGTATGGGTAGAGATAACTGTGGTAGGGTTGCTAGAGAGAGTATGGATAGGTAGGGTGGGTAGAGAGAGACTGAGGGTAGGGTAGGTGGGTTGCAGTAGAGTGAGTGTGAGTATTGGTACAGAGTGTGGGGGTAGGGTGGATGATTTTGGGTAGAGGGAGTTGGTTAGGATGGGTGGGGGGTAGAGAGTGTAGTGTTGGGGGGTTAGAGAGAGTGGGGTGGGGTGGCTGACTGGGGTTAGAGAGAGTGGGGGTATGGTGGGTGTAGGTAGAGATAGCAGGGGTACAGTGGTTGGGGTTAGTGAGCATTGTGGTAGTGTAGGTGGGTAGTGCTTAGGGAGACCTCCAGGTGGTGGAGTGAGTGGGGTTAGGGTATGTGTGTGGGTAGGGAGAGTGGGGGTATGGTGGGTGGTTGGGGTTATAGAGAGTTTGGGGGTCAGTGGGGGTAGGGAGAGTGAGGATAGGACGAGTGGGTGGCTGTAGACAGAGTTGGTATATAGAGAGAGTGGATGTGGGTGTGGGTAGAGAGAATGGGGGTAGAGTGGTTTAGTAAAGATTTTTTTTTTGCAACTTTCCCTCTATAGTTTTCTATGGCACCCCATTCACTTTGCTTTGTTTTTGATCCTGTCCTGACTTTGTGATGGGAAGTAAAGCCTTCAGCTTCACTTCCCTTGCTTTTTGCACATTTGTTTTGGGGAGCTGATTAGTCCGTCTGACTATCAGTCCTGTTAAACGTTGTTTTCCTTTTGAATTCTTGTATTTTTACATTGCACACTGCACCTCACAGAGCAGTGCAATGGGGATACTTTTTCATCTCCCTAACCTTTTACATATGGGATTTTTGGTTACTTTTATATGTGTCTACATAGGCTTTTTGCTTGTTCTTTGGGCACATTGTATTTTAGCCATCTTCCGGCCTTCCCAGGACAGGAAATCCATATTCACCATCACCCCCCTCTTGTCTTGTTGATGCTTGAAACACCATTTTATGTATAGACGACTTATAAATACACAATAAATAAAAAGAAATAAGGTCATGAACTTGCACAGGAAAGCTGCTGCTTTTGCAGGTTAGTGAGCTTTTGTGTGTGTGGCCCAGGAAGGGGGCTGGGATTTTGTAGTCCCAGGCCACATCCCTGGTGCAAGAAGGCCTGCTTCTGGGGTGGGTATGAAACCAGTAGTTGTCCCTTGAAAAAGAACTGCCTGTTTGCATGGTGCATATCCTTTCTGTTGGTGGTTTCCAACTTGCTTTCAGCTCCAGTTTTGGATAAGAGGAAGACTCCTGCAGCTATTCTTCAGATTTACCTTAGAGCCAAGAAACCATTGAAGAAGATCAGCATGTTGATGACGCAAGGACGATGTCTGCAGTGGGCCAGCATCTCTTCCAGCGATTGGCCCAGTGAAGCACTGCTCTTCTGCCTGATCTCCAAAGACCCTCATCTGTCCTTCAGCCCTTAGATTAGTGGGGCCAATAAGCCTCAACTTGTTCTCGAGGTTGCATGGCCTTGGAACCTTCAGAAGGGTCCCTGCCTGCCCGTTCAACTGACAAGCTCACTGGTGGGCTACCGCACGAGAGTCATTGCTATTCCACATTCATGCACGGAACGTCAGTGGTCACCAGATTGCACCATAAGTAACCTCCTCCTGAATTTCCAGCTTCCTAGCATCAAGGAAACCTGTCCTGGAGCTGATCTTGGGCCATGACTGCAAGGAAGCTGGTCCTCATCGGCAAATGGTAATCAATGGAATTCACCATCATTGATCTCGTGAAGCATTTTGAAGACGTCTGCATCTCTCTCCGCAGCAGGGGCCTCCCTCTGGAACAGCCTTCCTGCCTCCCTGAAAGTTGAGGAGAACCATCTCCGGTTCCGGAAGCACCTCAAAACCTTAATCTTTGCCTCCGCTTTCTCTCCCTCTCTCCCCTGCTAAAACCACTGAACCTGCACCGAATCTGCTACTGGACCACTCACCGATCTCGGTCCTTGGCCCAGCCACTCTTCCCTTGCACTGCCTACCTGCACCACAGGACTGTCTCTGTATCCCACAGCCCCTTCTCCCGGCACTTACCTTGCACTTGCCACCAGCTGGCCCTATTATTTATCTTGTATTCTACTAACCATGTACAGCACTTTCCCCGGGCTGAATGGCACCTGGCCTAGTAGGATCGTTGTCTGTCTCCCCGTGTTCCCCCCCGCCTCGTCGCGCCTTGAAACACTTGTGTATAGGCGCGTTACAAATGCCATATCATATCATATCATATCGAAGTCTGCATTTCTTCTTTACCTGGGCTTGCATATTGTAGTTGCACCCAACCAGAAGGTGCCTCAAACCTGGAACCCCTAGGCACCTCTCACCTGCTCCCAGTGACCCCTAGATGACCTATAATGATCCCTGGAAAAATCTGAGTCAGGAGGGTAAGTAATTATACCTGTGCCGGTCCCCCCTGTCCTCCATAGGATAACATTGGGTGTCAAGCCATTTGTCTCCTATCTCCCTCTTACCTTTGGTAATCGATCCTGAGCCAATTATCCTGCCCCTGCGTTAACCTTGGGTCTGGAAGAGAGAGGAGAGTTTGTCTGTCTCCTGGTAAATTGTTGCTGAACTTTTAAAAGTTTGAAACTATTCTGGACCACCATCACAGTGTACAGGAGGTCCCAAGCACGACCCACACTCAAATCGTTCATTTTGAAGTACCAGGAACTTTCGTGCCAGAATATGTGACGTATGATGAGCAAATAAACCATCAGAGAGCCGCAGGAGGCTCTGCCCAGTACCTATCAAAAGAACAGCACCTGTTGAAGTACCGACGCCTAAGAAAACCTTGACAGTAAGGTATCCATTGAGAAAGCCATATTAACAAATAAAACAAAATGAAGAATGTCAGAGCGCTGTCACTGAAGAAGCTAAAAAGATACTGAAAAAAGATGAATGGTGACGTCACAAGAACCCGGACTGACTCACATGTAGAAGATATGACGACCTGTGAATGATGAAAAGAGACGAAACACCATGGATAAGTGACATCCTAAGTTTAAAGTGAAATGAGTGATGTCAAATGTAAGACGTTTATGCCATGATCGTGATGAAGATATGCAGCCAGTTTACACAAGTACATATGCTTGGAACCGCAAGAAAGCTAAGAAAATTGTGCGACTTGCTATGCTTAGTAGTAAGATAGATTGCGGCAAGAGTCACCTATATATATTTTCCTCAAAAAGGAGCATTTTATGTAAGTATACTTCCACTATGCGCAAGAGCAGAATCAACAAAAGGTTACCAAAGGTCTCAGGAGAGGAGCCCCTCAGCACGTAAATCGAAAACTAAAGACAAAGAGAAACTCAGACGCATGCAAATCGTGCCAAGAAGCCAAGGTCGTATCGGCTGAAATAGACCAACAGTAGATACAATTAATGAAGCAAAGAACAGAATATCCTGTTCACAGAGGTCAAGATAAGCCGCAGAAGGCAGGTGGTGGGCAAAACTAAATCAAATACACGAATTGCATGGAGAATGAGACGATTTCACGGTGTCTGAATCACGTGACCAGCCAAGCGAGAAGAGATGAAACTTTCACACATACGCGTGGCCTTGTGCCATGCACAGATATCTGAACTTTTCCAGACATAGATGCAGTTTCGAGGCCCACCCAATCATAGTGGACCAATTAATCTAGGGTCCTATAGTTAGTAGAACCAATGAGACGTTGTACTTTTAGTAACGTCCTCAGTAGCCATTTTGAAGGAAGGGCTTATTTGCCCCACCTGACACTGTTTATCCAATCCCCTCACTCCGTTACCATATACAGATATAGCACCTATATTAAAGTTACCTTCCTATAACCAATAGAAATGCATGCAACATTTTAAGCATTACACGTCAGTAAGGATGAGTTTTTAGTATAAAAGATGTGTTTTTTATGAAGTTCGTTGGAGTTATTGAAGCGAGGAGGAAGATCAAGCAATAGCTGATGTTCATGAACTCCCCGTTTTTTGTTCTTGTCATTAAACGGACTACCTTTGCCAAACCATTGAGTTGTCATTATTGATTTGATGCTAGAGTATTAATCTGCATCCCCATCCATCTCACAGGTGCTGCTGCCTCATCTTAAAGTGCTATTGGGCAATCCCCAGGTTTACGGGCCGGTTGGGGTCCTAGTGTACAACAGGTCCATTGCATCCCTTTAGAGAACCCTTACCTGTGAGAAATCTTATGTTGAAACCTGTGGCGTTTGGGCATTAGGCCCCATACATCTCAGGGTTGGACTTCTAAAGTATAGGGATTGAACTTGTGGTCATCATCATTTTATCTAAATCTGCATTAGTTTACCTGGTCAGTTATTTAATGATGTACTATAAGTGTACCTACCTACTTGTGAAGGTATATATTTGTTATATATTTGTATTGTGTGATATTACAATCTGTTACTTTCATTTTCAGTATGTTCTAAAGGCCTAAATAAATGACTACACATTTATGTCATGTTAAATTGACTTATACTGTGCACTGTTAACATTATCATGGACTCTAGGTGCTCATGTGGCTCTGTAAGAAAGAGGGTGGGTGGGTTAGTGAGGGAAGAGGGGGTAGGATATAGGTTGTGATCTTCTGTTTATTCTTGCAGAACCAGGAGATAATGGCATCAGTGCATGTCAGCTTTCTAAGTGAGTTTGATTGTGTCCACTGAATTGTAGTATCTGGCAGGGTAAGGTCCAGTGTCTGGGATTGTTTGTTGTATGCAAATGATTGTTATGTTGGATGTATGTTTTGTGTGTATTTTGGCTGGCCAAAGGGTGTTGTGTGGCACTTGGGAGGCATGCGAGAGGGGAGCAGGAGCTTAGACTCTATCTAAGCTGCATTGTGTTTTATTCTGTGTGGACTCTTTGAGGGCCCCTGACCACACTCACACTCTCCTGCGACTAAGTAGCTTTGACCACTCTCCACTCTATCTTGATTGGGGTTTGGCTAAACTCTCAGAGTCTCTCCCTGTTCACCATAACTAGGGAAGCCTCCTAAAATCTGTCCACCAGGGCTGATTTTGCAAATCCATCTTAATTGGTGGCTGGGTGAGGTAGAGAGGGGTGGGGGTGAGGTAGAGAGAGCATGGGTGTGGTATGGAGAGTGGGGGTACAAAGCTTCTCATTGGAGAAAATATTGTTAGGGAACTCCTCATTAGGTAGTAAAATGAAGGACTTGGAAAACAGAACATTAGTGATTTGGCATGTTCATGCTGTGGCATTGATGATTGCTATGCCAACCAAATATTCTCAGTTTAGAACCCCCCCCTTTCCCTCTCCCTCTTCTGTTTCAATGGTTTAAGCAATTTCGTGGTGCAACCGCCACACACAATTCACCAATACCAATTAGTTGAATGCCTGGTATTGGGGCATCATTATGATAAAACAAAACATCACAAACTAAATTGATCAAGCCTAACTTTAGCTTAACTAGTCAAACTATATATAATCCACCACAATCTTCAGAGTGGATGCTGCATTTGGCAGGTTCTTACTAATAATTAAGAAATAGGGAAGATTGCTTTTACAATGTCTTATAATTACACTGTCTCTATTACTAAACAAATTACATTCACCAATCTGCATTATGTAGAAATCTTTCAGGTTGTGCCATCTTAAAAGCCCTTGACCAACCTCCTGATGCAGCTATGCCAGGAATCTATCTTTGAAATCTCCTTTTGGCTCATTCCTCCCTGGCTTTTCCACATAGATTATCATTATATTTCTCTTATCCTGAATAAATTGTATTTTCTTCTGCTATTTGCAATTGGTGGCTGCCCTTAAAGAAATATCAACTTGGATAGCTGTCCTTAGCTTCAGACTGGAAGACACACTATTACCCTGCCATATTTAGTGGGGCTTCTGTCAATGGCAGTGGGTTTCAAGGTACTCGCAAACCAAACCATGTACCTCCAGAACCTCTCCTATCTGCATTTTTGGTTCTGCCTGCTGTTAAGGTGGAACAGGAGTGCTTATCCAATGTCCTTTTGGGAACTTGGTTCTTTCCCTGTTTAACACTCTAAAGCCATTTCAGGAACTCACCTAGGCTCTCTGTTTGATTATATCCTGTAATTAGGCACTCCTTCTTGAGTTGTCAGTCAAAGAGGTCCTTCTAAGCAAGTCTTGTCCTTTTTTAACCTAATGTCTAATCTTTGACTGGATATGAATGAGACTGTGCTGAGACTTTTCCAAGGTATCTGGGTATTCTCTGTCATTGCCTTTAACCTAGGCCTAAATAACCCATTAGACACCCAGGCTACCGCTATTGCCAACACTATTGAAGCACAAGGTTTCACTTTCAGAATAACCAATCCCACGCATGACAAAGGATGTACATTAGACTGGCTGGCAGACTTTAACTGTTTTACCAACATCCTAGCCAACAGCCCATGTCCGTGGTCAGAACAAAACATAATTCAATTTGTGATTAGCGTGGCAACAAAACCTAACACTCCACTGCAACTCACCCCAGCAGCTCTCTCAAGAAACCAGAGGTACATCACGCCAGATAATATGCTCCTACTACTACTTTCGCATACTACTCACATTAACACCACCTCCAACCCCACTACTATGGTAACGCTGAACAACCAAACTTTATAAGAGGCCATCAATAAAGTTGCTCCCTTAAGTAACCGCAAAGCGAATCCCATCGCCCACACCATCTCATGGTATATGGCTAGCCTCAAAATCCTATGAACCACTAAAAGAATGGCAGAGAGCGCATGGAAAAAAACATCATCCCACTAGAATAAAATGCTATTCAATACCTTAGCCTCAGAATACAAGGTAGCCACCGTCCAATCAAAGGCCATTTCATACAACATAAGAAATGAGATTGCCAGCTCAGATACAAAGAGCTCTTCACCATACTATGGAAGCTCGAATCATCAGCCCCCACCCCAGACCACTGCGAGAAGGACCTCCTTTGGTGCACCACTATTCAAAATGCTCTCTTTGACAAAGTTGCCTCACTAAATAACAAAATCAAAAACAAATCAACTCTCCCCGGTGATGCTGCCCTCAGACCCACCCCACATGTACATTAACTCCACATCCAGATTCAAATTCACCCCGTTACCACTGCCAAAACCTCAAAAATAATCAAGGGATTGAAGCCTTCAAGATGCCAAAGGTGATATCTGTCCAGCATCCCTCATCAGAGACTGTATGGATAAGCTTGCCCTGTTCCTCACTACCTTGATTAACAGTTATTTTGCCACAAGCAACGTACCAAAACATTTGAAAGAAGCCTGGGTACTCCCTCTGCTTAAAAAACCTACATTAGATACAAATGTCCTTACCAACTATTGTCCGATCACAACAGTACCTGTTCTCAGAGGTGTTTCTAGGAGGTGCTGAGGGGGCTATTGCCCCGGGTCTTTTGGATGTAGCCCCTGATAGAAGCTCAGGTGATACAAACAAAATGCTAGCTAGCCCTGAATCCCGCCAGTCCCGGCATAAGCTAAACCCCATATCGTTTCCAGACCTAGCAACACCCCTGCCTGTTCTATTGAAAATTCTTGACAGAGTTGCATACATACAGATTCAAAAATACCTTGAAACCCATAACCTCCTGGGCCTTCGGCAATCAGGCTTCTGCCCGGGTCACGGCACGTAAACAACTCTCCTTGACCTCAAAGTCCAAATGCATCAAATTAAGGATAAAGGGGACTTGGCAATCCTCCTCCTCCTAGACCTCTCTGCAGCCTTCTATTTAGTCAACCACAATATTCTTTGCCAACACCTGGCCCTGGCAGCCCACTTCTCGACCAACGCCATCAATTAGATTAAATCCTTTCTGACCGACCGTACCATGACAGTCTTCTCCACCACAGCAGCAGCCCTCCCAGTCCCAGTTACATGTGGCGTCCCCCAGGGATCCTGCATCTCTCTAACGCTCTACAACATGTTTACCAAGCCACTTTTCAACCCCCTTGACAAATTGGTCATCACGTATATCAACTACGAGGATAACACACAAATACTCCTGCCTATCACAGAAAACCATGACACTGACACCAAATTACTGAACAAAATCTACCTTACCATCCAAGTCTGGATGGCACAACATGAACTTTGTCTCAATGAAGAAAAAACCGAACTACTCATCATTGGCAACCTCCATAGGCTAAACTCACTACCGCAATCCTACAAATCATTTAACATCGACAGGAACATCATCCCAGTTTCTAAGGAGGTAAAAACACTAGGAGTTTATCAGACTTTGCATTGTCACTAACAAGAAGCTTACACTTCTTAACTAATTATCGCTAGTAGACCTTTCCTAACTACCGACAATTGTATCACCTTGGCCAGAGCACTAATCCCTTTGAGAATCGACTACTGTAACTCCCTCTTTGTAGGTTCCAACGCACAAAACAATAGGAAGTTAAACACAATTCAAAACAATGCAATCAGAGCCACCCTCAACATCCCCAAAAAGTAACACATCTCTTCAGACAGGCGCAATCTCCACTGGTTAGCAGTGCGAGATTGTTTCAAATTCAAAGCCCTATCGCTAACACACAAATGCCTCTCCAACAGCGCCCCGATCAACCGTTCCAACCTAACCTCCAGAGCCCAGTCCAACAGACCCACCCATTCAGCATACTCACACCACCTCACCACCCCTAGTTTCCCGGTGAACGCGGCCAAACTCGAATTCCATGCCACTGGCACTAAGAGCGGACCCTGCGCTCTGGTCCATCCGCAAAGGCCTCAAAACTTGCCTCTTTACACAAGACTCCAATAAACTCATGACCCACATCTGTTTAACCTGGTATCCACTGCAATGTATGTAACTTCGGTAACCTATGCTAGAAATGTTTCTCAATGTAATCACTATAAGCAACTGTAATCTATCACTACTGCAAACAGCCATTGTAACCATCCTCTTTAGAAAAAGCACCTAGATTCCCCTGTGCGTGGTGCGCTATATAAATGACCAAAATAAATAAATAAATAAGTTTCTGCTACTGAAGATGTTTCTTTTTGGCCCACAGAACAACCATATTTTTTGTGTAAGTCTTTAGGCTTCATTTCACTCTTCTTGTAGGCTCAGTAATTTAAGGTTTACGTAAGAAGATTGAGGCCACCCCAGTAGGTACTATTAGACATGCTGGATTTTTAAGCACAGGGACATGAGGTGAATTTAGGGAGTTGGTGATAATCTTGGTGTCCTCTGCACCTTTAGGGTTTTTGTAGTTTATTTCTTCACTGTCCACTTATTCTCTCTACCTCACCCTCCCCAATCTCAATCAATGCATTCCCCTTGCACTCATCTCCAGCACTTATAAGAACCGACTCACGCTTGGTGACAAAGCAGAATTTTCTGGAAGAATCTGTGTAGCTTTTGTTGGTACATGGGGATGGCTTGCTCCCCCTACATATATCAGTACTACTGTGCTTGGAGATAAGATTGGCCACTGAGTCCACTTCTATGGTGTTCACATCACAAGAGTCACCTCTCACACTCAAGCAGTCGTTTACATGTGCACTTGACTGCCCTGCTTGATAAGATGTTGGAATAGACATTCTTATTTGTCTTATGAGTGGCAAATAACCAGCAGATGTAATAGTAATAATAATAGTACATATATCAGTAAATCAAAAAGCGTCAATAATCTTCACATAATCTAACACTACTTGATGACCCCCATATTGGATTAAGTTGAAATGCTACACTGGCAGATTCATAAAAATAAAGCCAGGGCATGCTCAGCACAGCATGCCTTCTGCATGATGCAGCAAGTACCTCTAGTAAGCCACAGTGCTCTCGAAGCTCTTAAGCCACATTACATTGCCAAACCACGACTCATACCTCCCACATTGACCTGCAGCTGAAGCGATGAGAGGACACTAATGACTGGCAACTGTCGACGTCCACCCACCCAGACATTAGGGGCAGCACCAGAGAACCTCTGTGCCAGGCAGAGAGCTAGTGAAAGACCAGGAATGGCCAAGGAAAAAACAAGCTGGCAAGCTTCACCATGACTATGCAAGCCACCTCTTATGTGCCTGCTGTCTCACTGCCACTTCTGCCAGCTCATCCCTGTGATAGACTGTTTATTTGATTATTGATTATTCATTATCAGTTATTGACTTGAACCGTATACAAATATCCTATTAAACATGTCTGAAGCAATGCTTAACATTGGCATCATACAAGCCCATGCCATGTCTAAATCATGAGGTCTGGCTAACACACGATGTGGAATTATCTAAAGAACAGATGAATGTCATAAAAGAAAACGTAGGAGTAGACATTTGAGAAGAGGACTGACCATTAGATCCACATTTTAAAAGACTACCTTTAACTCCTAATAAAAGAGAGGAACAGTTAATGATGATAAATATTTCTGCAGGGCAGAGTAGCCTGTTAAAATGTTGACATTAAAAGTTACCAAGAATCTGCCCCAAAACCCCTCAGTAGAACTGATAAATATGCAGGGAATTAGAAAACAGAGGTGCTAAAAAATGTGTGAAAAAACTGAAATTCATCAGGTTTCCATACAACAATAGCAAGGCATCATAGAACAGATGTAAGAAGGAATAACACGACATGTGGGAGCAACAGAAGTACTAGATTCAGAGTTTCTGAATCTTAGGGCCACTTATAATATTAGTTTACAGCCACAAAACAAGTTACAAAGCAAGTTAAATGATCATACTGCATTCACTAATATTGTCCTTGATATTATTAAAACTTTAAGACATCAACTGAAAAAGAATAAACAGTTGTCCACAAAGGTTATTGGTAAATACATAAATTTGAAGATTAGGTTTGATCAACTGCAGAAAAATGTAAATATAATGCAGTGAAGCAAAAAATAACTAATCCAAATTGCCAAGGAAAGGGACATTAGTTAGTATCCAAGAAAATCATCAACTCCCTCTACAACTGACAAATGCACACAAACCAGGGGATTAAAAAAAATGAGAAAATAATGAATGACCTTACAGAGACCATTCAAACAACGGGTCAGACAGCAATTCAAAAACAAGAGATAGTACATTAAATATATGCTTGCCAGCATGAAACAGAATCTCTATACAAGAAGTTGCAAAATAAACCAGTTACTGGCTTCTATAACTGAAGGCTTTCAACCTAGCCAGGCCATTTTTATTGAACCTAGAGAGCAGCCACTAATACAATATAAACAACACATTACTATGGAAATGGATTACAATGCAAAGGAAAGGCAAGACATTACAGAACAAAGGTTGATTTTAGAACCAATGAATAAAAGCAAAAAGGAAACAAGTACTACAGGAATTGAGATATCTACTATACCTGAGATTCCCTCCTCACTACCCAGATATGTCCAGTACTAGTGGATCTGGTATGCCTTACTCCAGTCAATATGCAGAGGGTGTTAAATATGCCCTTTACTGCAAACATTCCTAGACAAACAGGAAGCAGTGATTTTCCTGTCAAAAAAGAGGAATAACTGGGCCTACAGGTGAAACAGTGGGAGTGTCCCACTTTGTATGTTGGAAGTGGACACAAGGGGAAAGGTGAGATTGCAAATGGAGTATCAATGACAAATATACCAACATGAGTTATGGGAGCAAGAGCTACAACACACAAACCAGAAGAGAGACCAATGAGCCCAACTGCTAACATTGAGAGGCATGGACATCCTAGGCAAGGTATGCTACACTCCTTTTTACTATTGTGGATGCCAAAAGGGACCTTCAGAATTAACAGACAGGCAATAAAATGCATATTTTGAACAACAGCCGCCTGAGGCTTCCACTCCCTTTTTCCCTTTTAGTTAGCCATACATTGTGTTTCTGACTCCTTACTGTGTCCCTAGTCTGCAGATGCTAACTGTTGTGTTCTAGGCCTGTTTCCTTTGCTGTCCCACTAGGCTCTCTCCCCTCTCTAGGTCCCCATTCCACTGTTCTTACTGTTGTTACTGTGTCTCGGCTGTTCCGCTAGGCTCTCTCCTACTCTCTATGTCCTCATTCCATTCCACTGTGATTACTGCTGTTACTGTGTCTCTGCTGTCTCACAAGGCTCTCTCCCACTCTCTAGGTCACCATTCCACTGTTGTTCACTGTTCTTACTGTGTCTCAGCTGCTGCACTAGGCTCTCTCCCACCCTATTGGCCCCCATTCCATTCCACTGTGATTGCTTCTGTTACTGTGTCTCTGCTGTCCCACTAGGCTCTCTCCCACTCTCTAGGTCCCCATTCCACTGGTCATTGATGCTACCGTGCCTCTCTCCCCCTTGTTGTGTGACCTGACTTGCTTCTTGTTGTGTTTCCCTACTGTTGTGTTCCCCTGTGTGACTCCCCCACCCCTCTCCTGCGCTTCCTGTGGTACAGGCACTGGGCTGTGCTCCTCTCCCCTCTCTCGCTCACCTCCCTCAGCTCTCTCACCTCCTCCAACCTTCCTCCTCAGACCCCTATGGTGCTCTCCATTTAACCCATCTTCTATAACTGCTACTCTATCAACTATACTACCCCTCTCACCAAGTGTGAAAGGAAAAAGTTCAGGAGGGATATCCTGGTCTCCAACCTAGCTTCTCTATTACTGATACCTACATCAGTGTTTCCTCCAGACAAACTCTCACCGACATCCTCTTTGACATTCCCTCTCCTGATCTATAGACCCCTCATATGGTCTCTGTTCTCTCTCCTATCTCCTCTCCCATTAATAGTGGCACCCAGTGGGAGGCCCTCTTGGCCTCCTACCATTCCTCCAAAACCATCATTGATGTCTATCTGAATGGGACCATCTTGGTACGGGGCCTCAGTCCAATCCCCTTCTCTTTGATAGGCACTTCCAGCATCTTACAACTCCATCTCTTCTCCTGCTACTGCTTCTAACAACTGGCTGGCTTCTTTGCCACCCCCTTCCGATTTTTGCCTTTCTGACCCCTGTCCCACCTCCATCTACTGCCTCTGGCCACTCTAGGGCCCTTCTACAACCTCTGCTGTGTGTGTTCCTCCCTCCTTTACCCCACCCCAGAAGTCGTTCAAATGTGTCAACTACCATGTCGCTAATCTCCTCTCTCGCTCTGATGTCAAACACTCCTCAGACATCTGCCGCCACCTTGAGACCGGTACCTAGATGTCCTTGCTCTCACTGAGGCATGGTTTGTGGCCAGCTCTACCATGAGCTTTGACACCCTTGTAGAGGAGCAAGTGGATACATTCTCCCGAGTCAACGCCCCCTCACCCCCACCCTATTGGAGTGGCAAATGATGTAAGTGATTTCAATCCGGCACACACCCAAGTCAAAGCTCAGCATGTAGTGCACAACTGAAATCCTTATTTATTTTTGTCTAAAAGTTCAATATTCTGAACGATATACCACTCATATCACACACTTCTCCTGGAACCCCCCGCGCCCGGTCACACTGAACCAGGAATCAGGCTGGTTTGCAAAGGTAAATATTTATTTATGTATGGAAAATGTAATCACAATATGTTTTAATAGATAAACGACAATCACCAATGGGGTGACAGAAAGCTGAATATTATCTTTAATACACTAGGAATAAGTAAAGCGCAAAACATTTGCAGCACGGAAAATAATACTTCTGTGTTGGTTCAGATCAGATAGCATTGTGGTTAGCAGTTCCCCCTGCAACACCCCTCGACCCCCCAATAGGCAATGTACAGAGATAGGAGGAGAGAGCAGGTATTCAGAAATGGCACAAATCAAACAGAATATCAGTCCCACTTTCCCCGTTTCAAGCACAAGAGAAAACGGAATTGACTGTCCAGCTGTCAGAATGGCTGTTAAGATTGGCTTTAGAATGGACTGGGCAAAACACCAAATATGTTCAAAAATACTGAAATTGTTATAAATTCCTATGGGCGCCACTTTAAACAGTTTCACACAAGCACCAGCAATGATTTGGTCAACAGAAAACAATGGAAATCTTAAGGTGCAAGTCGGAAGCAGTTTAGAGCTATTTTACATTTGTAAAACCTTCCGCTTTTTTAAAATTGCGGCAAACTTTTCACTGTGCGTTATTCGCGATAACGGGAGAATTGCATTGAGTTGCAGTGCGGTTTTCGGTTCTATGGATAGCTATGGATGTTGGCTACAAGTAGGATTTTCTATCACACAAACTGAGGGAGTTATAGAGGTTTTAGTACAGGTCGTTTTTGTAAAATAGGCACAAGAATGGAAAACCGAAATGCACTTTTAAAAATGACAAATGGGTTTGCCTACACTAGGGGACGACTATGAAGAAGCGAATACCACACAGGAATGTTACAGCCACTGGATCAGGGTGACCCATCTGATAAGGAAACTCGACTTCTCCAGATGAGAAAAGGGTCAGCGCAATGATAGTTCTAACAATACTGATTCTGAAGGAAAGATAGGATGGGTTGGATAGGGATGAGACAAGGCAAAGATACTCCTAACAATACTTGTTCTGAATGAAAGATAGGATGGGTTGGAAATAGGGATAAGACTATGCAAAGTACATATGCGATGGGACACAGTTCTTCCTATTTATACTTACTGGATAAGTTTTAAAAGGGACCGTCAGTTCTGGTCACGGATTGGGTCTGGTCTAGGAAAAACAGAATCAACGGGACTTGATCCTCTAGGCTGGTCGCTGGATTGGCACAGGATCTGCTCTCCTAGTCTGTGGGTGTTTGGATCAGCTGGATGGCGAGTTCCTCAGGCAAGCCTAGTGGTGGCAAGCCAGAGAATTTCTGGATACTGGTTCAAAATGTCCTTCTTACACCACACAGCGCTTTACTGAGTGGGGAGAATACATTTGAGGTTTGGGACCTTGCTGAAAATCAGTAGTCTCTATTGCTGGCAAGAGATTTGGCATCTGGATCTGGAAGAATATTTAAAGTTGGATGTAGAAAGCTGGATCAGAGTGCTTCACCAGAATCAGTAACGTGGTGATCAGTGAGTCCCTATGTGCTCTCAGCTGTCCCTATTTATGCCTTAAAAATGACATCACAAAGGGGTGTATGGGCCAGTTTAGCTAAGCTTGCCCCTGTGAAAGGTGATTGGGTCAGAGTGTACTCTATTCCTTGATAGGAGGAGAGAAACAGAGTGTCATCTTTATGGTGTAATTTTATGATGCTGAGAATCCACCCCTAGCCACTGGAACACAAAGTCTAATTTTGGCAAAATACATATTTACACATATGCAACCTCTATAAAAATCACATACACAGATTGAATATTTTACATAGCATCTATTCCTCAAAACCCTGTAGATGTGGGATCTTGTCTCCGCTTTCAACGGAATTTTGCCCTTTTCCCTATGAACACACTTTCCTATTTTTCTGCAAATTTCCACAAGTGTGCGTGTTTAACATAGGGATATGCGTGTAGATTTTCACAATTTTAACAGTAATACATTTAGCGTAAAATCACATATCTTGCCATTTCTGTCCAGAACATGTCACACAGTTCTGCCGCCTCTTCACACGTGCAGCCAGACATTAAATGAACAACTCTGTCATTTTTATATTTTTCACCATTTTGAATAGCAAGTTATAAGTCTTTTAAAAAGTGTTCTTTGTTCAAGTTTAGCAACAGATGGTCGCTTGGCTCTGCCTCTTTGTGTCTCCCTGCAGTCCAGGAGCATGCTCATCCTTGTTTGTTTGTTCCAAAGGCCATTTACGACCCTCTTCACACTTCTAGTTCCTGAGCTGCAGCTTGCCATTGTTCCTTTGCTCTCTGTAGACAAGATGCTGTCCCAATCCTGCAATTAACACCTCCCCGTGAGTTTCTGCTGAGGGGAAGGCCCTCCTTCTGGGAAAAAACCTGCTTTCCCAATTGTTTTCAACTTCAGCCAAGCTAATTACTTCTTAAACCTAACAAAACCCACATTTGTTGCATCACATACAAATACATTTATTCATTGGCCTTGAAATCTGTGGAATCAAAAACACAACTAAAATCAGTATTCCTTTTTGGCACAATCCTGTTTATGTTTGCTAATTCAGCAGACTTTTGAGTTTTAGATCATTTTAAAGCTGCCTTAGTACTCCTCTGACAGCTGTCATTCAGGTCACCCCAGCTATTGCACCCAGATTTTGGCATAGAGGCTGTCAATTGTCAGATTTTGTATGTTTCAGAATGTTTGATTTGATAGATGGTTTTTAGCACGAGGCAAGATTGTGAATGTTGAAAGTGTTGTGTTATAGGCATTCTTGGAGTTTTTGGGCAACAAAGCAAATGACAATTGTAGGCCCATTTTGGAGTTTCATTTGCAAAGTGCTGCTTTTGCTGGTCCTGGCACCCACTGGCCCATTTTTTCAGGGTATGCTCTATACCACTGCACATGTATCATGGGTGGTAGGTTGTGCATCCCTCTTTTTGTGTGCTGAAGCACACATTTTTTGTAGGTTTTTGGCACTCACAAGGTTTTTGCCACCATTGTTGCTGTTTCTTTTCCCACAACTGGCAGGGTGATGCCGCATAGCATAGCGGAGTGGGACAATACATCCCACAATGAAGAGCTACAATTGGGAACCCTGCAACATGTCCATACCACGTCCAATTTATGAAAAATGATATGCATTTAGACAGCCATTCAGAAGATATCCTCATGTTAAAACAGTGGAGGAAACCGACTAAGAAAGATGTCCCTTGCTGTGTTGTCAAAGAGCAGCCATGAACAAAATGGTGCGCGACATGGATGTACATGTAACGCTCACCTGGTATCCACAGGGATTTCACTCAGCCTGTTCTGACCCTGGTCCTGGTTTGTTTGGATGGTTTTGATGAAATCGTCTAAGCAAGCGAGGTGCATGGATGTACTCACAAGGCTCCCATGTCCTGTCTTGTGGACCATACCCCTTCCAGTCTACTAAATAGTATAATTTGGATCTGACGTACTTTGAATCCAGGATGTCCTTGACTTCGAATTCTGGCTCCCCGGCGACTACTACTGCTGTGGTGGTGTTGTTATCCGGGTCCCAGGTTGAACAGGTTTAAGGAGAGACACGTGGAACACATGATGAATCTGCATGTTTGACGGCAAAGCTAGTCTGACCACCACAGGATTTATCACGGAGGTGACAGTAATTGGCCCAGGTATCTAGGACAGAAAGTTTGGGTTCCTTTAATGGACACGTGTTTAGACGCCAGCCAGACTTTGTCTCCTACTTGGTAGTTAGGGGCCTTTGCTCGGTGTTGATCAACTTCTTTTGGCGATTCTTAGCTTGAAGCAGGTGTTCAGTTGCCCTTTTAAAGGTTTGAGAAATGGTCCTGTGCAAGGTTTTGACTGCTGGCATTTCCAGGGTTGTAGGAACGTCCAACTCAGAACTACGTGGGTGCCTGCCATACATGGTATAAAATGGTGTCTGCCCAGTGCTGGTGTATAGGGAATTATTATAAGCTTATTCAGCTATCCATAACAGGTCGAACCAGCTTCCTTCAGCTTGCTGTAACATGCAACACAGATACTGCTCGAGCGTCTGATTTGTCCTCTCAGTTTGACCATCCGTTTGGGGATGGTGACTGGTGGATAGCCGGATGTCGATCTGGGCCATAGAGCAGCATTTTCTTCAGAAGTTAGATACGAATTGAGTACCTCGGTCTGAGACTAAAACTGAAGGAAACCCATGGAGCCGTACGATGACTTCAAGAAATACCTTTGCCAGAGTGGAAGCATTTGGGAGCCCCTTAAGAGGAATGAAATGTGCCATCCATGACCACAAGAATAGTGTTAAACCCTTGACTGGGGGGTAAGTCAGTAATAAAATCGAGGGACAACGTGTGCCAGGGTGCTGGTGGAATTTCCAATGGTTGTAATAGCCCAGCCGGTTTCTGCTTGGATGACTTGTTTTGAGCACACACTCCACAAGATAGGATGAATTGGATAATGTCTTTACGCCACGTGGGCCACCAATAACTTCGTTTTACCTCGGCTAAGGTTTTAGCAATTCCGGGGTGGCCCTCAATCAAGGAATCATGATAACCGGACATGACTTGTTCTCGTAGTTCTTGGTTTGGTAAAAATAAATGATTCCTGAAGTAGGGCAACTGATCTTTTGTCATGTAATGTTCTCCTTGTGCACCCCACGCTTGTAATTGCTCCAGACTCATCAGGTTTTGGATTTCTTCATGTAATTCTTTCTGATTGCTGTGATTCCTAGGAGGTTGTCACTCGGGATGATTGCTATTGGGTCAGGGGTCTCATACCGTTGCTCTTCCACCCCCATACGGGAAAGGGCATCAGCCTTCCAGTTTTTCACCCCTGGTCAAAATGTAATCACGTAGTCATATTCAGCAAAAAAAGAGCCCAACGTAGTTGTCGTGAGGATTGGGCCTTTGCTGTTTTTAGGTACTGGAGGTTCCGGTGGTCAGTTATTACGGTGATTGTGTGTCTGGCGCCCAAGAGGTAGTGCCGCCATGCCTTAAAGACTGACTTAATGGCCAGGAGTTCTTTGTCTATGATAGCGTAATTGAGTTCAGGGGCGTGAATTTATGCGACCAGAAGGCAACAGGGTGTAACTGGCCCATTTCGGGGTCCTTTTGTGAGAGGACGGCTCTCATAGCCATGCTTGAGGTGTCCGTTTCCACCAGATATGGGAGATCAGGGCGAGGGTGGCGCAAGATTGGGGCAGATGTGAATCTTGCTTTGAGTTCCTGGAAAGCTTCCTCGGCTTCCGTTGTCCACTGGAACTTTTGTTGCTTTTCCTTAGCAATGACGTGATGGCATGCACGATTTGCGAAAATCCTGGAATGAACCGGCGGTAGAAGTTTGCAAAACCCAGCATACTTTGAACCCCCTTGAATGAATTTGGGGATGCCAGTTCAGGATAGCATTTACCTTTTGTACATCTATTCAGATTCCATTCGGCTGAGAATAAAGCCCAGGAATTCCACCTCAGAGACGTGGAATGAGCACTTTTCGAGCTTGGCGTAGAGCTGGTGTTGACGGAGTTCCTCCAATACGGATCGGACGTGTTTAACGTGGTCCTGCTTTGATGCGGAATATACTAGAATATCGTCGATGTACACTAGAGCACAGACATCAATCAATTTCCGTAGGACATCGTTCATGAAGTATTGAAATGCTGCAGGCGCGTTGCAAAGGCCAAAGGGCATTACTTGATATTCGTACAAGCCGTATTTGGTGCGAAAAGCAGTTTTCCATTCGTCCCCCTGTTTTACGCGAACAAGGTGATATGCCCCCCTTAGGTCTAGTTTTGTGTAGATTTGGGCATCTTTGACTTGATCAAGCAATTCAGGGATCAGTGGCAGGGGGTAGTGTTTTTTTATGGTAATCTGGTTCAGTGTGCGATAGTCGATGCACGTTCTCAAGTCCCGCTCCTTTTTCGGTACGAAGAATAGAGGACTGGCTGCTGGAGACTTCGAGGGACTGATGAACCCGTTGGCCAGGTATTGGTCAAGATAGGCCTTCAGGTGCTGGTTTTCTGGTTCTGTGCGTGCGTAAATTTGCCCACAAGGGATTTGTGCGCCGGGTATCAGGTCAATTTGGCAATTGTATGGTCTATGCAGTGGCAGGGAACTAGCCTCTTCTTTCTGAAAGACATCTTGAAAGTCCTGGCATTCACTTGGTAGGATGCCAATTGCCACAGTCGCAAGCGTGGAGGTTCTGGAGTCTATTGGTTGTTTCTCTTGGCAATAACATGTGTGGGCGCAAGTCTCGGGAAAGGGAAATTCTTTTGCTCGCCAATCGGTTCGAGGATTGTGAGCTACCAACCATGGCATTCCCAAAATCAACCGGAACTGTGGTGCCTTAATGAGGTTGAAAATGATAGATTCTTGGTGTCCATCCTGGCACAGAAGGGTTAATGCTGCAGTGCATTGGGATACTGGACCAGAAGCTATTTCCATGGCGTTGACAGTGGAAACAGTGTCGGTGGTTGATTTAGGGCTTAACGGAAGCCCCATCTTTGCTGCACGATCCTGGTCGATGTAATTTCCAATGGCTCCCCTGTCAATGTACACTCTAACAGTGTGCATCCGAGATGGTTGTTGGTGATTGATCAAGACCGCAGATAGTGCAAAATGGGAGGTCTGTAGTTCACTTTCTTCCCTCGACAAGTGGACCCATACACTTGCCGGGCTGGGGAGTTTTCCGATTCCTTGATGGTATCTTCCTTGTCCGTGGCCCCTACCGTCCTCCTCGGTGGCTTCACAGGACACTCTTTAAGGAAATGACCTGACCTTCCACAATACAGACATAACTGCTGCCATCTCCTTTTATCCCTTTCCACTTTAGTCAAGGGAGATCTGACCCCCCCGATTTGCATTGGTTCTCCTGAACCTTCCGTTGTGCGGGCAATATTGTCCTTTGAACGCACATACATAGAGAGAGGGTCCGGTCTGGTTCGATCTGCTCTTCGGTCCTGCAACCTATGATCCAGCTGAACAACAAGGTCAATGAATTCTGAGCAGTCTTTCGGGGGGTTCACTACTTGTGCGAGAACATCCTTGAGCTCCCCCTGCAAGCCCCGATGAAATAACGTGGTTCTCTTCTCCACTGGCCATTCTGCTTCTACTACGAGTCTATTGAACGTGGCTATGTATGTTAATAGGTCTTGATTCCCTTGGCGTAGGGACAAAAGTTTGTTGTCTAATGCCTGCCCATGAGTACGACGGGCGAACAGATTTTCCATCTCCTGCTGAAAGCCCCTGAAGTCATGCAGCAAGGGATCGTCTTGGACCACAAAGGTTACAGACCAGTCCGCAGCGCTACCACTCAGGTAGGATAGCACAAAAGCGACACGTGATTGGTCATTTGGAAAGGCCCCTGGTCTACAAAGGAAGTACAGGCGGCACTGGTTCATGAACGTTGCAAACCTCTTGGAAGGGTTGGCTGATGGTGCTGGCATCGAGGGCACGCTTCCCGGCAATTGTGCATGCCCTGCTTGTGACTGGAGAAGTTGCCAGCTTAAATCATCAGTGCGTTCTTTGGCTACTATCAGATCTCTCTTCAGGGTGTTGGTCTCCTGCCTGGCTGCATGTACTTTGGAATGTAGCCGCCCCAACATGGGGGCTAACTGGTCGGTTTCTGATGTTTCTATGATGCCCAGGTGGATTTTGATATGAGGCTTTGTGTTCTGTAACGCTCACCTGGTATCCATGGGGACGTCACTGAGCCTGTTCTGACCTCTTATGACCTCAATCCCTTCCCTGGAGTCTACTTGACTGGAGACTGGGCCTTGTTTTCTTGGAAAGTGTGCTCTCCATCCTGCTTTCAGCGCAGGGGCACCCTGATTGATGCAGGCTCGTTGCTGCCTAGTTACTTCACTGGCAAGAGTCCGACAGGTAAGTATAATGAGTCTTTTGAACAGTTCTCTAACTTCGTTCCTTTCCTTCCTTAGATGATGGCCGGCATCCAGGGATGGCGACATGCTACTGAGATGAGTAGTACTGAAGGTGAGTGAGAGTGCGATGCGCGATGCGGCCCTTTCGTATTTGTATTAAACTGAGTTCTTTTTCTGTGTCTTTTAGGTGCTGCAACGTTTTCAGCGTGGATGCCGGTTATGAAGAAGAAATGCGGTGAGTAAGCGAAGTATGCGGCGCTTCTAGATGTTTCTACGCTAACCTGGAGTGTCTTTTCCCTCTTGCAGATGGATGAGAAGTTCCAGAGACAGAGTTCCCCCAGAGCGGCTGGGATTCAGGTAAGCGTTTGAAGCTCGTACAGTCTTTAAAAATAAGCGACGATTTGCTGAATGCTTACTAATGCCTTTTTCTGTTCTTTTCCCTTTTCCTTAGGAAGCGGCATGCCGGGATGGGAATGACACAGACGAAGATGCCCGCAGAACAGAAGAAGCGATGAATGCTGGGTAGAAGCGCTGCAAGGTAAGGATGTTCCTAACAGTGTTCTTGTTCTTGCAGGAGCTGAGCGCAGAAGAAAGATGCAGGCCTACTGGAGACCGATCCGAACACGGTGAGTGTCACGCTGCAGGTGCAGAAAACACAATGCATGTTTCTCAGCCTAGGCATGGCTTAAATAGTCTCTGGGTATCCCAGGTGTCTCTGGGCTGAGCCACACCCAAAAGACTAGATTGCACATGCAGTTCTGGGAACCGAAATATGTGGGGGCATCCATCTTGTCCCCATCAAAGCACTACAAGTCCAATCCCCAATTTTATCCTATGGGAGTGAGTGGGTCTGGTGCCACAAGCGCCAAGTCTGACTCCAAGTGGGTCTTTGGAGGGATCGAGAGGACCTTGAGGGCCATGTAGGTGATTGTGGCCTGACTCCAGCCTGACATCTTGGAGGGCTGGGGACATGAGGGGCAGGAATCACGACAGTACGTTAAACAAAGTCTAATAACAGCAAAAGAATGTCCCAAAGCAGATGCATGAATCTATGATGAAACTATATGAAAATATTTAAGAATGACAATGTAACTGAGGCAGTAAGAGAAGCATGTATTCAATAATGCAGTATTTATGAATACAAAGAAGAATGAACTGACCCCCTGGTCAATAAATGTAAATATGCTGAAATGCAAGGTAGAAAGAATGCATAGAAGTTTGCTTATGAGAGGTACATATTCAACGTTTAGTACTACTATCAGAACAAGATGGACGACGGCTTATGTCAATCAACCCAGTTACCTCAAAAATATGAACAAAACAGAGAGTGGGGTGCAGGGGTGCACAGCTAGTTTCCAATTTTTATACAATGTGTATCTGTCTTCAAGATATCTGTCTTTCAAAATTTAATGAGTTTCTAGTTATTGTTTCAGGTGCAGGCGGGCAAGCGTCACAAGGCCACTTGGGACATGGAAAATGTCGAAAAACAGAACTGTGTATTACTACCCAGTAGGCCCAAATACACTCCTAATTGGACAAAATTCCCAATGTTAATTCATTGATGCTTGAAGACCTTCACCTATAAGGGCTTGGATTTGTGCTTATACATTCGTGAATACTCGTATTGAAAAGGCTATCTTGTACGCTTCATCCTAGCTCTTTAACTGAACAGTGTATCTCATTCAAATAGAACCAGTCCCCAACACAATTGTTAGAGAATCTTTTCCTTTTAATTCTCTTAGTCTTAAACAAAATCAATATCAAAATCAAATAGCAGATACCAACATGGTTAATCTTTTTTGTAACAATATATCAAAACATCAAACAGAAAGTAAGCATCAAAATAGGGATCTAGTAATTTTGATTCTTATGCCTGACTTCTTCAAGCAATTGTCTCTTGGAGTGGTTAGCTCCCTCCAGGGAAACCCTTTAGAATTTTAACAAGTAACCAACGCATTTCGGATCAAATATCAATCTTCAGGGTAGGGGCTTCTCTGTTCCTATATATGGTGAGCTACGAGAAGTGGTAATTTCCTTAATTCTGATCCTGTGGGGAATTCAAATGGACATTGATTTTAATCATTGCTTAAGTAGAGTGAGGCTAAAAGTAAGGTAAGGGAAGGCTAATGGTAATAACCTATCCCAGAGGGCTGATGAGGTCCAGAATTAAACCTATCATGGATACAAGAAAGAGAAAAAAAAGTAACCAAAGTAAGTGTTTTAAACTTGTAGCAACACTACTCACCCAGAAGTAGAGTAATGTGATGGTAAGTGACACCCCTGCACTTACCCAGTCTTCTGGTGGCAATCACTGGAGACGGGGAGGCGGTCACGCACAGTGCGGCAGAAACCCTACAGTAGATAAGTAATACTTCAGATCATGATACGTCCTCATGAGGAATCAACAGACTATTAATCCCTATTCAATCTAATGCTTTCGAAATGGGGCGGCGGACAGTAGTCCAAATGCGCCCAGTCGTCAATGTGGAATCTAGCGAGTCATGTCTCAACATTATAAAGTTTGTGTCTCTCTCAAGAGCGGCGCACACGTAAAACGCACCGTGTTCATAACTTCAACTATCCTGCTTTCAAAAAGGGGGGGGTTTGGGATCTTCACTTACCAATTAGTAGTGCTTCTTCTCCCACGCCGACTGCTGTACTGAGAGCATTGCGGCCGTGGGTAGCGTCCTAAGTTTCCCCGTTTCTTGGTGTGGGAATTCCACCATAGTGTAGGTTGTCATGGAGATCGGGTATGCGTGGACACACGCAATTTGATAACGATCTCGATCTCTCGTTTGCTCTCGGCCCAACTAACGGGGATGATTAACCCAGGTGGGTAACCCGGTTCCCCGGGTCTGCTGTATATATCATGCTTGCAGGAATGAGAAGTGACAGATGCATGTGGGGGCACAACCGCGGTTCGAGAGAATCCGCGGGGTGCCCCTACAACGCACCAATTATATAATATCTTCTAAATAGGGTCTCTAGAGGATAGTGCGAAGGCCATTCAACAGGGATGTAAAAATACTAACGTGTTGGAAAAAAAATGAATGAATGAAAAATGAACGAACTGTCCATGTCGCTATTAACTGGTGGCAGGTACGCAGACCTGTAGTCTCCATTGGCATCTTACTGCAGAACTTCACAATAGTACAGTATGACAGCTCCCTGGGTACATGTGTCGCTTCACCAGTATACAGGCATTTTTTGAACAAATGGTACATTCATGAACAATTATAAATGGCAGTATTTACAATTGGCAAAAACTCTGGCATCTTGAATCAAGTAAAACATTACTGAGAACTTATTAGAAAATAGCACCACCGGCCATATACATGTGTGCTATCTATTTCAATAATCCATCTTAACTCTGGTGGTATAGAGAGTAGGTATTACATAATGGCTCTGCAGCAATGCAGCCTAACTGTGTCCACAACAACCTAGTGTGGCAAAACCGATCATAGCACTTAGTGTCCAAACGATACAAGGCCATCTCATGCGAACAGTATAACTACATTCAGACATCAAGTAAGGTCTAGAAAAATCCAAACATCAAGCAAGGTCAAGGGAAATCCAAAGAGCAACGGTTCAAAAGAATATGGTTAAAGTCGGTACAGTCAGCAGCGTAGGCATCATTTACATCATGTGGTATACATTACAGTATCACACAAAGCACATTAGATCAAACTCGGTGTTCATGCCACAAGGGCTTAATGAGTCCAAAAGTTCAATTCATAGGATCTCCTGTTGCAACAGTTTACATTGTACATCTCCCCCCCTGCTTCCTACTGTTACCAGCTCTAAGATAACACATTTTAGCTGTGCAACAGTGTAACACGCTTCTACAAAATGGACTGCTACTGGTGATTTCTGATTCCTGGTACGGATATTATACTTGTGCTCCGTCCATCTCGTTTACGCCTTCCTGGTTGTCATACCGACATAATAGAGCCCACACGGGCATTTAAGTGCGTATATTACATTCTGGGAATCATAAGTACAGGAGTGTTTTAGCAGTATGGGTTTCCCTGAATGGTGATGTGCGATGGAATTGCCCTTGATGATATTGCTGCAGTGTTGGGTTGGCAGTTGTGGCACGGGATCGTGCCTTTGAATTGGGTTGATGTCCCTGGAGATGGAATCTCTGCTTTCACTAGGCTCTTACGTAATGATTTGCTGTTTCTGTATGTGAATGTCGGAAGATCAGGCAACAAATGTAGTTGTGGGTCCAATTGTAGCATTGGCCAGTGTTTCTTTATTGCTCTCTTGATTCTCATGCTTTGCACTGAGTATGTGGTAACGTAAACCATTTGCTCCCCAGACTTCAGTGGCTTAGGAACAAGCAGGGTCTCCCAGTTTATACTTCTAACTTTCCCTGCTACATTGGTGATCAAGGTTGGATCATAGCCTCTTGCTGTAAATTTGGTTTCCAATGAGGACGATTGGCGTTCATACTCGGTGTGCTCTGAAATGTTTCTTCTGTACCTTAGGAATTCACTGAATGGTACACTATCAACTGTTCGTTTTGATGATCTTAAACATGGGGAGATGATGCAGAAGCTGTTTTCTTTGCGAAATAAAGGAGTACATTGGCTTTGAACCAAGGATGCTATTTCGAGAGATGAAGAAAATGGGCGTCTACGAGCAGACAATGCGCAAGGACATATTTTTCAAAGTTTTGGGAGGAACACAAACATTCACTGATGCCAAATATTGAATGATTAAAAGGCATCATGTCAATATGGGATAGAGTGAGCAAGTCTCTAAAGGCCAAAAAAAGAATTGCACCCAGCAAAAGCTGAATTAAATAAGGTTAAAAGCACAGTTGATATGGACAAATTCATGGTCTTACAACACGTGATGAAGAGCTCACAAGCAAGGGTTAATCATTAGGCCTGGAGCTAAGATAGTGGTATGCATCCACTCCCTCTAAGGTCCCGAAAATGTGCAAACTGGCAAGGTCAACCTTCAAACAGAAGACATTGGCATGAGGCCTTCTGATGGGAGTGGGTGACCTAATTGGGAAACAAAGGAAGAGCTGACTAATATCCAACCACCTGGGTTTTCTTTCTATGTACATGATGCTAACAAGCCAAATGTCCAAGGTTGGATTTGGGTTGCCAACCAATTAGAATAGCCTGCCATGCACTTTTTATATACAACATTGCAAAATATTAGTTTGTTGCCACATTTTCTGCTGTGACGATTCCCTTATACCATGTGATTAAAAGTAGCTCAGGCTCACAGAAAAGAGACCATCAATGAGGGATTAACACACACATTTTATATATGTAGAGATGATCTCCTAATCCAATCCTACCCCTCGATAGGTGTTTGAAGTTTGCCACGAAGCATGATGTCATAGATGATGCATCTAGTATTATAAAAGCTAGAACTCTATGAAAAAATTGTGTGATCTTCCATGAGTCGAATTGATGAGTGTTTATTCACCCTGCTTTACTTATTAAGATTAAAGCAGTATTTTCCCTTCTCCTTTGAGTCTGTCCGGTTATTGGAACTGAAGTATTTTCTTGTTAATTCCATCTAGCACAACAAATGCTTAAAGGTACTAAAGCACATTTGGTAGCAGAGGATGGTTCTCATCTAAATCGACCTAGAACTCAGACCTAGAACCCATACGTGGGTTCCCGGACAATCGACGACTCCCGCCATCAACCAGACGAGCACAGAGTTTCCTGCGGTGAGCAGGACACTAAAACTGAATTCACGTGACTGAAATATAGTCCAGGTCCCCCTTTTAAGAAATTCCTGTTCGGTACCCACAGGTGCTCCATGGACGAAAGGTGAACTGGTTGATTACGGGAGAGTCAATGCCGGGTGACTTGAGCTGAGGATCAGACTTAAGTAGACCATCAAAGTTGGTAAAAGCATATGTGGGTTGGGATTGTAATTATGTCATGCTGTAAACAAAACGTACAGAAAGTAACCAGATTTTGGTGGATTATGTAGAGAAGAAGAGATAAGGATACCTCAAATTCATGGGCTCAAGAGAGATGGAAAGGGCACACACTATAGTTCTATAGAAGACCATTAGGTATTCCTACTGGCAGTGCCAGGTAGTAGAGTGAGTGTCAAACCCGCAGAGGGGGTAAATAAAAAGAGAGGATAATATACGCACTAAGGCAGTGGCAGAAGATGTACGTAAGGGGGAATATACATATATATATATATTCAGTAAAAAAATGTTGTTATAGGGACGTTATGGTTAAGTTGCGCTACTAAAAACCTATGAAATTCAGTGAAAAAACTTTGTTAAAGGGACGTTATGGTTAAGTTGCACTACGAAAACCCTATGAAATTCAGTAAAAAAATGTTGTTAAAGGGACGTTATGGTTCAAAGTAAAACCGAAAACCCCTGAAATTCGGCAGTTATGGTAAGATACGCAACCATAACTCGTGCCACCGTGCACTGCTAACACTAACACCCAGGACATCAAAGATGACATCACAAATGTCATTGATGACATCACTGATGACATCACATGTCTGGCTCTCCCTTTTTTTCCTTTACTGACATATCTAGGCCACATAGTTTTCTTCAGTAACAGTCAGGAAGTAAAAATTGAAAAGGTACTATATTTGTAGACTTAGGGTCAAGTCACATCATATGCAACATATACATAGCGGAAGACACAGGCTTGAAAGAGAGCAATCCTTTCTGTGCATGAAGATAATCATTAGGGTTATCAGCACTTTCTCATAGTTTTATTTTTATTACTCTACCTTCCCTGTATATGCTCATATTTGTATACATTGTACTCACTCTCCTTTCCTTCGGGTGCAGTCACATCATGTGATACACATACATATGGTAAGTAGCAGCTTTGAAACAGAGCAATAGTTTCTCTGCATAAAGACAATCAGTTAGGTTATGAACTCTTTCTGCTACTACTTCTGCTTTTTTGTTTACTTCACTGTCCCTGTATATACTCATATTTGTATGTGTTGTAGTCTTTTTGTGTTTTGTCTGTAATAATTATGTATTAAGTGGGTTTTATTATCTACTTATTACATGTTTCACAGTACGCAAAACTCTAATAAGAAAGCAGTTATCATTTCACTATTCAACATGACAAGATTATAAATATTGCATCTTCATCATGTATGCTGCACACACTGCCAATGTTTCTGCATGAGTAGCTTAGTATACTCTATAGAACTTCATAACAGAATGCTATTTATATCAATGCATTGCTTAATGCACTAATTAGCTCATGATATTTATCCCAATGATCCTTGGCAGTTTTTGGTCAGCATTATAAGAATCCCTTGAACAGAGTTTTCATGAAAAGTAAATGCACATGTGATGACATCTCAATGACATTTGTGATGTCATCTTTGATGTTCTGGGTGTTAGTGTTAGCAGTGCACGGTGGCGCGAGTTATGGTTGCTTATCTTACCATAACTGCCTAATTTCAGGGGGTTTTCGGTTTTACTTTGAACCATAATGTCCCTTTAACAACGTTTTTTTACTGAATTTCATAGGTTTTTCGTAGTGCAACTTAACCACAACGTCCCTTTAACAAAGTTTTTTCACTAAATTTCATAGGTTTTTAGTAGCGCAACTTAACCATAACGTCCCTTTAACAAAGTGTTTTTACTGAATTTCATAGTTATTTAGTAGCACAACTTAACAATAATAACTTTGACTTTATGTACACATAATATGGAACATACTGAACCCTTTCTACTGAATTTGACGGTCCGCAGACATGTTCGCACAACAGTACCACCACATAAAAACTCTGGGGGGCTATGTGTAATAGTTATATCATAACATCGGAACAATTAACAAATTCACAAAACAGCACACATACAAAGTATATGTAGTAATATTTAAAAAATGTAACCCATATATGTAACACATTAACCATTCACTTAAATACAATATTTTTTAAAATGGAATATACCAAAAGAAGATATGTGGCTTCCACCATAATTACCTCACAGACGCTCCACAACCAACAGCTAGACCAGACATATATACTACTGATTACATATCTCACCAGACGTAGTAAGTGCACTTCTTTTTACTCATATATTTATAAACTTTCTATATTAGAAAAAAAAACATATTACTTTTTTGTTTTCTCACAGAAATGTTTAGTACTCTCGACTGGCTAGAGGAGCATTTCCCACGAGAGGAAATGTTAGAAGATAGTCCATCTAATGGTACACACTTTACTATATAAACCAATTAATAAATATTATTTTGTATACATTTAACATATACATTTTTTTTATTACAGACCATACAAAAATTCCAAACATCTCACAACAACAATCAGAGGATATCACTCTACAACAGATTAATCAAAATATGGACGACCTTATGCAAAATTGTATGGATTTGAAAAACTTTGTGGAAAATCATGTGAAACCACCAACCTGCACTTGTCCCCCCGCACCCTATCTCACTCAGTTAACCCCAAACCCTGTCTATGGACCAAAGCGTTTCGATGAGCTTTCCTTCACTTCTTCACCTGATCCCAGTTATCTAGAAATTCCTAATTCTCCTGTTTTTGTTTCCGTTTCTGCCCCACCTTCCCAGTCATAATTGTATATATATATATATATGAAATAAAGTTACTTTTCTTATATTCTGTTGTAATTAATTTAAGTTCTTTGTGATTAAACCAATTTAGGTGTCCACGGACAGCGCAGTTGTTCGGAAATGTTCGTAAAGAAACGAAAATGTAACTGTCCTGAGGACACTACATCTGTCCGTAATGTTCTCATGCAAGTTGAAAATGTTCTAAGAACACTCGTAGTGTCCTGAAATGTTCGTAAATAAATTAAAATAGAGGTGTCCTTAAGAACACTATGCCTGTTCGTAGTGTTCGCTAGCAAGCAGAAACTGTTCTAAGAACACTTGCGGTGTCCTGAATTGTTCGTAAATAAACGAAAATGGAGGTGTGCTTGAAACGCTATGTCTGTCTGTATTGTTAGCAAATAAATTAAACTGTGCTAAGAACAAACTGATGTCCGTAACTGTTCGTTTTACATGTGACGCACTTTTAATTAGTTCAGGACCCGAACACTGTCCGTAGAACATCAACACGCATGTGCAAAACAATCTCCGTACATTGGGTGTCCTGCGGACGGCCGCTACCTTAGCGAACATACTCACAAAACAATCATGTGACCGCGCCCACGCTCATCTCGTGCTCTAAATGCGGACACTGTTCGTGTCCCCAAACAGTTTAAAAGTACATTTCCAAGTAATCCACAATATTTCTCATTAAAAAATCACCATACCACAAATCCCACATACTAATCCTAACTTTCCACATAGTTTTTGTGACTTTTTGAACCTTTTTTGATGTTCGATCTGTCTTGCGGACAGGGCGCATGTCCACGACCAGCGCACAAGCACCCCTATATAAGACCACATGGCGCTACATCTGCCTCAGCACCACCCCCACCCCCTCCACCACCACCATTTCCCCAATGGCCTGAAGAGGGGAACAGGAGTGAGGATACAGAGGAGGAAGAAGAGGATGACGAGAATGAGGTAGAGGAAATCCCTACTAGCCGCCCGCGGCGTGATTCTTGGGTGTGGCGGTTGTTTACCGTTCATGGGAATGGTCCTAAGGCTCGTGCGAACCGTATCACCTGCAACGAGTGCAAAATGGTACTCAGTCGCGGGAGGCATGGTTCGTATAGCTTTGGGACTACGACCATGAAGCGACACCTGAACTCATTCCACACTGGGGCCATTCGCAAGGTTGTACCTTGCGAAGAGCGTAGTAGGTTGATTGCCTCTACTTCATCCTCCGTTTCTGATCCTATCACCACAAGGAACACCTCTGTGGGACAGCGTCTTCCTCAAGCTGCCTCACAGGCCATACAGAATTCTGATGACCCTTACCTTTCGAGGGTCACAGTTGTATGTATGTACTGTGACACAGTACTCTCTAGGGCGGAGCGACTTCGGAGTGCTTTTGAGACTATCGCATCAGAGCACGAGAAGACCTGCTCAATACCCAAATAAAACCCACTCTACATCTTCCTCTTGCAGCTCGACCTTTCTTATCCCTGTGGTTGGTGTTTCCCTCTTTACCCTCTTTTCCCCTCCTCTCCTAGTGTGTTGTGTGTAAAAAACCAAAAAGATACAAAATAACAAAAATAAAAAAAAATAAGGCTCTTTTCAGAGCCGCCTTTCACAGTTAAAAAATAGAAGTAACGATAAAGAATGCAGGGCCCTTTCTATTTCTTGAAAGTCCGCTGACAGTTCGCGAAAATAAAAAAAAAATTGGGGTGCTGCCCTATTGTAACCATTGCTTTTTTCTCTGGCAGGAAGTGGTGGCTCTGAAAAGAGCCTTTGGGAGGTGTTTGTATGTCAAAAATTATAAATACTTAACACCTACTTCAAAATAGATGCTGCATTTCTAAAAAAGGTTGCAATGCATTTTGTACATTTCTCAGAAAAATCTGATTGCCAGCAAAAGTAAGATGGACTCCATCTCTGCGAAAAATGGATGTACTACGAAACATAATATTTTCATTGTGAAAAGAGAACATGCCAAAATCTCTTAGGAAAACACAAAAAGCCTTATTGACATTACGCCTTGCTTTCTCCATTTGTGGACCACATGAGAAAGAACGAAGCCACATTTGTCTCTGCGCAATCCGTGAAAAAATTACTTTGGAGTTTGGAAACATATCCATGATCTTCTGAAGTCCTTCTTTCATTGCAAATTGCAAAGAAATTCCAGACACATGTCCTAAACTGTTCCCTCCACAATGAATTACAATTAAGTCTGGATGTTCCTCTTTCTTCAAAGTTACACAGAGAGGTAGCAAGTCCAGCCACTTCATTCCACGCACTCCATGCCAGTGCACTTCCACATGTGGGAATCCAAGATCTATAGATACTCCACAGCTTTCTGCATGCACCTTCAACCAATGTATCCACGAGTCTCCCAAAATCCACACAATCTGTTTTTTGAAACACTCAGCCATAGCTATCTGTTCTTCTCTCACCAAAAAGAATATCAGAGAAAACCTCTCCTAGCACAACACACTCACTAAACTTTACTGACCAATCCCTTGCTACATTCAATCTCATTTGCATGCCTCCCCACCCCAAATTCCCCGGATGTAATACGCGGTGTCCTGGAACTACCGCCATGTCCGCAAACGTATCGTAACATGGACAGCCCTTCTACCATTTCCACTTCACTCTCTGTGCCATTCCCTCATTGGATGTAGCTAAGAAATCACATGACCATCCACCAATCAAATCCACGACCTCTACATGTAACTTCATAGATCAGCACTGCAAATGTACGGTAAATCTCTCGGACTACAAGTCTCATACCATTGGCAAGCACGATCTATGAGAAATACTAGACAAATCTCCAAGATTTCTACTTGCAGCTTCGTCCATATCCATATGCATGAACACAAACTACAGGTATGCATATTTTCTATAAAGTACATGAACACATTTTCTAACCGACTTTTACCTTGTATAATCTGTAAAATGAATTTACAATCATTTTTTCATTATCCTAAAATGAACTGTGACTTACAAACCTTTATACGGTTTAATTTCTTCGTACACACACACACGCAAATAATGTTAAACTAATCTTTTTCAAATAAAATATATAGACTACATATAATCAAACAAAATTACATGCACACTCTATGATCAAATCTCAAAGAATAATATTTGTACAAACACATATTTGGTTTTACTTTTTTAGTTTATATAATTACTTACATTTATATAGGACAAGCAGGCTATGACATGGACTCACTATTACGTGGAAAAGCTTAGTTGCAGGAATAGTGGTATACAGTGGTACATTATGAATTTAACAAGCCATAGTGAAGATATTTTCAAATTACTAATTTCTTTCTTTTACAATTGCAGTGAAGACAATTCTAATGAAAAGAAGCAGCCGAATTGGAACTACAAAGAACAACTAACAAGCAAACTGCTCATTTTAGAAAAAAAGTAAGTAGAATGTTACCATAATATTTGAATTATTACTCACACTGTAAGCTTAATTCATGCTATTTCTGTGCCTAAAAATAGAGATTCTGCACCATTCTGACCAAAAATCCCCCCGTCTTAAACAGTGATTTACTGGCAGAATGGTCCACAAATTCCTATTTTTCGACACACAAATTACCCAACTCAGCCGCTAGAATTTAGATGTTGCAGAAAAAACAACTGTTTTAATTGTATAGCTTTAGATATACTATTTATACTTCTCCACACCACTAGCTTACTTTTTTCTGTCATCTGAACCCCAATTTAGTAACACATTAATTCAAGAATAGCCATCCCTACTAGTTGTACTTCCCAATGCACAATCACACACCATTACATACATCTTTATCACCTTACTCAAACACTCATGCACACACCACACATGCATTGCAGAACACCCCAACCCATACCTTCTGTATTTTTTTCAACAGACCCTAAATAATGCCTACCAAAAAGCAACTCCGTAGAAAGGGACGCAGAAGTAGAGCAAATGAAAAGAAAAGTCTCCAACATAAACATCCATCTATAGCAGAATTTGTAAAAAAAGTTGAAACACAACAGCTAATACAGTCATTTAGTGAAACAGAAGAAGTTTCTAGTACAAAAACTTTCCCTCCTCTATCAAAAAGTAAAACAACCCAAAAAACAATTAACAGAAAATCAACTATCACTACAAATAAAACTTCTTCTATAAATCTTGATATAGTACAAAGTAAGCATACCAAGAAAAGTATTTTAGCCAAAATGTTCCGTCACAAAGTCCTTCAAAATCTTATGAAAACAGGAGAGAAACCAGGTTCAAGACTTCAAACCTATCATAGGAAAGTAATCTTGGAAGCGTTGATAGACAGGGCACTTCTTCTCAAAACGAAGTTATTTATTTTAGTGTTAAACAGAATGAAACCACTAACAAAACTAATAACTAAATTACAAAAAAGACTTCTCAATAAACGAAATGTCAACAGAAATAACTTCTTAAATATCTGCGGAGGTGAATGGAGTCACACTACAACCATAGAACCATATTTTAATGAAGAAGCCTACAAACAAAAGCAAACAAATACAATTGCCATACATATCAGTGGTCGAGGTTATGAAAAAGTTAATAATACCATAATGGAACAAGAAGAACTCCTTACAAAAATATGCCCTGAAAACGTAGATTTACCCCTCCATTCAACTGAATCAGAACATCTAGTGTACAAATGGCCATGCACGTCAATGTGTAACATTCCCAAAAAAATTTTCAAGTCTTTACGCCAATTCCTCAATCAATATGTGAAAAGCAGAGACAAAATCAAAATTAAACTACTGCAAAATATGGATGCTTGTCCAATACGCAAATACACAGGACTACAAGGACATTCCTTGGCCTGCATTACAGGACCTACTTGCAAAACACCCTTCCATGATATCAGAAGGATATCAACACATCATGCAAGTATAAGAAATCTAGTTTTTAAACTGTACTATGCTAAAAGTCCTGCTTTAGTACTAGCCAATTTAAATAACATTCTTCTACATGGTACAGCAAAAGACCTCCTAGAAGAAATCGACTATATCCAGACAAAATATTTTGGAAGTGAAACCCACTTACAAGATGAATTAGCTGTCAAACAACTTCGTAACAATTCTGCACATGGCAACCTTTCACTACAGACATACAAAAAATAAATACTAAAATTTGAAAGTACTTCAGCTGAAGTACCAAACCACGTGTGTGTATGTTGCCACAGAACTTTATGTAAAAGTAGCACAAAAACTATAGACTTATCATACAAAATAGAAGACAATGAAGATTCTAAATGGTTTGAATTAGCTCTCTACCTTATAGCAGAAAACAAATACGAAATAACTGACCCCATAATACTTTGCAGTTACTGCACTACAAAACTTGACAACAACCAAACTCCTTCACGTGCTATCACAAATAACTTGGAATTGTATCCACTACCAAAACCCCTTCAACAACTTAATTTATATGAGAGCATCATAATTCAAACAGTGCACCCATTTCAAGCAATAATACGCCTTCAACCAAAAACTGCAAAATTACCTCCCTCTGAATTAGTGAAAGGTATTCATGGAAAAGTAGTGTATTTACCATTAGATCTAAAAGAAAATGTGCACACTCTCGGAGTGCAACGTCCAATGCAGCAATCTTTAATTATCTTGGTAAATGGAGTACCTACAAAAGACAAAAAAAAATGACACCAACTGGTAGATTTACATAAAGTTAGAGAAGCCCTACAATATCTTAAAGAGAACAATGAATATTACAAAGAAGTTAATATTGAAGAAAACTTGCAAGATACAAGTGAAATAATTGAACAGACACAAGAAGCTGGTCAATTTGAGCTCCTAGATCCTGCTACAATATCAAACACTTTAGACCATTATACAATTCATCCATTGCACTCTAATGCCACCATAGAAGATGCACTGGAAACTTACCAAATGCGTCAAACAAAAGGATCACCAATCAGCATATGGGAAAAAAGTATAGAAGCACGTGCTTTTCCTCTACTCTTTCCTACTGGCAAAGGAGGAAGATACGATGATAGACCTATTCAAATATCAGCATCAGGATATCGCTCATTACGAATGTATTCTGAAGATCCCAGATTTCGACAAAATGTGGAATACATATTCCACCTACTCTTTGAAAGTGAACTAGCAACTTTATGTTACGGAGTTGCACACATATTAAAATCAGGATCACACTTTCAACATATGACAGCTACACAATTATTACAAAAAGTTCAACAAAAAGATGAGGTTTTACAAGCAAATCTAACAAATCTATTAGCAAATATGCGTGGTACTAAAGAGTACTGGTATCGACGTCATGGAGATGTACGTTGTATGATCAGAAACCTTGGCCCACCCACTTGGTTTGTTACATTAAGTTGCGCAGAATATGCATGGGAAGATTTACATGCTTTCCTACGGATATCAAACGAAAACAAAACAGACATAGATATGCTAACACCTGGAGAACTTTGTTCACAGGATCTTGTTAATGTTTCACAATATTTTCACCATCACTTCATTGCTATGCTACATTTTATTTGTAACAAAACTGTTCCTCCACTTGGAGAAGTGCAACACTTCTTTTGGAGAAAAGAATACCAAGCCAGAGGAGCACCACATATCCACATGCCTTTATGGATTAAAGATGCTCCTAAATTTGGTCAAGACAGTGATGCCACTGTTTTACAGTTTATTGAAAAATATGTCACTTGTGAAATTCCATCAGAATCCACAAATAGTAATCTTCATGCAAATATTTTACAATTCCAAAGACACAAATGTGGCAAATATTGGCATTGCAAATACAAATACAAAGGGAAATACTACACCAAATGCCGATTTGGTTTCCCTAGACCAGTCACAAATACAGGTCAAGTGAACAACCTCATGTCTTCAGTTAGACATAGTGTTAAAGGTAAGTCACCTAAAAATACATATTGCATAAAAAGAAAAGAAGAAGAAAAATATATCAATGATTACAATGCAATCATTGCCTACTTATGGAATGCAAACATAGACGTGCAGTACATTGCAGACAATTCTACTGCAGTTGCACGATATGACACAGCATACTTAACCAAATCAGAAAAGACAGAGCTCCAAGACCTCTGGAATGACCTGTCATCAGATAAAACAGTGTCTCAGAAATTATACAGCTTGGGCATAAAAATGCTGTCCCATAGAGAATGTGGATCCTATGAAGCAGCTGATCGATTAACTGGTACTGCATTGTATGGTAAATCTGCAAATATAGTATGGCTAAGTCTTGGTCCAGCTAAATCTAGAAAAAGAGTTCTAAAATCATACGAAGATATAGAAACAATAGCCAAACATGATCCCAACAGCCAAGACATTTTAAAAAACAATTTATTGGACACATACTACCCAAACAGGAGTACCACTTTCGAAACCATGAGTCTATACCAAATAGCCCAAAACTACACATACAAAAATAATATAAAACCTGATGAACAAAACCGTAAATACAAAGTGACAAACTGTGAAGGCAGCTTAGTAAAACTCACCAAACCAAATTTAATTAATCATATCAAATTGTCATTAAAGACTCCTCAACATAAAGAAGTATATTACATGTCCCTGCTACAACTCTTTAAACCATGGAGAAAAGAAGAAGAAATACTAGATAACTATGACTCATATGAAGACGCTTTTAAAGCAAATGAAAGCAGTATAACTGATGTAAACTTTGCACAGTACAAAACAATGTTACACAATGAACAGCAACACGAAGAAGAACTCCAGGCCCAACTAGATAAGGACACTCCTGACAGTAGTCAACCATCTGTCACAGGAAGCCAAGAACCACTGGGAGACCCACTAATAACAAATGAGGCAGAATTAGCTATGATAGAAGTACAAAACACCATGTGTCAGTATGAAGATAAAGAAGACTTAACTATACTAGAGTCAAAGCTAAACAATGAGCAACATAGCATTTTTCAAGAAGTAACAAAAGAAATTGCACATGGTCTACAACATGAAAACAAAGAATGCACCTGTCAAAATTACAAACCTATACTATTGTATGTCAGTGGTGAAGCTGGTTCTGGCAAAACATTCCTAATCAAAATCATCATTAAGTTCCTTCAACAATTCACAAACAACAAACTGTCAGCTATTGTCACTGCCCCCACAGGTTTAGCTGTCTACAACATAGGTGGTGTCACTTTACATCGATTACTACTCCTGCCAGTAGAACACCAAAACAAATTAGATTATTACAAACTTTCTGCAGAATCTGCAATGGAACTACGCAGAGTATTAAAACAAATGAAAATGCTACCAATAGATAAAGTGAGCATGGTGTCCAACCTAATGTTGGCTTTGATTCACCTCAGATTACAGGAAGTACTTGTCATGATGCCCGCTCCCGGGGAGCCGGTTCAAGCCCTGCGTCCCCGAAAGCGGACATCCAGTCCCCAAGGAAGGACTCAGCAACCCCATATAGGGGCCCTTTGGACAGTGTCCTGGCGCCTATGGCGCCAGGCTCATAAAAGACATCAGTCCTGGTGTCATAGGCGCCAGGCTCATTATGGAAGTGCTTGGGTGCACTTACCTGATGCAGACCATGCTGCAGGATCCCGGCCTCCTTGAGGCCTAAAAAGGAACTACTTTACCTGTGGGACTAATTTACCATCCGGGCGTGGTCGGGGAAGGATACATACCTGATTGGAGGAAGGATACATACCTGGAACTTCTTCCAAGGCTATTTAAACCCCACCCGAACAGCCAAACGTGCTTCGCGTTGTTCTGCATCTAGCAGCTGGACGCTCACTGTGTCTGCTCCTGCATCCTCACTTCTGCCACGCCTGCCAGCATCCTGGATCACCTGCAAAGGAAGAGAAGAAGAGAACAGAAGAAGGAAAAGTCCTTACCTGCAAAAACCGCATCACGGAGACATCTCGCCGACAATCCTGAAAAGGAAGACTTTTATTTAAAAGCTCATCGCGTCGATCGCTGCAGCGCCGCATTCCACTCACCTTTACAGGGCGCCTCCATGTTCAGCAGCGATCATCCGGATTCGCAGTCACGCCCCAGCGCCTAGGGAGAAAAAGACCAGAACAAAAGGTGAGAGAGAGAAGGGAATAAGGAAAGCTAAATCTCCATGTTAAGACTTACCTTTTGATTCATTCCCTCTTCATTTCGGGTCCGCGCCGCATCCTGGCATTTCCGGACCCTGGCCCCTAAGGGGAAAAAGAGACATCAGCGTTAATGAGCGAATGAAAAGACATTACCAAAAAAACGCTCATTAAAGACTTACCTGATTTCTACAAGGATTTCACCTCTCATCTCGGGTCGGTGACTGTTCCCCGGCATTCCGTACCCCGGCCCCTATGGGGAAAAAGACACTAGCATTCGTACATTAATGCATGGACACAAGGGGAACTTCTTATCAAAAAACTGACCTGGAAGCCAAGCAAGTTTGGTTCTCACCAATCCGAAAATCCAGTGAATTAACTGGATACCAACGCGCCCCTGCATCAGAAGCAGGATGGAGAGCTCGTCCTTCCAGACCCTAAGGTGAGACGCTACGAGGAATCACGGAAGGGTTTCGAGGAGGGTGAGAGGGGAAAGTGGGAGGCTGATTGCATTACCCCGCAGACAGTTAATCCCCTATTTTCGCCTACAGAAGGATACTTCTGCGAGCCAGACTAGCCAGATTTGGGGGCCCGGTCCAGTCCGTCTTCCGAACCCTGCGCATCACCTTAGAAGAGGTCACAGCAGCGCGAACCAGGCCAGCGCCTCCGTGGGAGTCAGGTGAGCGTTACAGTACTCAAAACAAACTATGAAGAGCTCTTTGCAGGAAAACACATTATTGTTTTCGGAGATCTTCAATTGACACATGTAAAAGGTGAGCCTATTTTTAAAACATAAGGACACAAACTCTGTCGTAAAACTGTTCGCAGCATTGGAAATGTCAACCTTTGGCAACATTTCCAATACAGAGAATTAACACAAAACATGCGCCAATCTGCAGATCTCACTTATGCCAACATCTTAAAAAGTATCAGAGTTGGTATACTTTCTAGAGAAGCAGAAGCAATATTGAAAACCCGGCACATTCATGCACTTTATGGTGATAATACATGTGCTACAGATGTTATGGAACAATTAGTCCACAACACTGTCAATTGTATGGCCTTAATGCCAACTCTTGCAAGCTGTTTCAAATTCAATGAAATCATGTTAAGTAAAGAAATGCAACCAATAATGGAAATTAGCGCCACAGACAAACTAGATGTACATGGAATGACACTACCCATGTGTGACCAAGCCACAGAAGACTAAACAGTTTAGAAAAATCAATCTCAAACACAGCAGGCTTGGAAAAGATATTAAAATTATCCTTAAACTGCAGAGTAATGCTGAAACGTAACCTTGACGTAGACCAAGGACTAGTTAATGGAGCACTGGGTAAAGTTGTTGGCTTTCAAACATACCCACGTGACAACAAAATTCAGTTTGTCAATATTCTCTTTGACAAATTTTCAGAAGTTAAAAGAATAGGACGCTCAACAGCTCGATTCCTTCTCTTCAAAGACGTGTATGTACGCAGAGAACAATTTTCTCTAACTCTTACATACGCAGTCACCATTCATAAATCACAAGGTCTTACCTTAGCCAAAGCAATGATAGACATTGGTAACACAGTCTTTAAAGAAGGCATGAGCTACGTAGCACTATCACGCTTACGTACACTTGACGGTCTATTTCTAATCAACTTTGATGCAAGTAAAATAAACGCTGATATTCCTTGCATATTAGAATACAATAGACTTTGTCCACTATACAACCGCCATCTACAAACATATCCTCTTCCACAAAAATGTTTTTTAAAAACTAAATCAAACAGAAATGCAACAGGATGTCACTGCAAATCCTCCAAAAAGAGTAAAAGAAACTAAAACTTCATCAAGTACCACAATCAAAAAAGAATCAATTAGGGAAAGTAAACCAGGTACTTCTTCAAAGAAGGAAGAGAAACTCCAAAAAAAGCAGTCAGATGCAGAACTACATGGTCCATTTAAATTCTCAAATATAGTTGGTGTAAGTTGGTGTAAGTTGCTACGCAAATGTAGCAATGAATATTCTATTTCAATTACCACCAATTGTTGAGAACATTTACTTACATAGTGCAGACCCATTGTGTTTGCAAATGTTAGTACTTCACAGAAATGCAACAAACAATCCTGATAACACGTATAGTGTTTATGGAATAAGACAACAATTGGACTACTGTGCTGGTATGGTGAAATTCACTATAAACTCACAGGAAGATCCACAAGAATTTCTAATGTACTTACTACAAGTACTGGAAAACAAAAACATACCTATGAATGAAATCTTCCAATTTCATACATGTGGAAACATACATGCACTCTCTGCAACAATGTGACACAAGAACAAATCCCCAATGAGCGCTTTGTGTATATATCAATACCTAATTGTGAATCCGTTCCATTTCAGCAACTTGTACAAAATGCAAACCACGGTACATTTTGTTCCACCTGCAATTCAGATAATCGCTCCACGTTAGTAATACAAACACATAGTAAATACGTAATACTAATGCTTCAACGTTACAATGCAGATGGTACCAAAAACAACTGCAAGCTGACTGGATTCACACATGGTCAAATATCACTTGGTAGGAAAACCTTCACAACAATAGGTATCATCTACTACGCAGGAGCCACAACCAACTCAGGACACTACACTGCATATATAAAAAAGAAATGTGGATGGTTTGAATGTAATGATAGTACCATTACTCTAAAGCAGAGATTACCAGCACATCTTACAAACAATTATTTAATGTTCTTAAAACAAAAATTTGAAAACTAAACTGCACTTAAACCTTAAGTACACTTGTAGTAAAAAAATATAAACTGTCACAATATTCCAAAAGCTATCTAACTGCCCAAAGATGCTACAACTAAACAGATAAATTAGGACTACTCAAATAAATAAAAAATTAGACAGTTAGAGTACGCCAATTGGTATCTAACTGTCCCAAAGTTTAGAAATATTCAAACAGATAAATCAATACCATGAAATTATATAAAAAAATAAACAGTTAGAATACGCCTACTGGTATCTAACTGCTCCAAAACTGTACAATATCCAAACAAATACCTAATATCTTACTGCTCCCAAAAACTGGAGTAATCCAATGTATAAAGCATTAGCCAGAAACAACAAGTAATCACTGAAAACAAACAAGCAAATAAACTGCAGCATAACAGAATAAGGGTTTTTTTTAATCGAACATGGATTTTTTTCTCCCACAGACCCAATGATTTTAGCAACAAACACAGTAACTGAGCAAATTGCACAGTACTCTCGTTTGTCATCGACTAAATATGAGGGTCAAAAAAAAAGAAAAAATGTTGATTGTACAATGTAATAACTCTTTATAAAATACTAATACTAACATGCTATTTTCTTTTATCACAGAAATGAACAAGAAAAACATGGACTCCCGTTACTAAACCAAATAGTAAGTATAACATCATAAATACAACCATTGCAGCATATCACACCCATACTGGCTTATAACATTGTTCCTTATAAATTTGTTTTTGACCCAAAGTTATAAGCCACTCTGAGTGTGATATGCTGCGATGCTTCTGGCCAGGGCATACACTCTTGGGTGCATGGCATATGACTGTGATATGCTGCAGAGCTTCTGGCCAGGGCATAGACTCTTGGGTGCATGGCATATGACTATGTCACACCCATAGATTCAAGAATTGCAACCATTTTAATGTCCGTGGACACAAGGAAGGTCCTAGAACACATTCAACTTGCCAGAGGACAATACGGACAGCGTCCTCAGGACACCCCCATTTTCTTTGTGTACGAACATTTCAGGACACCGCGACTGTTCTTAGAACACTTTCAGCTTGCCAACGAACAATACAGACAACGTCTCCAGGACACCCCCTGCGAACATTCCAACACCCTACGAATGTTCTTAGCCACTATGAGTGTGATATGCTGCTATACTTGTGGCCAGGGCATAGACTCTTGGGTGCATGACATATGACTGTGATATGCTATGATACTTCTAGCCAGGGCATAGACTCTTGGGTGCATGGCATATGACTGTGATATGCAGCGGTGGTTGTGGCCAGGCCATAGAGTGTTGGGTACATGGCCAAATGGCCATGCACCCAACATTCTATACTCTGGCCACAACCACAGCAGCATATCACACCCATAGATTCAAGCATTGCAACCATTTTAATGTCCTCGGACACAAGGAAGGTCCTAGAACACATTCAACTTGCCAGAGGACAATACGGACAGCGTCCTCAAGACACCCCCATTTTCTTTGTGTACGAACATTTCAGGACACCGCGAGTGTTCTTAGAACACTTTCAGCTTGCCAACGAACAATACACACAATGTCTCCAGGACACCCCCTGCTAACATTCCAAGACCCCACAAGTGTTCTTAGAACACTTTCAACTTCACACCGAATCCATTCTGTTCATTTACGAACATTCCAGAACAGCCGTGTTGTCCGCAGACAAATCGAACACAACAAAAGCATCTAGCACATAAAAAAACAGAACATTGAACCTATCTCATACTCCCCCACCCTCCCCAAACACTCTTACACACCAACACACGCCACTAAATACAATTTTTAATTCAAGTTTCACTGCGCTGTCCGCGGTCGTCGGCGAATGCAAGATGGCGGGCGCGACAGAAAATCTGACGCGCATCACGCACCACACCGCCCAATCAGCGAACATGTTGCATGTCCGCAGACATGACGCAAGCCCATGGGCCAATCGGGGTGCTGTCCGCGGAGCGAACAGGGAAGTCTGTCCGCGAAGCGAACACAGATATCACTATTTTTTTTGCCTTACATTTTGGTCATTTTTTAAAAAACTACTGGACTGATTTACACCAAATTTGCAAAAGCACGCTTTCTGGACCAAGCCGCCTCTCCTGCCGCAAAGTTGGTGTAAATCCGTCCAGCGGTACGGGCTGTAGCCGTGCGCAAAGTTTTTTCCCATTATGTCTATGGGAAAAAACTAACGTTTTGGGACCCCCCCTTTGACTTTGCCCCCCCTGGACCAAACCTCTCCAAACTTTTGCAAAAAAAATCAGAGTGGGCCATACACTTTTTTTGCAAAGTTTGGTGAGGATTCGTCCAGAGGGAGTGAAGTTATAAACCGCCCAAAAAGTGCTCTTCCTATGGAAACACCAACTTAACCATAACTACATGGATGCTACCGCGTCCATGTAATATATATATATATATATAGACAAATCGAACACAAAATCCAACTTAACCATAACTACATGGATGCTACCGCGTCCAAGTAATATATATATATATATATATATATATATATATATATATATATATATATATATATTACATGGACGCGAGTAATATATATATATATATATATATATATATATATATATATATATATATATATATTACATGGACGCGGTAGCATCCATGTAGTTATGGTTAAATTGGATTTTGTGTTCGATTTGTCTGCGGACAACACGGCTGTTCTGAAATGTTCTATATAAACTAAATGGTGGGGTGTTCTGAGGACGGAGTATGTGTCCGTTTTGTTAGCAAGCAAGCTAAAATTGAGCTAAGAACACTTGCAGTGTCCTTAAATGTTTGTACATAAACAAAATGGGGGTGTCCTGAGGACGCTGTCCGTATTGTACTCTGGCAAGTTGAATGTGTTCTAAGAACACTTGCGGTGTCCTGAAATGCTCTGATTACTTACTGTAATCTTCATTACTCCTAGTTCTGCTCTTCCTCGTCACAGTACTGACGACCCTCCTCACCCTCCCTGCGGGGAAGGTCCCATGCTCCGGCTTGGTAATATAAAACTGAGTGATGTGGATGTGGGGGAGGAGTTATAGGAATTTAAAGAAATAGAAGAAGGTCCTGTGTCGGAGGCAGGGGCCTCATGAAGTAAGTACTGGGACAAGGAAGAGTGGACGTGCAGGTAATGTTTGCCCCATCGACTTGGCTGACCTGCTTTTGCGACACTAAATCATATCTCCCGCCCCTAAGCCTGACATTATCAAAGCATTCATATTCCCCGTCTCTCTCCTTGACGGTACAGGGTGCGTAGCCAAACGCGCCCAGTCGTCTCCAGTCCTACGCGACTTTACACAGAACCCGGAAAACAACACAGATCATCTCACAACACAGCGCTCAACAATTCGGTATATGAAACTGTGATTTAAAAGCAAACAGCAAGATTGTACATTTTGTAAAGTACTTTTATTTGACATCAAATGTTTAGAGAATATTCAGCGATTTGCATTTGTCTTTGCTGTCGATCCGCAAAAGTTCATCTTGAGTCACGCGCTGTTCTTTTGCGGTACACAGGGTGTTGGTTTATGATAAAAGAAGCACTATGGTCGCACTGATAATCGGTAGGCTGTTCCAACAACGAGGCATTAGACTACCATAATGGTTGGTATGTTGCTTCTAGCCGCTAGTACCGCGTAAGGGCATATTGGTCCTTGGCGATTGTCCCATAAAATCGTGAGGGTCATGAAGTTGTTTAGAAGTAGCTGCACCTGGCAGTTAAAAAATCCATCGGCCGGGGTCTGAAAATCGTGGCATTGACAGTATGGAAGGACGTACCTGTTTTAAAAAACATAAATTAGTCTCACCAGCCGATCTTCATTAAAAATATTCATTTTATTTATTAGGGTGTGAAACTATTTGCTAGCGAGGATAGTGCAACGGAGTATGTTAACTTATTCCCATTAACCCACCCTCTGTCCTCTGCCTTTTTCAGAGCCCTCTAAGCGACAGGGTGCCAATTCGGTGGTGATAGTGCGTGGTAGAAAACACTATGCCACATTGAACGAACAAGTACAACTTAACCGGGCTTTAACGCCACGCTATTGTTATTATATTTCAGTATAAATAATCTAAAGGGTTACTTACATTATGTTGGCATTTTCCATTGTCTAAGCGTAGTGCAGTCCCAAAATACGTCTCTGTCTGTGCCAATGATCTTTCTCATAGTGATATAATATATAAAAGTGGTTTCGTTTCAGAAATTTCATCCTTATCGTGTCTTACGTTTTGGCAACACTCCACTCTTTTAGCACGATCCCTGTCTGTCAAGGTCAAAAAACAATAGAACCTTATAGTGCGAGTCATGGGCCTCTCCGGCACGCGAGCAAAAAATGGAAGCAGCTGACCTTCACTGTAAACGACCATAAATTCTTATTGCAACATTCTTTGTACAGCCATCTCTGAGAAATTGCTTTTTACACTCCATCTTTGTATATTGTTTGCGTGCTAATAAAAAAACTTTGTTAAAGGCACGTTATGGTTACAAGTAAAACCGAAAACCCCCTGAAATTCGCCAGTTATGGTAAGCTAAGCAACCATAACTCGCGCCACCACCGTGCACTGCTAAGACTAACACCCAGGACATCAAAGATCACATCACTGATGACATCACATGTGTATGTACTTTTCATGAAATATGTGTACAAGGGATTCTTATTATAATGTTGCGAAAAAAGTGTCAAGGATCATTGCAATAAATATCATACCCTAATTAGTGCTTTGAACGATGCATTGATATAAATAGCATTCTATTATGGGGTACTAAGCTACTAATGCAGAAACATAGCATTGTGTGCAGCGTACAAGATGAAGGTATAATATTCGTAATGTTAATATGTTGAATAATGAAATGATAATTGTTTTATTAATAGATTTTTGTGTACTGTGAAATATGTAGTAATAAGTAGCTAATAAAACCCATGTATTACATAATTGCATTACTATAGAGAAAACACAAAGAGACAAGAACACATACCAATATACATATACATAGGGTAAATAGCAGCTTTGAAACAGAGAAATCATCATTTATTTGCTTGAAAATAATGCTGTCTTTAAAGCTTTTGTCTTCCCCTATGTATATGTTTCATATGATGTGACTGGACTCTAAGGGAATTACTATAAGAACCTACTTGTAGGATACGTCTACAAATAAAATACAATTTTTAGTTTCTGACTGTTACTGAAGAAAACCATTTGGCCTAGATATGTCAGCAAAAGAAAAAAGAGTGAGCCAGAAGAACACTCGCGGTGTCCTGAAATGTTCGTCCATAAAGAAAATGGGGGTGTTCTGAGGACGTTGCCCGTATTGTTCGCTGGCAAGTTGCATGTGTTATACGAACACTTGCGATGTCCTGAAATGTTCGAAAATAAACAAAATGGGGGTGTTCTGAGGACGTTCTCCGTATTGTGTGACTGCTTAGCTGTATGCAATGAGGGAATGAACCAGAAAGTGAAGTGGAAATGGTAGAAGGGCTGTCCAAGAGTTACGCGGTCCGCGGACACCGCGGCTGTCTGTGGACAGGGCATGCTACATCCGGGGTTTTCCAGCAAATCCAGCATGGAAAGAAGACTGTAGGGATCAGCCAATCAGATGTTGAGGTTGTGGATTTGTGTTGAAAGAGACTGTGTGTAGTGAAGATGGCAGAAGTGGAGAAAGTCAGGGTGTTGGTGCTCGGAGATATGTTTGTGCATGGTTTACAACAGTATGCTCAATGCAGGCATGTTGCAAAGAATTTTGATGTTAAAGGAGTGGAGGTCGTGTGGAGCACTGTGCCTGATTGCAATGTACAGGGAATTGTACAAGTTTGTGAAGATACGGGCAGGATCAACAGTCCCCATGTGGTAGTTTTGCACTGTGGTGCTTTCCGTTTGGGCTATGTCAGTGCCCCTACTTTGTTGGCAGATTTGGAACACTTGGTTGAAGCTGTAATGAACATCCTTCCAAATGCCAAAGTATTTTTTTCTGGATTACTACCTAGGGCAATATGGGACAATAGTTCTGTTTTTTGTCCTCAGCAAAACAATGCTAGGTGTGCAATCAACCGAGGCATGTGTGCCTTCATGCTTAGAGCTGGTATGTTCTTCTGTAATAATGAGAATATTGATTCCAGTAATGCTGTTTAATTTAAAGAAGATGGCATTTCCTTATCTTTTATGGGAAATGCGATGCTGTTTTAGAATGTAACGGTTGCTTTGGAGAAGGTTATGTGAAGATTTTAGGAGTAAAGTAAGAAAAAAAGAAATAAAAACTTCAAAATAACGCATCTGTCAAGCATCTGCAAAAAAAACAAAAAAACGGCTCTTTTCAGAGCCAACCTCAAAGGGGAAATGGGGCACACTATTTAAATTTACATTCACCACCCTCAAATTTTCGATATGTCCGTGGACATGGCGTTAGTCTGCGGATATCGAAATCACTAGCTAGGGGTTGAGTATGTTACATGTATATAAAGTCAGGGATATTATGGTTAAGTTGTGCTACTAAAAGCATATGAAATTCAGTAAAAAAACTTTGTTAAAGGGACGTTATGGTTAAGTTGCGCTACTAAAAACCTATGAAATTCAGTGAAAAAACTTTGTTAAAAGGGATGTTATGGTTAAGTTGCGCTACTAAAAACCTATGAAATTCAGTGAAAAAACTTTGTTAAAGGGACGTTATGGTTAAGTTGCGCTACTAAAAACCTATGAAATTCAGTGAAAAAACTTTGTTAAAAGGGATGCTATGGTTAAGTTGCGCTACTAAAAACCTATAAAATTCTGTAAAAAAACTTTGTTAAAGGGACGTTATGGTTCAAAGTAAAACCGAAAAACCCCTGAAATTCGGCAGTTATGGTGAGATAAGCAACCATAACTCGCGCCACCGTGCACTGCTAACACTAACACCCAGGACATCAAAGATGACATCACAAATGTCATTGATGACATCACTGATGACATCACATGGCTGGTTCTCCCTTTTTTTCCTTTACTGACATATCTAAGCCACATAGTTTTCTTCAGTAACAGTCAGGAAGTAAACATTGACAAGGTACTATATTTGTAGACCTAGGGTCAAGTCATATCAAGTTTTTTCACTGAATATATATATATTACATGGCCATGGTAGTGGCCATGTAGTTATGGTTAAGTTGCTGTTTCCATAGAAAGAGCACTTTTTGGGCGGCTTATAACCTCGCTCTCCCTGGACGAATCCTCACCAATCTTTGCAGAAAAAGTATTTGGGTCACTCTGAATTATTTTGCAAAGTTTGGTGAGGATTCGTCCAGGGGGGGAAAAGTTATAGGGGGGGTACCAAAACTTTTTTTTTCCCATAGACATAATGTGAAAAAACTTTGCTCACGCCTACAGCCCAAATCACTGGATAGATTTACACTAAAATTGCGGCAGGAGCGGTGGCTTGGCCTAAAAGCGTGCTTTGCTTTATTTGGTGTAAATTCGTCTAGTAGTTTTTAAAAAAATGACAAAAATGTAAGTGAAAAAAATTAATGATATCTGTGTTTGCTTCGCAGACACACTTCCCTGTTCGCTGCGCGGACAGGACGGTGATTGGGCAAGCAGCTAGCGTGATGTCCGCGGACATCTGACGTGCTCTCTCATTGGATGCGTGAAAGCGTGCAGTGCGTCTGGCTTCAGAGACCCCCGCCATCTTTGTTCCTCGCATGAGAGGCTTTGTATCCCGCCTGCACAGTAAGTCCCCCACCCCTGCTCATGCCCGTATCTGTCTCCTGTTCCACCCACCCCCGCTCATGTCCATGTGTCTTTCTCCCTCCCGCCCACCCCCGCTCATGTCTGTGTGTCTTTCTCCCTCCCGCCCACCCTCTGCCCACCCCCCGCTCATGTCCATGTGTCTTTCTCCCTGTCGCCCACCCCCGCTCATGCCCCACTCATGCCCCGCTCGTCTCTAACACCCGCCCACCCCCTGCTCATGCCCCGTGTGTCTCTCCCACCCCCGTGTGTCTCTCCCACCCCCCGCTCATGTCCGTGTGTCTCTCCCCACCTGCCGCCCACCCCCGCTCATGTCCGTGTGTCTCTCCCCACCCGCCGCCCACCCCCGCTCATGTCCATGTGTCTCTCCCCATCCGCCGCCCACCCCCCGCTCATTTCTGTGTGTCTCTCCACACCCGCCGCCTACCCCCCGCTCATGTCCGTGTGTCTCTCCCCACCCGCCGCCCACCCCCCGCTCATGTCCCGTGTGTCTCTCCCCACATGCCGCCCAACCCCGCTCATGTCCGTGTGTCTCTCCCCACCCGCCATCCACCCCCCGCTCATGTCCCGTGTGTCTCTCTCCCTCCCCCCAACCCCGCTCATGCCCCGTGTGTCTCTCCCCCTCCCGCCCGCCCCCTGCTCATGCCCTGTGTGTCTCTCTCCCCTTCCCCCCGCCCCCGCTCATGCCCCGTGTGTCTCTCTCCCTCCCCCCCGCCCCCGCTCATGCCCCGTGTGTCTCTCCCCCTCCCGCCCACCCCCCGCTCATGCCCCATGTGTCTCTCCCCCTCCCGCCCACCCCCCGCTCATGCCCCGTGTGTCTCTCTCCATCCCCTCCACCCCCGCTCATGCCCCATGTCTCTCTCCCCTTCCCCCCACCCCCTGCTCATGCCTCGTGTGTCTCTCTCCCTACCCCCACCCCCGCTCTTGTCCCGTGTGTCTGTCTCCCTCCCCCCCACCCCCGCTCTTGCCCCGTGTGTCTTTCCGCCTCCCGCCAACCCCCGCTCTTGCCCCGTGTCTTTCCCCCTCCTGCCCACCCCCGCTCTTGCCCCATGTCTTTCCCCCTCCCGCCCACCCCCGCTCTTGCCCCGTGTCGCTTTCCCCCTCCCGCCAACCCCCGTGTCTCTTTCCCCCTCCCGCCCACCCCCGCACTTCCCCTGTGTCTCTTTCCCCCTCCAGCCAAGCCCCGCTCTTGCCTAGTGTCTCTTTCCCCCTCCCGCCTACCCCCGTTCTTGCCCCGTGTGTCTTTCCCCCTCCCGCCAACCCCCACTCATGCCCCGTGTCTCTCTCCCCTTCTCCCACCCCCTGCTCATGCCTTGAGTCTCTTTCCCCCTCCCGCCCACCCCCGCTCTTGCCCCGTGTCTCTTTCCCCCTCCCGCCCACCCCCGCTCTTGCCCCGTGTCTCTTTCCCCCTCCCGCCCACCCCCGCTCTTGCCCCGTGTCTCTTTCATCCCTCCAACCCACCCCGTTCTTGCCCTGTGTCTCTTTCCCCCTCCCGCCCACCCCAGCGCTTGCCCCGTGTCTCATTCTACCTCCCGCACACCCCCGCTCTTGCCCCGTGTCTCTTTACCACTCCCGCCCACCCTGCTCTTGCCCCATGTCTTCCCCCTCTCGCCCACCCCCGCTCATGCCCCTTGTGTCTCTCTCCCTCCCGCCCACCCTCTGCTCATGTCCCGTGTGTCTCTCCCCCTCCCGCTCATGCCCTGTGTGTCTCTCTCCCTCCCCCCCGACCCCCCGCTCATGCCCCGTGTATCTCTCTCCCTCCCACCCACCCCCCACTCATGCCCCGTGTTCTCCCTCCCCCCACCCCCCGCTCATGCCCCGTGTGTCTCTCTCCCTCCCCCCACCACCGCTCATGCCCCGTGTGTCTCTCTCTCTTGTCCCTCCCGCCCACCCCTGCTCATGCCCCGTGTGTCTCGCTCTCCCTCTCGCCCACCCCCCGCTCATGCCCCGTGTGTCTCTCTCTCTCCCCCCCGCCCACCCCCCGCTCATGCCCCGTGTGTCTCTCTCCCTCCCCAACCCCTGCTCATGCCCCATTTGTCTCTCTCCCCTTCCCCCCACCCCCCGCTCATGCCCCGTGTCTGTCTTCTTTTCCCCCACTCATGCCCTGTGTCTGTCTCCTGTTCTCCCCACCCCCCGCTCATGCCCCGTATCTCTCTCCTGTTCCCCTCATGTTCCGTGTCTGTCTCCTGTTGCCCCCCACGCCCCCGCTCATGCCCCGTGTCTGTCTCCTGTTCTCCCCACCCCCCACTCATGCCCCGTGTCTGTGTCCTGTTCCACCCACCCGCTCATGCCCGGTGTCTGTCTCCTGTTCCCCCTACCGCTCATGCCCCGTGTCTCTCTCTTGTTGCCCCCCACCCCCCCAGCTCATGTCCCGTGTCTGTCTCCTGTTCCCCTCATGCCCCGTGTCTATCTCCTGTTGCCCCCCACCCCCCCGCTCATGCCCCGTGTCTGTCTCCTGTTCCCCCCACCTGTTCATGCCCTGTGTCTGTCTCCTGTTCCCCCTACCCGCTCATGCCCCGTGTCTCTCTCTTGTTGCCCCCCACCCCCCTGCTCATGCCCTGTGTCTGTCTCCTGTTCTCCCCACCCCCGCTCATGACCCGTGTCTGTCTCCTGTTCCTCCCACCCCCCGCTCATGCCCCGTGTCTATCTCCTATTGCCCCCCACCCCTCCGCTCATGCCCAGTGTCTGTTCTTCCCACCCCCCGATCATGCCCCCTGTTTGTTGTTCCCCCCACCCCCGCTCATGCCCCGTGTCTGTCTCCTGTTCCCCCCACCCCTCGCTCATGCCCCGTGTCTGTCTCCTGTTTCCCCACCCCCTGCTCATGCCCCGTGTCTCTCCTATTGCCCCCCGCTCATGCCCCATGTCTCTCCTGTTGCCCCCCAACCCCGCTCATGCCCCGTGTCTGTCTCCTGTTCTCTGCACCCCCGGCTCATGCTCCGTGTCTGTCTCCTGTTCCCCCCACCCCCCGCTCATGCCCTGTGTCTGTCGCCTGTTGCCGCCCCACCCCCCGCTCATGCCCCGTGTCTGTCTCCTGTTGCCCCCCACCCCCCGCTCATGCCCCGTGTCTGTCTCCTGTTGCCACCACCCCCCGCTCATGCCCCGTGTCTGTCTCCTGTTCCCCCCACCCCTCGCTCATGCCCCGTGTCTGTCTCTTGTTCCCCCCACCCCCCGCTCATGCCCCGTGTCTCTCCTGTTGCCCCCCACCCCCTGCTCATGCCCCGTGTCTCTCCTGTTTCCCCCCACCCCCGCTCATGCCTCGTTCTGTCTCCTGTTGCCCTCCACCCCCTGCTCATGCCCCGTGTCTGTCTCCTGTTCTCCCCACCCCCCGCTCATGTCCCGTGTGTCTCTCCCCACACGCCGCCCAACCCCGCTCATGTCCGTGTGTCTCTCCCCACCCGCCATCCACCCCCCGCTCATGTCCCGTGTGTCTCTCTCCCTCCCCCCCAACCCCGCTCATGCCCCGTGTGTCTCTCCCCCTCCCGCCCACCCCCTGCTCATGCCCTGTGTGTCTCTCTTCCCTTCCCCCACCCCCCACTCATGCCCTGTGTGTCTCTCTCCCTCCCCCCCGCCCATGCCCCGTGTGTCTCTCCCCCTCCCGCCCACCCCCCGCTCATGCCCCATGTGTCTCTCCCCCTCCCGCCCACCCCCCGCTCATGCCCCGTGTGTCTCTCTCCCTCCCCTCCACCCCCGCTCATGCCACATGTCTCTCTCCCCTTCCCCCCACCCCCTGCTCATGCCTCGTGTGTCTCTCTCCCTACCCCCACCCCCCCGCTCTTGTCCCGTGTGTCTGTCTTCCCTCCCCCCCACCTCCGCTCTTGCCCTGTGTGTCTGTCTCCCTCCCCCCCACCCCGCTCTTGCCCCGTGTGTCTTTCCCCCTCCCGCCAACCCCCGCTCTTGCCCAGTGTCTTTCCCCCTCCCGCCCACCCCCGCTCTTGCCCCGTGTCTCTTTCCCCCTCCCGCCCACCCCCGCTCTTGCCCCGTGTCTCTTTCCCCCTCCCGCCCACCCCTGCTCTTGCCCCGTGTCTCTTTCCCCCTCCCGCCCACCCCCGCACTTGCCCCGTGTCTCTTTCCCACTCCTGCCAAGCCCCGCTCTTGCCTCGTGTCTCTTTCCCCCTCCCGCCCACCCCCGCTCATGTCCGTGTGTCTCTCCCCACCCGCCGCCCACCCCCCGCTCATGTCCATGTGTCTCTCCCCACCCGCCGCCCAGCCCCCGCTCATTTCTGTGTGTCTCTCCACACCCGCCGCCCACCCCCCGCTCATGTCCGTGTGTCTCTCCCCACCCCCCGCTCATGTCCCGTGTGTCTCTCCCCACCCGCCGCCCACCCCCCGCTCATGTCCCGTGTGTCTCTCCCCACACGCCGCCCAACCCCGCTCATGTCCGTGTGTCTCTCCCCACCCACCATCCACCCCCCGCTCATGTCCCGTGTGTCTCTCTCCCTCCCCCCCACCCCACTCATGCCCCGTGTGTCTCTCCCCCTCCCGCCCACCCCCTGCTCATGCCCTGTGTGTCTCTCTCCCCTTCTCCCCACCCCCACTCATGCCCTGTGTGTCTCTCTGCCTCCCCCCCGCCCCCGCTCATGCCCCGTGTGTCTCTCCCCCTCCCGCCCACCCCCCGCTCATGCCCCATGTGTCTCTCCCCCTCCCGCCCACCCCCCGCTATTGCCCCGTGTGTCTCTCTCCCTCCCCTCCACCCCCGCTCATGCCCCATGTCTCTCTCCCCTTCCCCCCACCCCCTGCTCATGCCTCGTGTGTCTCTCTCCCTACCCCACGCCCCGCTCATGTCCCGTGTGCCTCTCTCCCTCCCCCCAACCCCACTCATGCCCCGTGTGTCTCTCCCCCTCCCGCTCACCCCCTGCTCATGCCCTGTGTGTCTCTCTCCCCTTCCCACCACCCCCCACTCATGCCCTGTGTGTCTCTCTCCCTCACCCCCACCCCCGCTCATGCCCCGTGTGTCTCTCCCCCTCCCGTCCACCCCCTGCTCATGCCCCATGTGTCTCTCCCCCTCCCGCCCACTCCCCGCTCATGCCCGTGTGTCTCTCTCCCTCCCCTCCACCCCCGCTCATGCCCCATGTCTCTCTCCCCTTCCCCCCACCCCCTGCTCATGCCTCGTGTGTCTCTCTCCCTACCCCACCCCCCGCTCTTGTCCCGTGTGTCTGTCTCCCTCCCCCCCACCCCCGCTCTTGCCCTGTGTGTCTGTCTCCCTCCCCCCACCCCCGCTCTTGCCCCGTGTGTCTTTCCCCCTCCCGCCAACCTCCGCTCTTTACCCGTGTCTTTCCCCCTCCTGCCCACCCCCGCTCTTGCCCCATGTCTTTCCCCCTTCCGCCCACCCCAGCTCTTGCCCCGTGTCTCTTTCCCCCTCCCGCCCACCCCCGCTCTTGCCCCTTGTCTCTTTCCCCCTCCCGCCCACCCCCGCTCTTGCCCTGTGTCTCTTTCCCCCTCCTGCCAAGCCCCGCTCTTGCCTCGTGTCTCTTTCCCCCTCCCGCCCACCCCCGCTCTTGCCCCGTGTGTCTTTCCCCCTCCCGCCCACCCCCACTCATGCCCTGTGTCTCTCTCCCCTTCCCCCACCCCCCGCTCATGCCTCGTGTGTCTCTCTCCCTACCCCTCACCCCCCGCTCTTGCCCCATGTGTCTGTCTCCCTCCCCCCACCCCTGCTCTTGCCCTGTGCGTCTGTCTAGCTCCCGCCCAACCCCGCTCTTTCCCCGTGTGTCTTTCCCCCCCCGCCAACCCCAGTTCTTGCCCCGTGTGTCTTTCTCCCTCCCGCCCACCCCCGCTCTTGCCCCATGTCTCTTTCCCCCTCCCACCCACCCCCGCTCTTGCCCCGTGTCTCTTTCCCCCTCCCGCCCACCCCCGCTCTTGCCCCGTGTCTCTTTCCCCCTCCTGCCCGCCCCCGCTCTTGCCCCATGTCTCTTTCATCCCTCCAACCCACCCCGTTCTTGCCCTGTGTCTCTTTCCCCCTCCCGCCCACCCCAGCGCTTGCCCCGTGTCTCATTCTACCTCCCGCACACCACTGCTCTTGCCCCATGTCTCTTTACCCCTCCCGCCCACCCCGCTCTTGCCCCATGTCTTTCCCCCTCCCGCCCACCCCCGCTCTTGCCCCGTGTCGCTTTCCCCCTCCCGCCAACCCCCGTGTCTCTTTCCCCCTCCCGCCCACCCCCGCACTTCCCCTGTGTCTCTTTCCCCCTCCAGCCAAGCCCCGCTCTTGCCTAGTGTCTCTTTCCCCCTCCCGCCCACCCCCGCTCTTGCCCCGTGTCTCTTTCCCCCTCCCGCCCACCCCCGCTCTTGCCCCGTGTCTCTTTCCCCCTCCCGCCCACCCCCGCTCTTGCCCCGTGTCTCTTTCATCCCTCCAACCCACCCCGTTCTTGCCCTGTGTCTCTTTCCCCCTCCCGCCCACCCCAGCGCTTGCCCCGTGTCTCATTCTACCTCCCGCACACCCCCGCTCTTGCCCCGTGTCTCTTTACCACTCCCGCCCACCCTGCTCTTGCCCCATGTCTTCCCCCTCTCGCCCACCCCCGCTCATGCCCCTTGTGTCTCTCTCCCTCCCGCCCACCCTCTGCTCATGTCCCGTGTGTCTCTCCCCCTCCCGCTCATGCCCTGTGTGTCTCTCTCCCTCCCCCCCGACCCCCCGCTCATGCCCCGTGTATCTCTCTCCCTCCCACCCACCCCCCACTCATGCCCCGTGTTCTCCCTCCCCCCACCCCCCGCTCATGCCCCGTGTGTCTCTCTCCCTCCCCCCACCACCGCTCATGCCCCGTGTGTCTCTCTCTCTTGTCCCTCCCGCCCACCCCTGCTCATGCCCCGTGTGTCTCGCTCTCCCTCTCGCCCACCCCCCGCTCATGCCCCGTGTGTCTCTCTCTCTCCCTCCCGCCCACCCCCCGCTCATGCCCCGTGTGTCTCTCTCCCTCCCCAACCCCTGCTCATGCCCCATTTGTCTCTCTCCCCTTCCCCCCACCCCCCGCTCATGCCCCGTGTCTGTCTTCTTTTCCCCCGCTCATGCCCTGTGTCTGTCTCCTGTTCTCCCCACCCCCCGCTCATGCCCCGTATCTCTCTCCTGTTCCCCTCATGTTCCGTGTCTGTCTCCTGTTGCCCCCCACGCCCCCGCTCATGCCCCGTGTCTGTCTCCTGTTCTCCCCACCACCCGCTCATGCCCGGTGTCTGTCTCCTGTTCCCCCTACCGCTCATGCCCCGTGTCTCTCTCTTGTTGCCCCCCACCCCCCCAGCTCATGTCCCGTGTCTGTCTCCTGTTCCCCTCATGCCCCGTGTCTATCTCCTGTTGCCCCCCACCCCCCGCTCATGCCCCGTGTCTGTCTCCTGTTCCCCCCACCTGTTCATGCCCTGTGTCTGTCTCCTGTTCCCCCTACCCGCTCATGCCCCGTGTCTCTCTCTTGTTGCCCCCCACCCCCCTGCTCATGCCCTGTGTCTGTCTCCTGTTCTCCCCACCCCCGCTCATGACCCGTGTCTGTCTCCTGTTCCTCCCACCCCCCGCTCATGCCCCGTGTCTATCTCCTATTGCCCCCCACCCCTCCGCTCATGCCCAGTGTCTGTTCTTCCCACCCCCCGATCATGCCCCCTGTTTGTTGTTCCCCCCACCCCCGCTCATGCCCCGTGTCTGTCTCCTGTTCCCCCCACCCCTCGCTCATGCCCCGTGTCTGTCTCCTGTTCCCCCCACCCCCTGCTCATGCCCCGTGTCTCTCCTATTGCCCCCCGCTCATGCCCCATGTCTCTCCTGTTGCCCCCCACCCCCGCTCATGCCCCGTGTCTGTCTCCTGTTCTCTGCACCCCCGGCTCATGCTCCGTGTCTGTCTCCTGTTCCCCCCACCCCCCGCTCATGCCCTGTGTCTGTCGCCTGTTGCCGCCCCACCCCCCGCTCATGCCCCGTGTCTGTCTCCTGTTGCCCCCCACCCCCCGCTCATGCCCCGTGTCTGTCTCCTGTTGCCACCACCCCCCGCTCATGCCCCGTGTCTGTCTCCTGTTCCCCCCACCCCTCGCTCATGCCCCGTGTCTGTCTCTTGTTCCCCCCACCCCCCGCTCATGCCCCGTGTCTCTCCTGTTGCCCCCCACCCCCTGCTCATGCCCCGTGTCTCTCCTGTTTCCCCCCACCCCCGCTCATGCCTCGTTCTGTCTCCTGTTGCCCTCCACCCCCTGCTCATGCCCCGTGTCTGTCTCCTGTTCTCCCCACCCCCCGCTCATGTCCCGTGTGTCTCTCCCCACACGCCGCCCAACCCCGCTCATGTCCGTGTGTCTCTCCCCACCCGCCATCCACCCCCCGCTCATGTCCCGTGTGTCTCTCTCCCTCCCCCCCAACCCCGCTCATGCCCCGTGTGTCTCTCCCCCTCCCGCCCACCCCCTGCTCATGCCCTGTGTGTCTCTCTTCCCTTCCCCCACCCCCCACTCATGCCCTGTGTGTCTCTCTCCCTCCCCCCCGCCCATGCCCCGTGTGTCTCTCCCCCTCCCGCCCACCCCCCGCTCATGCCCCATGTGTCTCTCCCCCTCCCGCCCACCCCCCGCTCATGCCCCGTGTGTCTCTCTCCCTCCCCTCCACCCCCGCTCATGCCACATGTCTCTCTCCCCTTCCCCCCACCCCCTGCTCATGCCTCGTGTGTCTCTCTCCCTACCCCCACCCCCCCGCTCTTGTCCCGTGTGTCTGTCTTCCCTCCCCCCCACCTCCGCTCTTGCCCTGTGTGTCTGTCTCCCTCCCCCCCACCCCGCTCTTGCCCCGTGTGTCTTTCCCCCTCCCGCCAACCCCCGCTCTTGCCCCGTGTCTTTCCCCCTCCTGCCCACCCCCGCTCTTGCCCCATGTCTTTCCCCCTCCCGCCCACCCCCGCTCTTGCCCCGTGTCTCTTTCCCCCTCCCGCCCACCCCCGCTCTTGCCCCGTGTCTCTTTCCCCCTCCCGCCCACCCCTGCTCTTGCCCCGTGTCTCTTTCCCCCTCCCGCCCACCCCCGCACTTGCCCCGTGTCTCTTTCCCCCTCCTGCCAAGCCCCGCTCTTGCCTCGTGTCTCTTTCCCCCTCCCGCCCACCCCCGCTCATGTCCGTGTGTCTCTCCCCACCCGCCGCCCACCCCCCGCTCATGTCCATGTGTCTCTCCCCACCCGCCGCCCAGCCCCCGCTCATTTCTGTGTGTCTCTCCACACCCGCCGCCCACCCCCCGCTCATGTCCGTGTGTCTCTCCCCACCCCCCGCTCATGTCCCGTGTGTCTCTCCCCACCCGCCGCCCACCCCCCGCTCATGTCCCGTGTGTCTCTCCCCACACGCCGCCCAACCCCGCTCATGTCCGTGTGTCTCTCCCCACCCACCATCCACCCCCCGCTCATGTCCCGTGTGTCTCTCTCCCTCCCCCCCACCCCACTCATGCCCCGTGTGTCTCTCCCCCTCCCGCCCACCCCCTGCTCATGCCCTGTGTGTCTCTCTCCCCTTCTCCCCACCCCCACTCATGCCCTGTGTGTCTCTCTGCCTCCCCCCCGCCCCCGCTCATGCCCCGTGTGTTTCTCCCCCTCCCGCCCACCCCCCGCTCATGCCCCATGTGTCTCTCCCCCTCCCGCCCACCCCCCGCTATTGCCCCGTGTGTCTCTCTCCCTCCCCTCCACCCCCGCTCATGCCCCATGTCTCTCTCCCCTTCCCCCTACCCCCTGCTCATGCCTCGTGTGTCTCTCTCCCTACCCCACGCCCCGCTCATGTCCCGTGAGCCTCTCTCCCTCCCCCCCAACCCCACTCATGCCCCGTGTGTCTCTCCCCCTCCCGCTCACCCCCTGCTCATGCCCTGTGTGTCTCTCTCCCCTTCCCACCACCCCCCACTCATGCCCTGTGTGTCTCTCTCCCTCACCCCCACCCCCGCTCATGCCCCGTGTGTCTCTCCCCCTCCCGTCCACCCCCTGCTCATGCCCCATGTGTCTCTCCCCCTCCCCGCCCACTCCCCGCTCATGCCCGTGTGTCTCTCTCCCTCCCCTCCACCCCCGCTCATGCCCCATGTCTCTCTCCCCTTCCCCCCACCCCCTGCTCATGCCTCGTGTGTCTCTCTCCCTACCCCACCCCCCGCTCTTGTCCCGTGTGTCTGTCTCCCTCCCCCCCACCCCCGCTCTTGCCCTGTGTGTCTGTCTCCCTCCCCCCACCCCCGCTCTTGCCCCGTGTGTCTTTCCCCCTCCCGCCAACCTCCGCTCTTTACCCGTGTCTTTCCCCCTCCTGCCCACCCCCGCTCTTGCCCCATGTCTTTCCCCCTTCCGCCCACCCCAGCTCTTGCCCCGTGTCTCTTTCCCCCTCCCGCCCACCCCCGCTCTTGCCCCTTGTCTCTTTCCCCCTCCCGCCCACCCCCGCTCTTGCCCTGTGTCTCTTTCCCCCTCCTGCCAAGCCCCGCTCTTGCCTCGTGTCTCTTTCCCCCTCCCGCCCACCCCCGCTCTTGCCCCGTGTGTCTTTCCCCCTCCCGCCCACCCCCACTCATGCCCTGTGTCTCTCTCCCCTTCCCCCACCCACCGCTCATGCCTCGTGTGTCTCTCTCCCTACCCCTCACCCCCCGCTCTTGCCCCATGTGTCTGTCTCCCTCCCCCCACCCCTGCTCTTGCCCTGTGCGTCTGTCTAGCTCCCGCCCAACCCCGCTCTTTCCCCGTGTGTCTTTCCCCCTCCCGCCAACCCCAGTTCTTGCCCCGTGTGCCTTTCTCCCTCCCGCCCACCCCCGCTCTTGCCCCATGTCTCTTTCCCCCTCCCACCCACCCCCGCTCTTGCCCCGTGTCTCTTTCCCCCTCCCGCCCACCCCCGCTCTTGCCCCGTGTCTCTTTCCCCCTCCTGCCCGCCCCCGCTCTTGCCCCATGTCTCTTTCATCCCTCCAACCCACCCCGTTCTTGCCCTGTGTCTCTTTCCCCCTCCCGCCCACCCCAGCGCTTGCCCCGTGTCTCATTCTACCTCCCGCACACCACTGCTCTTGCCCCATGTCTCTTTACCCCTCCCGCCCACCCCGCTCTTGCCCCATGTCTTCCCCCTCTCGCCCACCCCCGCTCATGCCCCTTGTGTCTCTCCCCCTCCCGCCCACCCTCTGCTCATGTCCCGTGTGTCTCTCCCCCTCCCGCTCATGCCCCGTGTATCTCTCTCCCTCCCCCCCGACCCCCCGCTCATGCCCCGTGTGTCTCTCTCCCTCCCCCCCACCCCCCGCTCATGCCCCGTGTTCTCCCCCCACCCCCCGCTCATGCCCCGTGTCTGTCTCCTGTTGCCCCCCACACCCCGCTCATGCCCCGTGTCTGTATCCTGTTGCCCCCAAACCCGCTCATGCCCCGTGTCTGTCTGCTTTTCCCCCCACCCCTCGCTCATGCCCCGTGTCTGTCTCCTGCTCCCCCCACCCCCGCTCATGCCCTGTGTCTCTCCTGTTGCCCCCCACCCCCTGCTCATGCCCCGTGTCTCTCCTGTTTCCCCCCACCCCCTGCTCATGCCTCGTTCTGTCTCCTGTTGCCCCCCACCCCCTGCTCATGCCCCGTGTCTGTCTCCTGTTCTCCGCACCCCCCGTTCATGCTCCGTGTCTTTCTCCTTTTCCCCCCACCCCCTGCTCATGCCCCGTGTCTGTCTCCTGTTGCCCCCCACCCCCCACTCATGCCCCGTGTCTGTCTCCTGTTGCCCCCCACCCCCGCTCATGCCCCGTGTCTGTCTCCTGTTGCCCCCCACCCCCTGCTCTTGCCCCATGTCTGTCTCCTGTTGCCCCCACCCCCTGCTCATGCCCCGTGTCTGTCTCTGTTGTTCCCCCCACCCCCCACTCATGCCCCGTGTCTGTCTCCTGTTCTCCCCACCCCCCGCCCATGACCCGTGTCTGTTCTCCCCACCCCCGCTCATGCCCTGTGTTTGTTGTTCCCCCCACCCCCCGCTCATGCCCCGTGTCTGTCTCCTATTCCCCCCACCCCTCGCTCATGCCCCGTGTCTGTCTCCTGTTCCCCCCACCCCCTGCTCATGCCCTGTGTCTCTCCTGTTGCCCCCCACCCCCAGCTCATGCCCCGTGTCTGTCTCCTGTTGCCCCCACCCCCCGCGCTCATGCCCCGTGTATGTCTCCTGTTATCTGCACCCCCGCTCATGCTCCGTGTCTGTCTCCTGTTCCCCCCACCCCCTGCTCATGCCCCGTGTCTGTCTGCTGTTGCCCCCCACCCCCCGCTCATGCCCCGTGTCTGTCTCCTGTTGCCCCACCCCCTGCTCATGCCCCGTGTCTGTCTCCTGTTCCCCCACCCCCCGCTCATGCCCCGTGTCTCTCCTGTTGCCCCCCACCCCCTGATCATGCCCCGTGTCTCTCCTGTTGCCCCCCACCCCCGCTCATGCCCCGTGTGTCTGTCTCCCTCCCCCCACCCCCGCTCTTGCCCCGTGTGTCTTTCCCCCTCCCGCCAACCCCCGCTCTTGCCCCGTGTCTTACCCCCTCCCGCCCACCCCCGCTCTTGCCCCGTGTCTTTCCCCCTCCCGCCCACCCCCGCTCTTGCCCCGTGTCTCTTTCCCCCTCCCGGCCACCTCCACTCTTGCCCCATGTCTCTTTCCCCCTCCCGCCAAGCCCCACTCTTGCCCCGTGTCTCTTTCCCCCTCCTGCCCACCCCCGCTCTTGTCCTGTGTGTCTTTCCCCCTCCTGCCCACCCCCACCCATGCCCCGTGTCTCTCTCCCCTTCTCCCTCCCCCCGCTCATGCCTCGTGTGTCTCTCTCCCCACCCCCACCCCCCGCTCTTGCCCCATGTGTCTGTCTCCCTCCCCCCCACCCCTGCTCTTGCCCCGTGCGTCTGTCTAGCTCCCCCCCAACCCCGCTCTTGCCCCGTGTGTCTTTCCCCCTCCCGCCAACCCCTGCTCTTGCCCCGTGTGTCTTTCTCCCTCCCGCCCACCCCCGCTCTTGCCCTGTATCTCTTTCCCCCTTCTGCCCACCCCCGCTCTTGCCCCGTGTCTCTTTCCCCCTCCCGCCCACCCCCGCTCTTGCCCCGTGTCTCTTTCCCCCTCCCACCCACCCCCGCTCTTGCCCCATGTCTCTTTCATCCCTCCAGCCCACCCCGTTCTTGCCCTGTGTCTCTTTCCCCCCTCCCGCCCACCCCAGCGCTTGCCCCGTGTCTCTTTCCACCTCCCGTACACCCCTGCTCTTGCCCCGTGTCTCTTTCCCCCTCCCGCCCACCCCGCTCTTGCCCCGTGTCTTTCCCCCTCTTGCCCACCCCCGCTCATGCCCCTTGTCTCTCTCCCCCTCCTGCCCACCCTCCGCTCATGTCCCGTGTGTCTCTCCCCCTCCCGCTCATGCCCCGTGTGTCTCTCTCCCTCCCCCCGACCCCCTGCTCATGCCCTGTGTGTCTCTCTCCCTCCCCCCACCCCCCGCTCATGCCCCATGTTCTACCTCCCCCGCACCCCCCGCTCATGCCCCGTGTGTCTCTCTCCCTCCCCCCACCACCGCTCATGCCCCGTGTGTCTCTCTCTCTCCCTCCCGCCCACCCCCGCTCATGCCCCGTGTGTCTCTCTTCCCTTTCGCCCACCCCCCGCTCATGCCCTGAGTGTCTCTCTCTCTCCCTCCCGCCCACCCCCCGCTCATGCTCCGTGTGACTCTCTCCCTCCCCCACCCCCGCTCATGCCCCATGTGTCTCTCTCCCCTTCCCCCCGCTCATGCCCCGTGTCTGTCTTCTTTTCCCCCGGCTCATGCCCTGTGTCTGTCTCCTGTTCTCCCCACCCCCCGCTCATGCCCCGTATCTGTCTCCTGTTCCCCTCATGTTCCGTGTCTGTCTCCTGTTGCCCCCCACACCCCCCGCTCATGCCCCGTGTCTGTCTCCTGTTCTCCCCACCCCCCGCTCATCCCCCGTGTCCTGTTCCGCCCACCCCCCGCTCATGCCCCGTGTCTGTCTCCTGTTGCCCCCCGCTCATGCCCCGTGTCTGTCTCCTGTTGCCCCCCACCCCCTGCTCATGCCCCATATCTCTCCTATTGCCCCCCGCTCATGCCTCGTGTCTCTCCTGTTGCCCCCTGCTCATGCCCCGTGTCTGTCTCCTGTTGCCCCCCACCCCCCGCTCATGCCCCGGGTCTGTCTCCTGTTCTCTGCACCCCCTACTCATGCTCCGTGTCTGTCTCCTGTTGCCCCCCACTCCCTGCTCATGCCCCGGGTCTGATGCCTGTTGCCCTCCACCCCCGCTCATGCTCCGTGTCTGTCTCCTGTTGACCCCACCCCCGCTCATGCCCCGTGTCTGTCTGCTGTTGCCCCCGAACCCCCGCTCATGCCCCATGTCTGTCTCCTGTTGCCCCCCACCCCCACTCATGCCCCGTGTCTGTCTCCTGTTGCCCCCACCCCCTGCTTATGCCCCGTGTCTGTCTCCTGTTCCCCCCACCCTTCGCTCATGCCCCGTGTCTGTCTCCTGTTCCCCCCACCCCCCGCTCATGCCCGTGTCTCTCCTGTTGCCCCCCACCCCCTGCTCATGCCCCGTGTCTCTACTGTTGCCCCCCACCCCTCGCTCTTGCCCCGTGTGTCTGTCTCCCTCCCCCCCACCCCCGCTCTTGCCCTGTGTGTCTGTCTCCCTCCCTCCCACCCCCGCTCTTGCCCCGTGTCTTTCCCCCTCCCGCCCACCCCCCGCTCTTGCCCCGTGTCTCTTTCCCTCTCCCGCCCACCCCCACTCTTGCCCTGTGTCTCTTTCCCCCTCCCGCCCACCCCCGCTCTTGCCCCGTGTCTCTTTTCCCCTCCCGCCCACCCCCGCTCTCGCCCTGTGTCTCTTTCCCCCTCCCGCCCATCCCTGCTCTTGCCCCATTTCTTTTTCCCCCTCCCGCCAAGCCCCGCTCTTGCCCCGTGTCTCTTTCCCCCTCCCGCCCACCCCCGCTCTTGCCCCGTGTGTCTTTCGACCACTCCCGCCCACCCCCACTCATGCCCCGTCTCTCTCTCCCCTTCCCTCCACCCCCTGCTCATGCCTCGTGTGTCTCTCTCCTAACCCCCCACCCCCCGCTCTTGCCCCATGTGTCTGTCTCCCTCCCTCCCACCCCTGCTCTTGCCCCGTGCGTCTGTCTAGCTCCCCCCCAACCCCGCTCTTGCCCCGTGTGTCTTTCCCCCTCCCGCCAACCCCTGCTCTTACCCTGTGTGTCTTTCTCCCTCCCGCCCACCCCGTTCTTGCCCTGTGTCTCTTTCCTCCTCCCGCCCACCCCAGCGCTTGCCCCGTGTCTCTTTCCACCTCCCGCACACCCCCGCTATTGCCCCGTGTCTCTTTCCCCCTCCCGCCCACCCCGCTCCTGCCCCTTGTCTTTCCCCCTCTCACCCACCCCCGCTCAAGTCCCTTGTGTCTCTCCCCCTCCAGCTCATGCCCCGTGTGTCTCTCGCCCCCCCCCCCGCTCAGGCCCCGTGTGTCTCTCTCCCTCCCCCCCACCCCCCGCTCATGCCCCGTGTTCTCCCTCCCCCGCACCCCCCGCTCATGCCCCGTGTGTCTCTCTCCCTCCCCCCCACCACCGCTCATGCCCCGTGTGTCTCTCTCTCTCCCTCCCGCCCACCCCCGCTCATGCCCCGTGTGTCTCTCTCTCCCACTCGCCCACCCCCCGCTCATGCCCCGTGTGTTTCTCTCTCTCCCTCCTGCCCACCCTTCGCTCATGCCCCGTGTGTCTCTCTCCCTCCCCCACCCCCGTTCATGCCCCATGTATCTCTCTCCCCTTCCCCCAACCCCCCCACTCATGCCCTGTGTCTGTCTCCTGTTCTCCCCACCCCCCGCTCATGCCCCGTGTCTTTCTCCTGTTCCCCCAACCCACTCATGTCCTGTGTCTGTCTCCTGTTCCCCCTACCCGCTCTTGCCCCGTGTGTCTTTCGACCCCTCCCGCCCACCCACACTCATGCCCCTTCTCTCTCTCCCCTTCCCTCCACCCCCTGCTCATGCCTCGTGTGTCTCTCTCCCAACCCCCCACCCCCCGCTCTTGCCCCATGTGTCTGTCTCCCTCCCCCCCACCCCTGCTCTTGCCCCGTGCGTCTGTCTAGCTCCCCCCCAACCCCGCTCTTGCCCCATGTGTCTTTCCCCCTCCCGCCAACCCCTGCTCTTACCCCGTGTGTCTTTCTCCCTCCCGCCCACCCCCGCTCTTGCCCCGTGTCTCTTTCCCCCTCCCGACCTCCCCCACTCTTGCCCCATGTCTCTTTCCCCCTCCCGCCCACCCCCGCTCTTGCCCCGTGTCTCTTTCCCACTCCCGCCCACCCCCGCTCTTGCCCTGTGTCTCTTTCATCCCTCCAGCCCACCCCGTTTTTGCCATGTGTCTCTTTCCTCCTCCCGCCCACCCCAGCGCTTGCCCCGTGTCTCTTTCCACCTCCTGCCCACCCCCGCTCTTGCCCCGTGTCTCTTTCCCCCTCCCGCCCACCCCGCTCCTGCCCCGTGTCTTTCTCCCTCTCGCCCACCCCGGCTCATGCCCCTTGTGTCTCTCCCCCTCCCGCCCACCCCCCGCTCATGTCCCATGTGTCTCTCCCCCTCCCGCCCTCCCCCGCTCTTGCCCCGTGTCTCTTTCCCCCTCCCGCCCACCCCCTCTCTTGCCCCGTGTCTCTTTCCCCCTCCCGCCCACCCCCGCTCTTGCCCCGTGTCTCTTTCCCCCTCCCGCCCACCCCCGCTCTTGCCCTGTGTCTCTTTCATCCCGCCAGCCCACCCCGTTCTTGCCATGTGTCTCTTTCCTCCTCCCGCCCACCCCAGCGCTTGCCCCGTGTCTCTTTCCACCTCCTGCCCACCCCCGCTCTTGCCCCGTGTCTCTTTCCCCCTCCCGCCCACCCCGCTCCTGCCCCGTGTCTTTCTCCCTCTCGCCCACCCCCGCTCATGCCCCTTGTGTCTCTCCCCCTCCCGCCCACCCCCCGCTCATGTCCCGTGTGTCTCTCCCCCTCCCGCCCTCCCCCGCTCTTGCCCTGTGTCTCTTTCATCCCTCCAGCCCACCCCGTTCTTGCCATGTGTCTCTTTCCCCCTCCCGCCCACCCCCGCTCTTGCCCCGTGTCTCTTTCCCCCTCCCGCCCTCCCCCGCTCTTGCCCCGTGTCTCTTTCCCCCTCCCGCCCACCCCCGCTCTTGCCCCGTGTCTCTTTCCCCCTCCCGCCCACCCCCGCTCTTGCCCTGTGTCTCTTTCATCCCTCCAGCCCACCCCGTTCTTGCCATGTGTCTCTTTCCCCCTCCCGCCCACCCCCGCTCTTGCCCCGTGTCTCTTTCCCCCTCCCGCCCTCCCCCGCTCTTGCCCCGTGTCTCTTTCCCCCTCCCGCCCACCCCCGCTCTTGCCCCGTGTCTCTTTCCACCTCCTGCCCACCCCCGCTCTTGCCCCGTGTCTCTTTCCCCCTCCCGCCCACCCCGCTCCTGCCCCGTGTCTTTCTCCCTCTCGCCCACCCCCGCTCATGCCCCTTGTGTCTCTCCCCCTCCCGCCCACCCCCCGCTCATGTCCCATGTGTCTCTCCCCCTCCCGCCCTCCCCCGCTCTTGCCCCGTGTCTCTTTCCCCCTCCCGCCCACCCCCGCTCTTGCCCCGTGTCTCTTTCCCCCTCCCGCCCACCCCCGCTCTTGCCCCGTGTCTCTTTCCCCCTCCCGCCCACCCCCGCTCTTGCCCTGTGTCTCTTTCATCCCTCCAGCCCACCCCGTTCTTGCCATGTGTCTCTTTCCTCCTCCCGCCCACCCCAGCGCTTGCCCCGTGTCTCTTTCCACCTCCTGCCCACCCCCGCTCTTGCCCCGTGTCTCTTTCCCCCTCCCGCCCACCCCGCTCCTGCCCCGTGTCTTTCTCCCTCTCGCCCACCACCGCTCATGCCCCTTGTGTCTCTCCCCCTCCCGCCCACCCCCCGCTCATGTCCCGTGTGTCTCTCCCCCTCCCGCCCTCCCCCGCTCTTGCCCTGTGTCTCTTTCATCCCTCCAGCCCACCCCGTTCTTGCCATGTGTCTCTTTCCCCCTCCCGCCCACCCCCGCTCTTGCCCCGTGTCTCTTTCCCCCTCCCGCCCTCCCCCGCTCTTGCCCCGTGTCTCTTTCCCCCTCCCGCCCACCCCCGCTCTTGCCCCGTGTCTCTTTCCCCCTCCCGCCCACCCCCGCTCTTGCCCTGTGTCTCTTTCATCCCTCCAGCCCACCCCGTTCTTGCCATGTGTCTCTTTCCCCCTCCCGCCCACCCCCGCTCTTGCCCCGTGTCTCTTTCCCCCTCCCGCCCTCCCCCGCTCTTGCCCCGTGTCTCTTTCCCCCTCCCGCCCACCCCCGCTCTTGCCCCGTGTCTCTTTCCCCCTCCCGCCCACCCCCGCTCTTGCCCTGTGTCTCTTTCATCCCTCCAGCCCACCCCGTTCTTGCCATGTGTCTCTTTCCTCCTCCCGCCCACCCCAGCGCTTGCCCCGTGTCTCTTTCCACCTCCTGCCCACCCCCGCTCTTGCCCCGTGTCTCTTTGCCCCTCCCGCCCACCCCGCTCCTGCCCGTGTCTTTCTCCCTCTCGCCCACCCCCGCTCATGCCCCTTGTGTCTCTCCCCCTCCCGCCCACCCCCCGCTCATGACCCGTGTGTCTCTCTCCCTCCCCCAAGCTCATGCCCCGTGTGTCTCTCTCCCTCCCCCCACCCCACGCTCATGCCCCGTGTTCTCCCTCCCCCGCACCCCCCGCTCATGCCCCGTGTGTCTCTCTCTCTCCCTCCCGCCCACCCCCGCTCATGCCCCGTGTGTCTCTCTCTCCCTCTCGCCCACCCCCCGCTCATGCCTCGTGTGTCTCTCTCTCTCCCTACTGCCCACCCTTCGCTCATGCCCCGTGTGTCTCTCTCCCTCCCTCACCCCCGTTCATGCCCCATGTATCTCTCTCCCCTTCCCCCCACCCCCCCGCTCATGCCCCGTGTCTGTCTTCTTTTCCCCCCGCTCATGCCCTGTGTCTGTCTCCTGTTCTCCCCACCCCCCGCTCATGCCCCGTATCTGTCTCCTGTTCCCCTCTTTCCCCCTCCCGCCCACCCCCGCTCTCGCCCTGTGTCTCTTTCCCCCTCCCGCCCATCCCCGCTCTTGCCCCGTGTCTCTTTCCCCCTCCCGCCCACCCCCGCTCTTGCCCCGTGTGTCTTTCGACCACTCCCGCCCACCCCCACTCATGCCCCGTCTCTCTCTCCCCTTCCCTCCACCCCCTGCTCATGCCTCGTGTGTCTCTCTCCTAACCCCCCACCCCCCGCTCTTGCCCCATGTGTCTGTCTCCCTCCCTCCCACCCCTGCTCTTGCCCCGTGCGTCTGTCTAGCTCCCCCCCAATTCCGCTCTTGCCCCGTGTGTCTTTCCCCCTCCCGCCAACCCCTGCTCTTACCCCGTGTGTCTTTCTCCCTCCCGCCCACCCCGTTCTTGCCCTGTGTCTCTTTCCTCCTCCCGCCCACCCCAGCGCTTGCCCCGTGTCTCTTTCCACCTCCCGCACACCCACGCTCTTGTCCCGTGTCTCTTTCCCCCTCCCGCCCACCCAGCTCCTGCCCCTTGTCTTTCCCCCTCTCGCCCATCCCCGCTCAAGTCCCTTGTGTCTCTCCCCCTCCAGCTCATGCCCCGTGTGTCTCTCGCCCTCCCCCCCCGCTCAGGCCCCGTGTGTCTCTCTCCCTCCCCCCCAGCCCCCGCTCATGCCCCGTGTTCTCCCTCCCCCGCACCCCCCCGCTCATGCCCCGTGTGTCTCTCTCCCTCCCCCCCACCACCGCTCATGCCCCGTGTGTCTCTCTCTCTCCCTCCCGCCCACCCCCGCTCATGCCCCGTGTGTCTCTCTCTCCCACTCGCCCACCCCCCGCTCATGCCCCGTGTGTCTCTCTCTCTCCCTCCTGCCCACCCTTCGCTCATGCCCCGTGTGTCTCTCTCCCTCCCCCACCCCCGTTCATGCCCCATGTATCTCTCTCCCCTTCCCCCAACCCCCCCGCTCATGCCCTGTGTCTGTCTCCTGTTCTCCCCACCCCCCGCTCATGCCCCGTGCTGTCTCCTGTTCCCCCAACCCACTCATGCCCTGTGTCTGTCTCCTGTTCCCCCTACCCGCTCTTGCCCCGTGTGTCTTTCGACCACTCCCGCCCACCCACACTCATGCCCCGTCTCTCTCTCCCCTTCCCTCCACCCCCTGCTCATGCCTCGTGTGTCTCTCTCCCAACCCCCCAACCGCCGCTCTTGCCCCATGTGTCTGTCTCCCTCCCCCCCACCCCTGCTCTTGCCCCGTGCGTCTGTCTAGCTCCCCCCCAACCCCGCTCTTGCCCCATGTGTCTTTCCCCCTCCCGCCAACCCCTGCTCTTACCCCGTGTGTCTTTCTCCCTCCCGCCCACCCCGCTCTTGCCCCGTGTCTCTTTCCCCCTCCCGCCCTCCCCCGCTCTTGCCCCGTGTCTCTTTCCCCCTCCCGCCCACCCCCACTCTTGCCCCGTGTCTCTTTCCCCCTCCCGCCCACCCCCGCTCTTGCCCTGTGTCTCTTTCATCCCTCCAGCCCACCCCGTTCTTGCCATGTGTCTCTTTCCTCCTCCCGCCCACTCCAGCGCTTGCCCCGTGTCTCTTTCCACCTCCTGCACACCCCCGCTCTTGCCCCGTGTCTCTTTCCCCATCCCGCCCACCCCGCTCCTGCCCAGTGTCTTTCTCCCTCTCGCCCACCCCCGCTCATGCCCCTTGTGTCTCTCCCCCTCCCGCCCACCCCCCGCTCATGTCCCGTGTGTCTCTCCCCCTCCCGCTCATGACCCGTGTGTCTCTCTCCCTCCCCCACGCTCATGCCCCGTGTGTCTCTCCCCCTCCCCCCACCCCCCGCTCATGCCCCGTGTTCTCCCTCCCCCGCACCCCCCGCTCATGCCCCGTGTGTCTCTCTCTCTCCCTCCCGCCCACCCCCGCTCATGCCCCGTGTGTCTCTCTCTCCCTCTTGCCCACCCCCCGCTCATGCCTCGTGTGTCTCTCTCTCTCCCTACTGCCCACCCTTCGCTCATGCCCCGTGTGTCTCTCTCCCTCCCCCACCCCGTTCATGCCCCATGTATCTCTCTCCCCTTCCCCCCACCCCCCCGCTCATGCCCCGTGTCTGTCTTCTTTTCCCCCCGCTCATGCCCTGTGTCTGTCTCCTGTTCTCCCCACCCCCGCTCATGCCCCATATCTGTCTCCTGTTCCCCTCATGTTCCGTGTCTGTCTCCTGTTGCCCCCCACGCCCCCTGCTCATGCCCCGTGTCTGTCTCCTGTTCTCCCCACCCCCCGCTCATGCCCCGTGTCTGTGTCCTGTTCTGCCCACCCCCTGCTCATGCCCCGTGTCTATCTCCTGTTGCCCCCCACCCCCCCGCTCATGCCCCGTGTCTGTCTCCTGTTCCCCCCACCCACTCATGCCCTGTGTCTGTCTCCTGTTCCCCCTACCCGCTCATGCCCCGTGTCTCTCTCTTGTTGCCCCCCACCCCCCTGCTCATGCCCCGTGTCTGTCTCCTGTTCTCCCCACCCCCCGCTCATGACCCGTGTCTGGCTCCTGTTCCTCCCACCCCCCGCTCATGCCCCGTGTCTGTCTCCTGTTGCCCCCCACCCCGCGCTCGTGCCCAGTGTCTGTTCTCCCCACCCCCTGCTCATGCCCCGTGTTTGTTGTTCCCCCACCCCCCGCTCTTGCCCCATGTGTCTGTCTCCCTCCCTCCCACCCCTGCTCTTGCCCCGTGCGTCTGTCTAGCTCCCCCCCAACCCCGCTCTTGCCCCGTGTGTCTTTCCCCCTCCCGCCAACCCCTGCTCTTACCCCGTGTGTCTTTCTCCCTCCCGCCCACCCCGTTCTTGCCCTGTGTCTCTTTCCTCCGCCCGCCCACCCCAGCGCTTGCCCCGTGTCTCTTTCCACCTCCCGCACACCCCCGCTCTTGCCCCGTGTCTCTTTCCCCCTCCCGCCCACCCCGCTCCTGCCCCTTGTCTTTCCCCCTCTCGCCCATCCACGCTCAAGTCCCTTGTGTCTCTCCCCCTCCAGCTCATGCCCTGTGTGTCTCTCGCCCTCCCCCCCCGCTCAGGCCCCGTGTGTCTCTCTCCCTCCCCCCCAGCCCCCGCTCATGCCCCGTGTTCTCCCTCCCCCGCACCCCCCGCTCATGCCCCGTGTGTCTCTCTCCCTCCCCCCCACCACCGCTCATGCCCCGTGTGTCTCTCTCTCTCCCTCCCGCCCACCCCCGCTCATGCCCTGTGTGTCTCTCTCTCCCACTCGCCCACCCCCCGCTCATGCCCCGTGTGTCTCTCTCTCTCCCTCCTGCCCACCATTCGCTCATGCCCCGTGTGTCTCTCTCCCTCCCCCACCCCCGTTCATGCCCCATGTATCTCTCTCCCCTTCCCCCAACCCCCCCGCTCATGCCCTGTGTCTGTCACCTGTTCTCCCCACCCCCCGCTCATGCCCCGTGCTGTCTCCTGTTCCCCCAACCCACTCATGCCCTGTGTCTGTCTCCTGTTCCCCCTACCCGCTCTTGCCCCGTGTGTCTTTCGACCACTCCCGCCCACCCACACTCATGCCCCGTCTCTCTCTCCCCTTCCCTCCACCCCCTGCTCATGCCTCGTGTGTCTCTCTCCCAACCCCCCACCCCCCGCTCTTGCCCCATGTGTCTGTCTCCCTCCCCCCCACCCCTGCTCTTGCCCCGTGCGTCTGTCTAGCTCCCCCCCAACCCCGCTATTGCCCCATGTGTCTTTCCCCCTCCCGCCAACCCCTGCTCTTACCCCGTGTGTCTTTCTCCCTCCCGCCCACCCCCGCTCTTGCCCCGTGTCTCTTTCCCCCTCCCGCCCTCCCCCGCTCTTGCCCCGTGTCTCTTTCCCCCTTCCGCCCACCCCCACTCTTGCCCCGTGTCTCTTTCCCCCTCCCGCCCACCCCCGCTCTTGCCCTGTGTCTCTTTCATCCCTCCAGCCCACCCCGTTCTTGCCATGTGTCTCTTTCCTCCTCCCGCCCACCCCAGCGCTTTCCCCGTGTCTCTTTCCACCTCCTGCACACCCCCGCTCTTGCCCCGTGTCTCTTTCCCCCTCCCGCCCACCCCGCTCCTGCCCCGTGTCTTTCTCCCTCTCGCCCACCCCCGCTCATGCCCCTTGTGTCTCTCCCCCTCCCGCCCACCCCCCGCTCATGTCCCGTGTGTCTCTCCCCCTCCCGCTCATGACCCGTGTGTCTCTCTCCCTCCCCCACGCTCATGCCCCGTGTGTCTCTCTCCCTCCCCCCCACCCCTCGCTCATGCCCCGTGTTCTCCCTCCCCCGCACCCCCCGCTCATGCCCCGTGTGTCTCTCTCTCTCCCTCCCGCCCACCCCCGCTCATGCCCCGTGTGTCTCTCTCTCCCTCTCGCCCACCCCCCGCTCATGCCTCGTGTGTCTCTCTCTCCCTACTGCCCACCCTTCGCTCATGCCCCGTGTGTCTCTCTCCCTCCCCCACCCCCCGCTCATGCCCCGTGTCTGTCTTCTTTTCCCCCCGCTCATGCCCTGTGTCTGTCTCCTGTTCTCCCCACCCCCCGCTCATGCCCCGTATCTATCTCCTGTTCCCCTCATGTTCCGTGTCTGTCTCCTGTTGCCCCCCACACCCCCTGCTCATGCCCCGTGTCTGTCTCCTGTTCTCCCCACCCCCCGCTCATGCCCCGTGTCTGTGTCCTGTTCTGCCCACCCCCTGCTCATGGCCCGTGTCTATCTCCTGTTGCCCCCCACCCCCCCGCTCATGCCCCGTGTCTGTCTCCTGTTCCCCCCACCCACTCATGCCCTGTGTCTGTCTCCTGTTCCCCCTACCCACTCATGCCCCGTGTCTCTCTGTTTTTGCCCCCCACCCCCCGCTCATGACCCGTGTCTGGCTCCTGTTCCTCCCACCCCCCGCTCATGCCCCGTGTCTGTCTCCTGTTTCCCCCCAACCCCGCTCTTGCCCCATGTGTCTTTCCCCCTCCCGCCAACCCCTGCTCTTACCCCGTGTGTCTTTCTCCCTCCCGCCCACCCCCGCTCTTGCCCCGTGTCTCTTTCCCCCTCCCGCCCTCCCCCGCTCTTGCCCCGTGTCTCTTTCCCCCTCCCGCCCACCCCCACTCTTGCCCCGTGTCTCTTTCCTCCTCCCGCCCACCCCAGCGCTTGCCCCGTGTCTCTTTCCACCTCCTGCACACCCCCGCTCTTGCCCCGTGTCTCTTTCCCCCTCCCGCCCACCCCGCTCCTGCCCCGTGTCTTTCTCCCTCTCGCCCACCCCTGCTCATGCCCCTTGTGTCTCTCCCCCTCCCGCCCATCCCCCGCTCATGTCCCGTGTGTCTCTCCCCCTCCCGCTCATGACCCGCGTGTCTCTCTCCCTCCCCCACGCTCATGCCCCGTGTGTCTCTCTCCCTCCCCCCCACCCCCCGCTCATGCCCCGTGTTCTCCCTCCCCCGCACCCCCCGCTCATGCCCCGTGTGTCTCTCTCTCTCCCTCCCGCCCACCCCCGCTCATGCCCCGTGTGTCTCTCTCTCTCCCTACTGCCCACCCTTCGCTCATGCCCCGTGTGTCTCTCTCCCTCCCCCACCCCCGTTCATGCCCCATGTATCTCTCTCCCCTTCCCCCCACCCCCCGCTCATGCCCCGTGTCTGTCTTCTTTTCCCCCCGCTCATGCCCTGTGTCTGTCTCCTGTTCTCCCCACCCCCCGCTCATGCCCCGTATCTGTCTCCTGTTCCCCTCATGTTCCGTGTCTGTCTCCTGTTGCCCCCCACACCCCCTGCTCATGCCCCGTGTCTGTCTCCTGTTCTCCCCACCCCCCGCTCATGCCCCGTGTCTGTGTCCTGTTCTGCCCACCCCCTGCTCATGCCCCGTGTCTATCTCCTGTTGCCCCCCACCCCCCCGCTCATGCCCCGTGTCTGTCTCCTGTTCCCCCCACCCACTCATGCCCTGTGTCTGTCTCCTGTTCCCCCTACCCGCTCATGCCCCGTGTCTCTCTCTTGTTGCCCCCCACCCCCCGCTCATGACCCGTGTCTGGCTCCTGTTCCTCCCACCCCCCGCTCATGCCCCGTGTCTGTCTCCTGTTGCCCCCCACCCCCCGCTCGTGCCCAGTGTCTGTTCTCCCCACCCCCTGCTCATGCCCCGTGTTTGTTGTTCCCCCCACCCCCCGCTCATGACCCGTGTCTGGCTCCTGTTCCCCCCACCCCTCGCTCATGCCCCGTGTCTGTCTCCTGTTCCCCCACCCCCTGCTCATGACCCGTGTCTCTCCTATTGCCCCCCGCTCATGCCCCGTGTCTCTCCTGTTGCCCCCCACCCCCCGCTCATGCCCCGTGTCTGTCTCCTGTTGCCCCCCACCCCCCGCTCATGCCCCGTGTCTGTCTCCTATTCTCTGCACCCCCGCTCATGCTCCGTGTCTGTCTCCTGTTCCCCCCCACCCCCGCTCATCCCCCGTGTCTGTCTCCTGTTGCCCCCCACCCCCGCTCATGCCCTGTGTCTGTCTCCTGTTGCCCCCCACCCCCCGCTCATGCCCCGTGTCTGTCTCCTGTTCCCCCCACCCCTCGCTCATGCCCCGTGTCTGTCTCCTGTTCCCCCCACACCCTGCTCATGCCCCGTGTCTCTCCTGTTGCCCCCCACCCCCCGCTCATGCCCCGTGTCTCTCCTGTTGCCCCCCACCCCCTGCTCATGCCCCGTGTCTGTCTCCTGTTCTCCGCATCCCCCGCTCATGCTCCGTGTCTGTCTCCTGTTGCCCCCCACCCCCCGCTCATGCCCCGTGTCTGTCTCCTGTTGCCCCCACCCCCTGCTCTTGCCCCGTGTCTGTATCCTGTTGCCCCCCACCCCCTGCTAATGCCCCGTGTCTGTCTCTGTTGTTCCCTCACCCCCTACTCATGCCCCGTGTCTGTCTCCTGTTCCCCCACCCCCTGCTCATGACCCGTGTCTGTCTCCTGTTCCTCCCACCCCCCGCTCATGCCCCGTGTCTGTCCCCTGTTTCCCCCCACCCACCACTCATGCCCTGTGTCTGTTCTCCCCACCCCCGCTCATGCCCCGTGTTTGTTGTTACCCCCACCCCCCGCTCATGCCCCGTGTCTGTCTCATGTTCCCCCCACCCCTCGCTCATGCCCCATATCTGTCTCCTGTTCCCCCCACCCCCTGCTCATGCCCCGTGTCTCTCCTGTTGCCCCCACCCCCTGCTCATGCCCCGTGTCTCTCCTGTTGCCCCCACCCCCCGCTTATGCCCCGTGTCTGTCTCCTGTTGCCTGCACCCCCGCTCATGCGCCGTGTCTGTCTACTGTTGCCCCCCACACTCCGCTCATGCCACGTGTCTGTCTCCTGTTGCCCCCCACCCCCCGCTCATGCCCCGTGCCTGTCTCCTGTTGCCACCACCCCCTGCTCATGCCCCGTGTCTGTCTCCTGTTCCCCCACCCTTCGCTCATGCCCCGTGTCTGTCTCCTGTTCCCCCCACCCCCCGCTCATGCCCCGTGTCTCTCCTGTTGCCCCCACCCCCTGCTCATGCCCCGTGTCTCTCCTGTTGCCCCCACCCCCTGCTCATGCCCCGTGTCTCTCCTGTTGCTCCCCACCCCCCGCTCATGCTCCGTGTCTGTCTCCTGTTCCCCCTCACCCCCCGCTCATGCCCCGTGTCTGTCTCTTGTTGTCCCCCACCCCCCACCCATGCCCCGTGTCTGTCTCCTGTTGCCCCCCACCCCCTCTCATGCCCCGTGTCTGTCTCCTGTTTCCCCTCACCCCCCGCTTATGCCCCGTGTCTGTCTCTGTTGTTCCCCCCACCCCCCGCTCATGCACCGTGTCTGATTCTGTTGTTCCCCCCACACCCCGCTCATGCCCCGTGTCTGTCTCCTGTTCCCCCCAACCCTCGCTCATGCCCCGTGTCTGTCTCGTGTTCCCCCCACCCCCCGCTCATGCCCCGTGTCTCTCCTGTTGCCCCCCACCCCCTGCTCATGCCCCGTGTCTCTCCTGTTGCCCCCCACCCCCCGCTCATGCCCCGTGTCTTTCTCCTGTTGCCCCCCGCTAATGCCCCTTGTCGGTCTCCTGTTCTCCGCACCCCCATCTCATGCTCCGTGCTCCGTGTCTGTCTCCTGTTCCTCCCCACCCCCCGCTCATGCCCTGTGTCCGTCTCCTGTTGCCCCCCACCCCCCGCTCATGCCCTATGTCTGTCCCCTGTTGCCCCCCACCCCCACTCATGCCCCGTGTCTGTCTCCTGTTGCCCCCCACCCCCCGCTCATGCCCCGTGTCTGTCTCCTGTTCCCCCCACCCCTCGCCCATGCCCCGTGTCTCTCCTGTTGCCCCCCACCCCCCGCTCCAGCCCTGTGTCTCTCCTGTTGCCCCCCACCCCCTGCTCATGCCCTGTGTCTGTCTCCTGTTGCCCCACCCCCGCTCATGCCCCGTGTCTGTCTCCTGTTCTCCGCACTCCCCGCTCATGCTCCATGTCTGTCTCCTGTTCCCCTCCACCCCCCGCTCATACCCTGTGTCTGTCTCCTGTTGCCCCCACCCCCCGCTCGTGCCCTGTGTCTGTCTCCTGTTACCCCCCACCCCCTGCTCATGCCCTGTATCTGTCTCCTGTTGCCCCCCGCTCATGCCCTGTGTCTGTCTCCTGTTGCCCCCCACCCCCGTTCATGCCCCGTGTCTGTCTCTCTCCCTCCCCCCCACCCCCCGCTCATGCCCCGTGCTCTCCCTCCCCCGCACCCCCCGCTCATGCCCCGTGTGTCTCTCTCTCTCCCTCCCGCCCACCCCCGCTCATGCCCCGTGTGTCTCTCTCTCCCTCTCGCCCACCCCCCGCTCATGCCCTGTGTGTCTCTCTCCCTCCCCCACCCCCGTTCATGCCCCATGTATCTCTCTCCCCTTCCCCCCACCCCCCCGCTCATGCCCCGTGTCTGTCTTCTTTTCCCCCCGCTCATGCCCTGTGTCTGTCTCCTGTTCTCCCCACCCCCCGCTCATGCCCCGTATCTGTCTCCTGTTCCCCTCTTTCCCCCTCCCGCCCACCTCCGCTCTCGCCCTGTGTCTCTTTCCCCCTCCCGCCCATCCCCGCTCTTGCCCCGTTTCTTTTTCCCCCTCCCGCCAAGCTCCGCTCTTGCCCCGTGTCTCTTTCCCCCTCCCGCCCACCCCCGCTCTTGCCCCGTGTGTCTTTCGACCACTCCCGCCCACCCCCACTCATGCCCCGTCTCTCTCTCCCCTTCCCTCCACCCCCTGCTCATGCCTCGTGTGTCTCTCTCCTAACCCCCCACCCCCCGCTCTTGCCCCATGTGTCTGTCTCCCTCCCTCCCACCCCTGCTCTTGCCCGTGCGTCTGTCTAGCTCCCCCAACCCCGCTCTTGCCCCGTGTGTCTTTCCCCCTCCCGCCAACCCCTGCTCTTACCCCGTGTGTCTTTCTCCCTCCCGCCCACCCCGTTCTTGCCCTGTGTCTCTTTCCTCCTCCCGCCCACCCCAGCGCTTGCCCCGTGTCTCTTTCCACCTCCCGCACACCCCCGCTCTTGCCCCGTGTCTCTTTCCCCCTCCCGCCCACCCCGCTCCTGCCCCTTGTCTTTCCCCCTCTCGCCCATCCACGCTCAAGTCCCTTGTGTCTCTCCCCCTCCAGCTCATGCCCCGTGTGTCTCTCGCCCTCCCCCCCCGCTCAGGCCCCGTGTGTCTCTCTCCCTCCCCCCCAGCCCCCGCTCATGCCCCGTGTTCTCCCTCCCCCGCACCCCCCGCTCATGCCCCGTGTGTCTCTCTCCCTCCCCCCCACCACCGCTCATGCCCCGTGTGTCTCTCTCTCTCCCTCCCGCCCACCCCCGCTCATGCCCCATGTGTCTCTCTCTCCCACTCGCCCACCCCCCGCTCATGCCCCGTGTGTCTCTCTCTCTCCCTCCTGCCCACCCTTCGCTCATGCCCCGTGTGTCTCTCTCCCTCCCCCACCCCCGTTCATGCCCCATGTATCTCTCTCCCCTTCCCCCAACCCCCCCGCTCATGCCCTGTGTCTGTCTCCTGTTCTCCCCACCCCCCGCTCATGCCCCGTGCTGTCTCCTGTTCCCCCAACCCACTCATGCCCTGTGTCTGTCTCCTGTTCCCCCTACCCGCTCTTGCCCCGTGTGTCTTTCGACCACTCCCGCCCACCCACAGTCATGCCCCGTCTCTCTCTCCCCTTCCCTCCACCCCCTGCTCATGCCTCGTGTGTCTCTCTCCCAACCCCCCACCCCCCGCTCTTGCCCCATGTGTCTGTCTCCCTCCCCCCACCCCTGCTCTTGCCCCGTGCGTCTGTCTAGCTCCCCCCCAACCCCGCTCTTGCCCCATGTGTCTTTCCCCCTCCCGCCAACCCCTGCTCTTACCCCGTGTGGCTTTCTCCCTCCCGCCCACCCCCGCTCTTGCCCCGTGTCTCTTTCCCCGTCCCGCCCTCCCCCGCTCTTGCCCCATGTCTCTTTCCCCCTCCCGCCCACCCCCACTCTTGCCCCGTGTCTCTTTCCCCCTCCCGCCCACCCCCGCTCTTGCCCTGTGTCTCTTTCATCCCTCCAGCCCACCCCGTTCTTGCCATGTGTCTCTTTCCTCCTCCCGCCCACCCCAGTGCTTGCCCCGTGTCTCTTTCCACCTCCTGCACACCCCCGCTCTTGCCCCGTGTCTCTTTCCCCCTCCCGCCCACCCCGCTCCTGCCCCGTGTCTTTCTCCCTCTCGCCCACCCCCGCTCATGCCCCTTGTGTCTCTCCCCCTCCCGCCCACCCCCCGCTCATGTCCCGTGTGTCTCTCCCCCTCCCACTCATGACCCATGTGTCTCTCTCCCTCCCCCACGCTCATGCCCCGTGAGTCTCTCTCCCTCCCCCCCACCCCCCGCTCATGCCCCGTGTTCTCCCTCCCCCGCACCCCCCGCTCATGCCCCGTGTGTCTCTCTCTCTCCCTCCCACCCACCCCCGCTCATGCCCCGTGTGTCTCTCTCTCCCTCTCGCCCACCCCCCGTTCATGCCTCGTGTGTCTCTCTCTCTCCCTACTGCCCACCCTTCGCTCATGCCCCGTGTGTCTCTCTCCCTCCCCCACCCCCGTTCATGCCCCATGTATCTCTCTCCCCTTCCCCCCACCCCCCCGCTCATGCCCCGTGTCTGTCTTCTTTTCCCCCCGCTCATGCCCTGTGTCTGTCTCCTGTTCTCCCCACCCCCCGCTCATGCCCCGTATCTGTCTCCTGTTCCCCTCATGTTCCGTGTCTGTCTCCTGTTGCCCCCACGCCCCCTGCTCATGCCCCGTGTCTGTCTCCTGTTCTCCCCACCCCCCGCTCATGCCCCGTGTCTGTGTCCTGTTCTGCCCACCCCCTGCTCATGCCCCGTGTCTATCTCCTGTTGCCCCCCACCCCCCGCTCATGCCCCGTGTCTGTCTCCTGTTCCCCCCACCCACTCATGCCCTGTGTCTGTCTCCTGTTCCCCCTACCCGCTCATGCCCCGTGTCTCTCTCTTGTTGCCCCCCACCCCCGCTCATGACCCGTGTCTGGCTCCTGTTCCTCCCACCCCCCGCTCATGCCCCGTGTCTGTCTCCTGTTGCCCCCCCAACCCCGCTCTTGCCCCACGTGTCTTTCCCCCTCCCGCCAACCCCTGCTCTTACCCCGTGTGTCTTTCTCCCTCCTGCCCACCCCCGCTCTTGCCCCGTGTCTCTTTCCCCCTCCCGCCCTCCCCCGCTCTTGCCCCGTGTCTCTTTCCCCCTCCCGCCCACCCCCACTCTTGCCCCGTGTCTCTTTCCTCCTCCCGCCCACCCCAGCGCTTGCCCCGTGTCTCTTTCCACCTCCTGCACACCCCCGCTCTTGCCCCGTGTCTCTTTCCCCCTCCCGCCCACCCCGCTCCTGCCCCGTGTCTTTCTCCCTCTCGTCCACCCCCGCTCATGCCCCTTGTGTCTCTCCCCCTCCCGCCCACCCCCCGCTCATGTCCCGTGTGTCTCTCCCCCTCCCGCTCATGACCCGTGTGTCTCTCTCCCTCCCCCACGCTCATGCCCCGTGTGTCTCTCTCCCTCCCCCCCACCCCCGCTCATGCCCCGTGTTCTCCCTCCCCCGCACCCCCCGCTCATGCCCCGTGTGTCTCTCTCTCTCCCTCCCGCCCACCCCCGCTCATGCCCCGTGTGTCTCTCTCTCCCTCTCGCCCACCCCCGCTCATGCCTCGTGTGTCTCTCTCTCTCCCTACTGCCCACCCTTCGCTCATGCCCCGTGTGTCTCTCTCCCTCCCCCACCCCCGTTCATGCCCCATGTCTCTCTCCCCTTCCCCCCACCCCCCCGCTCATGCCCCGTGTCTGTCTTCTTTTCCCCCCGCTCATGCCCTGTGTCTGTCTCCTGTTCTCCCCACCCCCCGCTCATGCCCCGTATCTGTCTCCTGTTCCCCTCATGTTCCGTGTCTGTCTCCTGTTGCCCCCCACGCCCCCTGCTCAAGCCCCGTGTCTGTCTCCTGTTCTCCCCACCCCCCGCTCATGCCCCGTGTCTGTGTCCTGTTCTGCCCACCCCCTGCTCATGCCCCATGTTTATCTCCTGTTGCCCCCCACCCCCCCGCTCATGCCCCGTGTCTGTCTCCTGTTCCCCCCACCCACTCATGCCCTGTGTCTGTCTCCTGTTCCCCCTACCCGCTCATGCCCCGTGTCTCTCTCTTGTTGCCCCCCACCCCCCTGCTCATGCCCCGTGTCTGTCTCCTGTTCTCCCCACCCCCCGCTCATGACCCGTGTCTGGCTCCTGTTCCTCCCACCCCCCGCTCATGCCCCGTGTCTGTCTCCTGTTGCCCCCACCCCCCGCTCGTGCCCAGTGTCTGTTCTCCCCACCCCCTGCTCATGCCCCGTGTTTGTTGTTCCCCCCACCCCCCGCTCTTGCCCCATGTGTCTGTCTCCCTCCCTCCCACCCCTGCTCTTGCCCCGTGCGTCTGTCTAGCTCCCCCCCAACCCCGCTCTTGCCCCGTGTGTCTTTCCCCCTCCCGCCAACCCCTGCTCTTACCCCGTGTGTCTTTCTCCCTCCCGCCCACCCCGTTCTTGCCCTGTGTCTCTTTCCTCCTCCCGCCCACCCCAGCGCTTGCCCCGTGTCTCTTTCCACCTCCCGCACACCCCCACTCTTGCCCCGTGTCTCTTTCCCCCTCCCGCCCACCCCGCTCCTGCCCCTTGTCTTTCCCCCTCTCGCCCATCCACGCTCAAGTCCCTTGTGTCTCTCCCCCTCCAGCTCATGCCCCGTGTGTCTCTCGCCCTCCCCCCCCGCTCAGGCCCCGTGTGTCTCTCTCCCTCCCCCCCATCCCCCGCTCATGCCCCGTGTTCTCCCTCCCCCGCACCCCCCGCTCATGCCCCGTGTGTCTCTCTCCCTCCCCCCCACCACCGCTCATGCCCCGTGTGTCTCTCTCTCTCCCTCCCGCCCACCCCCGCTCATGCCCCGTGTGTCTCTCTCTCCCACTCGCCCACCCCCCGCTCATGCCCCGTGTGTCTCTCTCTCTCCCTCCTGCCCACCCTTCGCTCATGCCCCGTGTGTCTCTCTCCCTCCCCCACCCCCGTTCATGCCCCATGTATCTCTCTCCCCTTCCCCCAACCCCCCCGCTCATGCCCTGTGTCTGTCTCCTGTTCTCCCCACCCCCCGCTCATGCCCCGTGCTGTCTCCTGTTCCCCCAACCCACTCATGCCCTGTGTCTGTCTCCTGTTCCCCCTACCCGCTCTTGCCCCGTGTGTCTTTCGACCACTCCCGCCCACCCACACTCATGCCCCGTCTCTCTCTCCCCTTCCCTCCACCCCCTGCTCATGCCTCGTGTGTCTCTCTCCCAACCCCCCACCCCCCGCTCTTGCCCCATGTGTCTGTCTCCCTCCCCCCACCCCTGCTCTTGCCCCGTGCGTCTGTCTAGCTCCCCCCAACCCCGCTCTTGCCCCATGTGTCTTTCCCCCTCCCGCCAACCCCTGCTCTTACCCCGTGTGGCTTTCTCCCTCCCGCCCACCCCCGCTCTTGCCCCGTGTCTCTTTCCCCGTCCCGCCCTCCCCCGCTCTTGCCCCGTGTCTCTTTCCCCCTCCCGCCCACCCCCATTCTTGCCCCGTGTCTCTTTCCCCCTCCCGCCCACCCCCGCTCTTGCCCTGTGTCTCTTTCATCCCTCCAGCCCACCCCGTTCTTGCCATGTGTCTCTTTCCTCCTCCCGCCCACCCCAGCGCTTGCCCCGTGTCTCTTTCCACCTCCTGCACACCCCCGCTCTTGCCCCGTGTCTCTTTCCCCCTCCCGCCCACCCCGCTCCTGACCCGTGTCTTTCTCCCTCTCGCCCACCCCCGCTCATGCCCCTTGTGTCTCTCCCCCTCCCGCCCACCCCCCGCTCATGTCCCGTGTGTCTCTCCCCCTCCCGCTCATGACCCGTGTGTCTCTCTCCCTCCCCCACGCTCATGCCCCGTGAGTCTCTCTCCCTCCCCCCCACCCCCCGCTCATGCCCCGTGTTCTCCCTCCCCCGCACCCCCCGCTCATGCCCCGTGTGTCTCTGTCTCTCCCTCCCGCCCACCCCCGCTCATGCCCCGTGTGTCTCTCTCTCCCTCTCGCCCACCCCCCGTTCATGCCTCGTGTGTCTCTCTCTCTCCCTACTGCCCACCCTTCGCTCATGCCCCGTGTGTCTCTCTCCCTCCCCCACCCCCGTTCATGCCCCATGTATCTCTCTCCTCTTCCCCCCACCCCCCCGCTCATGCCCCGTGTCTGTCTTCTTTTCCCCCCGCTCATGCCCTGTGTCTGTCTCCTGTTCTCCCCACCCCCCGCTCATGCCCCGTATCTGTCTCCTGTTCCCCTCATGTTCCGTGTCTGTCTCCTGTTGCCCCCACGCCCCCTGCTCATGCCCCGTGTCTGTCTCCTGTTCTCCCCACCCCCCGCTCATGCCCCGTGTCTGTGTCCTGTTCTGCCCACCCCCTGCTCATGCCCCGTGTCTATCTCCTGTTGCCCCCCACCCCCCGCTCATGCCCCGTGTCTGTCTCCTGTTCCCCCCACCCACTCATGCCCTGTGTCTGTCTCCTGTTCCCCCTACCCGCTCATGCCCCGTGTCTCTCTCTTGTTGCCCCCCACCCCCGCTCATGACCCGTGTCTGGCTCCTGTTCCTCCCACCCCCCGCTCATGCCCCGTGTCTGTCTCCTGTTGCCCCCCCAACCCCGCTCTTGCCCCACGTGTCTTTCCCCCTCCCGCCAACCCCTGCTCTTACCCCGTGTGTCTTTCTCCCTCCTGCCCACCCCCGCTCTTGCCCCGTGTCTCCTTCCCCCTCCCGCCCTCCCCCGCTCTTGCCCCGTGTCTCTTTCCCCCTCCCGCCCACCCCCACTCTTGCCCCGTGTCTCTTTCCTCCTCCCGCCCACCCCAGCGCTTGCCCCGTGTCTCTTTCCACCTCCTGCACACCCCCGCTCTTGCCCCGTGTCTCTTTCCCCCTCCCGCCCACCCCGCTCCTGCCCCGTGTCTTTCTCCCTCTCGTCCACCCCCGCTCATGCCCCTTGTGTCTCTCCCCCTCCCGCCCACCCCCCGCTCATGTCCCGTGTGTCTCTCCCCCTCATGACCCGTGTGTCTCTCTCCCTCCCCCACGCTCATGCCCCGTGTGTCTCTCTCTCTCCCTCCCGCCCACCCCCGCTCATGCCCCGTGTGTCTCTCTCTCCCTCTCGCCCACCCCCCGCTCATGCCTTGTGTGTCTCTCTCTCTCCCTACTGCCCACCCTTCGCTCATGCCCCGTGTGTCTCTCTCCCTCCCCCACCCCCGTTCATGCCCCATGTATCTCTCTCCCCTTCACCCCCCACCCCCGCTCATGCCCCGTGTTCTCCCTCCCCCGCACCCCCCGCTCATGCCCCGTGTGTCTCTCTCTCTCCCTCCCGCCCACCCCCGCTCATGCCCCGTGTGTCTCTCTCTCCCTCTCGCCCACCCCCCGCTCATGCCTTGTGTGTCTCTCTCTCTCCCTACTGCCCACCCTTCGCTCATGCCCCGTGTGTCTCTCTCCCTCCCCCACCCCCGTTCATGCCCCATGTATCTCTCTCCCCTTCACCCCACCCCCCCGCTCATGCCCCGTGTCTGTCTTCTTTTCCCCCCGCTCATGCCCTGTGTCTGTCTCCTGTTCTCCCCACCCCCCGCTCATGCCCCGTATCTGTCTCCTGTTCCCCTCATGTTCCGTGTCTGTCTCCTGTTGCCCCCCACGCCCCCTGCTCATGCCCCGTGTCTGTCTCCTGTTCTCCCCACCCCCCGCTCATGCCCCGTGTCTGTGTCCTGTTCTGCCCACCCCCTGCTCATGCCCCGTGTCTATCTCCTGTTGCCCCCCACTCCCCCGCTCATGCCCCGTGTCTGTCTCCTGTTCCCCCCACCCACTCATGCCCTGTGTCTGTCTCCTGTTCCCCCTACCCGCTCATGCCCCGTGTCTCTCTCTTGTTGCCCCCCACCCCCCGCTCATGACCCGTGTCTGGCTCCTGTTCCTCCCACCCCCCGCTCATGCCCCGTGTCTGTCTCCTGTTGCCCCCCCAACCCCGCTCTTGCCCCACGTGTCTTTCCCCCTCCCGCCAACCCCTGCTCTTACCCCGTGTGTCTTTCTCCCTCCTGCCCACCCCCGCTCTTGCCCCGTGTCTCCTTCCCCCTCCCGCCCTCCCCCGCTCTTGCCCCGTGTCTCTTTCCCCCTCCCGCCCACCCCCACTCTTGCCCCGTGTCTCTTTCCTCCTCCCGCCCACCCCAGCGCTTGCCCCGTGTCTCTTTCCACCTCCTGCACACCCCCGCTCTTGCCCCGTGTCTCTTTCCCCCTCCCGCCCACCCCGCTCCTGCCCCGTGTCTTTCTCCCTCTCGTCCACCCCCGCTCATGCCCCTTGTGTCTCTCCCCCTCCCGCCCACCCCCCGCTCATGTCCCGTGTGTCTCTCCCCCTCATGACCCGTGTGTCTCTCTCCCTCCCCCACGCTCATGCCCCGTGTGTCTCTCTCCCTCCCCCCCACCCCCGCTCATGCCCCGTGTTCTCCCTCCCCCGCACCCCCCGCTCATGCCCCGTGTGTCTCTCTCTCTCCCTCCCGCCCACCCCCGCTCATGCCCCGTGTGTCTCTCTCTCCCTCTCGCCCACCCCCCGCTCATGCCTCGTGTGTCTCTCTCTCTCCCTACTGCCCACCCTTCGCTCATGCCCCGTGTGTCTCTCTCCCTCCCCCACCCCCGTTCATGCCCCATGTATCTCTCTCCCCTTCACCCCACCCCCCCGCTCATGCCCCGTGTCTGTCTTCTTTTCCCCCCGCTCATGCCCTGTGTCTGTCTCCTGTTCTCCCCACCCCCCGCTCATGCCCCGTATCTGTCTCCTGTTCCCCTCATGTTCCGTGTCTGTCTCCTGTTGCCCCCCACGCCCCCTGCTCATGCCCCGTGTCTGTCTCCTGTTCTCCCCACCCCCCGCTCATGCCCCGTGTCTGTGTCCTGTTCTGCCCACCCCCTGCTCATGCCCCGTGTCTATCTCCTGTTGCCCCCCACTCCCCCGCTCATGCCCCGTGTCTGTCTCCTGTTCCCCCCACCCACTCATGCCCTGTGTCTGTCTCCTGTTCCCCCTACCCGCTCATGCCCCGTGTCTCTCTCTTGTTGCCCCCCACCCCCCGCTCATGACCCGTGTCTGTCTCCTGTTGCCCCCCACCCCCCGCTCGTGCCCAGTGTCTGTTCTCCCCACCCCCTGCTCATGCCCCGTGTTTGTTGTTCCCCCCACCCCCCGCTCATGACCCGTGTCTGGCTCCTGTTCCCCCCACCCCTCGCTCATGCCCCGTGTCTGTCTCCTGTTCCCCCCACCCCCTGCTCATGACCCGTGTCTCTCCTATTGCCCCCCGCTCATGCCCCGTGTCTCTCCTGTTGCCCCCCACCCCCCGCTCATGCCCCGTGTCTGTCTCCTGTTGCCCAGGAAGGTAAGTAAGTGGGCACCACTTGTTTAAATTCACTTTCAAACAGATCAAAAAAGGTTGAGGTTATAAATCATCTTTCAAAAAATTCACAGGAGCTGGCTACGATGAGTCTGGAGACACCCTGACTCGTGGAACACAAAAATATGCAGAAGACCAGGTAACAAACCTGGCCACACAGCCGCTCTCTGTATAAGCCCTACCAAGGGCAGTGCAATTTGCAAAATTAGAATCAACTAGTAAATGTTCACTGTATTTACAGAATGTAACTCATCCAAATAAATCTCTTAGTCGGATCCAAAAGTAATATGCGTTTATCAAAAAGAAAATTCCAAGTTGGTCACTAATAAAATCTTAGTGAGGCCGCGGCTAACTCATCCCATAATTGTTATAAACATAAAGTGCCAATGCATTTCGGAGCATACAGCTCCTTCATCAGGGCAGGTCTAATTTACACAAACTGTGGAACATTTATACAAAAGCATCAAATTTTGAAAAACATAAACAAAATCGTGATTGTGTTACAAAATATAACCATGCGTGAAAACAATATAAAAATAACATACCAATTTTCGATGAGTTGCAAGGTAAATGGAAAAGGTGAATGAAGCCACACAGTAGGTAAAAGAAAAGATGCCAAAATAAATAATGTGTAAATGAAATAACACAGTTAATTTGAACATGATCAGAAAACCAAGGAAAGTTACCTCAAGGGATCGAGGTAGCCCGTGGAAAAAATGTGCGGGGAGTTGACAACAACTTCACGCAAGATCAAAGGTCTGGAAACCAGACCAAATCAATTCTTCAATCTGTAGGTGCAACGACATGTGTTTTAGTGGGTTGTCTCAGAATTTGTCATAGACACTAGTTGTAGAGGTCTGCAGGCTTACCTGTACTCGTAAAGCTACGAGTGTACTGAGGCTGGGATTGCAGTCAAGCAGGGGACGCCATTCCGCATAGCCAGGGAACAGTGTTCCCAAGGTTACTCATACTAATATAAACACGTGACCCAAATGTGTCCATTGATCGACACGATGCCGATAGGCAGTTGCACTCTATGCAATCAGGCAATCAAGGCTAAGAATCATGGAAATAAAGAATTTGCAGTAGAGCTGATGATAATTACGGAATTATAGAAGGAAAAAAATCGAAAATTAAATATGAGAAAAACGGCTGATAGACATAGAAAACATACTGCCGATTACACTCTATGCAATCAGACAATTCAGGCCAAGAATTCAAATAAAAAAGAATTTGCAGTAGAGCTGTTGATAATTACGGAATTATAGAAGGAAAAAAACAAAAATTAAATATGAGAAAAAAAGCTGATAGACATAGAAAACATACTGACGATTGCTCTCCATGCAATCAGGCAATTCAAGCCAAGAATCCAGATAAAAAAGAATTTACAGTAAAGCTACTGATAAATGTAGAATTGTAGAAGGAAAAGAACAGAAAATTGAATATGAGAAAAAAAGGCTAATAGACATAGAAAACATACTGACAATTGTGTATAAATGAGTGAAAATGTCATAGATAAAATAAACAAACATTATGATAATAATAATAATGATAATAATAAGCATATTAGACACACTGCGATATATGGAATAAATCATGCAAGGGTAGCATGTGTATCTAAACCATTACATAAACAACTAATGGGTGTAATCGTGGATATATCATGTACATTTATCATAAATACACCAGTCGCATGCGGTAACCCCCGGAAGGCGCTACCTTGGGTCCCAAACCTAAGTTCGGGAAGGGCGACAATGGTGTGTAAACGTTGGTGATTGGATCCTAATGTGATAACAATTCATATTGAATCCTAAAATAAAAGACATGAATGACCCCCTTAAAGAGAGAGGTCATCCAAAGTGTCACGGTATAAATGTACATTGGTAGAGGAAGGAAATCATGTCCTAGTCACTCATGTATCAACATAATCCTCTTAAGTCAAGCATGGAAAACAATGATTCAAATGTAACAGTGATAGTTAATCTCTTCATTTAGGCCATTTGGGTAGAGGCTCCCAAGTTTGTCTATCCAAAAGGTTTCTCTTTGGTTGAGTCGCAGGCCCAAATCCTCATGGGGATTCGATTTCTTTAACACTTCAAGAATGACAAATCTAATTTGAGTCAGGTTGTGGTTCTCATCACGCCAGTGGCGTGCCACCGCCGAGTTGGTGTTGCATGTACGTATGCACGAACGGTGCTCGTTCCAACGTGCCTTTGCTGATCTCGTGGACTGTCCTACATAATACTTACCACAGGGGCATTTTATACCATATATAATGTTCACACTATCACACGTACCAAATGTCTTCAGGAAAATCTTGTTGCCTGTTCTGGGATGGTATATCGTGTCACCCTTGATCACCAAATTACAATTGATGCAATGTAAGCACGGATATGTTCCTGTGCGTGAAGTAATGGGTTCTTTCATCGGTGGCCTCGTGTGGACCAGTTCATCTCGTAGGTTTTTGCTCCTTTGATAAGCAAAGACTGGAAGTTGTTCAAATAGATTCTGGACCCTTACATCATTCTTAAAAATGCTCCAATGTTTCTTAATGGAATTCTTTATTTTGTTACTCTGAATGGAAAATTTAGAAACATATACTGGAGTTTTGAGTTCTTTCTTGGGTTTAGTAGTACTTTTCAATAGGCTGTCACGATCAAGGGAATTAACCCTCTGGACTGCCAAATCTAATTCATCCTTTCTGTAGCCACGTGCTTCAAATTTCTCTCTCATGTTCAATTGCTGTGCTAAGTAGTCTTCAGGATCGCTCACGATCTTTTTAACTCTCAACAATTGACTGTAAGGAAGATTTTTGAGTAAACTGGACTGATGGAAACTCAGGCGGTGAAGTAAGTTATTGCGATCTGTGATTTTTCGAAATAATGTAGTAGAATAGTTGGCGTCTTTTTTCTCAATCTGAACATCAAGGAATGTGATTCTGTCTCTGGAGGTCTCTTTGGTGAACTGGATGCACTGGTCGATGTTGTTAAGATATGTGAAAAAGTCACTGAAGCTCTCATCCGTGCCTGTCCATATTCCAAAAATATCATCGATGAACCGTAACCAGAGGTGTATATTTTTGTTCCATTCCTGGTTATTCAGTATATGGTCCATTTCATACTTATGCATAAAACAGTTCGCATAGGATGGTGCCATAGTGGCCCCCATTGATGTACCAGACACTTGAAGGAAGAATTTGTCTTGAAATTGAAAATATGAGTTCTCTGAAATAAAGTGAAGGAGAGATAGTATAAATTCCTTCTGTGCTCGAATTTCTGGTGCTTTTAACAGCAGCCATTCAACTGATTCTATCCCAAGGTCATGAGGTATAGATGTGTATAGACTCTTCACATCAATGGTAAACATCAGGTGATCACAATCAAACATAACAGAGTGTAGTTGCTGTAAGAAGTGTGTGGTATCTCTAACGTATGTGGAAGTTTGTTGTATTAAAGGTTGCAGAAAAAAGTCAATATACACTCCCAATGGTTGATTGATGCTACTCATTCCAGCAACAATAGGTCTCCCCGGTGGTTTAACAAGATCCTTATGAATTTTGGGCAACGTATAGAAATTGGGAACCCTTGGGTGTGGGTTGTTGAGGAATTTATAGGTGTGTTCATTTATCCAGTCTAATTCCATGGCTTTATCCAACAACATCTCAAGGTTCAATTTGATAGAAAGAGTGGGGTCTTGGTCTAAAGGTGCATAAATGGTCCGATCTTGCAGTTGTCTGATGCATTCAATGTTATAATCTGTAGTGTTCATGATGACTAGGGCGCCTCCCTTATCATTTACACATTATTTATTTTGGCATCTTTTCTTTTCCCTACTGTGTGGCTTCATTCACCTTTTCCATTTACCTTGCAACTCATCGAAAATTGGTATGTTATTTTTATATTGTTTTCACGCATGGTTATATTTTGTAACACAATCACGATTTTGTTTATGTTTTTCAAAATGTGATGCTTTTGTATAAATGTTCCACAGTTTGTGTAAATTAGACCTGCCCTGATGAAGGAGCTGTATGCTCCGAAATGCATTGGCACTTTATGTTTATAACAATTATGGGATGAGTTAGCCGCGGCCTCACTAAGATTTTATTAGTGACCAACTTGGAATTTTCTTTTTGATAAACGCATATTACTTTTGGATCCGACTAAGAGATTTATTTGGATGAGTTACATTCTGTAAATACAGTGAACATTTACTAGTTGATTCTAATTTTGCAAATTGCACTGCCCTTGGTAGGGCTTATACAGAGAGCGGCTGTGTGGCCAGGTTTGTTACCTGGTCTTCTGCATATTTTTGTGTTCCACGAGTCAGGGTGTCTCCAGACTCATCGTAGCCAGCTCCTGTGAATTTTTTGAAAGATGATTTATAACCTCAACCTTTTTTGATCTGTTTGAAAGTGAATTTAAACAAGTGGTGCCCACTTACTTACCTTCCTGCTCTTGTTCTTCCTTTTTTGAGACACACGTGAGTGGAGGCACACAGTGATAGAGATTGTAATTTAACTCATACGACAATTTTAAACAACATAATGTCCTTTGAAGATATCGAAGGTCTTTCATCCAAATGCGCAGAAACCCTAGGGTTTTCCACAGAGGAGGCGGCAGCCATTCTAGAACTGATTAGTGAAACAAGCATTGGCACACACTCCACCACAACTAAAGACCCGGCTAAACGCATTAAACAACTTGAATACTTGATACGGAAGGAGATAAACCGCAAACTACATGCGATCACTCTAGGCCGCTATTTCAAGAATCAACGTATACCAAGAGGGTTACGGATCCAACTTCGCCCAACACTTTGCAAGGAAAGCAAAGAATTTGTACGGAAATGGGAGGCTATTTTGAATAAGTGTTCCCTTGACCTGATTTTATTAACCATACAGGAATTATCAAAAAATTTGGTTACACTAAACACTGAAATTCAGGAAATTGAGAAAGAACTTGTAGGTTCACTAGGAAAAGAAGAATACGATATCATTCTAACTGACATCAATGCGAAACTGGAAGACTACAAAAACGAGTTGGAACAAAAGAAGGTGAAGAAGTTTAAAAGGGACACATATGATTATATCAATGAAGAGGTTTATACATGGATGGAGAAGTATGGCCCGATAGCACCAAAGAAACTCCACAGGTATCCATCAGATAACACTTCCAGCTCCGATTCAGACGCACAGAGGGAGACCGAGGTCCCGACAGAACAAGCATCGAGCGATCCCAACCAAACAGCCAGCCCGTCCACACGCACATCTACGACTGGACCTTTTTTAGGAGCTCGCCCAAAAGAACCCGCAGGGGGAGGAGGAAATCTAAAAAACAAACCACAAACAAGATTACAACTGAGGAAAACCTAGTCATAAATATATCTCATAAAACTCTGAATAAAACTGAAGAGGATACCCTACAAAAGGGGTTGAGTTTTGTACCCACTTACAGTACCACTCTATTTAATACCAAGATTGAGTTGTACAAATTCATAAGAAAACTTAAATTGAAAGTATTCTTTGAGGAGTTAGAACTATACGAGAACACCTCGGATGCCCCAGATTTTCAAGAATTCAGAACTAAGAGTGGCTTCATACCACCAATCTCAGTACCATCAATTGATATTTTTCAAAAACTTGTTACTCGAGACATTGAACGGATCAGTTATAAAACTCCACCGCATAGAAACATGAAACCTCATGAAATGAAAATCATCAGAGATTTATATTGTGATAAGGATATCACCATACGCCCAGCTGATAAGGGAGGCGCCCTAGTCATCATGAACACTACAGATTATAACATTGAATGCATCAGACAACTGCAAGATCGGACCATTTATGCACCTTTAGACCAAGACCCCACTCTTTCTATCAAATTGAACCTTGAGATGTTGTTGGATAAAGCCATGGAATTAGACTGGATAAATGAACACACCTATAAATTCCTCAACAACCCACACCCAAGGGTTCCCAATTTCTATACGTTGCCCAAAATTCATAAGGATCTTGTTAAACCACCGGGGAGACCTATTGTTGCTGGAATGAGTAGCATCAATCAACCATTGGGAGTGTATATTGACTTTTTTCTGCAACCTTTAATACAACAAACTTCCACATACGTTAGAGATACCACACACTTCTTACAGCAACTACACTCTGTTATGTTTGATTGTGATCACCTGATGTTTACCATTGATGTGAAGAGTCTATACACATCTATACCTCATGACCTTGGGATAGAATCAGTTGAATGGCTGCTGTTAAAAGCACCAGAAATTCGAGCACAGAAGGAATTTATACTATCTCTCCTTCACTTTATTTCAGAGAACTCATATTTTCAATTTCAAGACAAATTCTTCCTTCAAGTGTCTGGTACATCAATGGGGGCCACTATGGCACCATCCTATGCGAACTGTTTTATGCATAAGTATGAAATGGACCATATACTGAATAACCAGGAATGGAACAAAAATATACACCTCTGGTTACGGTTCATCGATGATATTTTTGGAATATGGACAGGCACGGATGAGAGCTTCAGTGACTTTTTCACATATCTTAACAACATCGACCAGCGCATCCAGTTCACCAAAGAGACCTCCAGAGACAGAATCACATTCCTTGATGTTCAGATTGAGAAAAAAGACGCCAACTATTCTACTACATTATTTCGAAAAATCACAGATCGCAATAACTTACTTCACCGCCTGAGTTTCCATCAGTCCAGTTTACTCAAAAATCTTCCTTACAGTCAATTGTTGAGAGTTAAAAAGATCGTGAGCGATCCTGAAGACTACTTAGCACAGCAATTGAACATGAGAGAGAAATTTGAAGCACGTGGCTACAGAAAGGATGAATTAGATTTGGCAGTCCAGAGGGTTAATTCCCTTGATCGTGACAGCCTATTGAAAAGTACTACTAAACCCAAGAAAGAACTCAAAACTCCAGTATATGTTTCTAAATTTTCCATTCAGAGTAACAAAATAAAGAATTCCATTAAGAAACATTGGAGCATTTTTAAGAATGATGTAAGGGTCCAGAATCTATTTGAACAACTTCCAGTCTTTGCTTATCAAAGGAGCAAAAACCTACGAGATGAACTGGTCCACACGAGGCCACCGATGAAAGAACCCATTACTTCACGCACAGGAACATATCCGTGCTTACATTGCATCAATTGTAATTTGGTGATCAAGGGTGACACGATATACCATCCCAGAACAGGCAACAAGATTTTCCTGAAGACATTTGGTACGTGTGATAGTGTGAACATTATATATGGTATAAAATGCCCCTGTGGTAAGTATTATGTAGGACAGTCCACGAGATCAGCAAAGGCACGTTGGAACGAGCACCGTTCGTGCATACGTACATGTAACACCAACTCGGCGGTGGCACGCCACTGGCGTGATGAGAACCACAACCTGACTCAAATTAGATTTGTCATTCTTGAAGTGTTAAAGAAATCGAATCCCCATGAGGATTTGGGCCTGCGACTCAACCAAAGAGAAACCTTTTGGATAGACAAACTTGGGAGCCTCTACCCAAATGGCCTAAATGAAGAGATTAACTATCACTGTTACATTTGAATCATTGTTTTCCATGCTTGACTTAAGAGGATTATGTTGATACATGAGTGACTAGGACATGATTTCCTTCCTCTACCAATGTACATTTATACCGTGACACTTTGGATGACCTCTCTCTTTAAGGGGGTCATTCATGTCTTTTATTTTAGGATTCAATATGAATTGTTATCACATTAGGATCCAATCACCAACGTTTACACACCATTGTCGCCCTTCCCGAACTTAGGTTTGGGACCCAAGGTAGCGCCTTCCGGGGGTTACCGCATGCGACTGGTGTATTTATGATAAATGTACATGATATATCCACGATTACACCCATTAGTTGTTTATGTAATGGTTTAGATACACATGCTACCCTTGCATGATTTATTCCATATATCGCAGTGTGTCTAATATGCTTATTATTATCATTATTATTATTATCATAATGTTTGTTTATTTTATCTATGACATTTTCACTCATTTATACACAATTGTCAGTATGTTTTCTATGTCTATTAGCCTTTTTTTCTCATATTCAATTTTCTGTTCTTTTCCTTCTACAATTCTACATTTATCAGTAGCTTTACTGTAAATTCTTTTTTATCTGGATTCTTGGCTTGAATTGCCTGATTGCATGGAGAGCAATCGTCAGTATGTTTTCTATGTCTATCAGCTTTTTTTCTCATATTTAATTTTTGTTTTTTTCCCTTCTATAATTCCGTAATTATCAACAGCTCTACTGCAAATTCTTTTTTATTTGAATTCTTGGCCTGAAATTGTCTGATTGCATAGAGTGTAATCGGCAGTATGTTTTCTATGTCTATCAGCCGTTTTTCTCATATTTAATTTTCGATTTTTTTCCTTCTATAATTCCGTAATTATCATCAGCTCTACTGCAAATTCTTTATTTCCATGATTCTTAGCCTTGATTGCCTGATTGCATAGAGTGCAACTGCCTATCGGCATCGTGTCGATCAATGGACACATTTGGGTCACGTGTTTATATTAGTATGAGTAACCTTGGGAACACTGTTCCCTGGCTATGCGGAATGGCGTCCCCTGCTTGACTGCAATCCCAGCCTCAGTACACTCGTAGCTTTACGAGTACAGGTAAGCCTGCAGACCTCTACAACTAGTGTCTATGACAAATTCTGAGACAACCCCACTAAAACACATGTCGTTGGCACCTAAGATTGAAGAATTGATTTGGTCTGGTTTCCAGACCTTTGATCTTGCGTGAAGTTGTTGTCAACTCCCCGCACATTTTTTTCCACGGGCTACCTCGATCCCTTGAGGTAACTTTCCTTGGTTTTCTGATCATGTTCAAATTAACTGTGTTATTTCATTTACACATTATTTATTTTGGCATCTTTTCTTTTACCTACTGTGTGGCTTCATTCACCTTTTCCATTTACCTTGCAACTCATCGAAAATTGGTATGTTATTTTTATATTGTTTTCACGCATGGTTATATTTTGTAACACAATCACGATTTTGTTTATGTTTTTCAAAAATTTGATGCTTTTGTATAAATGTTCCACAGTTTGTGTAAATTAGACCTGCCCTGATGAAGGAGCTGTATGCTCCGAAATGCATTGGCACTTTATGTTTATAACAATTATGGGATGAGTTAGCCGCGGCCTCACTAAGATTTTATTAGTGACCAACTTGGAATTTTCTTTTTGATAAACGCATATTACTTTTGGATCCGACTAAGAGATTTATTTGGATGAGTTACATTCTGTAAATACAGTGAACATTTACTAGTTGATTCTAATTTTGCAAATTGCACTGCCCTTGGTAGGGCTTATACAGAGAGCGGCTGTGTGGTTTGTTACCTGGTCTTCTGCATATTTTTTTGTCTCCTGTTGCCCCCCACCCCCCGCTCATGCCCCGTGTCTGTCTCCTATTCTCTGCACCCCCCCTCATGCTCCGTGTCTGTCTCCTGTTCCCCCCACCCCCGCTCATCCCCCGTGTCTGTCTCCTGTTGCCCCCCACCCCCGCTCATGCCCTGTGTCTGTCTCCTGTTGCCCCCCACCCCCCGCTCATGCCCCGTGTCTATCTCCTGTTGCCCCCCACCCCCCGCTCATGCCCCGTGTCTGTCTCCTGTTCCCCCCACCCCTCGCTCATGCCCCGTGTCTGTCTCCTGTTCCCCCCACACCCTGCTCATGCCCCGTGTCTCTCCTGTTGCCCCCCACCCCCCGCTCATGCCCCGTGTCTCTCCTGTTGCCCCCACCCCCCGCTCATGCCCTGTGTCTGTCTCCTGTTCTCCGCATCCCCCGCTCATGCTCCGTGTCTGTCTCCTGTTGCCCCCCACCCCCTGCTCATGCCCCGTGTCTGTCTCCTGTTGCCCCCACCCCCTGCTCTTGCCCCGTGTCTGTATCCTGTTGCCCCCCACCCCCTGCTAATGCCCCGTGTCTGTCTCTGTTGTTCCCTCACCCCCTACTCATGCCCCGTGTCTGTCTCCTGTTCCCCCACCCCCTGCTCATGACCCGTGTCTGTCTCCTGTTCCTCCCACCCCCGCTCATGCCCCGTGTCTGTCCCCTGTTGCCCCCCACCCACCGCTCATGCCCCGTGTCTGTTCTCCCCACCCCCGCTCATGCCCCGTGTTTGTTGTTACCCCCACCCCCCGCTCATGCCCCGTGTCTGTCTCCTGTTCCCCCCACACCCTGCTCATGCCCCGAGTCTCTCCTGTTGCCCCCCACCCCCCGCTCATGCCCCGTGTCTCTCCTGTTGCCCCCCACCCCCCGCTCATGCCCCGTGTCTGTCTCCTGTTCTCCGCATCCCCCGCTCATGCTCCGTGTCTGTCTCCTGTTGCCCCCCACCCCCCGCTCATGCCCCGTGTCTGTCTCCTGTTGCCCCCACCCCCTGCTCTTGCCCCGTGTCTGTATCCTGTTGCCCCCCACCCCCTGCTAATGCCCCGTGTCTGTCTCTGTTGTTCCCTCACCCCCTACTCATGCCCCGTGTCTGTCTCCTGTTCCCCCACCCCCTGCTCATGACCCGTGTCTGTCTAGTGTTCCTCCCACCCCCCGCTCATGCCCCGTGTCTGTACCCTGTTGCCCCCCACCCACCACTCATGCCCCGTGTCTGTTCTCCCCACCCCCGCTCATGCCCCGTGTTTGTTGTTACCCCCACCCCCCGCTCATGCCCCGTGTCTGTCTCCTGTTCCCCCCACCCCTCGCTCATGCCCCATATCTGTCTCCTGTTCCCCCCACCCCCTGCTCATGCCCCGTGTCTCTCCTGTTGCCCCCACCCCCTGCACATGCCCCGTGTCTCTCCTGTTGCCCCCACCCCCTGCTTATGCCCCGTGTCTGTCTCCTGTTGCCTGCACCCCCGCTCATGCGCCGTGTCTGTCTACTGTTGCCCCCCACACTCCGCTCATGCCACGTGTCTGTCTCCTGTTGCCCCCCACCCCCCGCTCATGCCCCGTGCCTGTCTCCTGTTGCCACCACCCCCTGCTCATGCCCCGTGTCTGTCTCCTGTTCCCCCACCCTTCGCTCATGCCCCGTGTCTGTCTCCTGTTCCCCCCACCCCCCGCTCATGCCCCGTGTCTCTCCTGTTGCCCCCACCCCCTGCTCATGCCCCGTGTCTCTCCTGTTGCCCCCACCCCCTGCTCATGCCCCGTGTCTCTCCTGTTGCTCCCCACCCCCCGCTCATGCTCCGTGTCTGTCTCCTGTTCCCCCTCACCCCCCGCTCATGCCCCGTGTCTGTCTCTTGTTGTCCCCCACCCCCCACTCATGCCCCGTGTCTGTCTCCTGTTGCCCCCCACCCCCTCTCATGCCCCGTGTCTGTCTCCTGTTTCCCCTCACCCCCCGCTTATGCCCCGTGTCTGTCTCTGTTGTTCCCCCCACCCCCCGCTCATGCACCGTGTCTGATTCTGTTGTTCCCCCCACACCCCGCTCATGCCCCGTGTCTGTCTCCTGTTCCCCCCAACCCTCGCTCATGCCCCGTGTCTGTCTCGTGTTCCCCCCACCCCCCGCTCATGCCCCGTGTCTCTCCTGTTGCCCCCCACCCCCTGCTCATGCCCCGTGTCTCTCCTGTTGCCCCCCACCCCCCGCTCATGCCCCGTGTCTTTCTCCTGTTGCCCCCCGCTAATGCCCCTTGTCGGTCTCCTGTTCTCCGCACCCCCATCTCATGCTCCGTGCTCCGTTTCTGTCTCCTGTTCCTCCCCACCCCCTGCTCATGCCCTGTGTCCGTCTCCTGTTGCCCCCCACCCCCCGCTCATGCCCTATGTCTGTCCCCTGTTGCCCCCCACCCCCACTCATGCCCCGTGTCTGTCTCCTGTTGCCCCCCACCCCCCGCTCATGCCCCGTGTCTGTCTCCTGTTCCCCCCACCCCTCGCCCATGCCCCGTGTCTCTCCTGTTGCCCCCCACCCCCCGCTCAAGCCCCGTGTCTCTCCTGTTGCCCCCCACCCCCTGCTCATGCCCTGTGTCTGTCTCCTGTTGCCCCACCCCCGCTCATGCCCCGTGTCTGTCTCCTGTTCCCCCCACCCCTCGCCCATGCCCCGTGTCTCTCCTGTTGCCCCCCAGCCCCCGCTCAAGCCCCGTGTCTCTCCTGTTGCCCCCCACCCCCTGCTCATGCCCTGTGTCTGTCTCCTGTTGCCCCCACCCCCCGCTCGTGCCCCGTGTCTGTCTCCTGTTACCCCCCACCCCCTGCTCATGCCCTGTATCTGTCTCCTGTTGCCCCCCGCTCATGCCCTGTGTCTGTCTCCTGTTGCCCCCCACCCCCGTTCATGCCCCGTGTCTGTCTCTCTCCCTCCCCCCCACCCCCCGCTCATGCCCCGTGCTCTCCCTCCCCCGCACCCCCCGCTCATGCCCCGTGTGTCTCTCTCTCTCCCTCCCGCCCACCCCCGCTCATGCCCCGTGTGTCTCTCTCTCCCTCTCGCCCACCCCCCGCTCATGCCTCGTGTGTCTCTCTCTCTCCCTACTGCCCACCCTTCGCTCATGCCCCGTGTGTCTCTCTCCCTCCCCCACCCCCGTTCATGCCCCATGTATCTCTCTCCCCTTCCCCCCACCCCCCCGATCATGCCCCGTGTCTGTCTTCTTTTCCCCCCGCTCATGCCCTGTGTCTGTCTCCTGTTCTCCCCACCCCCCGCTCATGCCCCGTATCTGTCTCCTGTTCCCCTCTTTCCCCCTCCCGCCCACCCCCGCTCTCGCCCTGTGTCTCTTTCCCCCTCCCGCCCATCCCCGCTCTTGCCCCGTTTCTTTTTCCCCCTCCCGCCAAGCCCCGCTCTTGCCCCGTGTCTCTTTCCCCCTCCCGCCCACCCCCGCTCTTGCCCCGTGTGTCTTTCGACCACTCCCGCCCACCCCCACTCATGCCCCGTCTCTCTCTCCCCTTCCCTCCACCCCCTGCTCATGCCTCGTGTGTCTCTCTCCTAACCCCCCACCCCCCGCTCTTGCCCCATGTGTCTGTCTCCCTCCCTCCCACCCCTGCTCTTGCCCCGTGCGTCTGTCTAGCTCCCCCCCAACCCCGCTCTTGCCCCGTGTGTCTTTCCCCCTCCCGCCAACCCCTGCTCTTACCCCGTGTGTCTTTCTCCCTCCCGCCCACCCCGTTCTTGCCCTGTGTCTCTTTCCTCCTCCCGCCCACCCCAGCGCTTGCCCCGTGTCTCTTTCCACCTCCCGCACACCCACGCTCTTGCCCCATGTCTCTTTCCCCCTCCCGCCCACCCCGCTCCTGCCCCTTGTCTTTCCCCCTCTCGCCCATCCCCGCTCAAGTCCTTTGTGTCTCTCCCCCTCCAGCTCATGCCCCGTGTGTCTCTCGCCCTCCCCCCCCGCTCAGGCCCCGTGTGTCTCTCTCCCTCCCCCCAGCCCCCGCTCATGCCCCGTGTTCTCCCTCCCCCGCACCCCCCGCTCATGCCCCGTGTGTCTCTCTCCCTCCCCCCCACCACCGCTCATGCCCCGTGTGTCTCTCTCTCTCCCTCCCGCCCACCCCCGCTCATGCCCCGTGTGTCTCTCTCTCCCACTCGCCCACCCCCCGCTCATGCCCCGTGTGTCTCTCTCTCTCCCTCCTGCCCACCCTTCGCTCATGCCCCGTGTGTCTCTCTCCCTCCCCCACCCCCGTTCATGCCCCATGTATCTCTCTCCCCTTCCCCCAACCCCCCCGCTCATGCCCTGTGTCTGTCTCCTGTTCTCCCCACCCCCCGCTCATGCCCCGTGCTGTCTCCTGTTCCCCCAACCCACTCATGCCCTGTGTCTGTCTCCTGTTCCCCCTACCCGCTCTTGCCCCGTGTGTCTTTCGACCACTCCCGCCCACCCACACTCATACCCCGTCTCTCTCTCCCCTTCCCTCCACCCCCTGCTCATGCCTCGTGTGTCTCTCTCCCAACCCCCCACCCCCCGCTCTTGCCCCATGTGTCTGTCTCCCTCCCCCCACCCCTGCTCTTGCCCCGTGCGTCTGTCTAGCTCCCCCCCAACCCCGCTCTTGCCCCATGTGTCTTTCCCCCTCCCGCCAACCCCTGCTCTTACCCCGTGTGTCTTTCTCCCTCCCGCCCACCCCGCTCTTGCCCCGTGTCTCTTTCCCCCTCCCGCCCTCCCCCGCTCTTGCCCCGTGTCTCTTTCCCCCTCCCGCCCACCCCCACTCTTGCCCCGTGTCTCTTTCCCCCTCCCGCCCACCCCCGCTCTTGCCCTGTGTCTCTTTCATCCCTCCAGCCCACCCCGTTCTTGCCATGTGTCTCTTTCCTCCTCCCGCCCACCCCAGCGCTTGCCCCGTGTCTCTTTCCACCTCCTGCACACCCCCGCTCTTGCCCCGTGTCTCTTTCCCCCTCCCGCCCACCCCGCTCCTGCCCCGTGTCTTTCTCCCTCTCGCCCACCCCCGCTCATGCCCCTTGTGTCTCTCCCCCTCCCGCCCACCCCCCGCTCATGTCCCGTGTGTCTCTCCCCCTCCCGCTCATGACCCGTGTGTCTCTCTCCCTCCCCCACGCTCATGCCCTGTGTGTCTCTCCCCCTCCCCCCCACCCCCCGCTCATGCCCCGTGTTCTCCCTCCCCCGCACCCCCCGCTCATGCCCCGTGTGTCTCTCTCTCTCCCTCCCGCCCACCCCCGCTCATGCCCCGTGTGTCTCTCTCTCCCTCTCGCCCACCCCCCGCTCATGCCTCGTGTGTCTCTCTCTCTCCCTACTGCCCACCCTTCGCTCATGCCCCGTGTGTCTCTCTCCCTCCCCCACCCCCGTTCATGCCCCATGTATCTCTCTCCCCTTCCCCCCACCCCCCCGCTCATGCCCCATGTCTGTCTTCTTTTCCCCCTGCTCATGCCCTGTGTCTGTCTCCTGTTCTCCCCACCCCCCGCTCATGCCCCATATCTGTCTCCTGTTCCCCTCATGTTCCGTGTCTGTCTCCTGTTGCCCCCCACGCCCCCTGCTCATGCCCCGTGTCTGTCTCCTGTTCTCCCCACCCCCCGCTCATGCCCCGTGTCTGTGTCCTGTTCTGCCCACCCCCTGCTCATGCCCCGTGTCTATCTCCTGTTGCCCCCCACCCCCCCGCTCATGCCCTGTGTCTGTCTCCTGTTCCCCCCACCCACTCATGCCCTGTGTCTGTCTCCTGTTCCCCCTACCCGCTCATGCCCCGTGTCTCTCTCTTGTTGCCCCCCACCCCCCTGCTCATGCCCCGTGTCTGTCTCCTGTTCTCCCCACCCCCCGCTCATGACCCGTGTCTGGCTCCTGTTCCTCCCACCCCCCGCTCATGCCCCGTGTCTGTCTCCTGTTGCCCCCACCCCCCGCTCGTGCCCAGTGTCTGTTCTCCCCACCCCCTGCTCATGCCCCGTGTTTGTTGTTCCCCCCACCCCCCGCTCTTGCCCCATGTGTCTGTCTCCCTCCCTCCCAACCCTGCTCTTGCCCCGTGCGTCTGTCTAGCTCCCCCCCAACCCCGCTCTTGCCCCGTGTGTCTTTCCCCCTCCCGCCAACCCCTGCTCTTACCCCGTGTGTCTTTGTCCCTCCCGCCCACCCCGTTCTTGCCCTGTGTCTCTTTCCTCCTCCCGCCCACCCCAGCGCTTGCCCCGTGTCTCTTTCCACCTCCCGCACACCCCCGCTCTTGCCCCGTGTCTCTTTCCCCCTCCCGCCCACCCCGCTCCTGCCCCTTGTCTTTCCCCCTCTCGCCCATCCACGCTCAAGTCCCTTGTGTCTCTCCCCCTCCAGCTCATGCCCCGTGTGTCTCTCGCCCTCCCCCCCCGCTCAGGCCCCGTGTGTCTCTCTCCCTCCCCCCCAGCCCCCGCTCATGCCCCGTGTTCTCCCTCCCCCGCACCCCCCGCTCATGCCCCGTGTGTCTCTCTCCCTCCCCCCCCACCACCGCTCATGCCCCGTGTGTCTCTCTCTCTCCCTCCCGCCCACCCCCGCTCATGCCCCGTGTGTCTCTCTCTCCCACTCGCCCACCCCCCGCTCATGCCCCGTGTGTCTCTCTCTCTCCCTCCTGCCCACCCTTCGCTCATGCCCCGTGTGTCTCTCTCTCCTCCCCCACCCCCGTTCATGCCCCATGTATCTCTCTCCCCTTCCCCCAACCCCCCCGCTCATGCCCTGTGTCTGTCTCCTGTTCTCCCCACCCCCCGCTCATGCCCCGTGCTGTCTCCTGTTCCCCCAACCCACTCATGCCCTGTGTCTGTCTCCTGTTCCCCCTACCCGCTCTTGCCCCGTGTGTCTTTCGACCACTCCCGCCCACCCACACTCATGCCCCGTCTCTCTCTCCCCTTCCCTCCACCCCCTGCTCATGCCTCGTGTGTCTCTCTCCCAACCCCCCACCCCCCGCTCTTGCCCCATGTGTCTGTCTCCCTCCCCCCACCCCTGCTCTTGCCCCGTGCGTCTGTCTAGCTCCCCCCCAACCCCGCTCTTGCCCCATGTGTCTTTCCCCCTCCCGCCAACCCCTGCTCTTACCCCGTGTTTCTTTCTCCCTCCCGCCCACCCCCGCTCTTGCCCCGTGTCTCTTTCCCCCTCCCGCCCTCCCCCGCTCTTGCCCCGTGTCTCTTTCCCCCTCCCGCCCACCCCCACTCTTGCCCCGTGTCTCTTTCCCCCTCCCCCCCACCCCCGCTCTTGCCCTGTGTCTCTTTCATCCCTCCAGCCCACCCCGTTCTTGCCATGTGTCTCTTTCCTCCTCCCGCCCACCCCAGCGCTTGCCCCGTGTCTCTTTCCACCTCCTGCACACCCCCGCTCTTGCCCCGTGTCTCTTTCCCCCTCCCGCCCACCCCGCTCCTGCCCCGTGTCTTTCTCCCTCTCGCCCACCCCCGCTCATGCCCCTTGTGTCTCTCCCCCTCCCGCCCACCCCCCGCTCATGTCCCGTGTGTCTCTCCCCCTCCCGCTCATGACCCGTGTGTCTCTCTCCCTCCCCCACGCTCATGCCCCGTGTGTCTCTCTCCCTCCCCCCCACCCCCCGCTCATGCCCCGTGTTCTCCCTCCCCCGCACCCCCCGCTCATGCCCCGTGTGTCTCTCTCTCTCCCTCCCGCCCACCCCCGCTCATGCCCCGTGTGTCTCTCTCTCCCTCTCGCCCACCCCCCGTTCATGCCTCGTGTGTCTCTCTCTCTCCCTACTGCCCACCCTTCGCTCATGCCCTGTGTGTCTCTCTCCCTCCCCCACCCCCGTTCATGCCCCATGTATCTCTCTCCCCTTCCCCCCACCCCCCCGCTCATGCCCCGTGTCTGTCTTCTTTTCCCCCCGCTCATGCCCTGTGTCTGTCTCCTGTTCTCCCCACCCCCCGCTCATGCCCCGTATCTGTCTCCTGTTCCCCTCATGTTCCGTGTCTGTCTCCTGTTGCCCCCCACGCCCCCTGCTCATGCCCCGTGTCTGTCTCCTGTTCTCCCCACCCCCCGCTCATGCCCCGTGTCTGTCTCCTGTTCTCCCCACCCCCCGCTCATGCCCCGTGTCTGTGTCCTGTTCTGCCCACCCCCTGCTCATGCCCCGTGTCTATCTCCTGTTGCCCTCCACCCCCCGCTCATGCCCCGTGTCTGTCTCCTGTTCCCCCCACCCACTCATGCCCTGTGTCTGTCTCCTGTTACCCCTACCCGCTCATGCCCCGTGTCTCTCTCTTGTTGCCCCCCACCCCCCGCTCATGACCCGTGTCTGGCTCCTGTTCCTCCCACCCCCCGCTCATGCCCCGTGTCTGTCTCCTGTTGCCCCCCCAACCCCGCTCTCGCCCCATGTGTCTTTCCCCCTCCCGCCAACCCCTGCTCTTACCCCGTGTGTCTTTCTCCCTCCTGCCCACCCCCGCTCTTGCCCCGTGTCTCTTTCCCCCTCCCGCCCTCCCCCGCTCTTGCCCCGTGTCTCTTTCCCCCTCCCGCCCACCCCCACTCTTGCCTAGTGTCTCTTTCCTCCTCCCGCCCACCCCAGCGCTTGCCCCGTGTCTCTTTCCACCTCCTGCACACCCCCGCTCTTGCCCCGTGTCTCTTTCCCCCTCCCGCCCACCCCGCTCCTGCCCCGTGTCTTTCTCCCTCTCGCCCACCCCCGCTCATGCCCCTTGTGTCTCTCCCCCTCCCGCCCACCCCCGCTCATGTCCCGTGTGTCTCTCCCCCTCCCGCTCATGACCCGTGTGTCTCTCTCCCTCCCCCACGCTCATGCCCCGTGTGTCTCTCTCCCTCCCCCCCACCTCCCGCTCATGCCCCGTGTTCTCCCTCCCCCGCACCCCCCGCTCATGCCCCGTGTGTCTCTCTCTCTCCCTCCCGCCCACCCCCGCTCATGCCCCGTGTGTCTCTCTCTCCCTCTCGCCCACCCCCGCTCATGCCTCGTGTGTCTCTCTCTCTCCCTACTGCCCACCCTTCGCTCATGCCCCGTGTGTCTCTCTCCCTCCCCCACCCCCGTTCATGCCCCATGTATCTCTCTCCCCTTCCCCCCCACCCCCCCGCTCATGCCCCGTGTCTGTCTTCTTTTCCCCCCGCTCATGCCCTGTGTCTGTCTCCTGTTCTCCCCACCCCCCGCTCATGCCCCGTATCTGTCTCCTGTTCCCCTCATGTTCCGTGTCTGTCTCCTGTTGCCCCCCACGCCCCCTGCTCATGCCCCGTGTCTGTCTCCTGTTCTCCCCACCCCCGCTCATGCCCCGTGTCTGTGTCCTGTTCTGCCCACCCCCTGCTCATGCCCCGTGTCTATCTCCTGTTGCCCCCCACCCCCCCGCTCATGCCCGTGTCTGTCTCCTGTTCCCCCCACCCACTCATGCCCTGTGTCTGTCTCCTGTTCCCCCTACCCGCTCATGCCCCGTGTCTCTCTCTTGTTGCCCCCCACCTCCCGCTCATGACCCGTGTCTGGCTCCTGTTCCTCCCACCCCCCCGCTCATGCCCCGTGTCTGTCTCCTGTTGCCCCCCACCCCCCGCTCGTGCCCAGTGTCTGTTCTCCCCACCCCCTGCTCATGCCCCGTGTTTGTTGTTCCCCCCACCCCCCGCTCATGACCCGTGTCTGGCTCCTGTTCCCCCCACCCCTCGCTCATGCCCCGTGTCTGTCTCCTGTTCCCCCCACCCCCTGCTCATGACCCGTGTCTCTCCTATTGCCCCCCGCTCATGCCCCGTGTCTCTCCTGTTGCCCCCCACCCCCCGCTCATGCCCCGTGTCTGTCTCCTGTTGCCCCCCACCCCCCGCTCATGCCCCGTGTCTGTCTCCTATTCTCTGCACCCCCGCTCATGCTCCGTGTCTGTCTCCTGTTCCCCCCACCCCCGCTCATCCCCCGTGTCTGTCTCCTGTTGCCCCCCACCCCCGCTCATGCCCTGTGTCTGTCTCCCTGTTGCCCCCCCACACCCCGCTCATGCCCCGTGTCTATCTCCTGTTGCCCCCCACCCCCCGCTCATGCCCCGTGTCTGTCTCCTGTTCCCCCCACCCCTCGCTCATGCCCCGTGTCTGTCTCCTGTTCCCCCCACACCCTGCTCATGCCCCGTGTCTCTCCTGTTGCCCCCACCCCCCGCTCATGCCCCGTGTCTCTCCTGTTGCCCCCCACCCCCCGCTCATGCCCTGTGTCTGTCTCCTGTTCTCCGCATCCCCGCTCATGCTCCGTGTCTGTCTCCTGTTGCCCCCCACCCCCCGCTCATGCCCCGTGTCTGTCTCCTGTTGCCCCCACCCCCTGCTCTTGCCCCGTGTCTGTATCCTGTTGCCCCCCACCCCCTGCTAATGCCCCGTGTCTGTCTCTGTTGTTCCCTCACCCCTACTCATGCCCCGTGTCTGTCTCCTGTTCCCCCACCCCCTGCTCATGACCCGTGTCTGTCTCCTGTTCCTCCCACCCCCCGCTCATGCCCCGTGTCTGTCCCCTGTTGCCCCCCACCCACCGCTAATGCCCCGTGTCTGTTCTCCCCACCCCCGCTCATGCCCCGTGTTTGTTGTTACCCCCACCCCCCGCTCATGCCCCGTGTCTGTCTCCTGTTCCCCCACCCCTCGCTCATGCCCCATATCTGTCTCCTGTTCCCCCCACACCCTGCTCATGCCCCGTGTCTCTCCTGTTGCCCCCACCCCTGCTCATGCCCCGTGTCTCTCCTGTTGCCCCCACCCCCCGCTTATGCCCGTGTCTGTCTCCTGTTGCCTGCACCCCCGCTCATGCGCCGTGTCTGTCTACTGTTGCCCCCCACACTCCGCTCATGCCACGTGTCTGTCTCCTGTTGCCCCCCACCCCCCGCTCATGCCCCGTGCCTGTCTCCTGTTGCCACCACCCCCTGCTCATGCCCCGTGTCTGTCTCCTGTTCCCCCACCCTTCGCTCATGCCCCGTGTCTGTCTCCTGTTCCCCCCACCCCCCGCTCATGCCCCGTGTCTCTCCTGTTGCCCCCACCCCCTGCTCATGCCCCGTGTCTCTCCTGTTGCCCCCACCCCCTGCTCATGCCCCGTGTCTCTCCTGTTGCTCCCCACCCCCCGCTCATGCTCCGTGTCTGTCTCCTGTTCCCCCTCACCCCCGCTCATGCCCCGTGTCTGTCTCTTGTTGTCCCCCACCCCCCACTCATGCCCCGTGTCTGTCTCCTGTTGCCCCCCACCCCCTCTCATGCCCCGTGTCTGTCTCCTGTTTCCCCTCACCCCCCGCTTATGCCCCGTGTCTGTCTCTGTTGTTCCCCCCACCCCCCGCTCATGCACCGTGTCTGATTCTGTTGTTCCCCCCACCCCCGCTCATGCCCCGTGTCTGTCTCCTGTTCCCCCCAACCCTCGCTCATGCCCCGTGTCTGTCTCCTGTTCCCCCCACCCCCCAGCTCATGCCCCGTGTCTCTCCTGTTGCCCCCCACCCCCCGCTCAGGCCCCGTGTCTCTCCTGTTGCCCCCCACCCCCCGCTCATGCCCCGTGGTCTTCTCCTGTTGCCCCCCGCTAATGCCCCGTGTCGGTCTCCTGTTCTCCGCACCCCCATCTCATGCTCCGTGCTCCGTGTCTGTCTCCTGTTCTCCGCTCATGCCCCCCACCCCCCGCTCATGCCCTGTGTCCGTCTCCTGTTGCCCCCCACCCCCCGCTCATGCCCTATGTCTGTCCCCTGTTGCCCCCCACCCCCACTCATGCCCCGTGTCTGTCTCCTGTTGCCCCCCACCCCCCGCTCATGCCCCGTGTCTGTCTCCTGTTCCCCCCACCCCTCGCCCATGCCCCGTGTCTCTCCTGTTGCCCCCCACCCCCCGCTCAAGCCCCGTGTCTCTCCTGTTGCCCCCCACCCCCTGCTCATGCCCTGTGTCTGTCTCCTGTTGCCCCACCCCCGCTCATGCCCCGTGTCTGTCTCCTGTTCTCCGCACTCCCCGCTCATGCTCCATGTCTGTCTCCTGTTCCCCTCCACCCCCCGCTCATGCCCTGTGTCTGTCTCCTGTTGCCCCACCCCCCGCTCGTGCCCCGTGTCTGTCTCCTGTTACCCCCCACCCCCTGCTCATGCCCTGTATCTGTCTCTTGTTGCCCCCCGCTCATGCCCTGTGTCTGTCTCCTGTTGCCCCCCACCCCCGTTCATGCCCCGTGTCTGTCTCTGTTGTTCCCCCCACCCCCCGCTCATGCCCCGTGTCTGTCTCCTGTTGCCCCCCACCCCCACTCATGCTCCGTGTCTGTCTCCTGTTGCCCCCCACCCCCCGCTCATGCCCGTGTCTGTCTCTGTTGTTCCCCCCACCACCCGCTCATGCCCTGTGTCTGTCTCCTGTTCCCCCCACCCCCTGCTCATGCCCCGTGTCTGTCTCCTGTTCTCCGCACCCCATGCTCATGCTCCATGTCTGTCTCCTGTTGCCCCCACCCCCGCTCATGCCCTGTGTCTGTCTCCTGTTGCCCCCCACCCCCCGCTCATGCCCCGTGTCTGTCTCTGTTGTTCCCCCCACCCCCCGCTCATGTCCCGTGTCTGTCTCCTGTTGCCCCCCACCCGCTCATACCTGTTGCCCCCCCGCTCATGCCCCGTGTCTGTCTCTGTTGTTCCCCCCACCCCCGCTCATGCCCCGTGTCTGTCTCCTGTTCTCCCCACCCCCCGCTCATGCCCCGTGTCTCTCCTGTTCTCTGCACCCCCTGCTCATGCTCCATGTCTGTCTCCTGTTCCCCCCACCCCCGCTCTTGACCCGTGTGTCTTTCCCCCTCCCGCCAACCCCCGCTCTTGCCCCGTGTGTCTTTCGCCCTCCCGCCCACCCCCGCTCTTGCCCCGTGTCTCTTCCCCCTCCCGCCCACCCCCGCTCTTGCCCCATGTCTCTTTCGACCTCCCACCCACCCCCGCTCTTACACCGTGTCTCTTTCCCCCCTCCCGCCCACCCCCGCTCTTGCCCCGTGTCTCTTTCATCCCTCCAGCCCACCCCATTCTTGCTCCGTGTCTCTTTCCCCCTCCCGCCCACCCCAGCGCTTGCCCCGTGTCTCTTTCCACCTCCCGCCCACCCCCGCTCTTGCCCCGTGTCTTTCCCCCTCCCGCCCACCCTCCGCTCATGTTCCGTGTGTCTCTCCCCCTCCCACTCATGCCCCGTATGTCTCTCTCCCTCCCCCTCGACCCCCCGCTTATGGCCCGTGTGTCTCTCTCCCTCCCCCACCCCCCGCTCATGCCCCGTGTTCTCCCTCCCCTCCACCCCCCCGCTCATGCCCCGTGTGTCTCTCTCCCTGCCCCCCACCACCGCTCATGCCCCGTGTGTCTCTCTCTCTAGACCTCCCCGCCCACCCCCGCTCATGCCCCGTGTGTCTCTCTCTCCCTCTCGCCCACCCCCCGCTCATGCCCCGTGTGTCTCTCTCTTTCCCTCCCACCCACCCCCCGCTCATGCCCCGTGTGCCTCTCTCCCTCCCCCACCCCCGCTCATGCCCCATGTGTCTCTCTCCCCTTCCCCCACCCCCCGCTCATGCCACGTGTCTGTCTTCTTTTCCCCGCTCATGCCCTGTGTCTGTCTCCTGTTCTCCCCACCCCCCGCTCATGCCCCGTATCTGTCTCCTGTTCCCCTCATGTTCCGTGACTGTCTCCTGTTGCCCCCCACGCCCCCTGCTCATGCCCCGTGTCTGTCTCCTGTTCTCCCCACCCCCCGCTCATGCCCCGTGTCTGTGTCCTGTTCCGCCCACCCCCTGCTCATGCCCCGTGTCTATCTCCTGTTGCCCCCCACCCCCCCGCTCATGCCCCGTGTCTGTCTCCTGTTCCCTCCACCCGCTCATGCCCTGTGTCTGTCTCCTGTTCCCCTACCCGCTCATGCCCCGTGTCTCTCTCTTGTTGCCCCCCACCCCCATGCTCATGCCCCGTGTCTGTCTCCTGTTCTCCCATCCCCCTCTCATGACCCGTGTCTGCCTCCTGTTCCTCCCACTCCCCGCTCATGCCCCGTGTCTGTCTCCTGTTGCCCTCCACCCCCCCGCTCGTGCCCCGTGTCTGTTCTCCCCACCCCCCGCTCATGCCCCGTGTTTGTTGTTCCCCCCCACCCCCGCTCATGCCCCGTGTCGGTCTCCTGTTCCCCCACCCCTTGCTCATGCCCCGTGTCTGTCTCCTGTTCCCCCCACCCCCTGCTCATGCCCCGTGTCTCTCCTATTGCCCCCGCTCATGCCCCGTGTCTCTCCTGTTGCCTCCCACCCCCGCTCATGCCCTGTGTCTGTCTCCTGTTGCCCCCCAACCCCCGCTCATGCCCCGTGTCTGTCTCCTGTTCTCTGCACCCCCCGCTCATGCTCCGTGTCTGTCTCCTGTTCCCCCCCACCCCACGCTCATGCCCCGTGTCTGTCTCCTGTTGCCCCCCACCCCCGCTCATGCCCCGTGTCTGTCTCCTGTTCCCCCCACCCCTCGCTCATGCCCCGTGTCTGTCTCCTGTTCTCTGCACCCCCGATCATGCTCCGTGTCTGTCTCCTGTTCCCCCCCACCCCCGCTCATCCCGCGTGTCTGTCTCCTGTTGCCCCCCACCCCCGCTCATGCCCTGTGTCTGTCTCCCTGTTGCCCCCCACCCCCGCTCATGCCCTGTGTCTATCTCCTGTTGCCCCCCACCCCCTGCTCATGCCCCGTGTCTGTCTCCTGTTCCCCCCACCCCTCGCTCATGCCCCGTGTCTGTCTCCTGTTCCCCCCACACCCTGCTCATGCCCCGTGTCTCTCCTGTTGCCCCCCACCCCCCGCTCATGCCCCTTGTCTCTCCTGTTGCCCCCCACCCCCCGCTCATGCCCCGTGTCTGTCTCCTGTTCTCCGCATCCCCCGCTCATGCTCCGTGTCTGTCTCCTGTTGCCCCCCACCCCCCGCTCATGCCCCGTGTCTGTCTCCTGTTGCCCCCACCCCCTGCTCTTGCCCCGTGTCTGTCTCCTGTTGCCCCCCACCCCCTGCTAATGCCCCGTGTCTGTCTCTGTTGTTCCCCACCACCCCCCATTCATGCCCCTTGTCTGTCTCCTGTTCCCCACCCCCTGCTCATGACCCGTGTCTGTCTCCTGTTCCTCCCACCCCCCGCTCATGCCCCGTGTCTGTCCCCTGTTGCCCCCACCCCCCGCGTCTGTTCTCCCCACCCCCGCTCATGCCCCGTGTTTGTTGTTACCCCCACCCCCCGCTCATGCCCCGTGTCTGTCTCCTGTTCCACCCACCCCTCGCTCATGCCCCATGTCTGTCTCCTGTTCCCCCCACCCCCTGCTCATGCCCCGTGTCTCTCCTGTTGCCCCCACCCCTGCTCATGCCCCGTGTCCCTCCTGTTGCCCCCACCCCCCGCTTATGCCCCGTGTCTGTCTCCTGTTGCTTGCACCCCCTCTCATGCGCCGTGTCTGTCTCCTGTTGCCCCCACACTCCGCTCATGCCACGTGTCTGTCTCCTGTTGCCCCCCACCCCCCGCTCATGCCCCGTGCCTGTCTCCTGTTGCCACCACCCCCTGCTCATGCCCCGTGTCTGTCTCCTGTTCCCCCACCCTTCGCTCATGCCCCGTGTCTGTCTCCTATTACTCCCACCCCCCCGCTCATGCCCCGTGTCTCTCCTGTTGCCCCCACCCCCTGCTCATGCCCCGTGTCTCTCCTGTTGCCCCCACCCCCTGCTCATGCCCCGTGTCTCTCCTGTTGCTCCCCACCCCCCGCTCATGCCCCGTGTCTGTCTCCTGTTCTCTGCACCCCCGCTCATGCTCCGTGTCTGTCTCCTGTTCCCCCTCACCCCCCGCTCATGCCCCGTGTCTGTCTCTTGTTGTCCCCCACCCCCCACTCATGCCCCGTGTCTGTCTCCTGTTGCCCCCCACCCCCTCTCATGCCCCGTGTCTGTCTCCTGTTTCCCCCCACCCCCCGCTTATGCCCCGTGTCTGTCTCTGTTGTTCCCCCCGCTCATGCAACGTGTCTGTTTCTGTTGTTCCCCCCACACCCTGCTCATGCCCCGTGTCTGTCTCCTGTTCCCCCCAACCCTCGCTCATGCCCCGTGTCTGTCTCCTGTTGCCCCCCACCCCCCGCTCATGCCCCGTGTCTCTCCTGTTGCCCCCTACCCCCCGCTCATGCCCCGTGTCTTTCTCCTGTTGCCCCCCACCCCCCGCTAATGCCCCGTGTCGGTCTCCTGTTCTCCACACCCCCATCTCATGCTCCGTGCTCCGTGTCTGTCTCCTGTTCCTCCCCACCCCCCGCTCATGCCCTGTGTCCGTCTCCTGTTGCCCCCCACCCCCCGCTCATGCCCCATGTCTGTCCCCTGTTTCCCCCCACTCCCACTCATGCCCCGTGTCTGTCTCCTGTTGCCCCCCACCCCCCGCTCAGCCCCGTGTCTGTCTCCTGTTTCCCCCACCCCTCGCTCATGCCCTGTGTCTCTCCTGTTGCCCCCACCCCCCGCTCAAGCCCCGTGTCTCTCCTGTTGCCCCCAACCCCCTGCTCATGCCCTGTGTCGGTCTCCTGTTGCCCCCACCCCCGCTCATGCCCCGTGTCTGTCTCCTGTTCTCCGCACTCCCCGCTCATGCTCCATGTCTGTCTCCTGTTCCCCTCCACCCCCCGCTCATGCCCTGTGTCTGTCTCCTGTTGCCCCCACCCCCGCTCGTGCCCCGTGTCTGTCTCCTGTTACCCCCCACCCCCTGCTCATGCCCTGTATCTGTCTCCTGTTGTCCCCCGCTCATGCCCTGTGTCTGTCTCCTGTTGCCCCCCGTTCATGCCCCTTGTCTGTCTCTGTTGTTCCCCCCACCCCCCGCTCATGCCCCGTGTCTGTCTCCTGTTGCCCCCCACCCCCGCTCATGCTCCGTGTCTGTCTCCTGTTGCCCCCCACCCCCGCTCATGCCCGTGTCTGTCTCTGTTGTTCCCCCCACCACCCGCTCATGCCCCGTGTCTGTCTCCTGTTCCCCCCACCCCCTGCTTATGCCCCGTGTCTGTCTCCTGTTCTCCGCACCCCATGCTCATGCTCCATGTCTGTCTCCTGTTGCCCCCCACCCCCGGCTCATGCCCTGTGTCTGTCTCCTGTTGCCCCCCACCCCCCGCTCATGCCCCGTGTCTGTCTCTGTTGTTCCCCCCACCCCCCGCTCATGTCCCGTGTCTGTCTCCTGTTGCCCCCCCGCTCATGCCCCGTGTCTGTCTCTGTTGTTCCCCCCACCCCCTGCTCATGCCCCGTGTCTGTCTCCTGTTCTCCCCACCCCCGCTCATGCCCCGTGTCTCTCCTGTTCTCTGCACCCCCTGTTCATGCTCCATGTCTGTCTCCTGTTCCCCCCACCCCCGCTCATGCCCTTTTTCTTTCTCCTGTTGCCCCCCACCCCCCGCTCATGCCTCGTGTGTCTCTCTCCCTACCCTCCACCCCCCGCTCTTGCCCCATGTGTCTGTCTGCCTCCCCCCACCCCTGCTCTTGCCCCGTGTGTCTGTCTAGCTCCCCCCCAACCCCGCTCTTGACCCGTGTGTCTTTCCCCCTCCCGCCCACCCCCGCTCTTGCCCTGTGTGTCTTTCACCCTCCCGCCCACCCCCGCTCTTGCCCCGTGTCTCTTTCCCCCTCCCCGCCCACCCCCGCTCTTGCCCCATGTCTCTTTCGACCTCCCGCCCACCCCCTCTCTTACACCGTGTCTTTTTCCCCCTCCCGCCCACCCCCGCTCTTGCCCCGTGTCTCTTTCATCCCTCCAGCCCACCCCATTCTTGCTCCGTGTCTCTTTCCTCTCCCGCCCACCCCAGCGCTTGCCCCGTGTCTCTTTCCACCTCCCGCCCACCCCCGCTCTTGCCCCGTGTCTCTTTCTCCCTCCCGCCCACCCCGCTCTTGCCCGGTGTCTTTCCCCCTCCCGCCCACCCTCCGCTCATGTTCCGTGTGTCTCTCCCCCTCCCACTCATGCCCCGTGTGTCTCTCTCCCTCCCGCTCGACCCCCCGCTCATGCCCGTGTGTCTCTCTCCCTCCCCCCACCCCCCGCTCATGCCCCCGTGTTCTCCCTCCCCTCCACCCCCCGCTCATGCCCCGTGTGTCTCTCTCCCTGCCCCCCACCACCGCTCATGCCCCGTGTGTCTCTCTCTCTAGACCTCCCGCCCACCCCCGCTCATGCCCCGTGTGTCTCTCTCTCCCTCTCATCCACCCCCCGCTCATGCCCCGTGTGTCTCTCTCTCTCCCTCCGGCCCACCCCCCGCTCATGCCCCGTGTGCCTCTCTCCCTCCCCCACCCCCGCTCATGCCACGTGTCTGTCTTCTTTTCCCCGCTCATGCCCTGTGTCTGTCTCCTGTTCTCCCCACCCCCAGCTCATGCCCCGTATCTGTCTCCTGTTCCCCTCATGTTCCGTGTCTGTCTCCTGTTGCCCCCCACGCCCCCCGCTCATGCCCCATGTCTGTCTCCTGTTCTCCCCACCCCCGCTCATGCCCCGTGTCTGTGTCCTGTTCCGCCCACCCCCTGCTCATGCCCCGTGTCTATCTCCTGTTGCCCCCCACACCCCCGCTCATGCCCCGTGTCTGTCTCCTGTTCCCTCCACCCGCTCATGCCCTGTGTCTGTCTCCTGTTCCCCTACCCGCTCATGCCCCGTGTCTCTCTCTTGTTGCCTCCCACTCCCCGCTCATGCCCCGTGTCTGTCTCCTGTTGCCCTCCACCCCCCCACTCGTGCCCCGTGTCTGTTCTCCCCACCCCCCGCTCATGCCCCGTGTTTGTTGTTCCCCCCACCCCCCGCTCATGCCCCGTGTCTGTCTCCTGTTCCCCCCACCCCTTGCTCATGCCCCGTGTCTGTCTCCTGTTCCCCCCACCCCCTGCTCATGCCCCGTGTCTCTCCTATTGCCCCCCGCTCATGCCCCGTGTCTCTCCTGTTGCCTCCCACCCCCCGCTCATGCCCCGTGTCTGTCTCCTGTTCTCTGCACCCCCCGCTCATGCTCTGTGTCTGTCTCCTGTTCCCCCCACCCCACGCTCATGCCCCGTGTCTGTCTCCTGTTGCCCCCACCCCCCACTCATGCCCCGTGTCTGTCTCCTGTTCCCCCCACCCCTCGCTCATGCCCCGTGTCTGTCTCCTGTTCCACCCACCCCCCACTCATGCCCCGTGTGTCTCCTGTTGCCCCCACCCCCTGCTCATGCCCCGTGTCTCTCCTGTTGCCCCCCACCCCCGCTCATGCCCCGTGTCTGTCTCCTGTTGCCCCCCACCCCAAGCTCATGCCCCGTGTCTGTCTCCTGTTGCCCCCCACCCCCCGCTCATGCCCCGTGTCTGTCTCCTGTTGCCCCCCACCCCCTGCTCATGCCCCGTGTCTGTCTCCTGTTCCCCCCACCCCTCGCTCATGCACCGTGTCTGTCTCCTGTTCCACCCACCCCCTGCTCATGCCCCGTGTGTCTCCTGTTGCCCCCCACCCCCTGCTCATGCCCCGTGTCTCTCCTGTTGCCCCCCACCCCCTGCTCATGCCCCGTGTCTGTCTCCTGTTCTCTGCACCCCCGCTCATGCTCCGTGTCTGTCTCCTGTTCCCCCCACCCCCCGCTCATTCCCCGTGCCTGTCTCCTGTTGCCACCACCCCCTGCTC